>NC_059333.1:99112500-99730000 GCF_018350155.1 Leopardus geoffroyi
CCAGTGCAATGCCCTGAATGTGGAGTATACTTGCTCTATTCACAGTACACTACTGAGGCCTGTGTGGCTGGAGAGGAGGAAGCAAGTACAGAGGAGTAAGAGACGGAGCCAGAGAGAATGCCCGAACAGATCACAGAGGTATGTTATTGGCTATTACTCTGACTGAGATGAGAAGCCATGGTGGGAGGGGGTGGGTTTCTTTTATTTTGCTTTGATTTGTAGGGGGAAAATTAAATTGTCAAATTTGGAATGAAAAATGAAAATGTAGATTAACAGGGAACTCATCCAATCTGGCTGAGACTGCTCGTGGGCTCATTCACTTTGGATGGCAATATGCCACTATACTTTGAAGCTAGACATTTACATGTTGTATAACTCACCACTTCTGTTCATAGGTGTGCACCCCGAAGAAACTCTTACATGCATGTGTCAGGACTTACGCACACACATTTTCTTGTCAGCACTGTTCACAATGGCAAAAATCTATAAAGAATTGAAATGTTCATTGACTGTAAAAAAGATAAATGATGGTGTATAGATTATTATACAGAAGTGAAATACATGAACTAGGTTTACATGCAGCATAGGTGGATCTTAGAATCAGTGTAGGACAGAAACAGCAAGTCCGAGAAGATCACACACACTATCACATCATTTTTATTAAGTGTCTAGAAAAATAAAAAGTAAATGGTTTATTGATAGGGATAAGTACATACGTGACAAGATAAATGAGAAAATTAAATATAATGATGAACAACACATAAAATTAAGGGGACAAGATTGGAGAGGAATACATAGATGCAATGATATTAAAAATATTCTATCTCATAAAATTAAGGGTGGTTTACAGGTGTTTCTTATCTATATGCTCAAATATATATAAAATATCTATCAAATATTTTATAAAATATTTATTTATTTATTTATTTATTTAAAAATTTTTTTTTTCTCAACGTTTTTATTTATTTTTGGGACAGAGAGAGACAGAGCATGAACGGGGGAGGGGCAGAGAGAGAGGGAGACACAGAATCGGAAACAGGCTCCAGGCTCTGAGCCATCAGCCCAGAGCCTGACGCGGGGCTCGAACTCACGGACCGCGAGATCGTGACCTGGCTGAAGTCGGACGCTTAACCGACTGCGCCACCCAGGCGCCCCAAAATATTTAAAATAACCATATGCAATATCTCCTTTGATATATTGATAGAAAAAATAATTAACTGATGAAAATAATTTTAGTAAAATAAAATTAGCACTAGAAAATGACATCAGCAAAACGGCATAACAGCAATTTCTACCACTGGTCCCTTCCACTGAAAAACATCAGGTTGAACAATGATCCACTTAGAAAGTACCTTCCCAGGAATCAAGGATTCTAGCTGAAGATCTGTGGCACCTGAGTGAAGCAGAAAAACAGGAAAGGATGTCTTGTGGAGGCTGGGAAAAATAGATTCACACTACCCCCATCACCCCTCCCCCAAATGCACCAATGCAGGAGCCCAGCTGGCAGAAAGAAGACCCCTTCCAGGTGGGAGGAGAGCAAAGTGAGAGCTGGACTTCACCTTGAACTTCGAACATGGCCCATCATCACCCAGCACTGAGGCTGACTTTTATAGCCTTAGGTGAGTCCTACCAGCACCCATAGCCCTAGGAACCTTCTGGAGCCCCATAGGCATCCCTGGCAAGCTCCCAGTGGGCTCCCACAAACCCAGACCCCATTTACCCAGTGGGTGTTTTTCAAGCAACCCAGGAAGCTAGGCCCCAGGTGGATTGCAAGGCAGGATTCTTGGCAGGATCCTGGGCACACAGGCCCCCATCTCATTCTTGCACCCGCTGGCTCCAGCTGTCCCAGGAGTCTCCAGTGAAATCAGCCCCACAATGCATTCTTGTGAAGTAAGAGTGGGATGATACACCCAAAATGCTGAAATAAAAAAAAAACCCTGCCAACTAAAAATACTTTACCAAAAAACTGTCTTTGAGAAATGAAGGGACCCTACTCTCCTAAAGGAATTTATTAATTCTAAACCTGCTCAGAGAATTTGTCAACACTAATTATATGAGGGGATGGAAGTATTAAGTAAACTTACTATAGTAATCATTTTGCAAAACATGTATTTCAAATAATCACATAGTATCACTTTACCTATGTTATATGCTAAATCTCAGTGATCTTGGAAAAGATATTAACAATAAAAATAATTTAGCAAAACAGTAGAGAGAAAACACTGTTCTGTAAACACCTGTCAAGGGAGTTACAAATTAAAAGGATATAAAGTGTGATAACATATACCTAAAATATGTGGCAGGAAAGGAGTAAAGAATGGGTTCGAACTTAAGTGACCATCAATTTAATATAGATTGCTATATGCAGAAGATATTATGTACAAACCTAATCATAACCACAAGTCAAAAACCAGTAATAGACATGCAAAAAATAAAGGGAAAGGAATCCAAGTCTATCACTAAGGAAAGCCAGCAAACCATGAGAGAAGAGAGTAAGAGAAGAAAGGAACATAAAAGACTTACAAAAACAACCATAAAACAAGTAAAAAAATGACAATAAATATATACATATCAAAAATTATGTTGAACATAAATGAACTCTATGCTCCAAACAAAAGGCATATGGCGACAGAATGGATAAAAAAGCAAGACCTATCTGTATGCTTCCTACAAGAGACTCATTTCAGACCTTAAGACACACAGATTGAAAGTGAAGGGATGGAAAAGTAGTCATCATGCAAATAAAAGTGGAAATAAAGCTGGAATGGTGATACTTACATTGGACAAAATCGACTTTAAAACAAAGAGTATAACAAAAGATGAAGAGGGACACTATTTAATCATACAGGGAATGATCCAACAAGTAAATAAAATAGTTGTAAATGTTTATGCACTCAACATGAGAACACCCAAATACAGAAAGGAGGTAATAAACTTAGAGGAAGTAATCCATAGTAATACAATAATAGTAGGAGACATTAATCACTAACATCAATGGATATATCATTGAAACAAAATCAATAAGGAAACAGCAGCTTTGAATGCCACATTGGATCAGATGGATCTAACAGATATGTTCAAAACATTCCATCCTAAAACAGCAGAAAACACATTCTTTTCAAATGCACATGGAACATTCTCTAGAATTGATCACATATAGGGCAACAAAACAAGTCTCAACAAATTAAAAAATATCAAAGTCATACCATGCATATTTTCTGACCACAGCACTATGAAACTAGAAGCTAGCCATAAGAAAAAAGTATGGAAAGACCACAAATACATGAAGGTTAAATAACATGCTACTAGGCAATGAATGGGTAAACCAAGAAGTCAAAGAAGATATCCAAAAATCCATAGAAACAAATGAAAATTAAAACACAATGGTGCAAAATCTTTGGGACACAGCAAAAGGCTTTGTAAGGGGGAAGGTTATAGCAATACAGGTTTACCTCAAGAGGCAAGAAATATCTCAAATAAACAACCTAACCTGACATCTAAAAAAAGCTGGAAACAGAAGAAAACCCAAACCAATAGAAGGAAAAAAAAATAACAAAGATTAGAAAAGAAATAAACAAAATAGAAACTAAAAGAATAGTATCACAGAGAAAAGAAACCAAGAGCTGGTTCTTTGAAAAAAAAATCAGCAAAATTGATAAAGCCAGACTCAAAAGAATGAGAGAGAGAGAGAGAGAGAGAGGGAGGGCTCAAAAAAAAAAAAAAAAAAAAAGCAGAAAAAAAGGAGAAATAACAACCAACACTACAGAAATACAAAGGATTAAAGAGAATATTATGAAAAATCATATGCCAACAAATTGGACAACCTAAAAGAAATGGATAAATTCTAGAAACATATAGCCTCCCAGAAATGAATCAGATAGAAGTAGAAAATTTGAACAGACTGATTACCAGCAATGAAATTGGATCAGTAATAAAAAACTCCTAACAGACAAAGGTCCAGGACCAGATAGCTTCACAGGTTAATTCTACCAAACATTTGAAAATATAATGCCTGTTCTCCTCAAAGCATTCCAAAAACTAAAAGAGGAGGGGGATCTTTCACATACATTTGGAGACTAGTGTTACCCTGATACCAAAACCAGATATAGACACAACAACAACAAAAAAAGACACGACAAGACAAAAGATAACTATAGGCCAATATCTCTAATGAACATAGATATGAAAATCCTCAACAAAATATTAGCAAACCAAATCCAACAATACATTTAAAAAAATCATCCACCATGATCAAGTGGGATTTATTCCTGGGATGCAAATGTTATTCAACATTTGCAAATCAATGTGATATGTCACATCAACAAGAAGAGGAATAAAAATCATATAATCATTTCAATAGATGCAGAAAAAGCTTTTGACAAACAGCATCCATTCATTATAAAAATCCTCAACAAAGTAGGTTTAGAGGGAGCATACCTCAATATCCTAAAGGCTATATATGAAAAACCCACAGGTAACATTATACTCAATGGTGAAAAACTGAGAACTTTACCCCTAAGGTTAGAAACATGACAAGGATGTCTACTCTCATGACTTTTATTCATCATAGTATGGGAAGTCCCAGCCACAGCAATTAGACAACATAAGTAAATAAAGGCATCAAAATTGAAAAGGAAGAAGTAAAACTTTCATTATTTACCAACGACATGATATATCTGTAGAAAACCCTAAAAGCCTCACCAAAAATCTGGTAGAACTGATAAATAGATTAAATAAGGTCACAGGATGCAAAGTCAATGTACAGAAAAAATTCTTCCTGGGAGGGGCCAACATGGTGGAGAAGGAGGGGGATCCGAATTTCCCACCTCTCTCAAACAAAAGGTTGAAGCCAAAGGCCTTTGAACCCCAAGAGTCTGGGAGGGAAAGAGACTGAATCGCTACCAGGGAGACACCGGGACAAAGTTATGGGCCATAGGTGGATGACTGCAAACTGGGAGAGATAAAATGGTCCGTGTAGACATGGAGGGGAGGGACCCCTTCCAGTGGAGAGACAAAGGGAAGAGAAAGAAAGACTGGGCAAGCATAGGACTGTATCTGGTCAAGGCAAAAACTTCAGACCAGGATGGAGAAAGATCTAATCTCTAACTGCGGGGCTTTCTCTGGACTGGGGCCGGCTGCCTTGTTTGTGCACCTAGGGAGGAGGGGAGCCAGCCCTGGGCTTGGTGGCTAGGTCAGGAGTGCAGTCCACAGGAGGAGAAAGTGATCCTCTCCCTGGAGTGCTGCGGGACAGGACAAAGCCAGCCAGGGACTACGTATTGAGCGACATGGAGAAGTGCTTCTCCAGTACCAGGGCACACAGAGCTAGAGTTTGAATCCCAGCTGAGGGCCAGGGCATGGGAGTCAGCAGATAAAGACTGAACACCTCGTCTGTGCCTGCGGCATAGTGAGAACAGCTCAGAGTGATTTGGGACACCAGATCAATGGAGGAGAGACTGGGGGGTCACCATTTTTCTGCCCATCACCACCAACACAGGGCCTCAAGGATTGGTCCACAGGGCCCACAGCGGAGGTAAGAACCATCCACATCAAACCACGCCCCTCTCCCCCAGGTAACTGCGTATCTACTGGAACTGGATAGATGCTGAGGAACCAGATGATCCCCTCCTCCAGTCCAGCTCTATTGTATTACCTGGATTAATTCTCAGATAATTCTTGTCATTTAGATATATATTCTTCATTCCCCTTCTCCTGCTTATCTCTTCCCTCCTCTATGCTGATTACTCTGGTTGTTGGTTTGTTTAAGCAGACATATTTAATTCTTTCACTTGATTCATTTTCTACACCTCTTTCTTTACTTTCTCTCTCTCTGGAATAATTAAGCCGTATAGTTTCTCTGGGCAACTTTATCTCTGTTTCTTTCTCCTCACCTCCTTCTTTATTTTCCTTTTTCTCTCACTGGATTAAGCCCTTTAGTCTCTCTGCCTGGTCGATGTTTAATTTTTCTATTTCCCCTCCCCTATCATTTCTCTCTATATGTGGTCTTCCATCAGCATTGCCTCCACACTGTTCTTAACTTATAGCTGGTTGTTTCTGGTTTTTTGCTTTGGGATTGTTTTTTTGTTTTTTTTTTTTACTTTTTTTAAATTTGTGTGTTTGCATGTTTTTGTTTTCTGTTTGTTTGCCTGTTTGTTTCCCTTTCCAGGGCTACTTCAAAGAACAAATCAAAGCAGATTTGGTGGAGGGTCCAAAACATCACTACAAGTAGGGAAGTAAAATAACCAAAGTCACAACAAGACAGAGCAAGTAACATCTCCAAAAAACACCTCCTGAAGGGTCAGGCCCTGGACAGTGTATGAACCGCCTTTAATATATCAGTGCTTGCAGGTGCAGAGCACATAACAAGCTTTTAAAACTCATAAGCTTTTAAAACTCATAGCCAAAATGATGAAATGGAAGAATTTGCCTTGAAAGAAGTTACAAGAAGAAGTGACAGCTAAAGAATTGATCCAAATAGATATAAGCAATATAACTAAACAAGAAATTAGAATAATAGCCGTAAGGTTAATTGCTGGGCTTGAAAAAAAGCATAGAAAATAACAGAATATATTTCTGCAGAGATCAAGAAACTAAAAAAGGTATGATGAATTAAAAAATGCTAACAATGAGGTGCAAAATAAAAGGGAGGTGGCCACAGTGCAGATTGAAGAGGCAGAGGGAGAATAGGTGAATTAGAAGATAAATTTAGGGAAAAAGAGGAACCTGAGAAAAATAGAGATGAAAACATCCAGGATCACTAGGGGAGAATTAGAGAACTAAGTGATTCAAACAAACAGAATAATATCTGTATGATAGGAATTACAGAACAAGAGAGAGAAAGGGGTTGAAGGTGTACTTGAAGAAATCATAGCTGAGAACTTCCCCAATCTGGAGCAGGAAACAGGCATTGAAATCCAAGAGGCACAGAGAACTCCCTTCAGACGTTAACTTGAGTCGATCTTATGCATGACATATCGTAGTGAAACTGGAAAAATACAAGGATAAAGAGAGTGTTCTGAAAGCAGCTAGAGATAAATACAAAGGTAGACACATAAGGGTAGTAGCATACCTATCTACTGAAACTTGGCTGACCAGAAAGGAATGGCAGGAAATCTCCCTTGTGATGAACAGGAAAAATATGCAGCCAAGAATCCTTTATACAGCAAGCCTGCCATTCACAACAGAAGAAGAGATAATGGTTTTCCCAAACAAAAACTGAGGAAATTCATCACCACTAAACCAACCCTACAAGAGATCCTAAGGGGGACTCTGAGTGAAATGTTTCAAGGACCACAAAGTACCAGAGACATCACTATAAGCATGAAACCTACAGATATCACAATGACCCTAAACCCATATTGTTCAATAATAACACTAAATGTAAATGGACTAAATGCTCCAACAAAAGACATAGGGTATCAGAATGGACAATAAAACATGACCCATCAATTTGCTATCTATGAGAGACCCATTTTAGACCTGAGGACACCTTCAGATTGAAATTGAGGGGTGGAGAACTATCTATCATGCTAATGGAAGTCAAAAGAAAGCTGAAGTAGTCATAATTATATCAGAAAAACTAGATTTTAAACTAAAGGCTATAATAGATGAAGAAGGGAATTATATAATAATTACAGGGTCTATCCATTAGGAAGAGCTAACAATTATAAACATCTATGCACCAAATTCAGAAGCACCCAAATATATAAAACAATCACAAACATAAGCAATCTTATTGGTAAGAATGTGGTAATTGCAGGAGATTTTAATACTCCACTTACACCAATGGACAGATCATCTAGACAGAAAATCCATGAGGAATTAATGGCCCTTAATGATACACTAGATCAGATGGACTTGACAGATATATTTACAACTCTGCATCCCAAAGCAACAGAATATATTTTCTTCTTGAGTGCTGGAACATTCTCCAAGATAGATCACATACTAGGTCACAAAAAATCCTTCAATAAATATAAAATAATTGAGAGCATACCATGCATCCTTTCAGATGACAATGCTATAAAACTTGAAATCAACCATGGGAGAAAGTTTGGAAACCTCCAAATGCATGGAGGTTAAAGAACATCCTACTAAAGAATGAATAGGTCAACCAGGCAATTAAAGAATAAATTAAAAAGTATATGAAAATGGAAACACAATAATCCAAACCTTTTGGGATGCAGCAAAGGCAATCCTAAGAGGAAAATACATTGCAATCCATGCCTATCTTGAGAAACAAGAAAAATCCCAAATACAAAATCTAACATCACACCTAAAGGAACTAGAAGCAGAACAGCAAAGAAATCCCAAACCAAGAAGAAGAGAAATAATAAAGATGAGAGCAGAAATAAACAATACAGAATCCAGAAAAAAAACCAGTAGATCAATGAAACTAAGAGTTAGTTTTTTGGAAAAATAAACAAAATTGATAAACCGCTAGTCAGGATTCTCAAAAAGAAAAGAGAGAGAACCATCAGGAATGAAAATGGATTTATTACAACCAATATCTCAGGAATACAAGCAATTATCAGGGAATAGTATGAAAAATTATATACCAACAAACTGGACAACCTGGAAGAAATTGACAAATTCCTAAACACCCACACACTACCAAAACTCAAATGGGAAGAAATAGAAAATTTGAACAGACCCATATCTAGTGAAGAAATTGAATCAGTTATCAAAAATATCCCAACAAAAAGAGTCATGGAACAGATGGCTTCCCAGGGAATTCTACCAGACATTTAAAGCAGAGTTAATACCTATCCTTCTCAAACTGTTCCAAAAAATAGAAAAGGAAGGAAAACCTCAGGACTCAATCTATGAATCCAGCATTAGTTTGATTCCCAAACCAGACAGAGACTCCACAAAAAAAGGAGAACTACAGGCCAATATCCCTGATGAATATGGATGCAAAAATTCTCAACAAGATACTAGCAAATCGAATTCAATAGCATATAAAAGGAATTATCCATTATGATCAAGTAGGATTCATTCCTGGGCTGTGGGGCTGGTTCAGTATTCACAAATCCATCAGTGTGATACATCGCATTAATAAAAGAAAGAATAAGAACCATATCATCCTGTCAATGGATTCAGAAAAAGCATTTGACAAAATGCAACATCCTTTCTTAATAAAAACCCCCAAGATAGTCAGGATAGAAGGAACATACTTAAACATCATAAAAGTCATTTATGAAAAGTCCACAGCTAATATCATTTTCAATGGGGAAAAACTGAGAGGTTTCCTCCCGAGAAAAAGAACACAGCAGTGATGTTTACTCTCACCACTGTTGTTTAACATAGTGTTGGAAGTCCTAGCATCAGCAATCAGACATAATGAAATAAAAGGCATCAAAATTGGCAAAGAAGTCAAACTTTCACTTTTTGCAGACGACATGATATTCTCCAGGGAAAACCCAACAGACCCCCCCCCAAAAGTCTGCTAGAATTCATACATGAATTCAGCAAAGTCACAGAGTACAAAATCAATGTACAGAAATGAGTTGCTTTTTTATAAACCAATAAAGAAGCAACAGACATACAAATAAAGAAACTGATCCCATTTACAGTTGCACAAAGCAGCATAAAATACTTAGGAATAAACCTAACCAAAAATGTAAAAGATCTGTATGCTGAACAGTGTAGAAGCTTGCAAGGAAATTGAAGAAAACACAAAGAAATTGAAGAATATTGCATGCTCATGGATTGGAAGAATAAATATTGTTAAAATGTCAATACTTCTCAAAGCAATCTATACATTCAATGCAATCCCAATCAAAATTGCACTGGCATTCTTCTCAAAGCTAGAGCAAACAATCCTAAAATTTGTACGAAACCACAAAAGACCCTGAATAGCCAAAATAATATTGAAGAAGAAAACCAAATCATGACAATCCCAGACTGTAGCCTCTACTACAAAGCTGTAATCATCAAGACAGTGTGGTATTGGCCCAAAAACAGACACATAGACCAATGGAATATAATAGAGAACCCAGATTTGGACCCACAAATGTATGGCCAACTAATCTTTGACAACGCAGGAAAGAATATCCAATGGAAAAAAGACAGTCTCTTTAACAAATGGTGCTGGGAGAGCTGGACAGCAACATGCAGAAGAATGACACTAGACCACTTTCTTATGCCATGCACAAAAATAAACTCAAAATGGATGAAAGACCTGAATGTGAGACAGGAAACCATCAAAACCTTAGAGGAGAAAGCAGGCAACAACCTCTTTGACCTTGGCTACAGTAATTTCTTACTTGACACATCTCCAAAGGCAAGGGGATTAAAAGCAAAAATGAACTATTGGGACCTCATGAAGATAAAAAGCTTCTGCACTGCAAAGGAAACAATCAACAAAACTAAAAGGCAACTGACAGATGGGAAAAGATATTTGCAAATGACATATATGATAAAATATCCAAAATCTATAAAGAACTCACCAACCTCCACACCCTATAAAACAAATAATCCAGTGAAGAAATGGGCAGAAGACATGCATAGATACTTTTCCAAAGAAGACATCTAGGTGGCCAACAGACACATGAAATGATGCTCATCATTCATCATCAGGGAAATACAAATCAAAGCCACACTGAGATACCACCTCACACTGGTGAGTGGTTAAAATGAACAAATCAGGAGACCATAGCTGCTGGTGAGGATATGGAGAAACCAGAACCCTCTTGCACTGTTGGTGTAAATGCCAACTGGTGCAGCCACTCTGGAAAACAGTGTGGAGGTTCCTCAAAAAATGAAAAATAGAACTACCCTACAACCCAGCAATAGCACTGCTAGGAATTTACCCAAGGGATAAAGGAGTGCTGATGCATAGGGGCACATGTACCCCAATGTTTATAGCCGTGCTTTCAACAATAGCTAAATTATGGAAAGAGCCTAAATGTCCATCAACTGATGAATGGATAAAGAAGATGTGGTTTATATACACAATGGAATACTACTTGACAATGAGAAAGAATGAAATCCTGCCATTTGCAGCAACATGGATGGAACTGGAGAGTATTATGGTAAGTGAAATAAGTCAGTTAAAGACAGACAGATACCATATGCTTTCACTCATATGTGGATCTTGAGAAACATAACAGAAGACCATGTGGGAAGGAAGGTAGAAATTAAGTTACAAACAGAGAGGCAGGTAGGCAAACCATAGGAGATTCTTAAGTACAGAGAACAAACTGAGTGTTGATGGGGGGTGGAGGAGAAGGGAAAGTGGGTAATGGGCATTGAGGAGGGCACTTGTTGGGATGAGCCCTGGGTGTTGTATGGAAGCCAATTTGACAATAAATTATGTTAAAAACAAAATCAATGTATAGACATCCATTGCATTTCTATACACAAATCATGAAGTAGAAGAAACAGAAATTTAAAAAAAAGTTCAATTTACAATTGCACCAAAAATAATAAAACCTAGGAACAAATTTTACCAAGAAGGTGAAAGACCTGTACTCTGAAAACTATGAAACATTTATGAAAGAAATTGAAGATGACACAAATTGAAAGGTATCCCATGCCCATGGATTGAAAGAATGATACTGTTAAAATGTCTGTACTACTCAAAGCAATCTATAGATTTAATGTAATTCCTATCTAAATACCAACAGCCTTTTTTTCATAGAACTAGAAAAAATAATCCTAAAATTTGTATGTAAGCACATATGACCTTGACTAGCCAAAGTCACCTTGAAAAATAATTGAGATATCACAATTCCAGATTTCATGATATGCTACAAAGCTATATTAATCAAAATAGTATGGTCCTGTCAAAAAATAGACACATAGATCAATAGAACAGAATGAGGATCCCAGAAATAAACATGTGATTAGAATTTTTTTAACATTTATTAATTTTTGAGAGATAGAGAGTGTGTGAGTAGAGGAGGTGCAGAAAGAGAAGGACTCACAAGTGGTGAGATGATGATGTGAGCCAAAGTCAGATCCTTAACTGACTGACCCATCCAGGCACCCCAAACATGAGATTATATCATTAATTAATCTTTGGCAAAGAGGCAATAATTTGCAATGGGAAAAAGATAATCTCTTCAACAAATGGTGTTGGGTAAATTGCACAGCCACATGTAAAAGAATGAAACTGGACCACTTTCTTACAGCATATACAAAAACAAAGTCAAAATGGATTAAGGGCCTAAATATGAGACCTGAAACCATAAAAATCCTAGAAGAGAGCACAGGCAGTAATATCTTTGACATTGGCCATAGCAACGTTTTTCTAAATATGTCTCCTGAGGCAAGGAACACCAAAGCAAAATAAACTATTGGGACTACATAAAAAATAAAAAAAAAAATCTGTACAGCAAAGGGAATAATCACAAACATAAAGACAAGCTACTGAATAGGAGAAGATACTTGTAAATGATATCCAATAGTATCCAAGTTATATAAAGAATGTATATAACTCGGGGCGCCTGGGTGGCTCAGTCGGTTAAGCGGCCGACTTCAGCTCAGGTCATGATCTCATGGTCAGTGAGTTCAAGCCCCGCGTCGGGCTCTGTGCTGACAGCTCAGAGCCTGGAGCCTGTTTCATATTCTGTGTCTCCCTCTCTCTGACCCTCCCCCGTTCATACTCTGTCTCTCTCTGTCTCAAAAATAAATAAACGTTAAAAAAAAAAAAGAATGTATATAACTCAACACCAAAAAATAATCTGATTAAAATGGGCAGAAGACATGAACAGATATTTCTTCAAAGAAGACACACAGATAACCAACAGACACATGAAAAGATGCTCCATATCATTCATCATTAGTGAAATGCAAATCAAAACCATAATGGCATATCACCTCATGCCTGTCAGCATAGCTAAAATGAGAAACACAAGAAACAATCCATGTTCATGAGGAGGTGGAGAAAAAGGAGCCTTCACACACTGTTGGTGGAAGTGCAAACTGGTGCAGTTACAGTGCAAAATTGTATGTAATTTCCTTAAAAAATAAATTGAATCCATATGATCCAGTAAGTCTGCTATTGGGTATTCACCTGAAAGAATGCTAAAAACAGTAATTCAAAAAGATATATGCACCCATATGTTTATTGCAATATTATTTACAATAGCAAAACTATAGAAACAGCCCAGGTATCCATCCATAGATGAGTAGATAAGAGTGGTGGGGGATATGTAGACATATATGTATATGCATATGTATATGTATATGTATATATGTATGTATATGTATATATATGTGTGTATATACACACACTCTCAATGGAATGTTACTCAACCATAAAAATGAATGAAATCTTGCCATTTTCAACATGGATGGATCTAGAGAGTATAATGCTAAATGAAATAAGTCAGAGAAAGACAAATACCGTATGATTTCATTAATATTTGGAACTTAGGAAACAATACAAATGAACAGAGAAAAAAGAGACAAACCAAAAAAGATAAAAAAAATATTCTTAACTCTAGAGAATAAAGTGATGGTTACCAGATGTGGATGGTGAAGGGATGGGTAAAATAGGTGATGGGGATTAAGAGTACATTTATTATGATGAGCACTGAGTAATATACAAATTGGTGAATCACTGTATTATATACGTGAAGCTAATATAACACTGTATGTTAACTGTGCTGAAATTAAAATACAAAATAAAATAATTTGAAAAGTAAAAAAAAAGGTATTTTCAGTAAAAATAATTAAAAATTCTAATAGTATAATGGAGAAAATTGATTAGGAAATTGAAAGTTTTTGCTCTGGGGGCGCCTGGGTGGCTCAGTCGGTTGAGCGTCTGACTTCGGCTCAGGTCATGATCTCACGGTCCATGAGTTCGAGCCCTGCATCGGGCTCTGTGCTGACAGCTCAGAGCCTGGAGTCTGCTTCAGATTCTGTGTCTCCCTCTCTCTCTGACCCTCCCCCGTTCATGCTCTTTCTGTGTCTCAAAAATAAATAAACATTAAAAAAAAAATTAAAAAAAAAGAAAGTTTTTGCTCTGTAAAATAATTCAGTAGCAAAATGCACCAAAGTCATTGTATAATTTTGACCTAGCCAGATTTTCCTTTCAATGTAATGCATTTGCTGTGTGAAAAATTGACTATAGGATGGCAGAGATGGATGCTGGGAAACCAATTAGGAGACCATTTCAGTTGAGGAATGATCCTAGCTGGATTGGACTTAGTGGTAAATGTGATGAGAACTGTTTGGATTCTTGATATATTTCACAGTTATATCTAGTAATGTAAAATGTAAGAGAAATCAAGACTTCAGAATATGGACTTTGAATTGGAATAGAATGGAGTTTTTATTTTTTGAAGTAGAAAAGACTATTGGAGTCAAATGTTCAAGGGATGGAACACAAGATTGTAGTTTTTAATATTTTAGACCTGTGATTCCCATTAAACATACCTAGGAAGATAAGAGATATGTGTCTGAAGTTCAAGGAAGGTTTCAGAGCTGTAGCCATAAATGTGGATGACATCATAAATATGAGTCGGCTATTTATAGCCCAGTGAATAGAGTTGAAATGACAGGAAGTGACTTAGAGACTGAGCTCATGAGACCAGAGAGTTAGAACATTGAGAGAAGGCAGTCCTGATGTCCAGTAAGGACAGTGTTTGAACAAAGAAAAATTGAATGAATGATCAGTTGTATCAAATATGGCTGACTTACTATGTGAGAGGAAGTTGAGAATAATACTGGATTTGGCACTAAAACGAGCATTGATAACTGTGACAGTGGAGGCCAGCACCCTATGCTTGTTACAAGTTATAAATTAAAGCAATAAGTTCTTAAATGATCTGTACACTTCTGGCCTGATCAAAAAAAAAAACAAAACAAACAAAAAACAAAAACTTCAGAGATAAAATAGAAAAATATATGACTAAATTTTGTCAAAATTATCAAAGATGAGCCATAAAGGAAAAAAAAAGCAGAAATGACATATTGTCCTACTAGAAAATAATACATTTTTATTTTCAGGATTCTACTGTATTCATCCTGAGTGGAAGGATTTGTGTAGTTAACTTGCCTTTTCTACTATTTAAATATTCAAATCCATCATTCAGTTCAGATTTTGATGACAGTAGATTCAGAAGCCATAAACTAACAGCATCTGGATGCAGGCAGTGCTTTCTTGGAGAACAGAATATAGGAGATGTGGAGAAGGATTCCCAAGACAGAACAGTGTTAAATATGTGAACAAATGTTTTAGTCACAATGTGCTAAAGATTAGATCCCAAATAATGGAGACATCCATGTATTCTTTAGTGACATTTCTTGAATCTGGGGAGGAGGGATGATGTGGACATGCTTCCAAATGTAAGTGTATATAATTGTTTATGAACATCTTAAACTGTACTCAAAGGTTGGCATGGCTGAAGGTAAGAGTGAGAGGACTGGAGACTGTACTTAGGATTCTCTTTGTTGCTCTCCCTTTGTTGACAGACATGTCTCTCTGTAATGTCACTGCTTCAGAATGGGGAATGCATATAAAACACAGCAATCCATGTTATGGCTGAAGTTGTTTTTTATTTTTTTGTCCTTTATGTTAAAGAATGTTGGGGCACCTGGGTGGCTCAGTCGGTTAAGGGGCCGACTTCAGCTCAGGTCATGATCTCGCGGTCCGTGAGTTCGAGCCCCACGTCAGGCCCTGTGCTGACAGCTCAGAGCCTGGAGCCTGTTTCAGATTCTGTGTCTCCCTCTCTCTGACCCTCCCCCGTTCATGCTCTGTCTCTCTCTGTCTCAAAAATAAATAAACATTAAAAAAAATAAATAAAAATTATAAAAATCATTAAAAAAAAAAGAATGTAGATACTGGGAAAAAATCAGGGCTTGGAAGTGAGTTAGTTAAATCTTTCTTTATTCCATGCCACTTTATACTTCCTAGAAGTAAGTAGATGATCCAACATCATTTTTATGCATTCCTGATACCCAGAGTAGGATCAAAGCCTACTTTCTGAGGACTGAATATACCACAACTGCATATTTTGTTTAAGGCTACTTCTCAGATACTTATATTTTTTTGTGACAAGTCAAAGAAATTAAAATTAGAATGAGATTTAATGAGAAGAAAAATAATTTTCTCTGCTCAATAGAATTCATAAAAGTGGCTTTTAGAATTCAGGTATCTCAGATACTTATTTTTCCATGCATGTGAAGTTGAATATTATGCTGCATATGAAAGTCAAGAAATTATTTTATGAAATGAATTTAATCATTTTAGTTTGATTGCATAAAAATCTGTTATCAGAAGCTATGGCAAATTGATTTTTGGATGGAGAGGGATTTCCAAGGCATTAAGCGATTTGCTTTTGCTTGTCGGCAAGACAGAAGCAAGAAATATTTTATCTCATTTGGGCCTGTGGTTCTTGTTTGGTTCATTAGTTTTCATTCAAGTTCATCTACATGCCACAGTTAATACCCTAATGCCTTAATGAGTGTGTATAAATAAGATGAGGCAGAATTTGGTCTCTAAATTCCCAAGATATAATTGTTTCTGTAATGTATATAGTTCTTTCTTCTAATTATTTTCAATTAATATAGAATATAAGCCAAACTAGTACTTTTCACCTACAAATGTATGTGTTGTCACTGCATTATATGGAGCTCCAGAAATTTGTACAATTAGAATTTATGTAAATGACAGTTCACTGCAAAGTCTAAGTGCAATAAAACTTGAAAACTTTCATGCAAATTTATTTAAATATCAACTCCCTTCTAAAATCGTTTAGCTTCTCCACCTCTCAGTGCAGGTATAAGCAGCTTCTTTACTCCATGGACACTTTATTGATTTTTCTATTTTAGCATATATCGTGTTTATTACAATTTTAATGTAATTTTCATAATGAAAGCAGGAGCTCCTTGGGGGCAAGGGACAACAAGGGATTCTTTGATGTTTTCAGTGAAAAGTATAAAGAATAAGACCAACTAGGCTTAGCAAATATTTGTTAACTCTTATGATCTTCTCCCTCCCTCCTGGTAAATCCTTTTCCCTTTTCTTCCTGTGTCTCTTCTCTAAGTAGTTAGTGCTGCAAGCTTATAGCCTTACATATGATTATTATATTCTTTCAGAATTCATCTGGTTTATAGCTACAGCTGCTACTTCCAAAGTGTACAGTCATATATTTAGCCTTGTCCTCCCAAATGCACTCTATCTCGTATGTAAAATTGTTACATAAGTTTCCATATCTTTCCCATATATTTCCCCTGCTCTCCTAATGGCTCTTACTTCCTACAATCTGGCCGATTGCTATAACTGCTTCTTAATTTGTCTCCTTGAATTTATTATCTTCTATTTCACTCATTTATTCTAACACCAAAATTTTTTTTTCTAACATGCAGATTTAATCATACCACTCTTCTGTTTTAAAATCTGTACTACATATGGCCCTCGCCTATCTGATATTCACTGTGCAACTCAACCTCCGTTCCAGCATCAGTTCTCAAAGCTTCCTCTACTCTACCGGGCCTCCAGATATGCCTGGGTTTATCTTACCTTGGTGTCCTTTGTTATGATGTATCTTTGGTCTTTTTTTTTTTTTTTTTTTTTTGAGAAAGAGAGAAAGAGAGAGAAAGAGAATTGTGTGAGCAGGGAAGAGGGACAGAGGGACAGAGAGAGATTTTACATCATACCTGGGAAATAATAATTTCTGTAAATAATTACCTTTCCCACCTTATTTTAATCTCTTTAAGACAATAGGACATAGTTCTCCCCTTAGTAGAGTTCATCTTGCAGCATGAATGATGGTAATGTACTTCAACCTCATCCTTCTTTCCTGGCTCACTCTCTTTCTGTAGTACATTGAGAAGATACCAGGAAGGATTGCATCTCTGTATAATGAACTCTGTAGACTTATGACATTGTAAAAAGTGAACCCAGCTCATTGTTCTGCTGTTACACCAATTCTTGGCAAGTAGTCAGGGTCAATAATGCAATTTATAAAATAGTACTAAAAGATTAGCATTTAATTATATTCCCTAACATCTTGTTTTTTGATGTTGTTGTGCTACTTCTTCTGCACAATTAACCAGAGAGCTTCTAAATAATGGAGACCATTTTTTTTTTTACCTCTTTTGTCTCTCCCCGTAGTTTCTACCATAATATCTAAGAGAGGCTTGGAAACAGCGGAATCTAACTAGGCAATTTTTTGTGTGTGTCGTTATTTTTTTCATTCCTATGATTCTTGTCATGAATCTGTCAGTATACATTAGTTAAAGTTGCATAACACAGACATTCTAAGCTCCATAATCTATCTTTCTCGATATATGTTCAGTAAAACTTTCACCACAATATATAGATGTTTAGGTGAATATATTCTTTCATCGTTTATACAGTATGTTAAATTATTTGATCTCTGTTTTAGAAACTGTCCTTCTATTAATATCTTTTTCTTTTTGGCTCAGGTTAAGTCAACACCTTTGAAAAATATAACACATTCCAAAATAAGGTGTGAGCAACCAAAGAGAAATATCTGTAATCTGGCTACTAAGTTTCTCAAAAGACGTGTTGGAAAATAAAAGGTTTTACCCTTGTAGGAAAAGATAATTTATTCTGCTAACATGGTAAAAGTGACAAAAAGTTTTCATTTCTGTGGTACTAATGCCCAGGTATGGGATAACTAGGTCATGTGATGGTGCCTATTTAGGTATATAAGAAACTGCCAAACTGTTCTCCAGAGTACCTGTTCCATTTTAAATTCCTAACAGTACAAACAAGAGATCCAGTATTTCTGTATCCTTGCCAGCATTTTGTGTTGTAAGTATTTTTTAAATTTTATTCATTCTAATAGATGGGTAGAGATAGCTCATCATGGTCTTAAGGTATATATTTGCCATCTGTAAATTCTTTTGAGTGATATTTTCTGGATATATGCAACTATGTGAGCTACATGGTTTTTAAGTATTTTGCAGTCTATAGCTCATCTTTACATTTTCTTAACAAGGTCTTTGGCAGAGCAAAGATTTTTAATTTTAATAAAGTTCAATTTATTCATTTTTTTCTTGTATCGACAGTGCTGTCAGTGTTATACCTAAGAGTTCTTTACCAAACGCTAAGCACCAAAGATTTTCTTCTACTTTTATTTTTAAATGCTTTAATTTTTTTTTTAATGTTTATTTATTTTTGAGGGAGACAAAGACAGGATGTGAGTGGGTTAGGGGCAGAGACAGAGGGAGACACAGAATCCGAAGCAGGCTCCAGGCTCTGAGCTGTCAGCGCAGAGCCCAATGCAGGGCTCGAATTCAAGAGCTGTGAGATCGTGACCTCAGCCGAAGTCGGACGCTCAACCAACTGAGCCACCCCGGCGCCCCACTTTTAAATTCTTTATAGTTTTACATTTTATATTCAAACCTTTTTTTCGTATTGCGTTAACTTTTGTATAAAGTGTAAGATTTAGGCTGAGGTTCATTATGGATAAAGTATAATATAAAATTCCATCAAAAATAATAACACATATACTACAGAAATTTTAAAAAATACCTAAAAGTAAAAGGTAGGATTTTTTAAATAAAAAGTAAGAGTCACAAAGATATATTTACTTGAAAACCATCGTGTAATAAATGTAATTTTGTAATTTATCCACTAACCTACTTAGTTCAAAAAAGATAGTTAGACAACTTAATTTTAACTATTGTACTACGAAACCCTGGATGTTAAGGATTGGAAGTCTTCAAAAGTGCTTGTAAGCAGGATGTGTTCAGTTGCGACAGTTTCATTTTCTGTCATTAAGCTGCTGTTGTTTTTCTTTCTGCAGACATTTGTCCAAACTATACTGTATAATTATGTTTATTACAAATCAGAAAGAAAATAATCAATTTACAAGGTGGAAGTAAAAAAAAATCTGCATTTTACTGTTTAAGAATATTTTGATAGTAACCAGCTACATGCAAGAAATTGCTTGTAATGGTTATAAATTTTTAAGTGACCTGGTCTGTTGCTAATGGTGAGTCATTCTTGCAAATAAGATGAATATTAGTACATGTGCAAATAGGGTATACTTTATGCAAATCCTATGAGTGTTATTTCAGAAATAACAACTTTTAGATGCAAAGTTGTCCTTAAGGCAGTCCTGCTAATCTTGATAAGATGTCCAATGTGATATGTTGGAATACTAACCAATAACAATCTGACATTTATCAATGTCTGATAATTTCTTAGTACCCAGTTCCATGCAAATGCTATTAAACGTAATACTTTTAATTATGAGAAATGTAAAGAAGATGTTCTAAAAATAAAGAATAATTAATGATTTGGAAATTCCTGAGAATTCTTATTTTCATTCCCAAATGCCAATTAATAAATAGCCATTGTGAATTTGGAAGGAATAAGTTATAAATTAAAGGATTCAGTTAAAGATTGACAAATTAAAAAGTAAAATTTAAATAAGAAAATATGTTTACTACATTTTAAAAGGTATAAATCCAAAACAAATCACCAGAAGAAAACTATAAACATCCCTATGTGACAAAAACAGATTGAGAAATAAAACAAATAATACATTTTACATGAGAAATGTAATAATTTTTAAATATTTTAGCAGAATTGAGACCAAATGCATTAGTTATATCAATAAATGTGGATAAACTTAATTCACCTATTAAAGTAAATAAAGTAGAGGAAATAAGGACCAAAGTTGCATACAACAATGGAGTGTGTATATATATATATATATATATATATATATATGTATATATATATGCCCCTTCACCTTACCACTCTTTCCATACCACAGTTACAAGCTTTGGTTACCAATAAACTGCAACCTACCACTGGGGGAGGGACACAGGTTTGAGGAGAGACACTCTCTGAGGTTTGGCTAATGGAGAAAGTCTAAATTTGGGGGCAGACTCCTGAAGCCAAGACTACACTCCATGTTAACTAACTTGAATAAAATATAAAATGAAATGTAATAAAAATAAATAAATTTATTTGGGGGAAGAACAGGAACATCTCTTTTTCATTGTTGGTGGAAATGCAAGCTGGTGCAGCCACTCTGGAAAACAGTATGGAGGTTCCTCAAAAAACTAAAAATAGAACTACCCTACGACCCAGCAATTACACTACTAGGCATTTATCCAAGGGATACAGGTGTGCTGTTTCGAAGGGACACGTGCACCCCCATGTTTATAGCAGCACTATCAACAATAGCCAAAGTATGGAAAGAGCCCAAATGTCCATCGATGGATGAATGGATAAAGAAGAAGTGGTATGTATATACAATGGAGTATTACTTGGCAATCAAAAAGAATGAAATCTTGCCATTTGCAACAACGTGGGTGGAACTGGAGGGTTTTATGCTAAGTGAAATTAGAGAAAGACAAAAATCATATGACTTCACTCATATGAGGACTTTAAGAGACAAAACAGGTGAACATAAGGGAAGGGAAACAAAAATAATATAAAAACAGGGAGGGGGACAAAACAGAAGAGACTCATAAATATGGAGAACAAACTGAGGGTTGTTGGAGGGGTTGTGGGAGGGGGGATGGGCTAAATGGGTAAGGGGCCCTAAGGAATCTACTCCTGAAATCATTGTTTCATTATATGCTAACTAATTTGGATGTAAATTTTAAAAAATTAAAAAATTAAAAAAAAGAACATTAAAGAAAAATCTCTCCTCAGGCACAAAACAATGCTGGAAGAATTTAGAAGCAGTAGGTCAACTGATTAACTTAACCCAAGTATTCAACAAAATCCTAGCAGCAGCAGAATGCATATTTCTAGACAAAGATATAGACATAGATTAGATTTTTTAACAATCTTTACTGTTCTACACATGATGCCCAGCTATCAACAAAAAAAAAAAAAAAAAGAGAGAAAGAAAGAAAAAAAGAAAGAAAAGAAGAAAGAAATCCCAAACTCCACAGTTAAGAAATAGTAATAAGCAGAACCAGACTCATAGATCCCCCAGATGCTGAAACTATCAGTGATTGTAAAATAATGGATTAATAGGTTTAAAGTCTTTAAAGGAAAAGTATGCATTAACAGGTAGGAAATCTCAGCAGAGAAATGGAAACCATAAAATCCTAAAACTACTGAGATACCATCTCTTATAAGTGAAGTGTCAGATAGATGAAAATTAACAAGTATAACAGTACATTCTCTCAGTTTATCTGTGGTACCCCAGGCACTCACACACTAGTGGTGAGAATGCACACTAACAGAAATCATTTGGAAGAGAATTTAAAATACATAACAAAGCTCCCAGTCAACCTTAGCAATCCCACTTCTAGGAGTAAGCCTCAACAAAATGAAAACACACAGACAAGCGTATTTATTGCAGCATTGTTTGCAATTGTAAAAATTGGAAACAACCTATATGTCCATACAGAGGGAAATGGTTGAACAGACTATAGTCTATTACCCACCGAATAGACTACAATGAGAAAGATGTAGAGTGATTTTTAGAAAACATATTCGTAAGTGACAAAAGCAAAGTGCAAAACATTATTTATTATACCTTTCATGTAGAAACAAGGTAAAACAAGAATATATGTACCTCATTGTACACAATTAAAAAAAATAAATGAGAATGGTTCTCTATAGGGGGTGGGTGGGAAAATAGCACAAAGGATGGAGGGAGGGAAACAGAAGAAAATGCAATGAGGGTGACACTTCACTAAGTATGCTTAAAAAATAGTTCTGATTTTAAATCTAGGATATTTCATATACTTGATGAATACAATAAATGAAGGTGAAATTTTAAGTCTAAGAAAACATTTTTCAGTAAGGGGTATTTGATATACACTTCCTCTCTCTCTCTCTCTGCCCCTCTCTCTCTGTCTAAAAAGATTGGTTGAAGAGTAGGAAAATACTGACAGTTTCCATATTGCTAACCTTTATTCTTGCTCATTTTCTGAGCAGCCCTGAGGAAATATACTCAAGCAGAATTAGCATTGTACTCTCATTTGGGATTCTTAAGTTCAATTTTAAGAAAGCCATAACCTTTATGACCTTCAAAGCCCACAATTATCAGGTGGGGATACTAATTCTTCTTTCTGGCAAGTGTAGTTGAAGGATTTGTGACATAATGAGTTAACAGAATCATTCCTAAGAGAATAAGGCTGTGTGAAATCAATTCTACATTTGTTTGCTGATTCACTTCAGCAGAGAGGTGGCTGAATTATTGAATAAATTATCATTGATGTATTGATGAAGATATCTGAAATTAATAACAAGTCAACTGGTGACTTTTTCATTAATTTTAATGTATTTAGTTAACTTTATGTTTGATTGCTCAGTAGTCAGACAAAAGTTTCTTAAAGAGCTTAGATAGTAAAATCGCATACAATAGGTAGATTTTGAGTCTAAAGGCATTCAATGTTTGGAAGTTAAAGATGTTCAAATCCTACCTGTGTTGTATTCTAACCATGTGGTGTAGCATATTTTTCTTATGTTTTCTAAGCTTACTTATACTTACCATGAAAATGACATAAGAATATCTACTTATCAGAATAATAGGACTGAGCTTGACTGACAGCACTGTGAATTTTGACTATTTTTGTTATTATTATTTGGCAACTTAATGATTTAAATCAATGAATTTGAAAACAGAAAAAAAATTGTAGGCCTTTTATAACCAAGAACCAGATTTTCATAATAATTGTAAAATAAACCAACCTACTAAATCAAGGGGGGGAAATGGGGAAAGAACAATTTATAAACAAAAAAATGAGAATGGAGAAATTACCTGCCAGTTATTTAAGAGAATCATGATTCCTTTGCACTTAATTTTGACAACATGGATGTCATGTGTGATTTTTCTAGGATAAAATGCATGACAATAACTGATCCTATCAGGTGGAAATCTAAGCAGAAAATTACCATAGAAGAAATAAATAAAGTTTTCAAAAATACATTCCTTAAGGAACACAGGACTTGAATAAGCAGTTTCAGATGATAATAGTACAGTGCCTTTAAGTAATAGATAATTCTTTTTTTTAATGTTTATTTATTTTTGAGAGAGAGACAGAGAGAGACAGAGTGCAAGTGGGGGAGAGTCAGAGAGAGAGGGAGACAGAATCTGAAGCAGACTCCAGGCTCTGAAATGTCAGCACAGAGCCTGACAGGGGGCTCAAACTGACAAACTGCAAGATCGTGACCTGAGCCGAAGTTGGAGGCTTAAAGGATTGAGTTTAAAGGATTGAACCCAGGGGCCCCTAGTAATAGATAATTCTAATGACCTTTTAGCTGTTTGTGAATACAAGGGGGAATTACAAATTATTTTTATGAAATTAGCCTGACATTTATTTGTTTGTATTGTTATTAAGTTGTATTGGAGTTTTTATTTCATTGTTTCTTTCTATATTCTTTTTTTTAAGTTAATTTTTATTTGTTTGGAGAGAGAGAGAGGAAGCCGGGAAGGGGCAGAGGCAGATGGAGACTGAATACCAAGCAGTCTCCATGCTGTCTGCGCAGAGCTTGATGCTGGGCTCGAGCTCACAAACCATGAGATCATGAATCTGAGCCGAATGCAAAAGTTGGATACTTAACCATCTGAGCCTATATTCTTAATTTTGGACGCTTAATTCCTTTATAATAATATTGCTTGTTTTTTTCCATCTTTAATGAGACATAATTGACAAATAACTTGTTTAAGGTGTATAGTGTGTTGATTTGATAACACTTACATGTTGCAATAGGCTTACCACCCTAGTGTTGGCTAATACCTACCTCACATCCCATACTTGCTATTTCTTTTTTTCTGTGGTGAGAATGAAATTTAAGGTGTACTCTCCTAGCAACTTTCTAGTGCATAATGCAGTTTTATTAGCTATTATCACAATGCTGTTCATTAGATCCCCAGAGCTAACTCATCTTCTAAGTTTGTATTTTTTGATCAGCTTTGTATTCTCCCCATTTCTCCTACCTGCCGGTCCCTGGTAACAACCACTGTACTCTCTGTATGAGTTTGGCTCTTTTAGATTTCCTGTCTTTCTCTGTCAGACTTATTTAGCATAATGGCCTCAAGATCCATCCGTGTTGTCACAAATGTCAGGGTTTCCTTCTTTCTCATCGCTTTGATCCTATGTTTTCTTCTAGGAGTCTTGTGGTTTCAGGTATTATATTTGAGTCTAATCCATTTGAAGTTAATTTTTGTGCATGGTGTAAGATAAGGATTCCCGAGGTGCCTGGGCGGCTCAGTTGGTTAAGCGTCTGATTCTCGCTTCGGCTCAGGTCATGATCTCACAGTTCATTAGATCGATTCCCAAGTTGGGCTCTACTCTGACACGGAACCTGATTGGGATTCTTTCTCTCTACCTCCCTCTGTCTCTGCTGGTCTCCTATGCACTCTCTCTCAAAATAAATAAATAAACTTTAAAAATATTAAGAAATATATGGATCCAATTTAATTTTTCTGTATGTGGTTATCTAGTTTTCCCATCACTGTTTATTGCAGAGACTGACCTTTTCCCGTTGAGTATCCTTGGCTACCTTGTCAAAATTAGTAAGGATTGCAGGTAATGCATTTCCCTTTCTTAGTTTCTTTGGCTGTATCTTTTAGTTTCTAACAAATAATATCTTACACTTGCAATTTCTGGAACATGTCACATTTGAGATCTTCTTTGAATAGAGTTAAGGAAATTCAGTGTTTGCTTATTTAATTGTATGTGCTTTTTTAATACTCTACAGCTGCAGGGTATTTTGTGTTCATTTTTCTTTCCAATTTTTTAAATAAATTTTTTGGGGTTTTCCTGTTATCACTCAATCATTTAAATTTTAAAATATAAACAAAGCTTGATTGGGCTTTATGTGTATTTATGTTTTTGAACAGTTCACAAACTTAAACAGTGACTACAAACCTATTACCAATTTGAATATCATTCTGGTTCATTTAAAAATTATGTAGATTGTGGTCTTAGGTTATTTTATGGCATGCTGACTTTTGAGCAAGATTATTATATTCTTGCCAGGTAGAAGATATTGGGATTTGGGGTATTTAATAATAATTTTTAAAAATACCATATATACCACTTATTATGATAAATTATGCATATTTCCCCCTGGTCTTTTTTACTTTTGTGCTCAATATATTGTCTTAGAAATTTGGAATCCATTTTTTATTAAAATTATATGCAAATATCCATCTGCTCTCTTTCATTAGTGATTTAATTTTATAGAGATTTAATTTTAAAAGAGAAATTATTTGAATTCATTTTCAAAGCTTTTACTAAATAGTTTGAAACTCTGGATTGTCCGGGGTAGTGAAGGACAAAATATACCTCCTTTCACTAATTATAGCAATTCAGAAATGCACATTCCTTTGTATAAGTCCATGAAGACCCATATTTCAAATCTTTGGAGTTTTCATTTTTTATACAGCTTTTTTAATGAAGCAAAATTGAAATACCATTCAAAAAATTTAATCTATGCAAAGTATATTGTAATGTTTAAAAGTAAAAGGTAAAGCAGAGTTGTTCACTCAAACTCAAGCTGGGTCAGTGTAATCTGATTTCTTTGACAGTTTTTTTTAAAGAAAAGGGAGCATAAACTATGTGTTGAGTAAAGGATCTGATAAGGACAACAAATTAGAGAAGGCCTAAATAGGGCACATTTGAAGACAATAAACATAATAGACAAGTTAAAAATCATTATACCAAGAACTTGGGCACATCTTATATTCCTGGATTTCACTTGTCTCCAATTGGAATTATGGGGAGAAAAGTTTTTTGAACCCTAAACCCCACTTCCTGAATGTGAAGGGGCACACTTTAATAAATATAACTGTATATGATTAGATAAAATGATAACATGAAGTTTAAGAACAGAGAGGAGTTGAAAGAAAGAGAAAATTGAACACATTAGTATCAGTGCACTCCAGAGAATTCACACATTACTCAAGGTGGATAAGCAATAAGATTATCCCCAAAGAGCATTAATTATTATTCTTATTAATTCTATCGAATTATACTTTACATTTAATTATAGCACATCATGATCTGTTGAATTTCACAGTAGTTGCATTCCAGCAAAGAGATGCACTTCATGATTTATTTTTTCAATAAAATAAAATTAGAATTGATAAGATTATAGAAGAAAAATGAAATATGAACCTTGGCAATGGAGATCTTTGCTAGTCTGAGTTTAGCTATGTCAAACTGTGATTTCTCTTTCACCTTTATAGGAGACCTTA
Source organism: Leopardus geoffroyi (assembly GCF_018350155.1). NCBI lineage: Eukaryota > Metazoa > Chordata > Mammalia > Carnivora > Felidae > Leopardus > Leopardus geoffroyi. Next base: position 99,139,611 of record NC_059333.1, read on the forward strand.
AAGCTCTTCCTGAATATCAGAGACAGATAGATATTAATTTAAATCTTTTCATTGGCATTAGGTGTGGCATTGGAAAAAATGATATCTCTGACTCTGAATTTTTCATAAGTAAAGTGTAGATTAGAAACATAAATCCGGTGGGATTGACATATTAGAGATACTATCAGGTAAATTTAGGTGATTCACTTTATCTATCAGATTATTTTCTCAGATTCCTGAGGAGAGAGAGAATGTTATTTTCTGTATTATCTCTCTATAATATTTTTATGGAAATTGATTATGCTTAAAAAATAACCCTAGAAAAAGAAAGCTCAATGTTTATTACCTCTGTTATAGTATTTATGATATTCACAATAGCCATTCATAAATATTTCTCTAGCAAGGTTCCTGGTAAGAATCAAGTCTTCATGCAAAACACCATGTTAATGAATTAGCTTTATTCCTGTGCATCTAGAATGGTACTCGTTGTATAATAGTCTTTAGAGGACTGAAAAAACAATCACTCAATTATTTTCTGGTTTTGACTTAAAGGAGAAACACATTTCCTTAAATGCCACAAAATATATTTTTGGGAGTCATCAGATTAGAGATAATTTCTCCAGGTTTTTCTATAGATTTGTGATGCTAACTGAAAACTGGTCAAGTAGGTGAGTGAGAATGTATAATTGTTGACACAGAATTATATAATTAATTTACAGAAAATAAGAATAGTTTGTAATGTGTATTTTACAAAAAGCATCTGAGGATATTACCAATAGAATCATGTATATTCCATGGTACTTATGCTGAAAGGGTTGAAATACAGTATCATTATAATTCGAAGTTTTGAAAATTTTTTTCTAGGAAACTAGTTATATAAATTATGGTATATCCATACAATGCAATACTATTTAGCCTTTAAATAATGAAGTGAGGGGCGCTTGGGTGGCGCAGTCGGTTGAGCGTCCGACTTCAGCCAGGTCACGATCTTGCGGTCCGTGAGTTCGAGCCCCGCGTCGGGCTCTGGACTGATGGCTCAGAGCCTGGAGCCTGTTTCCGATTCTGTGTCTCCCTCTCTCTCTGCCCCTCCCCCGTTCATGCTCTGTCTCTCTCTGTCCCCCCAAAAATAATAATAATAATAATAATAATAATAATAATAATAATAATGAAGTGAGCCTGGAAATCCTGATACAGAAAAAATTCCATGATATACTGAATAAAATAGTAGAGCAGAATGTGTTTGGATTTCTGCCTATATCGAATCAAACTAACAAAATAGAAACTGGCAACTAGGCATCATGATCTTAAGAAACAAGAGTTGAGATGAAAAATATTTTACTATACATTCTTTTGTGCTGTTTATTTTTTTAGTATGTGCATATATTACTCAACAAAATTTAATTTTTTTGTTTATCCACTTTGAGAGAGAGAGAAAACATGAGCTGGGCTGGGGCACAGGGGCACAGAATCCTGTGCTGTGATCACAGAGCCTGAAGCAGGGCTCAAACTCACGAACTGTGAGATCATGACCTGAATGGAAACCAAAACTGGATGCTTAATCAAATGAACCACATAGGCACCACTTAATTCACAAAATTTAAAATAAAGTGAAACAAATCCAGTGTGAAAAGAAGTGATAAAATTTTTTGTGTGAGTCATCAAAACAATGCATAATAATATAATTCATATTTTTGGGGTGGCGTTATTAAAAATGAATCCAAATTTTCAATGTATTTTACTGTTGCCTTTGATTGCAATCAAAATTTTGGATATAAAAGTAAATGTAGAAAGAACCTTACATTTATTGGTTGAGATAGCCCTACTATTTTAATTTTTCTGAGTCATAAAATAGATGAAAATGTGTCCGAAAGATGAAAAAGCAAATGACTGTCAGTATGTTAATATCATAGAAATCTAAGGAGGCTCAATCATGAATTTTTTAACTTTCTTTTAAAAGTAAAAACTTTTGTTTTATTGAAAGAGAAAAATATAACTAGATATGTATTTATAGGAAAAACTCTTATGCTAAAACACCTATCTTACAATTTTCACCTTTCTTTCTTTCTTTCTTTCTTTCTTTCTTTCTTTCTTTCTTTCTTTCTTTCTTCTTTCTTTCTTTCTTTCTTTCTTTCTTTCTTTCTTTCTTTCTTTCTTTCCTTCTTTCCTTCTTTCTTTCTTTCCTTCTTTCTTTCTTTCTTTCTTTCCTTTTCTTATTATTCGATGAATGATTTACTGCTCAGGACTGAAACTTTGATCAAGTCTTTGTGTAATAGTTCCCTTCTCTGTGGGATCTATCCTGACCATCATTCTTACCCCTCCCTAAGCTTGACAGGCCCAATATTCCTTACCCTATCCTGCTTTTTTCTACTTTTTATTTTATTTTTTTATGTTTGTTATCATCTTTTGTCCTCAGCTAGAATTTAAATTACATGAGGGCAGGGTTCTTTGGTTCACTAATGTATTCCCAGTCCCCAGAAGAGTACTTGGATTAATAGTACTAAGATGCTCTGGGTGCTTGGGTGGCTCAGTTGGTTAAGTGTCAGACTTTGGCTAAGGCCATGATCTCCCAATTCATGGGTTTGAGCCCTGCATCAGGTTCTATGCTGTGTGGAGCCAGCTTGGGATACTCTCTCTCTGCCCTTTCCATGTGCTTGCTCTCTCTCTTTCTTGCTTTCTCTCAATAGAAATAAATAAACTTAAAAAAGAGTACTTAGATACTCAACAAATCTTTATTGAATAAATGAATGAACTGATCCTATATGCTTACTTAATTCTTTAAATCTCTCTCACTCACACATGCACACGCACACGCGCGCGTGCGCACACACACACACACACACACTCATTCTTAACTCTCTTACTCTTGAATGAGAGGGCACAGGATTTTCTGTGTGCCCTCATGGGGTTTTTCTCCCTCTACTCCTAGTTGTCACTCCGAGTTCCTCATATCAGTTTAGCTGAGGTGATATGCTCCTTGATGAAAGTGAAATTAGATGGTGTTAAAATTTGATCCTGAACCTAATGAAAACTACTGAAACAGCATTGGAACACATGGTGTTTGAAGAGAGAGTATGATTGCCCAAAGCATTTAAAAAATTATTATGTATATTTTTATTCAAGTATAATTAGCATACAGTGTTATGTTTGTTTCAGGTGTACGATGTAATGATGCAACAATTCTGTATATTTCTCAGTGCTCATCCAGATAAGTGTACTCTTAATCCCCTTTATCTATTTAAATAGATAAGCAAACAAACAACTTTTAATGTTATATAAGCTTAGAAATAGTGAATTTGTGGAAAAATAGGTGATTATTATACTGTCTTAATATATTATATAAGCTATCAGCTCAGTGAAAAATATTAATGGGTAATTGAAAAGGTCCTTAACTCTTAATCACATAATTTTCCAGTTGAGACAACCTGCTGTTATCTGCAGTAGAGTAGACACCTCTCTGTAGCATACCTGATATTTATCATTAAGCAGGTTTAATTAAATTAACAGTAACCAGGGTGTATTTATTTCATGCCTCTGAACAACTTCTGAATACTAAATTTTACATGTTTGTGAAAGTAGCCCCTGAATTAATTTAGCCCCAAATAAAGAAAACAAGGCCTTTTCAGAGGTTTAAAGTTTGACTTCTAAATTCCAAATTAGTAAAACATTCTCAGGATCACTACTAATTTAACTCTAAAACATAATCCTTTCCTTTTTAAATCAAAAGCTCTTCAGCATCATTAGTTATCCTAACATCAGAGTCATAAATTCCCTAAGAGAGATAACATTTTAAAAATTCACCTCTTCCAGCTCTCATAAAATTGCTTTTTTTTCCCTTCAAGGAGCCACATTATTCAAGGGCCTTATTCCTGTAAAATTAACTTTCCATCTTCCATCACACTTAGAATTTTAGTCTTAGAACTCACTTCAGTTTTTAAAAATGTACCATCTGATGTTTTTTTCCTAAAGTTCAATTATACGATTTAATTTTTTTCCAAAAACATTGTTTAATGTTTATTCATTTTTTTGAGAGACAGAGAGACAGGACATGAGTGGGGAGGGGCAGAGAGAGAGGGAGACCCAGAATCTGAATAGACTCCAGGCTCTGAGTGTCAGTACAGAGCCGGTCGTGGGGCTCGAACCCACCAACAGTGAGATCATGACCTGAGCCGAAGTCAGATGCTTAACTGACTGAGCCATCCACGTGCCCCATGATTTAATATTTTAATTTACGTAGAATCCCTGGATTTCTTATTTTATGATGTATTTTTCTCCTTTGAGTATTACTTTCTCTTTCCTGATTCCTTCCATCCCCCATATTACCACCTGTATGTAATATTACCTTTCATTCTAAGTCCACCGGAAAAAGTTCTCCCACTGGTCCTTGTCTAGCCTCTAAGTCAGATGTAACCACCCTGGCTTTGATATTTTCTTTGTTTGTACTTTCCTAATAGCTATTAACACAATCTGTATTGTCTTCTCCACTTATGATTTTCTTCCCAGAGAAAATATTTATGAAAAGCAAAAATATTCAGTGGATCACCCTTTTCTCTGACCTCCTATGCTATGATATATATATACACACACACACACACACCTGCTAATATATATACATATATATATATATATATATATGTATACACACACACACACACACACATACACACATACATACATATATGGAAATTCAAAATCAAATGGACCCTCATTGGATTCTAGAAGTGAGGGAATTACTGAGGAAAGGGTTGGAGTTGAAATGAAGTCCATTATTGTATTATTTTAGGAAAATATTGAATGAATAATGAATAATGAAAAAATAATGAATATTTTTGTATTTTCTGTGTGTATATGTGTATGATTTCACAACTGATAAATGTTTTTTTAAGGTGGGATTCAGGTTCTTGTTTTCTTCCCAAGATTTTATTTAAATTTAAGTCAGTTAACGTATAGTGTTAGAATTTAGTAATTCATCACTTGTATGCAATACCCAGTGCTCATCCCAACAAGTGACCTCCTTAATGCCCATTACCTATCTAGCCCATCCCCCACCCACCTCCACTCGAGCAACCCTCAGTTTGTTCTCTATAGTTAAGAGTCACTTATGGTTTACTTCTCTCTCTTTGTATTTTTTCTCCTTCCCTTATGTTCATCCTTCACTTAAATTCCACATATAAGTGAAATCACATGGTATTTGTCTTTCTCTGGCTGACTTTCCTTGGTATAATACACTGTAGCTCCAACCCCATAATTGCAAATGGGAAGACTTCATTCCTTTTGATGGCTGAGTACTATTTCATTTATTTATTGTATTTATTTTATTCCATATGCTTCCTCTGTGTGTGTGTGTGTGTGTGTGTGTGTGTGTTGCAAGTTTTTATTTAAATTCCAGTTAGCTAAAATATAGTGTAGTATTAGTTTCAGGAGTAGAATTTAGTGATTCATCACTTATGTATAACACCTGGTGCTCATCACAAGTGCCCTCCTTAATACCCATCACCTATTTAGCCAATCCCTCACCCACCTCCCCTGTAGCAACCCTCAGTTTGTCTTTATAGTTGAGTCTCTTATGGTTTGCCTCCATGTTTTTATCTTATTTTTCTTTCCCTTCACCTATGTTCATCTGTTTTGTTTCCTTCACTGATTGACATATTTCCCTTAGCATAATACACTTTAGCTACATCCACATCCTTGCAAATGGCAAGATTTCATTCTTTTTGATGGCCAAATATTATTCCACATCTTTATCAATTCACCAGTCAGTGGACATTTGGGCTCTTTCCATAATATGGCTGTTGTTAGTAGTGCTTCTTATAAATGTTGGAGTGCAAGGGCCACCTTGAATCAGTATTTTTGTATCCTTTGGAGAAATACCTAGTAGTGCAATTACTGGATCATAGGGTATTTCTATCTTTAATTCTGTAGAATCGCCACACTGTTTTCCAGAGTAGTTGCACCAGTTTGCATTCCCACCAGCGGTGTAAGAGGGTTCTCCTTTCTCTTCATCCTCGCCAACATCTATTGTTTCCTATGTTGTTAATTTTAGCCATTCTAACAGGTGTGAGGGGATATCTCATTGTGGTTTTGATTTGTACTTCTCTGATGATGAGTGATGTTGAGCAACTTTACATGGGTCTGTTATCATTTGTGTGTGTTCTTGGGGAAGTGTCTCTTCATGTATTCTGCCCATTTTTTAAGTGGATTGTTTATTATTTGGACATTGAATGTGATAAGTTCTTTATAGATTTTGGGAACTATACCTTTGTCTGATATGTCATTTGCAAGTATCTTCATCCATTCTATAGGTTACCTTTTAGGTTTTTTTTTTTATTGTTTCCTTTGCTGTGCAGAAGCTTTTTATCTTGATAATCCTAATAGTTCATTTTTGCTTTTGTTTCCCTTGCCTCTGGAGATGTGTGTAGTAAGAAGTTGCTTTGGCTGACCTCCAGTATTTTGATGATTTCCTGTCTCACATTTAGGTCCTTCATCCATTTCAAATTTGTTTTGTGTATGATGCAATAAATTGGTTTAGTTTCATTTTTCTGCATGTTGCTGTCAAATTTTTCCAACACAGTTCTTTGAAGAGACTCTCTTTTTCCATTGGAAATTCTGTCCTGCTTTGTTGACGTTGTGGGTCCATTTCTGGGTTCTCTATTCTGTTCTATTGACCTATGTGTCTATTTTTGTGCAGCATCATACTGTCTTGATGAATACAACTTTATAACATAGCTTGAAGTCTGGAATTGTGATGCCTCAAGCAATGATTTTCTTTTTCAACATTATTGGACTATTTGGGGTCTTTTGTGATTCCATACAAATATTAGAATTAATTGTTTTAGCTCTGGGAAAAATGCTAGTGTTATTGTAATAGGGATTGCATTGAATGTGTAGATTGCTTTGAGTAGTATAGACATTTTAACAGCGTCTGTTCTTTCAAACCATGAGTTTTTCCATTTCATTGTGTACTATAAATTTCTTTTATGAATTTCTGAAGTTTTCAGAGTACAGATCTTTTACATCATTAGTTAGGTTTATTCGTAGGTAACTTATGGTTTTTGGTGTAATTGTAAATGGGATCAATTCTCTGATTTCTCTTTCTGCTGTTTCATTATTGGTGTATAGAAATGCAACAGATTTCTGTATGTCAATCATATATTCTACAATTTTTCTGAATTCATGTGTCAGTTCTAGCAATTTTTTGGTGGAATGTTTCAGGTTTTCCACATAGAGTACCATGTCATCTGTGAAGAGTGAGAGTTTGGCTTCTCCCTTCCCAGTTTGGATGCTTTTTATTTATTTTTGTTTTCTGATTGCTGGAACTAAGACTTCCAGTACTATGTTGAACAACAATTGTGAGAGTGGACATCCCTGATGTGTTTATGGGAAAAAAAACTTTCAATTTTTACCATTGAGAATGATATTATCTGTGTGTCTTTTGTATATGGCCTTTATGATCTTGAGGTATGTTCCTTCTATCCCTACTTTCTTGAGGGTTTTTATTAAGAAATGATGCTGTATTTTGTCAAATGCTTTTTCTGCATCTGTTGAAAGTATCATGTTTTTTATGCTGTCTTTTATTAATATGGTGTATCATGTTGATTGGTTTGAAGATATTGAACCCCTCCCCCACCACACAGCCCAGGAATAAATCCCACTATATTGTGGTGGGTAATTCTGTTAATGTACTGTTGGATTGATTTGCTGGTATCTTGTGGAGAAGTTTTGTATCCATGTTCATCAGCAAAATTGGATTTTGGTCTGTAATTCTCCTTTTTATTAAGGTCTTTGCCAGGTTTTGGAAACAAGGAAATGCTGGCCTTATAGAATGAGCTTGGAAGTTTTCCATTCATTTGTATTTTTTGGAACAGTTTTAAAAGAATAGGTATTTATTCTTCTTTAAATGTTTAGTAGAACTCCCCTGGGACTCTGGCCCTGGACTCTTATTTGTTGGGAGATTTTTGATTACTGAATCAATTTCTTGACTGGTTATAGGTCCATTCACATTTTCTATTTCTTCCTGTGTCAGCTTTGGTAGTTTATATGTTTCTAGGAATTTATCCATTTCTTCCAGATTGCCAAATTTGTTGTCATGTAGTTGCTCATAATGTTCTCTTACAATTGTTTGTATTTCTCAGTGTTGGTTGTGATCTTTCCTCTTTCATTCATGATTTTATTTATTTGGGTCCTCTCTCTTTTTGATAAATCTGTCTAGGTTTTCATCAATTCTGTTTCAAACAACCAGCTCCTAGTTTCATTGATCTGTTCTACTGTTGTTGTTTTTTTTTTAATTTTGTTATCATTGATTTCTGATCTAATCTTTGTATTTCCCTTCTGCTGTTTTTGGGCTTTATTTGCTGTTATTTTTCTAACTCCTTTAGTTGTAAGGTTACGTTGTGTATTTGAGACTTTTCTTCCTTTTATATGAAGGCCTGGATTACTATATACTTCCCTTTTATGACCCTCTTTCCTGTATCCCAAAGGTTTTGGACTGTCATGTTTTCATTTTCATTAGCATCCATGTATTTTTTATTTGTTTCTTTAATTTCCTGGTTAACCCATTCATTCTTTAGGAGGATGTTCTTTAATCTCCATGTATGGGTGGTCTTTTCAAATTTTTTCTTGTGGTTGACTTCAAGTTTCATAGCGTTGGGGGATGATCTCAGTGTTTTTGTACTTGTTGAAGCCTGATTTGTGACCCTGTATGTGATCTATTCTGGAGAATGTTCTGTGTGCACTCGAAAATAATGTATATTCTGCTGCTTTAGGGTGAAATGCTCTGAATATATCTGTTAAGTCCATCTGGTCCAGTGTGTCATTCAAAGCCATTGTTTCCTTGTTACTATTCTGCTTAGGTGATCTGTCCACTGTTGTAAGTGGGGTGTTAAAGTTCACTTACATTATTATTATCCATGAGGTTTTTATGTTTGTTATTGATTTCTATATTTGTGTACCTCCAAGTTGAGGGAATAAATATTTACAATTGTCAGCTCTTGTTGGATAGACCCCTTTATTATGATATAGTGCCCTTCTTCATCTCTTATTACAGTTGTTGGTTTAAAATCTACTTTTTCTGATATAAGTGTGTATATTCCAGCTTTCTTTTGATTAGCATGATGGTTCTCTATCCCCTCACTTCCGATCTGAAGGTGTCTTTGGGCCTCACATGAGTCTCTTATAAGCAGCATATCAATGGCTCTTTTTTTTTTTTTAATCAGTTCTGACACCCTTTGTTTTCTGATTGGAGCATTTAGTCCATTTACATTTTGAGTAATTATTGATAGATATGAATTTAGTGCTATTGTATTATCTGTAAAGTCACTGTTCTGTAGATTGTCTCTGTTCCTTTCTAGTCTTTGTTGCTTTTGGTCTCTCCTTCCCTCTCAAAGGGTCCCCTTTAACAATTCTTATAGAGTTGATTTAGTGTTCACAAACTCCTTTGGTTATTGCTTGTCTTGGAAACTCTTTACATCTCCTTCTTTTCTGAATGACAGCATTGCTGAATAAAGTATTCTTAGCTGCATATTTTTCTCATTTAGCACATTAAATATATCATGCCACTCCCTTCTAGTCTGCCAAGTTTCAGTGGACTGGTCTGCTATTAACCTTATGTCTACCCTTGTAGGTTAAGGACCTTTTGTCTCTAGCTGCTTTCAGAATTACTTATCTTTGTATTTTGCAAGTTTCACTATGATATGTCATGGTGCTGATCTGTTTTTGTTGATTTTGAGGGGAGTTTTCTGTGCCTCTTGGACTTGAATTTCCCCAGCTTACAGAAGTTCTGAGGTATAATTTGTTCAAATAAATCTTCTGACCTCTTTTCCCACTCTTTGTCTTCTGGGACTCCTATATTCTGGATAGTATTGTGCTTTATAGAATTGATGATTTTCCTAAGTCTACATTCATGATCTAATAGTTTTCTTTCTCTCTTCTTTTCAGCTTCATTATTTTCCATAATTTTATCTTCTATATCACCTATGCAAGCCTCTGCTTCTTCCAGCATCATAATTACATCCAGTTGGTTTTGCATCTCAGTGATAGCATTTTTTATTTTGGCTTGACTAGTTTTTAGGTCTTTTATCTTTGCAGCAAGGGTTTATCTAGAGTCTTCTATGCTTTTTCTCAAACCCAGCTAGTATTCTTATGACTGTTTCTCTAAATTACTGTTCAAATGTATTGCTTATATCTGTTTTCAGCAAATCCCTGGGTATAATTTTTTCTCTATCTTTCTTTGGGAGAGAATCCCTCCATCTTGTCGTTTTGTCTAGGTGTCTATCCTTTGTGTTTTATGAAAGCTTGTTATGTTTCCTGCTCCTGGGTGTAATGCTATATTAATAAGGTGCTATACACTGTCCAGGAACTGCAGTTTTAGGAAGTGTTTCTGGCATATATAGTGTGCACTCTGCTGTTATGATTTGGCTGCTGTTTCCTGCAGGTCAGTCATCTTCAAAGCTCCTCCTTGCTTGCAGTGGAGAGTGTTTGGACCTTTAACTATGTGTGCTTTGATTTGTTTGTTAGAATAAGTCTGATTAAAATAAGAAAGAAAGAAAAGAAAAAGTCTTTATCCAAAAAAAAAGAAAAAAGAGAAAAGGTAAAGGAACAGCAACAATAACAAACACACACACAAAAAGCTATAAACCTGATTCCAAAGACAGAAAGCAAGAAAGAAGAAAAAAGAAGAAGAAGGGAAAAGAAGTCTGTTTTAAACAATGAGAAAAGGAAACAAACAGAACTATAAGCCTATTAAAAAACAAAACAACAACAACAACAACAAAAAGCCTGGCCCTGTTTCCACCTGAACTGAAAAACTGAAGTTGAAACTTTGGGGAACTCTATGATAAGTAAACTTGTTGCATGTGGGGCGGGGGGGCTGTGCTGATCCTCTGAGGGAGAGGCCAGCTTCGCTGGCTCATAATCAGACTTGTCCTAGTAAAGATGCCCCTGCAGGCCTCAGTGGGTGGGATTTGGTGTAAGCCATTCCAGTCTCCACTGGGGGGCGCTGTGTTACTGGCTGAAGTCCAACTGTGCTGGTGGGTTGGTAAGACAGTGTCATCCTGCTCTCTTGTCCCCCAGTAGGGGAACTAGGGGAGCTGATGCCTGCAGCTGTTCCTCTAACAGAGAAGGGGACAGTCTCGCCTCTTGTGTCCCAGGCTTCCTCAGATCCCTGCCCTTAACCATTCTGTGCCCAGCCCTACACACACCGGGCGCCATAGCTCTCCTGTGTTATATCTTTGGCAATGGACTGGTATTCAAACCTCCAAATCTTAAAGGACTGGCAAGGTTCAGACCTGATTCCTTCCTCCAAAAGAGAATCTCACAGCCTTTTCCTGGCGCTGTCCTGTCCCAGAAAAGCAGTCCCAGGACCAGCTATTCAGGTGCCTGGATTTATGATGAAGCACAGCAAATAGCTGAGACCACTTTACCCTCTGTGAATGCCTCTGTGCCCTGCTGTTGAACTGGTTCAAAGGCACCAGCTGGATCTTTTGTCCTGGGAGAGGCAATATACCCACTTCTGAATGCACTCATGGAAGGGGAACTTTCTCTCCCAGTGTGACCCAGGGGATCCCTACACAATGTTCTCAGCTATTTACTCCCATGCTTCCTTCCCCTCCTTTTCCCCAGTACCACTGCCCACCTTGGTCTACTCCAGCCAATGGCACAGACTTCCAAAAACTCAAGAATTTCAGCTCCACTGTTTGCAAATCCTTGGTATATTCAGTTCCTCACGATTCCCGACTTGAATGGATTTGGGAGAGGGTTTCTCTTGTGGGAACTCTGTCTCCCCCACTCTCATTCTCCTCTCCATGCAAAGGGTGCCTACCCTTCTGCAGCACCTTGGCTTTTCTCCCCCCAAGTCCTGTCTCTGCACTGTGTACTTCTCTCCCTCAAATTATGCAGATTGTTCTCTTAATTCTCACATTGATTTCCTAGGTGTTCAAAATGGTTTGATATTGATACAGCTGTATTTGGGGGATGAGGCTAAATTAGGGTTCCCCTGCTACACAGCTATCCTAACTCCTCTTCAAGAACTCAGGAACTTTTATTTTTAATTCTTATGTTTTATAATGCGTGTTCATTACCTTTAAAAATAAACAAAAATCAGTGTATACGATACTCTCAGCTCAGTTTTACTTCCCTGATAATTTTATCAGTATTGCCACGATTTGTTCTGATTTTTAATGTTGATGTGAATGAGTTTTCTTAACTACCCATAGGTGATTTATTTTATTCCTAGATTACTAAAAATAACTTTGTTATTAATAAAATTAAAAAATAAATAAGGCCTTAGTGTACATTATTCTGTATTCATTATACCTGTAATACATGGGTCTTTCAAAATATTTCAAGTATTTTTAAAGTTATATTTCAATGCATTATGCAGTTTGCTGCTTTCAGTTACAAGGACATTTGCTATTCATATTTTGGAAAATCTTTGTTCTCCTTATCTACTATTGCCTTCCTAAATGCTTTAATCTTTATTTTTTTTCATTCAATATAATCTCAACACTTTTTTCCATGTCAATAATTCAATTCTCTTTCTCTGATATTTAATTTATTAATGTCTTTAATAATGCTTTACTTCTCCTCAATTCATTTTTAACCGAGTAATGTATTTCTTCAAGTTATCCTTATTTTTTCAGCTTATTTGTGAGTTATAACTTTGTAGAATTCATGTTTCTATTAACATATTCAAAAGTATTTGTACATATTCTTCTATTCTTAGGCTATCTGTTGTACAAACTATGTTTTTCTGTTTGTACATTAATGAATAAATAAATAAAAAATGGAAGAAATAGATACTTTGACATTGGGAATAATAGCCAACTAAAGAGGTATATTTTAGGAATCTAATCAAGATAATTTTCCACTCACTAATTTATTTATTACATTATTTTCTTAGACTCTGACAAAACTTACATCATATCTTAGGAGGTTGTTTTAACAAAACTGACATTTCCCCAGAAACTCTTTTTATATTTAACACTGAATTGACAGGCTCCAAGAAAGAACTAATAAGGCAATTTGACCAATGTCTGGACAGTCTTTATAACAATTATTTCAGGTGTACTCTCACTTTGTCTAAATGACTTATTGCCTAAACTCAGAGAATCTACTGAAACTACATTTTATACCTGATCTAAGATTAGGTTCCTTTCAGGAGTTAGAATGGGGGAAATAAATTAATGTCTAATATGCTACTTGCTCTACTAGAATTAATTTATATAACACTATGAGCGAAATTGTTTCCATCATATTGTGTTGTAATATAGCTTATAAAGTGATTATTTAAAAAAAACAAAAATTTTCATTTGAAGTCTTTTTAAAAAATGGACTGTATTTCTTAGAGAAATTTTAGGTTCATGACAAAATTGAGAGGAAGGTACAGACATCTCTCATATACTCTCTGCCCCAACACATGTATAGCCTCCCTACCATTATCAATATCCCTCACTAGAGTACAATATACAATTGATTAATCTACACTGACACATCCTTATCATTCGAAGTCCATATTACATGAAGATTCAATCTTGTACATTCCATGGGTTTTGACAAATTCAGAATGATATGTACCCATTATTATAATATTGTACAGGGTTGTTTCACTGAGTATTAAAAATACTCTGTATTTCACCTATTGATCCCCCCCCCCCCGCTAACCCTTGGCAACCACTGATCGTTTTACTGTTCTGTAGTTTTGCCTTTTTGAGAACATCATAAACTTGGATCGTCTTTGCATTTAAGATTCTTCCATGTCTTTCCATCTCTCAATAGTGCATTTATTTTTGGCACTGAATATTATTAAATTGCCTGGATATAATATTTTCATTTTTCTGTTCACCTACTGAAGTACATACATCTTGCTTACTTCTAAGCTTTGGTAATTATGAATAAATCTGCTATAAACATCTATGTGCAGGTTTTTATATGAACATGCATTTCCAATTCCTTTGGGTAAATAACAAGTAGTGCAATGGCTGGATTGTATGTTAAAAGCAAGTTTAGTTTTATAAGAAATTTCCAATCTGTTTTCCAAAGTGCCTGTACCATTTTGCCTTCTTATCGGCAATTAATAAGAGTCCCTGTTGTTCCACATCCTCCTCAGTATTTGGTGTTGTCAGTGTTTTGGATTTTGGCCATTCTAATAGGTGTTTAGTGGTTTCTTTTTGTTGCTTTAATTTGCATTTCTTCAACTATATATGGAGCATCTCTTCTTATACCCATTCATCATATACATATCTTCTTTGGGAAGATATCTAATATCTGGTGCATTTTTAATTGGGCTGTGTGGTTTTTTTTATCGGTGAATTTTAAGAGTTCTTACATATTTTGGGCGAAGTTTTTCTTTTTTAAATAAATGAAAATTGTGTTCAGGTTATATTAAATCTCATGTTGTTTACTATGGCATAACCGCTACTATTTATTGGTATCTGGCCATACAAATAACAGAAAAATAAAAAAGTATCAGTTGAATTTGTCAAATTACTAGTTCACTCATTTTGCATGTCTAAGTACAAAGTGTTGGAAACATAATGAAAACATGTGAAATCTACATAAATGTGAGATAACTTGTAAAAAATCAGGTAAGTGTTGTTAAATTCTATGATAATTAGTATGAAAATATAAAATCAACTGTCATAGAATCAGTCTCAGCAGATACAGGGCACTTAAAAACATAACCATTTATTTTGTATTTTTCATTAAAATGATATATAAGGTATGCCCTAAAGCATAACTAAAACATATTGTCACTCTCAGTGTTTGTGTAAAGATTTATCCATAGGGTCCACATATTCTGTGCTGTGTTTAGAACTTTGATCTTCTTGTTATCACTTTCAAAATATTGAGAAATTTATTTGCTATACCTCCAGGAACTATTAAGAAATTTTTTGAAATAAGAATATAATTACATTTCTTTTCAAAAATGATAGCACTTGTCTTTATTAAAAATTCATCTCTTTATCAATATTTAATTAGACGACGTTTTGTATCCTCTATTGCCATAGATTTTTGGGGTCAGCAAGACTTACACCAGCTGACAATAGATACTTACCTAACATTACAGTGATATTTTTTACTGTATACATTCCATAATGTTAGGATCTAAATTTCTGCCATCTGAAATGTTTCTGTATAAAAAATGGATTCCATTAATTTTACATTAGTAGTCCAAATACCCAATATTCCACTTCTGCATATTTATACAAGACAAATGAGAACATCTTTCTCTACACAAAGACATGTGTGCAGTTGTTAATAATAGCCTTATATAAAATAGACAAAAACTGTAAACAACCCACATGGCCACCAATAGGTAAATAAATAAATTGTCACATGTTATGAAATGAAATGAAATACTATACAACAATAAAAGCAATGAACTACTAAATATACCTAAACTATATGGATGTGTCTCAAGATATTAGTGAAAGAAGTCACACACCAAGATCAAATTACTCCATCCCATGTCTAGACTGAATGATTGCACTGTATGAAACTCTATCTTAAGCAAATTTACTATGGAGTAATAGAAATAGATCGGTTGTTTCATATATTCTGGGTGTTAGAGTTAAGGCACGTGGGAAACTTTCAGGGTGATGGAAATGTTCAAAATTTTGAAAGTGTCAGTGGCTATGTGGATGTACAAATTTGTTAAAATTATCAGACTATATGCTTAAAATGAATGCCTTTTATGTATTTAAGTTTTACCTCCATACTATGATTTTAAAACATAAGTTTATTCTTTTTTTAAATGATACCGATATATAAAAATTCTCCCAATTATTAGTTGTCAACATTTTATAATTTTCCTTTTATTTTTCTTGTCAATTCTTCACATTATGCACAAAACATTTTCTCTTTATAATACAGTTTTACTATTAAATTCAGTTTTGTATTACATTGACAGTAATTGGACTGAATTCAAGCTTTGTAGGCTTCACCAATTTTGTTAACTGTATTTCTTCCTTTTTTTAATTAAGGGATAATTGACCTACCCAACAATATATTTCTCAACCTCACAATCATGATTTATTTCTTGGTTGGTTCAAATAATCTAATATTTTCTTTTCAATAAAGTAATAATTATAACAATAATGATATTAACATAAATAGCAAGAAGAACTAACATTTATTTTTATTTTATTTCACTTATAATATTTGAGTATAGTTGAAACAAAATGTTACATTAGTTTCAGGTGTACAACTTTTTATTTCAAATTTTTATTTAAATTGTGGTTAGTTAACATACATGGTAACAATTAGTGATTGACAGGCTTATACATTATGCTACATTCACAACAAGTATAGCTACCATCTGTCTCATTACATTGGTACATTGGTATTATAATATCATTGACTGTTTTTGTTATGCTCTGCTTTTTATTCCTGTGGCTTATTCATTCCATTACTGGAGGTCTATATCTCCCTCTTCCCTTCACCCTTTATACCCAGTCTCCTACCTTCCTTCCCTCTGGCAACCATTAGTTTGTTTTCTGTATTTATAGTTCTGAGAATCAGAACTTTTTGTTTATTATTCTTTTTAGATTCCATTTATGAGTGGAATGATATGGCATTTATCTTAGTCTGACTTATTTCACTGGCCATAATACCCTCTAGGTCCATCCATGTTGTCTCAGATTGCAAGATCTCACCCACTTTTATGACTGCATAATATTCCAGTGTGTGTGTGTGTGTGTGTGTGTGTGTGTGTGTGTGTATTACCTTTTCTTATCCATTAATCTATTGATGGACACTTAGATTGCCTCCATGTGTTGGCTATTGTAAATAATGCTGCAATAACCACAGGGGTACATATAAGTCTTCAAATTAGTATTTCCATTTTCCTTATGTAAATACCCAGTAGAATTATTGTATCATATTGTATTTCTACCTTAAAAAATTTTAAGAATTTCCATACCGTTTTCCATGGTGGCTGCTTCAATTTATATTCCACCGATAGTACACAAGGGTTTCTTTTTCCCCACATCGTCACCAACATTTGTTTTTTCTTGTCTTAATTTTAACCATTCTCTAGACATGGGCTGATATCTCATTGTGGTTTTGATTTGCATCTCCCTGATGATTAGTAATGTTGAGCATATTTTCATGTGTCTATAGGCCATGTGTATATCCTCTTTGGAAAAATGTCTATTCAGGTCCCCTGCCCATGTTTAAATCAGATTCTTTGGGGTTTTTTGGAGTTGATTTACATGAGTTCTTTATATATTTTGGATACTAATTTATTATCAGATACATCATTTTCAAGTATCTTCTCTCATTCAATGGGTCGCCTTTTTGTTTTGTTGATGGTTTCCTTTGCTTTACAAAAGCTTATTTTGATGTAGTCCCAATAGTTTATTTTTGCTTTTCTGTCTCTTGTTTTATGAGACATATCTAGAAAAATTTTGCCATGGCTGATGTCAGAGAAATTATTGCCTGTATTCTCTTCTAGAACTTTTATGGTTCCAAGTCTCACATTTAGGTCTTTAATCCAGTTTGAGCTTATTTTTTTGTGTTGTGTTAGAAACTAATCAATTTATTTTACACATAGCTGTCCTGTTTTCCTATCATTATTTATTAAAGAGGCCATCGTTTCTCCATTATGTATTCTTGCCTCCTTTGTCATCGATTAGTTGACCAATGTGGGTTTATTTCTGGGTCTCTATCCTGTTCCATTGATCTATGTGTCTTTTGTGTGTGTGTGTGTGTGTGTGCCAGTACCATCCTATTTTGACTACTACAAAGTGTAATTTGAAACCTGGGATTGTGATGCTTCAAGCTTTGCTCTTCTTTTTCAGGATTGCCTTGTCTCTTTGGGGTTTTCTGTGGTTCCACACAAATTTTAGGACTATTTGTTCCAGTTTTACAAAAAATGCTGTTGGTATTTTGATAGACATTGCATTGAATCTGTAGATTGCTTTAGGTAATATAGACGTTTTAACAATATTAAGTCTTTTAGTCCATGAGCATGGAATGGATTTCCATTTGCTTGTGCAATTTTCAGTTTCTTTCATCAGTGTTTTTTTAGTTTTCACAGTACAGGCCTTTCACTTCGGTTAAGTTTATTTCTGGGTATTTTATCCTCTTTGGTCCAATTATAAATGGTATTGATTTTTATTTCATTTATTTTTACTTTTTTATTATTATTTTCTTAATGTTTAGTTATTTTTGAGAGAGAGAGAGAGAGAGAGAGAGAGAGAGAGCGTGATAGGGGGAGGGCAGAGAGAGAAGGAAGACACAAAATCCAAAGCAGGCTCCCGGCTCTGAGCTGTCAGCACAGAGCCCGACATGGGGCCTAAATTCATGAACTGCGAGATCATGACCTGAGCTGAAGTTGGACACTTAACCAGCTGAGCCACTCAGGCAACCCAGTGGTGTTGTTTTTTAAATTTCTCTTTCTGTGATTCCATTATTAGTGTATAGAAACCCTATCAACTTTTGGGTATTAATTTTGTATCCTGATACTTTATTGAGTTTATTGATTACTTCTAGTACTTTTTTTTGGTGGAATGTTTAGTATTTCCTATATATGGTATCATATCATCTACAAATAGTAACAGTTTAACTTCTTTACCAATATGGATAACTGCTATTTATTTTTCTTCTCTCATCGCTGTGGTTGGGACTTGTAATACTATGCTGAATAAATGTGGTGAGAATCGACATCCTCGTCTTGTAACTGACCTTAGATGGAAAAGCTCTCAGTTTTTCATCATTATGATTTTAGCTGTGGGCTTTTCATATATGGCCTTTATTATGTTGAGGTATGTTCCCTCTAGCCCCACTTGTTGAGTTCTTATCGTGAATGGATGTTGAATCTTATCAAATGCTTTTCTGCATCTATTCAGATGATCATATAATTTTTATTCATTGTTTTACTGATGTGGAGTATGACGTGGATTCATTTGAGAATATTGAACCATTCTTACATCCCAGGAATAAATCCCACCTGATCATGGTGAATATTTTTTAAAATGTATTGTTGTTTGCAGTTTGCTTATATTTTGTTGAGAATTTTGCACTTTTGCATTTCCTTTCCTTTCCTTTCATTTGATTGTATCAAATTACCCAGGTGCTATAGGAGAGGATCAATTTCCCATATCCAATCAACACTACTACCATCATACTTTTTTTTTCATTTTTAATATAAAAAATTTGTTGACTTGTGACTTAGTGGTTTCTAATGTCTAGTCATTCAGTTAGCTCATTTGAAAGGAAATTAATAGAAGAAGAAAAAATATAGGAACTGGGGTTCCTGGGTGGTTCAGTCGGTTGGGCATCTGACTTCAGCTCAGGTCATGATCTCACAGTCTGTGAGTTCGAGCACCGCATCAGGCTCTGTGCTGACAGCTCAGAGCCTGGAGCCTGCTTCAGCTTCTGTGTCTCCCTCTCTCTCTGCCCCTCCCCTGCTCATGCTCTGTCTCTCTCTGTCTCAAAAATAAATTAAAAAAATTAAAATTTTTTGAATAAAAAATATGTAGGAACTGAAAAATGTCAGAAAGGTATGTTCATTTTGTGTATATATGTGTTTTTAGAATTAAAGGTAATATATTCTTTTCCAGTTAGTAGTATCTTTTTTTTTAATTTAACTTTATTTTTTATTTTTTAAAATTTACATCCAAATTAGTTAGTATATAGTGAAGCAATGATTTCAGGAGTAGATTCCTTAATGCTCCTTACCCATTTAGCCCACCCCCCATCCCACAACCCCTCCAGTAGCCCACAGGTTGTTTTCCATACTTAAGAGTCTCTTATGTTTTGTCCCCCTCCCTGTTTTTATATTATTTTTGTTTCCCTTCCCTTATGTTCATCTGTTTTATATCTTAAAGTCCTCATATGAGTGAAGTCATATGATATTTGTCTTTCTCTGACTAATTTCACTCCAGTTCCATTCACATAGTTGCAAATGGCAAGATTTCATTCTTTTTGATTGCCGAGTAATACTCCATTGTATATACATACCACATCTTCTTTATCCATTCATCCATCGATGGACATTTGGGCTCTTTCCATACTTTGGCTATTGTTGATAGTGCTGCTATAAACACTGGGGTGCACGTGTCCCTTTGAAACAGCACACCTGTATCCCGTGGATAAATGCCTAGTAGTGGGATTGCTGGGTCGTAGGGTAGTTCTGTTTTTAGTTTTTTGAGGAACCTCCATACTGTTTTCCAGAGTGGCTGCACTAGCTTGCGTTGCCACCAGCAGTGCAAAAGAGATCCTCTTTCTCCACATCCTTGCCAACATCTGTTGTTGCCTGAGTTGTTAATGTTAGCCATTCTGACAGGTGTAAGGTGGTATCTCATTGTGGTTTTGATTTGTATTTCCCTGATGATGAGTGATGTTGAGCAGTTTTAAACTGAGATATAATTGACATATAACATTACATTAGTTTTAGATGTGCAACCTTATGATTAGATATTCATATATGTTGCAAAATGATCACCACAATAAATCTAGTTAGCAGCTACCACCATAGCTAATTTTTTTGTGATTAGAACTGTTAAGATCCACTCTTTTAGTAAATTTCAAATATACAATACACTGTTATTAACAATAATAGTCACCATACTGTATATTATACCCCCATTGCTTATTTATTTTATAGTTGGAAATTTATATCTTTTAGATCTCCTTCATTTTGCCCCCCTCCCTTCACATTTGGAAACCACCCATTTGTTCTCTGGGACCAAGAGTTCAGTGTTTATCATTGTTGTTTTGCTTTGTTTTTAGATTCTTCATATAAATAAGGTCATACACTATTTGTCTTTCTCTGTACATCACAAATGACAAGATTCCCTTCTTTTTATGGCTGAATAATATTCCTCTGTGTGTGTGTGTGTGTGTGTGTGTGTGTGTGTGTGTGTATTTCACATTTAATTACCCATTCATCTATCAATGAACACTTACTTTGTTTCCATATCTTGCCTATTTTAAAAAATGCTATAGTGAACATGGGGCTGAAAATAGCTTTTCTAGTTTTCAACTCTCAGACTTGTTTAGTTGTTTAATTTTTTCAAAATTTATTTCAGTATTTTGTTCTGTTATGCATAAATGCCATGGATTTTATATATTGCTTTCATATCTTACAATCTTGCTAAATTCTATAATTGTTTTCAACACTTTGGTAATAAATACTCTAGTGATATGGACAAAGGCATCAATAAGATATTTGGTAGTGTCCTTTGACCTCTATAAGCTGTAGTTAATAGGTGATACTTCACTCAGACTAGGACATCCAGTTTCAATGGTGTTACTGATACTTCAGAAAGGTAGTAATTAGGTGGAGGAATCTTAGATAGTTACATTAATAGATTGCAAGTCCTGAAGACTGTAAAGGCCACAGAGAGATGTGGCATTTTCTAGGGACATGATAGGTAGAATGCTAAACTTTGTATACAGCTTTAAGAAGAAAAAAAATCCTAGGACTGGAAGAGCAGAAGTAGAGTAAGAGTAGAAGTCTCACATAAGCTCAAAGAAACAATCGTGATTCTTTACCTTTTTTTTAGATTGAATTCAGTTCATAGACTCAGAGCCTGCTAACTAATTAGAACACTGGGTCACCTTAAGGAAATATCCTGTAATGCCACCACAAGAATATACAGTCATTATTCTCCAGACCCTTTTCTGAACACGGGGCCTGTGGCCATATATTAATGTAAATTAACAGAGAGTTTAAGCTAGATATTTTCAGGGCTGCACAATAAAATGTCTAAACTGACACTGATATAAGGAGCTCTGGTATGCCATCGTGTCCTTTGTTGGACTTAGAGTATTTGGAAATCAGGAGATAAAGTAGGCCTAGCCTAAACTCATCTGTAATGTGTCCAGTGGGTTCACACATCCACCCAGTGGTATGTCCTTGATTCATGAGTTCATCATTTGGATAATATATGTATCAGCTGGCAGAACCCTCTGATAGGTTATATCACTTATGGAGTGAGAGTCATTTAGTTGGGAGACTCAAGTGTTTACCATTATTAGGCCCTACTGTTTAAAGAAGTAAATATTCTGTATATATAGCAAAACTACTTACTTAGTAGGAATCCTTACTTGACTTTAAAAAGCACCTGAGTTTTCTGTTGAGATAATACTTATTGTATTTGACTGTCCTGTTGAAGCCACCAAAGGTTATATAGGAGATTGATATATCTTCTGGGAGAAAGAACTCCTCCCATAGACATATGGAATCAGTAATATTAGTCACCAGAATTAAGAAGTAATTATGACTATACCATGATTTCCTCTGATTTGGCTCTGCCTCCCAAAGATTAATTGTGGATGCTAAGGAAAGAAAAGGCTGAGAATAAAAGTATCTAATTGCAAATTGCTATAAAAACATAATAAATAGCACATTGCTTCACTGATAAACCCTGGTGTCACAAATATAATAAAACAAAGGATGAGATTCTCTTCATTTTACTGCTGACAGGCTTCAGTAAATGGAGGGCTCTAGTACGTCAGTGACCCCACCCAAATGGCGTCAGCATGGAAATTCATACGCAAAAAATATGAATGAAGAGTGGTGTTCAGCAGAATGGGTGGTGGTCTCTACAGGTACAGGGATGTTCACAAACACCCAGAAGATGTGGCAGTTCCATCAGGGCCTACTGAAGTGGTGGGCAGTGACCATTTAGAGGTGGCAGGGATAGTGGATACCTGAAAAGTATAAATGGTATAAGGCATTGGTTTTACTACTTTAACTGCATCTTAAAGAAGATAGACATTTTCCTTACATGAATGTCTGATCTGGTGGATACGCTAGTAGAACAGCTATTTTGCTCCATGTGGTTATCCAAGGACTTAGACTTCTTGTGTCCTGTTGCTCTACTAGCCCTTAGATGATGGAGCATAGCTTATGTTGTATCTTGTGGGGTATCTGAGAGTGCTCTTGATAGTATAAAAGGGAAAGCAAAAGAAGCATCTTAAGATGCTTAAGAAGCATCTTTTTATGGCATTTCTTAGAGGTGGTACTTACTGCTTTCCTTGCATCCCTTTGGTCAAAGGCTAGTCACACAGCCACTCTTAGTTACAACATAGCCCAGCAAAATGAGATTGCTACTACTAAAAAGGCTTAGTAGCAGATAGTAGTTTCAATTCAGACACCAATAGAGGTAATAGTGCTTAGTACATGTAGAAGGGCACAGTAGGGGAGGGGTAGCAAGGTGGAAGAAGAGCAGAAAACAAGGATAGCAGAAGATCCTCTTATGTGGAGTATATTTAATGGGTATATTGAAGTCATCTAAGGATGTACTTGGCAAAATTTGCAGCAGGTTCTGGCAGGAAGTTGAGATTGCACATTGAAAGATGGAGGCAAAAGATGATACAATGTGTGTTGCATAAGTATTTACAAAGTATCCAGTAGAATCTTAATTTATTTGTAGAAAATTTATGTTTTGAGTTTTAGATATGACAACAGGAGCATAGCTCTTCTAAGCATAATATATATCTAGAATTAGAAATGGAGCACAAAATAGTAAATTATGTAAATTAGTAAATTATGTCAGTGAGTAATTCCAGACTTAAAATAATTTACTATATCATAATACTCTAATAAAGGCATACTTTTGTTTTTCAAAATGGAATAAGATATACAGTGATAAAATTCAAATGCTGTGTCTTCTACTGTAAAAACATACACATTTTAAAGCATAGTGCAGATAGTATATATCTGCTCTAATCATTTACTTTTTTCAACTGCCTTCTTAAAAAATCCCTTTTCACTGATAGCTTCTCAGATTGTATGAAAATGGAATTTCTCTTCCTGAAATTTTGTTCTATAACTGTTCTTCTTCATGTAACCCACTGTATTGATTTTTTTCTTTTCAGTAGAGAAAAATAAATGGAACAGAAATTAAAACGACATAAAATCAAAAATATTAAAAAGGTGAAAATGAAATATTTAATCGTTTATTCTGAGTTACTTTACTCTGAAACTTTTGAGAAATTATATAACTTTCTTTGGTCTATTTTATTCACGATTAACATTTTCAGTAAAGCTTTTTATTTTTAAAAAATGTTCCAGAATTTACTATCGTGTTAAATTTTGTGGCTGATTTGTCAAATAATCCAAAGATTTTAGAGAGAAAGAATCCATTTTCGTGGAAATGGAAACTGTTTTTACATAGAGATAAACATTTTACTCATTTCAACCAAAATAAGAATATTGATAAATACTGATACCATATTGCTTTCGAATGTAAAACTTGTAAAGGGTAGAAGTAATGTTTTTCTATACTTATGTACTTAGTACATTGTGATCATTTTCATTCAAATATGCATCACTTCTGCAGTAAGATCATGGGAGAACCCCTAACGAGTAGAATGATAAGAAACTTGTCTACAAAGTATATAGAAGGTTTATCCAGCAGTATTTTACAGAAGCATCCATGTATGAGAGTAATGCACATTTTGAGAATTGTACAGTGCTCTTTTGATTTTAAATATACCAATAATAATATTGGTGATAACAATAGCTAATATTCTTACTAGCATATTTATATAGATTATTTCATTTTATACTCACTTATAACAATTTTGCAAGTACTATATTATCCCATAGTAAGTTGAAGAAACTGGGGCTTAGAAAGGATAATTTTCTTGCACAGAGTTACACAGATAACAGGTAGACAAGCCCAGATTCAAAAAATCTCAGAGACTTTGCCTCAGTGCTATTGCACAGTGATATGGTAAAAACAAAATTCTGAACAGGACTGAATTCTCCAGTAGTATACTGAGCGTGTGTCCAAACAAACTACTTATATTGTTCCTCAAGGAAGTACATCCCCTGTCTGTATTTCTGTCTGTATTGAGATGCAGGTCTTGAAATATTAACTATGTGTTAATTTTCACTGTTTTCACTTTTCCTTATTATTCACTTTTCCTTATAATTTCCTAATTATTCCTTAGCTTTCTACCAATTAATTCAGTTGTAGTCTTGACTTCAGAGAGCAGGATCAATTAGGGTTTCAAATTCACCTTTGATAAGTATGTAATTGAAGTAATTTTTCTTAAAAGCATTTGATTGTGAGAGGAAAATTTCTTGTTTGTTTTGTTTTGTGATTCTTTAGTTCCAAAAAGCTGTCTTTATAAATCAGAAGCTAGAATCTGGCTAATTTAGATCATAGATGTTAAAAAAATAAATAAATAAAAATAAAAACAAAACAGACTGGGTAAAGGGAAGATGCGAGAGAATGATGAAATAGCAGATTTCCAGCCTGCCTGGCAGCTCCAGACTATTCTGGGCAGACACAAAAGAAAGAAGTGACTGCACGTTTTGCACACATACCTGCAGTAGCACCTTTCCCATCATTTCTTTGAGGGTGTGGGAGGTTCTGAAAAGTTTCTTACCCTCATGTTTCACCTATGGAGCACCAGGGAAAATAGCTAAGAATTGGGGAACAGTAAGCTTGCACTTATCTGAGGGAAACTGTGGAATGGGATGAAATATAACTGTAAACGCTGTAGGATAGATATCCAAAAGAAGAAACTAGATAAAAAAAATATGGAGCCAAGTGATCCAGTGTGCAGACTCTGAGCTCCTCTCTCAGTCCTGCACACTGAGAATGGACTACAAGTCACACTGGCTGGTAAATTACTGCAGATTCCGTGGAGATGAGTCCAATATTTCAGGCTAGTCATATTTACTTCATGTTCAGAAACCACTCCCCTGATGACCAGATGAGTAATGGCTCCCTTCTCTTCCCACATACAACCCAGAAAAAGGAGGAAATAAGGGGCAAGGAAGAGCCATGAATTTGTCTCAGCCTAAGTCTTGACTTGACCGAAAGTGACCTTCATTTCCCATGTTTGGCTTTTCCCCCCCGGCTTCAATGTAGATGAGAGATTGTGAGCTAAGTTGAATCTGATATAGAGAAATAAAGCTGCAATTTTGTATACCAAGTACTAACTGTAAAGCTTAACTGTGAACCTTAAAGCCTAAAGTTATCATCTACACTCAAATTCTGTCAAATTTTATTCCTTTACCCTCACCCATATGTATTAAATCAATCACATATTATTGTCCATTCTTTTAAGCTCTCGTTTTTAATACTCACAACTACCTATTTCTGTAACAGAATGTGATATAGTTATTAAGTTGCTGATACAGTAAATGGAATTGTAAATAGAAGTCCTGTAATAATGGGACAATGTTGGGAAATTATTATAATGGAATTGAAGTTGAAGATGAGTATGTATTTTTTTATGGTTTCCTGGACCTAAATTGAAATGTCCAAATATAAATATGTAGGTAGTTCTTAATATAATTTATAAAGTGAGGTAACCTCTTTTCTAGTACCTACTACCTAAATGAATTTACCTCACAGATATATCACCTAATACTAAAGTGAATTTGCCTCATAGATACATCTTTCTATATCTATATATCTCCATATATAAAGTATTAGTATCCTATTTTTTGCTATAAAAACATTACCACAAATGTAGTGGCTTAAAACACCATAAATTTATTATTTTGTAGTTTTGGAGGTCAAAAGATCAACATGTGTCTCAGTAGGCTAACAATGAAAGGGTTGGCAGGACTGTGTTTCTTCTGGAGGTTCTAGAAGAATCTTCCTTGCCCTTCCCAACTCCTATAGATCACCTGTATTCCTTGGCTTGGGGCCCCTTCACCATCTTGAATGCCAGTCATTGCTTCACTCTGACTTCGGCTTTCATTGTCACTCTTCCTTCTCTTAATAGTCTGACTCTTCTGCTTCCATCTCTCACTTACAGGGATGCTTGTCATTATATTGGGC
This sequence comes from Leopardus geoffroyi, assembly GCF_018350155.1. NCBI lineage: Eukaryota > Metazoa > Chordata > Mammalia > Carnivora > Felidae > Leopardus > Leopardus geoffroyi. The sequence continues at coordinate 99,166,343 of NC_059333.1, forward strand.
CGAGTAGGGAGAAGGAATACTCTAGGATCATCTCCCTATATCAAAATCCTTAAGTTCACCATCTCTGCGAAGTCCCTTTTGCCATGTAAGATACCATATTCTTCCGTTCTATGGAATAGGAAGTAAACATATTGGAGGGCCATTATTCTGCTTACTACACATGTACTCATAAATGATAGCACAATATGATGAAGCATTGTCAATTTAGCTATTTCTTATATGAATATGCTATTACAGTAAGAAATGTGAGAGAAATATTTTAAAGTGTACTTCTTTGCAGATATATGTATTGATAGGTAATTATATTCATTAAAGTATATGATTATTGGTAATGAAGCTTAATACAGGTTTCACTTGCATTCAGAGTTCTAAATGTAAGCAATCAAAAGACTTATGATTAAGCTTTAAGTGTAGGAATGTATCAAATGCAATTGCCATATTAATATGAAAATAATTTAATCATTTTTGGTATATGAGAAAACAATGTTAACCTATAACTGGAAGATGTCCTCTTTTTTTTCTTTTTATTGCTTTCTATCTTTTCTTTCTTTCCTTTCTACCTTTTTCTTGCCTTCTTTGGTTTTAATTGAACATTTCTTATAATTCTTTTATCCTCAGCCTATTAAGTATAATCTTTAAATTTCTTTTTAATGAGTGATCTTGAGTTCTCAATATGCTTTTAAAACAAGCCCACGTCCCCTTTCAAATAATAATATACCACTTCATAGGTAATACAAGTACTTCAAAACAGAGAATCCTCAATTCCTCCCTCCAATTCCTTATAAGAATTTTTACTATTCATTTCACTGTTGTCACTGACTGCATTGCTGTTATTATTCTAAAAAAAACTGTTATCTGTTAGATCAATTAAAAATGAGAAAAAGAGGGGCGCCTGGGTGGCGCAGTCAGTTAAGCGTCCGACTTCAGCCAGGTCACGATCTCGCGGTCCGTGAGTTTGAGCCCCGCGTCAGGCTCTGGGCTGATGGCTCAGAGCCTGGAGCCTGTTTCCGATTCTGTGTCTCCCTCTCTCTCTGCTCCTCCCCTGTTCATGCTCTGTCTCTCTCTGTCCCAAAAATAAAATAAACGTTGAAAAAAAATTTAAAAAAAAATGAGAAAAAGAAAATATCTTGTTCTGTCCTCATTTATTTCTTCTCCAACAGTTTTCCTTTTATGTAGATCCAAATTTCTGCCTATATTATTTTTTCTTCTTTTAGAAGAATTTCTCCTAATATTGCTGGTACATGTGCTGGCAAAAAAAAAAAAAATGTGCTCAACTTTTGTTTGTCTGAGACTATTTCTCCTTCATTTTTGAAGGATAATTTTTCTGGATCCAGAATTTTGGGTTGGTGATTTTGTTATTTTAGTACTTTAAATGTTTCACCCCACTTTTTTTCTTGATTGCATGGTTTCTAAAAAGAAGTCAGTGTAATTCTAATTGTTGCTCCTGTGTTGCTAAGGTTTTTATTTCCCCTCTTTGTTTTCTTTCAAGATTTTTTTTTGTCTTTGATTTTCTGCAGTTTGAATATGATATTTCTAGGGATGGTTGGTAGGTATTTTGCCTGCTTGGTAATCTCTGAATTTTGGGGATCTGTGGCTTGGTGTCTGTTGTTCATCTTTGGAAATTATTAGTCATTATTGCTTCAAATTTCTCCTTTCTTTCTTTTCCTTCTAGTATTCCCATTGTACATATGTTGTATCCCATAATTACTTCAGAGTTCTTGGGTATTCTGTTCTGTAATTTTGATTCCTTTTCTCTGCATTTTAGTTTTGGAAGTTTCTACTGACATTTCTTCAAACTCACCTATTTTTTTTTTCCCCCTGTCTGTATCTTTATTGTAGTTGTAAGGTGTGGATAGAAGGGAAGTGTTCCATAATCTTATGATTAGGTCTCAGTCTTTTAGTAAACCAGTGTGCATGGGTTGTGACCCTCACATGTGCTTCTCAGTTTTGTTTGTTTGTTTTCCCCCTTATATGAAACAGGAAAGTTAACCCAGGCCAGGGTGTTCCCTTCTATATGGAAGGCCAGAGGGACTGAAGTTACGTATTTCTATTTCCCCATGTGCAAGACTAGAAGGAGATGAAATTTTTATTTTCCTTCCCCAGGTTGGTTAGGCTCTGGAAAAACTCCAGTTAGGCTCTAGTAACACAATTTCTCTTGAAGGTAGGGCTTGCTATGAGGAACATGGTGATCTGGGCATATTTCGGAATGACTACTTTCTGCCTCCTGCCAGTGAGGAGGGTTTCTCTGATCTTCACTATGAGAGCCCAGTAGAGCCCCTGTAGGTAAAAATTAAAAAAATATGTGTGGGCCTTCCTAGGACTGGGCACCGTGGAGATTTTGAGTCACAAAGATACCTATATTGAGCCTCCAACAATTCAGTTACAGTTTCAGTTTTCCTGTTGTGATGCCAGTTCCCACAGAAGTTTCTATTCCTGAGCTTCTGCTCCAGTAAGGTGTGATTCTCTGTATCTGCCTTTCCACGTTTGGGGCAGAAATTTTCCCTGTGGCTTCAATTCTCTGATGAATCCCACAGTTGTTAATTTTCAGTCTATTTAGCTTTTTCTTGTTACAAAGATAGGAGTGACTACTTCTGAGCTCCTTACATTCTGTACCAGAAATCAAAAGTCACTTTATTTTTATTGCTGAATTTTAACATTGCATTGTATGAATATCATATCCCAGGAGATTTATAAATCTTCACAATTGGCTCCTTTCATTAAATAAGACTCTCATATTGATTTGGAGAAGTATTTGAAACTAAGCATCATTATTTTTTGCTTGATACACCAGAGTGAAATAGCAGTCAAATAAACTGATCTAGTGAATTTTCTAGTTTTTTTTTCCTCCAGATTAAAAATTCATTATTGGCTAATATTAACTCAGGACTGGGGAAAAAGCACTGTGTAATCTTGGTGGATTCTATATCCCACCAAAGTTCATCTTGTAAGAGTTTTCCCAAATATATTAAAGAGTTTGAGATATTGTTTAGTCTGAAATAAAAACAAAATGTCATTAGCAAGTATCCACACACTATTCTCCCCCATATTCTTTGTAATATTGTTTGGGCATAGGTTTATATTCTGCCCAGTAGGATATACTAGAAGTTAATATATACTACTTCTAGGCCTACCCACTAAATTCCTCAGTCAATAATGTTTTCTCTCTTTTTCCTTTCTGCAGCAAGTTTAAGGGCCACTTGCTTAAGATTATAGTGACCTAAAGGTGGAAGAATGATGGATCCCTGAGGTTATGCATAAAGGATAGCCATTAAGGAGAGTCAAACAAACTGAACAGGACTATGACATAGGCAGTAAATAAACTTGAATGTGATGAGCCAAAAAGATTTTGGGGTTTGTCATGGAAGAATAGACTGGCCTTCTCTAATAACTAAACCATGGCAACACACTAAGCAATAATTAAGTTAAGAAAAGTGTTAGGACAAACAAAATTTAGCAAGCAAGGAAAAGAAAAATTAAATTCTCGGCAATTTTGGTAAAGAAATTTCACTGCATCCTCCATAATGGAATTGATATATTCCTATAAACTTGATGCCCTCTTGGGTATAGTACCAGCCCAAGGACACCTGATTTATCATTCCTGATGGAATTTGGGACACTTGGAAGGAGCAGTAACATGTTTGGAGATGAACCAAGCATAGCTTCCAAGACCTCTTTGTTCATATATTCATTAAGTAAATGCCCAACTGGCTGGGCAAAAGGGTGATTTCCACAGAGTAGGCAATCTTGTGGATATTATAAATTGCCCTCTCCCAGTAAGAGCTTTTAGGGGATATTCACTTGTGGAGTTAATATTCTCGTAATTTGGGCCACTTTAGGTGTGCCTCTATTTATGCTGAGGTGAATCATTTAACACCTGTTTTGTATTCAGTTGATCAAGTAACATGGTCTCTTGGTGTCCCATGGTACATAGTCACTACCAGGGCAATAGTAGCAAGTCAGCAGCTATTTCTCAAAAGGAGTATATTCGCTTGCTGAAGAGTTTATGGCTCTGTTCCAAATCACATGGACTCTCTGCTGTGATTGTGATTCTCCTGTTGGGGTTTGCCACAGGATCAACGCAGTATCTCAGTCTTTCACAGATACTCTGCATTTCCTGTTTTGTCTCCTACTGTCAGCCCTTTCCAACTCCTAAAATCTGTCTGTTGTGTCCTCTGGGACTCACTGTTCATTATCAGTAAAACCATTTACATTCTCAGTAGATTCTCCAAATACTTATTTTACTTTCTCCTTCCCTGAGGACAGTGCTTAGTCTGCAAAATTCTGAAGTGATTTACTCCCGTGCACTTATACACATCTCTAGGTCTGGGGTGGAAATTGGGGAGGGGGTAAATATCCTTACTGATCCTCTTGCCAATTTTAGAAATTCCCCTTCCCTGTTCCCTAACAATTCCCAAAACTAATTTCTGTATATCAGATTCCCATCAATCCTCATTGTTTCAGTTATTTCCCGGCTCTTAGAGCATTCCTGTCATTTCTTTACAATATTACTTTTGGTTCACATTCATTATTGCCAACACATTGTCTTAATGCTCCATTCATTTTGTCCTCTATCTTAAACACTAATTTTATGTCACTCTGTCTCCTCTCTGTCCAAACCACTCTCCTTAATGCTTTGAGTTTTATACTTTGTAGTCACACCAGGATGTATGATTTTATCCTATTACATTTTCACTGTATCTCAAAAATTTGATTTTCTCACTTCCCTTTTTAGACATGTAAGTTTTTTGTGGCTAATATGTAATCATTCCCTTGATATATCCTTGTCACCTGAACATTTCTCTTGTTTCTTATTCTCAGCAAAATCACAACTTTACAAAATCTACCTTGCCTATTTTATAACTGTGTCTGTACAACTAAACTTTGTTGGAGAAAAAATATCCAAGCACAATGAGGGAGTTTCACTTTAAATTCATTATTATTCCATTTTTATTAATGTGAGTTAGTTCTCCCTTTTCACTTCCTCAATTCCCTCTCCAAAGGACAGTGATCCCTGAAACACAGGAAACAAATGTGATGATACCTATGGTTTTCCCATCTTACTACCTTTAGAGAAGTTATGGGCTGTGTCTCAGGAAAGAAGAACCTACATAAAGCCTGGAAGATGCCTTGAGTTAAGAAATTGGAGATGAAAGTCTGAGGAGACTATGGAGTTTGAAAGACAGAGTACTGGAGAGAAGATAACTGTGCAGAGAGAGAACCCCAGAGGTCTGTAGAGTATCCCCCTTGAGTATTCATCTGACTACTGACGAATATAGATGTAAGAAAACTTCCAAGCCCAAAAATTAAAATTTGCATTGCTCAACACTTACACAAGGCTAGGGATTGTGCTGTTTATATTGGCCAGATTGGAAAAACCTCATAATTCACAGGGCACTGGATAGAGTACAGAAGAGAGTTTTGCTTCAGTGATGGAAAATAATTATCCCTTAAGACTACTCTGGTTCCATCCAACAAATCTTAAAGGTAAGACTCAAAAGGATTAAACCGTTTTTAAATAACTTGACTGTATCACAGAACAAAGTTCAAGAAGGTAAACCCACAATGCTGGGTATTCACTCAATAAAAAATTACCAGGTTTGTAAAGCAATAGGAAAATAAAACCTATGGGAAGAAAAATCAATCAGTCAAAATTGACTCAGAACTACACAGATATTAGGAATAATAGGTATGAGTATATTTAAAGTTATTATTATTGAAGTATATATATTAAAAAAGTTAGATATAAGACATAAGCAAGACTCAAACTTTTAAGAATGAAATCAATACTGTCTGGGATGAAAATTGTACTGGATAGAATTAGATTAAATACTGAAGAGGAGAAAATTAGTGAGTTTGAAGATATAGTCATATAACATATATAAAATGAAGCATACCAAACAGATAAGACAAATGGAAAGTGCATCATTGAGCTGTTGTACAACATTAAGTAGCTAAATATATGTATAATGTGAGTCCTGGATGTGTATGAGAGAGAGGAGGTAACGAAAAACTATTTGAAAAAATAATGACTGGAAAATTTCCGAATTGATGACAAATAAATACCCACAGATGGAACTATTTCAACATACCCAAGCTCGTGAAGCATGTATAAAACTGTATCAAGACACATAATGATTAAATTGTTAAAAGACATTGAGAAAGATAAAATTGTAAAAGCAGTCAGAGGAAGCAAGTTACTTTGTATAAAAGAACATAAGGATAATACCATAGTTCTCATCAGAAGCAAAGCAAGACAGAAGAAAATGTTGTAACATTTTAAAGTACTAGAAAAGATAAATTTGTCCATTTGTGACTTGATAGTCAGCAAAAATATATTTCAAAATTGAAGGGAAGATTTCTGGTTTTAGGATGTGATGTCATAGATTGAATTGTACTTGCTGTTCCCCTTGAAATGCCACTAAATTTCTGCAAATAATTGAACAGGATTTTCATAAAGTCATTCTGAAAGTTGGAAAGAGGAAGGTAGACTGGCTAGGGACTTCAGGATTGGAAGAAAGTCACCATGATGATTTCCCTGGGTTGTATTTATTTATTTTTATCTTCCCTATATACTGAACTGTGGTTTAGGAGGCATGTAATCAAGAACCACCAAAAGGTGTAGAAAATTAATTAATTAAAAGGAAAGTCCTCTCTTTCTTGACAAAAGACAGAGGAAGGGGAAGCCCAGCAGGGATTTCTCTAGTGGTAAATGACTATCCATGGCACAAAGGTTCCAGTAGGGATCAGTGGACCTACCCATGCTCCACTCATTCTCACTAGTAATAGCTAAGCCAATCTACTTTCAGCAGTGGAACACAACAGTGGGACCTAGGGAGGCCCATACACCCCCTACCTGACATTAGGTGTCAGCAGGTAGACCTATTTATTTTCCTTTACTAGCTTTGTTAGCAGGAATATTGTCTCCTTCATTTCCTGGACCAGGTGATCAAGGTTAATATAAGATTAACACGAATTGAGGGACATTCTACAAAATACTTAATTAGTGTTTTCACCCCAAAATTGTCAAGGTTGTCAAAGATAAGGAAAATCTGAGAAACTCTCACAGCCAAGATACAGACACTGAAGGAGACATGATAACTAAATACAATGAATGCATCCTGGATGGAGTGTTAGAATAGAAACAGGACATTAATGGGGTGCCTGGGTGGCTCAGTCAGTTAAGTGTCCAACTTCAGCTCAGGTCATGATCTCACATTTGGTGGATTTGAGCCCTGGGTAGATAATAGTAGATAGATAATAATGTATCTATATTGGTTCATTAATAAATATACCATACTAATGTGTAATGTTAAAAATAGGAGAAACTGGGTGAGGACTATTATAGGAACTCTCTGTATTATCTTTGTAATTTTTCTGTAAATCTAAACATTTTGTAAAAAGTAAAGATTAAGGCTGCCTGGTGGCTCAGTTGGTTTAGTGTCTGACTCTTGGTTTCAGCTAGGGTCATGATCTTATGGTTTGTGAGTTCGAGCCCCATGTTGGGCTCTGTGCTGACAACACGAAGCCTGCTTAGGATTGTCTCTGTCCCTCTCTCCCTGCCCCTCACCCACTTACACTGTCTTTGTCTCTCTTAAAATAAATAAATAAATAAATAAATAAATAAATAAATAAATAAATAAATAAATAAACTTAAAAAAATTAAAAAGTAAAGACTATTAAAATTATGATTTGAAGCAAGAAAACAAATTTTGCTGTTTGTAAGGCACTAAGAAATAAAAAGTCCATACTGGGAGAAAATATCTGCAAAGCCTATCTCTGATAAATAACTGTATCTTGTACAGTATATAAAAAATTCTTTAAACTCAATTATAGAAACACAAATCAAAATAAAACTTGTCTCACACAGATGGGCAGAATGTTTGAATATATACTTAATGAAAGGAAAAAATACACCAATGACAAATAAGAACATAAAAAAGTGCTTAGTATCCTTTGTTATTACAATATAATACAGTACAAATTAAAGCCACAATAATTTGCCAGTAGACTACTATTAAAATAGTTAAAATTAAAAAGCCTGACACCACCAAGCATTGACAAAAATTTAGAGAAACTAGAACTCTTATATATTTCTGATAGGAATGTAAAGTGTTACAACTACTATGGAAAATAGCCTCATGGTTTCTTAAAAAGGTAAACTTAGTTTAACACAAGATCTGTCTTTACATTTTTAATTACTCAAAAAAAAATAACACTATTTGCCCAAAACTTTCATGGCAAGCTTTATTTGTAATGGTCAAATATTTGAAATGATGTAAAAAGCTAGCAGCAGATGAATGTGAGAAGAAATTGTGACTTATACACAGAGTAGAATAAGAAAAAACAATGCACTGTGGATGCATACCATGATGGGGAATAATCTTAAAATAATTATTCTGAGTGAAATAATCCAAGCAATATAAAGTACATACCATATGATTCCATTTATAAAAAACTATACAAAGCTCAAATAGGTATAAGGAAATATTTGAAAGTGTTTAAAATGTCCACCACCTTCATTTATGTGGTTTAATGGGTATATATGTACAATTTTAAATGTGTATACTTTATGTCAGTTATGCCTCAAGAGACCTATTAAAATAAAATTTTTCCCTTTAGTGTTTCTACTTTCTTCTCTTTTACTTTTTTTTTTTTTTCACATAGAGCATTAGAAATAGTAAATAACATAAACTTGTGCTTTCTAAACTGAGGAAAAAAGAGACAGGGATAGACAATCAGAGAGAGACAGAATAGAGGATATAATTTTTTCATGCTAATGCTGATTATAATATATTATACTGAAGAAAGCATTTATAGATCCAGCATTAAATTTTCCACAAATATACTGGTCTTTTCAAAATCAGAAATTGTGCAAAAAATAAAAAGCCTAAAAGTTACTGTTTTACAATATTGTATAAAATCATGCATGGCTTTAGATAGCTAACTATTTGCAAAGTTGATTTATATTTCCACACCAATCTGAATTCATTAGGATATTTGACAGTTATGTACAGTTTTTAAAGGTACACTTTTTAAAAACATTTTTGTCTTGTTACAAACACATACACATAACAGCATACATATATTTAGACAAAAATAACTATATATAGCTAGAAATAAGCACTTTTTATAAATAAATATATATGTACATATATATTCTTAAATGAAAAAACATTGGTTATTTGGGTGAAACAGACAACCCTTAGGTTGCCCTATTATTCTTTTAATAAACCAGATTTATGTAAATCTTGAACCTAGAAAGTGCCATAATATTCAAGGGAAAGGCTAAAATATTTTTTGAATTCTGTACCGTTTTAATTAGTATCTGCTTCTTTGGAAAATCCAGATTAGTCACATAGTATAGAGATGATACCAGGATGATTTATTACACTTGTTTGACTGGAAATATTATATTAAATGGTCTTGGCATTGGTTTCACTCACATAATTAAGTAAAAATTTTTAATGTTTTTATTTAGTTTGTTTTTGCTTCTTTATTTTCTGTACTTAGTAAATTATACAGTATAATGACAATATTCTGAACAGACTTCACTGAATATCAGGCGTCTTTTAGTGTCAGAAAATTTAGAGTTTAGTATGGCTGATGGAAATCCCCGGGCTTAATGAGGAGCAGTGTCTGCCCTGATCTCCAAACAGTCTTTCAGGCTTCACCAGAAGCTCTCAGAATGCCATAATCATTAATGGTACACTTTGAGGAAACTCTTTTCTATTAAATAAATATATGCCAAAAACTCACTTTGTCACAGGGTCTTTTCTTTAAGAAGTTTTCATTATAATATAGGAGACACAAAGTAAACTAACAATTACAGTCAGTGTTTTGCTACAATAAACAGAGAGCTAAGGGAGTACAGAATTGAGATATTAGATGTGATTAGAATGTTAACGGAATTGTAGAAATTTTTCCTGCTGGGAATGTTGCTTGGGCTAAATTTTCAAATACAAATTAGAATTATTCAGATATAAAAGGAGAAAGTAAGGTATTCCAAGCAAAGGAGACAGCATGTGAGAATGTACTGAGGTGAGAAATAGCATGTTACTTGTTGTTTTTCAGCCATTATTACACCTTAGTAGTTTAAAAATCACTAGGGAAATCAATGATTTCCTAGAGAGGAAATTCAAACACCTGAGCAGAATAACACTGTGGCAACTGAGAAAGCAGAGATTGGCTGGAAAATCACATGGAAACATGCAGAGTGTAATACTGTACCATATTGGCTTGGCCATCTGGCAGTACTTCTGAACTGTGATGCCAGAACAAGACAAAATTTGGCAGGAAGTATAAATTATGGCATTCAAAAACTAATGTATATGCCTCCTAGAAGCATTAGACAGATTCAAATGAATGGGTCAGAGTTACCGCTTCACAGAATGAACTGCTAATTCAGCCCTATTTATTTATGTGTTCTTTTTTTCTTTCCTGTACCATACTTTCCTCTGAAGGCAAATTTTTTAATTTTAGATATGTGTATGTTATAAATTTAGTTAATGTCAAGTTTTATTCTCATCTACAAGTCATTTTGTTTCTTTAAGGAGACAGTAAATGGGAATGTGTTCATTTTCCATATGTCAGTTTTTATTTCAGATTTGAGAATACATCATTCTTTCCAAGGTTTTAAAGAGAGGCACAATTATCATTAAATATTTTCCCTAGTGATTATATCTTTATATGCAACATATATGTGAGGGATTTAAAACAAAAATGACCTTGAATCTTTCTCTCTCTGTATCCACAATCTTGCTTGCAATGTGAGCTGTTTACATACTCTCATCAAGAAAGAGATTCTGTTTTCCCATTCTTACATAGTGGAATTGCAATGTGCCTTGCTTTAACAACAACAACAAAAGGCATAGAAATTTGTCATGTGCTAGTTCTGACCCAGGCTTCAAGAGGCACTGATCGCGGCAACTCCCTCTTTTAAGTTACTCTGAGAGCAAACCCAAGCAAAAGTGTTGGAAGATGAGATTTCATGTGTAGCAAGGCCAATTCATTCTACCTGAAGCCAGTAGATATCATTCATCCCCAGGCTATCCATTAGGTCTCTGCAGAAGTGTGAACTAGAGCAGGAACAATAAGCCAAAACTGGCACAAATTGAACTTCAAAGACAGCTACTGTTTTATGCTATCGAATTTAGGTGTGGTGTATTGCACAGCATTATAAAGGCAACAGATAACAGGTCTGACACATTTTATTAAAGAACGTGAATAGTATTACTGCAGTATGATTTTGTGCCTTATCTCCCTCTATCTTTGCTAAAGTGTACTTGCCTACTTTTCTGCTAGGCTGCCTAAATTTGCTTAATTGCCAAGTGGAGAGTAGAGTTCATTGAATTAAGTGCAAGTGCATTGAAATATTTGGCTGAAAAATAAAATGGCTCTAATTTCACTGCTGTAAGTGTAAGAAACAACTATATTTGCTTTCTAAATTGAGATAGATTATCCTTTCTTAGTATGAAGTAATTCTAAATAAAAGTAGAAATGTGGTCATTCTGCGAAGGCAGGATATACCTCCCAACTGTACCTGATTTGGATGTTGAGATTGATGATGCCACACACATATTAGGAGGGTGTGAATGGGCTTCTTACTCTTATAATGAGGCTTTCTAGAGAGAGCAGGATAGCTCCCATGCAGATACAGAAATGTCTTTAGAACACAAGGAAAGGAAATTGGTTGGGTATTTTTAAAGGAAGTTAGGGGTGGGCCCAGGTGAGGGTTCCTATGCATGATTTGCACTTCTAACTAGTGCCAAAGGAAGGAACATCCAGGATTTCTATGATCTTCTCCATATGTGAAGCAGAAGGTCAAGAGAGAGGTGTGAAACATAAAAGTGGCTTGTAGTCAAACATCACAAATGATTTGAGAGTCTTTATTACAGTTCACCCCTGATGATTGCTTGGTGACTAAAATATGCTACGTTACATTGAACTGATTTGGACTTTGTCAAGTAAGCTATTATGGTGATTTATTAGACCTGCAACCTGAAGTTATTAGAGAGGTGAAAGTTCTATTAAACGCCTTGCTCAATAGCCTAGCATTATGTATTCTCAGAATTGAAAGGAGTACCTAGTTCACTATCAGTAATGTCTGGAATTCTAAAAAGGAAAGATGAGTGTCTTGATGAGGCTTTGAAATGTAGATTGTATCACAGATGTGAAAATGTGTATATCTTTATTTATATTTTGGATATCTGTAAGGCAAGAGGTTTTTAGAGATTTTTACCTCAAAGTTGGCAAGTTTGGTAAGTAATTGTTGCTACTGTTGCTTGATTACTCAGACAGATTGGAAGAAAAGATTATGTTTCAAAGCTGTAAGTAGTTAAACATAAAAAATATAATCAGTTTATTATAATAAAGAAAGTTAATAAAATTTAATTTGTGAGAGAACATAATTGAAAAACTTACAGATGGAGAATGTAGGTTTATTAAAAAATAAACACATATATAATGCTTACTCACTGCCAATAATGGCTGTGTAGATTACTAAAGTAAAATGTAGGCAAATAAAGGTCAGAAAAAAACAGGAAGGACATATAGGACAAAAGGCAGACTGACAATTATGGCAGAACAAAACAAACAGAATTTGGGAAGGGAGATAGTGAAGAAAGTAGGAATCAGTGACAAGATTTACTTTCCACATTTACTTTTAGAATATGATCATAAAATAGTTATTCAATACTTTAAACAGTACATGTTTGTTGGAGAAATAAAACATCACAAATCACAGCCTTTCATCTATTTTTGAAAATTAATACACAGAGATATACAAAGAATAATTTAACAATGATATAAATAGGAAGTAATTTTACAAGTGTTTAAAAATTTTTTTTATGTTCTCTTCATAAGACTGGAACAAGACTGGTTTTATAATCAAGGAAAATTTTATGTTCATTGACATCTCTAGATTATAAGTATAATAAGATATAAACCAAGGCATATGGAATATCTCATGTAAATATAAATATGTACATTAAATAGAACATAAAATGGAATAATATAGACCATATACTTTTTAAACAGATTTATTGAAATAAAATTAACATAAGATACAATTTAACCATTTAAAGTATACAGTTCAATGTTTTTAGTATATTTACAGAGTTTCTCAAACATCACCAGAGTCTAAGTTTAGAACATTTTTTACCCCTAAATGAAATGCAATTCCCATTAGAGTGTATTCTTTTGTCCTCTCTTTTCCACTTAACATAGTGCTTTGAAATCCATGCGTTGTTGTACGTATTAATCATTTATTTTTTATTGATGTTGTTAGTAGTGTTCTAAGGTATGACATACCATAAACTGTTCATCCATTCTTTTGTTAATAGATATTCTGGTTGTTTCTAGTTTGTTGCTACAAAAAACCTTAATGTCCAAACTTATGTGTGCATGTGTGAGTGTGTGTGTGTGTGTGTGAGTGTGTGTGTGTGTGTGTGTGAAGATATATTTTTAGTTTTCTTTAGTAAATATTTAGTCAGTGATATACTTTTATTTTTCTTTAGTAAATATTTAGTCAGTGAGTTACTGGGTTTTAAGGTAGATAGAAGCTTGGGAGTAGTTAACTTTTGAAAGATTGGAGAAGGAATGGGTAGAATTTACAGCTGGTGTCAGTCTTGCCTGACACCCCAGAAAATCCCAATAGCACAGCTCAGTGTGGCAGAGGAAAAATTTCAGGAGTTTAAGAATAGATGGAAATTAAGACCAAAAGCCCTAGATGTACGAGTACCTTTGAACAACTGAGAGGATAAGACTCAAATTTGTACATACACCTCCCCAATGTTTCCTTAATCTCTAACAGATGAATACCCAGGAGAGACCCCAGGGTTTTGCTTTCCACAAAGTGAGAGAATCAAGAGAGTAATATACCCTTGAAAGAAGGAACTGTACTGTGAAAGTTTTGCAAGTTTGCTGCTTTGTTGGCTGTGTATTTGTGAACCTATGAGTAGCTTCAGGAGCAGAAAGCTAAAGTTTTATTGCCTTGAGATGTCAGAGGTTAGAGCACAAAGATAGTAAAGAAGGTGGACATTTAGAGGAGAAAGCTCAGAATAAAGACAATCACAGACATGTGAGGCCAAAATTTTTAGTGAAAATTCTTCCCAAATTATCTTTGTAGACACAGAGAAGTTCTTTGAGAGCCAGACTTAAAAAAGCACCAGGGGTGCCTGAGTGGCTCAGTCCTTTAAGCATTCAACCCTTGATTGCAGCTCAAGTCACAATCTCAGGGTCATGAGTTCAAGCCCTGCATCAAGTTCTGCCTGAACGTGAAGACTGCTGCTTTTAAGGTTCTCTCTCTCCTTCTCCCTCTGACCCTTCCCCCACTTATGCTTTTGTACTCTCTTTCTAAAAAAAAAAAAAAAAGCAACAACTAGAATCTGAAAGAACTGAGAAGGGATACCACGTTACAGGGTAAAAACAGTTTTCAGTTTGAGTTCAGGCAAGTTCATTATCTACTAGAATAAAAATCTAACAAATTTTACAAGAATATAACAGAATTTAAAGTTGGTACAAAGTATTATCTGCAATGTCCACTTTTTAACCAAAAATTACTAGACAAAGAAAAAGAAAAATGTGAGGGTTAAAAAGGGTTAAAAATAGTTAATAGGAATGCATTCTGTAATGTTGTTATTGTGAATTAACCTAGGAGTTCAAGTCTATTATAAATATGTTAAAACAATTAATGGAAATATGCACACATAATTAAAGGAAAGTATTATCCCAATGAGTGAAAAGATAAATTGGAAACAAAAGACAGAAAGGAAAGCTCTAAAGATGAAAAGTGCAATAAGTAAACTGAATATTCACTAGACAGATGCAAAATATTAAAGATGGCAGAAACAAAGAATGAGTAAATTTGACCATAAATCCATAGAAATTATCTACATCAGACAACAGAGAGAAAAATTATTAAAAAACAACTTGATATCAGAAATCAACTGGTTCAACATAGGCATAATTATATTATACTCCAATGAGAAGAGGAAAATTAATAAACAAAATATTCGATGAAATAATGTCCACAGATTTCACAAACTTAGTGACAATCATTGAATTTTAGGTCCAGGAACCTAAATGAACCCCAAGTTATATAAATTACAAGAAAAATGTGTCTAGACATTTCATGGTCAAATTGCTCAAAGCCTAGGTTGGAGAGAAAAATCTTGACAGAAGTCAGAGGAAAGTGATTCATTAGATTAAAAGTGAAGAATGAGATGATTAACAGCTAACTTCTCACTAGAGGTTATGGAGTCCACAAGATGTTTAAATTATACATATGAAAGGCTAGAATAAAATTGTCAATAGTCCACAAGTTGTAGGAATCATTTTGACCTTCTTCATCACTACTCATCAAGCCCAGTTACTTCATAGATGCAATAAGCCTTTTAATTAAACACACACACACACACACACACACACACACACACACACACACACAGAATTCTGCTTTTTTTTTTTTTCTGGGGAAAAAAATGCATATCTTCCATTTGGAAAATGTAGGAAATGCTGTCCTTAATACTGGAAGAAAATTTCTAAAAGTGAAAATCACACTTTTATTAGCATAGCTCTTTTATTGAAATCTAATTATTAAAATAGTTTATTTTTATTATATCACTATATCAATATTTTTGATAGATATAGCATAAAATAATGTAATCTTGGCCAACATATTGAGTCTTATCTGTGAAAATGGGATTAAGAACACTATTTTTGGGCTTGAGTTGTAATTATTACAGTGGTCAATACATTATAGCCTAGAAAAAACTGTGGTACATTAAATTTCATTTTGTGTCCTCATGCCATGTATAACTTTCTTTGAATGAAGATAGTTTTGTGTTATTCATAGAAAACAAATGATCACCTTGAGTTATATTTCTATTTATAAGATAAAGTCTTACAAAATGAATTAAACAGCATTTTTGTCTGCCATGGCTGTTAGCTTTACCTGAAATAATCTAATCTTTTAGAGTATTTCACTCCTTTAAATCTTTTTATGGCATACATTTGAAGTAATGCTTTTTTATTAAAATTCTTATCTCCTTGAAGGGTTCAATATGCATTTATTCTTTAAAAATGACAACTGACAGAGATTCCATGCATAATTTTTTTTTGTATGAAATGATAGAATTCTAAGGAACCCAAGAAAAAAGTATCATCAGTTTTTTGACATGAGATGAACTAATAGGACGTTAAAGTTGTAAGAACACTGAGTGGATTAAAGGGTTTTTTTGGTTAAAATCACAAAGATAGGAACACAATAAATTGTGGTTATATTTGGGAAATTGATTCATAAGTAGAAATTACATGATACTGTAATTATAGAAATTATATAGTTAAATCTGCTTTAGAAATGATAATACTGTGCCAAAATGACCTATCTTTAGATAGTGTCAGTTGTGAATTATTGTCATGGTCTTCTAATTCCTACACACCACACACACACACACATGCGCGCGTGCACACACACACAGAGTACTTAATTATAAAAAGAAGGAAGGTCATAATTGCAGCAGCAGTCTTTGATAAATGTCACAACATTTAGTTGTTTAACAAATGATAATTGCTTAAACAATTAAATCATATATAATGAACAAATACTCCATCGTTTTGATTATGTATAGAAAATGATGAGTTATTTTTTTTTCAATGAATGTCTGTGTTCTCTTGTTTGTTGAAAGTTTATGAGGCGGTTTATGATTTACCTATACTTTGTTAGGTAGTGGCACCCTTCTGATATTTTAATGTCACAAATTCTGTCTCAATTTTATATTTAAAAGGATCAAGTCCAAAGTTATTCAACATTCAAGGGTAGGAATTATTCTTCATTTTCTTCATGCTGAGTGGCTTCTTCTCTTTTCTCAATTCACTTCTGTCCCTGCTTGCTATCTCTAAGTGTACAAGACTGAAGTGGAGGATTCTGTGTGGCAGGTGGAAGTAGGGAAATGAAACTCTTCCAGTCTGACTTTGTGGCTTCAGGCTTACTGGGTCTGGAGATGGCAAAACTTCATTTTAGAGGTGCTTATGAGATGCCAATTGTAAACCTTTAATTATAAGTCATGTGGATGGGCACTTTACTTTCTACTAGAGCCCATCCCTCAAGAGCCTTCCTCAACTCCTTTTTGTCTTCTTTCTACTTTGTGTAGACTTGTGTTGTGGGATTCTCCAAGTCTTCCAGCAGTCACTTCCTTGAGTAGCATGTTTAAGAGCTTGAGGTCAACTTTTCTCTCATTAGGCCACTTCTGGCTCAAGGAAAATTAATGAACATTTCTTGTCCTGATTATTTTTGAAAGTACCCTTCTCTCCTGACACAGCACTTACGTTCTGCCAGATCTGCAAATTTGGGGGAATGTCAGGCATTAGCCCAACTATCTTCCCAGGGTGTGGGCATTTTGATCTCTCTCTGAGTGATTGCATTGAAAAATATCCTGATGAAGCTTGAGAAGAAGGTAGAATTTGTTTCTCATCTACCCTTTTGAGATTCTGTGAGGTAAAGGGGATTATGAGGGCATGGCCTTATCAGAATCTTCTGACTCTTTTTAAAGAAATATCTACAAAATATTCTCTTTTCTCTCTTCTGCTTTCTTTTTAAATCTATGATGTAACTGGGGGATTCAAGAAACATGGAACTGTTTTCTGGAAATGTCCTTTGTAAAATGTGACTATATTTGGAATTTCATATGCATTTTATATTTGTGTCCTGATTGAAATTTCAATTTTAACATTATTTAGCAATATTATAGTGCTCAGGTGAGCATCTTTGGGTGCATTGTCTTACAATTTCCATTTTTTATTTGTCCAAATTACCAAAAGTGGAATTCATAGCCCATGATTTTAAAGACTTTAAAAATCTCAGTATATATTGTGGAATTTCCACACACATATTATACGAACTTTGACTTCTACCACCAGTGTATGAGAGTACTCCTAGGCACAATATAGCATTTTATTATAATTAAACTTCTTTATTTACTGATGATAGGGTATACAATTTGTAAGACAATTTGTTTTTAATACACATAGGTATATATGTTCATACATTCATGTATATATGTATGTGTATGTACATATATGGGTATATGCATGCATGTGTATATACATATATGATTATATGCATGTTTTAAATAATTCATGTAATGATTATTAACACATTGTTCCTCAAAAATTCCACAGTCAATATTGCCATGACATTCTCTACCTGGTTGAATGAGGCTGAACCTTCATTACAGAACTGAATCAGATGTAAACAGTGAACAATGAGGAAATTGTGAGTATACTACAAATCCAAAAAGTTGCATTCAATGTTTTAAGAAAATTCTCTAAAATTTTCAGATGGGTTGCAACTTTGGAAGAATATTTATTTTTTTTAAGGTTATTTATTTTGAGAGAGAGAGAGAGAGAGAGAGAGAGAGACCAAGCAGGGAAGGGGCAGGGGGGTGGGGAGGGGAGAGAGAGAGAGAGAATCCCTGCACTGTCAGTGTGGAGCCCAGTGTGGGGCTTGGACTCACAAACCACAAGATCATGACTTGAACCAAGATCAAGAGTCAGCCGTTTAACTGACTGAGCCACCCAGGTGCCCTTGGAAGAACAGTTCTTAAACATGTTTTCATTTAATACCTACTATAAACTCTAGCAGAATATTTATTCATATTTTATAAAATGTAAATCAGCCCAGAAATTATTAATTTAAGGTTTAAATGTAAAGCAGATTTAATTGTAAGGCAGACTTTTTTCTGGCTTAGTCATCCATGTTTATGGCCAGTATTTTTGTATGAGATATTTATTGATAGTTATGCTTAAGGATATCTTCTACTCCAGTGACATTCCAGTGTTGTGAAGTTAAAGCTTTCTACTTAACCTTCTTTGGAGAATATCTGCTTAATTTCCAGAGTACAAATAAGGTCTGTCATTCCAGAGGGGAGGATAGGTAGGTAGGTCATTAAATGAAAATTTTTTAATTTCAGAGTGTCTCTCCTGGAATCCAGCACACTGCATGTGCCCTCAGTGAGTAGCCTTGTGGGATCTGGAGTTCAATGAACATTTTGAAGATGTTGCTCTGACTTCTGCCTTTGCTCCAGAGTTCTTATGGTTTCTGTCAGCATACACAACACACACACACACACACACACACACACACACACACACACACAAATGGGTAGCTATAGCATACAAATTATTTCCAATTAAAAAATTCCTCAGAGGCTTATTAGCAGAATAGGTATGGCTAAGGATCCAACCTGACAAAAGGTCAATAGAAATTTCCCAAACTGGAACACATGCTAGCTATTGTAATAGTGAGAAAAAAAGAAAAAGAAATCAACAAATAAATGCAAATAGTCATACAGATTGGAAATAAAGAGGCAAAACTGGGTGTATTTGATAAAAATATATCTGACTACACTAAAAATACCAAAGAGTATACAAAAAAAAGCTACTAGAACTAGTAATTTAGTTTAGCATGTTGTGAGAGACAAATTCTATATACCAAACTCCATTGTATTTCTACATATAGCAATGAGAAAATGGGTAATTTTAAAGGTTTTAGTTAAATTCCAGTTTGTTAACATACAGTGTAATATTAGTTTCAGGTGTACTCTATAGTGATTCAACAATTCCATATAATACATGGTGCTCATCACAAGTGCACTCCTTAAGCCCCATCATTTATTTAACCCATCTCTGCACCAACGTCCCCTCTGCTAACCATCAGTTTGTTCTCTGTAGGTTAGAGTGTTTCTTGGTTTGCTTCTCTCTCTTTTTTTTTTTACTTCGCTCATTTGTTTTGTTTCTTAAATTCTACATATAAGTAAAATCATATAATACTTGTCTTTGTATGATTGACTGATTTAGCTTAGCAATAGGCTCTCTAGCTCCATCCGTTATTACAAATGGCAAGATTTTGTTCTTTCATGGCTGAGCAATATTGTATTGCATTGTATTCTTTGTGTGTGTGTGTGTGTGTGTGTGTGTGTGTGTGTGTGTGTGACATCTTTATTCATTCATCAGTCGGTGGACATTTGGACTGTTTCAATAATTTGTCTATTGACTATGCTGCTGTAAACAATGGGGTGCATGTATCCCTTTGAATTAATATTTTTGTATTCTTTGGGTAAATACCTAATAGTGAAATTCCTGGATCATAGGGTAGTTTTACTTTGAACTCTTTGAGGAATATTCATACTATTTTCCAGAGTGGTTGCACCAGTTTACATTCCCACCAACAGTGTAAGAAGTTTCCCCTTTCTCCACATCCTCGTCAACACCTGTTGTATCCTTTGTTGTTAATTCTAGCCATTCTAACAGATGTGAGGTGGTATCTCATCATGGTTTTGATTTGTATTTCTCTGATGATGAGTGATGTTGAGCATCCTTTCATGTGTCTGTTAGCCATCTGGATGTCTTCTTTGGAAAATGTCTATTCATGTCTTCTTCCCATTTCTTCACTCCATTATTTGTTTTTTGGATAAGTTTTTGATAAGTTCTTTATAGATTTTGAATACTAACCCTATGTTAACTATGTAATTTGCAAATATCATCTCTCATTCCATCAGTTACTTTTTAGTATTGCTCATTGTTTTCTTTGCTGTGCAGAAGCATTTTATCTTAATGAAATCTCAATAGTTCATTCTTGCTTTTGGTTCCCTTACCTGTGGCAGTGTGTCTAGTAAGAAGTTGCTATGGCCAAGGTCAAAGAGGTTACTGCCAGTGTTCTCCTCTAGGATTTTGATGGTTTTCTGTTTCACATTTAGGTCTTTCATCCATTTTGAATTTATTTTTGTGTATGGTATAAGAAAGTGGTCCAACTTCATTATTTTGCATATTACTGTCCATTTTTCCCAACACGATTTGTTGAAGAGACTGTTTTTTTCCATTGGATATTCTTTCCTGCTTTGTCAAAGATTAATTGACCACAAGTTTTGGGTTCATTTCTGGGTTTTCTCTTCTGTTCTATTGATCTATGTGTCTATCTTTGTGGCAGTACCATTCTGTTTTGATCACAACAGTTTTTTAATATAACTTAAAGGCCAGAATTGTGATGCCTTCAGCTTTTCTTTTCTTTTTCAAGATTGCTGTGGCGATTTTGGGTCTTTTGTGGTTCCATACAAGTTTTAGGATTGTTTGCTTTAGCTCTGTGTAAATTCTATTGATGAAAATGGAATTTGAAATAAAATTATATATATATATATATATATATATATACACACACATATATTATAATAGTGCAACTACCCTGAAAACATGCAAGTGTAACCAAACATATGCAACATCTGTACACAAGATCTGATTGTTAAAATGCATCAAAGAAGACAGAAATGGAGAAGTACATGGTATTCATAAATTAAAAAGACTCAAAATTGTTAAAGTATCAATTTTCCCCAAGTTGATATATATACTGAATGTTATACCAATCAAAATCCCAGCAGAGCATTTAGTAGAAGTCAGTAAGCTGGATCTGAAATTTACATGGATAAAAAATGTTTTAATGAGAATGGCCAAAATTAGTTTGAAAAGAAGAACAGAGTTTGTCGGGGCGCCTGGGTGGCGCAGTCGGTTAAGCGTCCGACATCAGCCAGGTCACGATCTCGCGGTCCGTGAGTTCGAGCCCCGCGTCAGGCTCTGGGCTGATGGCTCAGAGCCTGGAGCCTGTTTCCGATTCTGTGTCTCCGTCTCTCTCTGCCCCTCCCCCGTTCATGCTCTGTCTCTCTCTGTCCCAAAAATAAATAAACGTTGAAAAAAAAATTTTTAAAAAAAGAACAGAGTTTGTCTTATTTTAACATTTATTATTAAGGTAATATGACCAAGGCAGTGTGGTATTGGCTAAATCATAGATATATACATAAATAAAACAGAATGGGGGAGTCCAGATATTTACTCACACATACATGGCCAATTAATTTTGACAAGTTGAAAAGGAAATTCAATGTGAAAAGGGATGTCTTTTGAATCAGTGGTACTGAAACAACTGGATGTCTATATGTTAAAAAAAAAAAGAGATGTTTCTTGCTCGATAGTTTATTTCATACATAAATATACATTATTTTTACCTGTTTATATTTGTGTGCATATATTTTATTCCTATGCATTCAATAGTGATATTAATTGTGAGACAATATTTTGTATTAGATAAGCTTATGGGTTTTGGAGTTGGACCAAACAATGTTTAAATTACAATCTTCACTGGAACTCTGGGTAACTTGGCAAGTATAATTGATCTCTTAGAGGTTCAGTTTCATTATTTGTAAAATTTTAACACTTTTACTTTCTAGAGTTATGGTGATATTTTAATGAGGTTATTTACATAAATGATCATTTTAAAAGCATGTATTTACAATTATACTGTGTTGGGCATCCGCTTAAGAGTTTTATATGTACTGACTCTTTAGCTCATCACATCAAATCAATATGCTGTTACTCTTAATCCACACTATGTATGGGAAAAAGGAAGCAAATGGTAGTTAAGCAACATGTTTAAAGTTACAGACCAAGTAAGTTTTAGTGCCAGAATTTTAACTCAGACTGGCAGAGACTTTATAATTTTAATCATCCTGTTCTAGGAATGCATTTGAATGGGATACGTTTATGACATTTTAAATATATATTTTATATTATATATACATGCATACACATATTTTTTTCCGTATGAATACAATATATAGAAAACGTATGAATCATTTCTTGGTAAGTCAATGTTATTACCATTGATTTAGCTATTGCACTGTAGGTTATGAACTAATGAATGGTGTTTATTTTTCCTTTTATTTTTATTTTTTCAAATTTTTACTATCTTCTCGTTAGTTAACATAGAATATAATATTGGTTTCAGGAGTAGAATTTAGCGATTCATCACTTACATACAACACCCAGTGTTCAACACAACAAGGGTCCTCCTTAATACCCATCACCCATTTAATCCATCCCCCCACCCACTTCCCCTCCAGCAACTCTCCGTTTGTTTTCTATAGTTTAGAGTCTCTTATGGTTCACCTCCTCTCTGTTTTTATCTTATTTTGTCTTCCCTTCTCCTATGTTCATCTGTTTTGTTTCTTAAATTCCGCGTATGAGTGAAATCATATGGTATTTGTATTTATCTGCCTGACCTATTTCATTTAGCATAATAGGGGAATGATAAGGTCACCATAGATATAGACAATGGAGTGTATTTAAGAGAAAGCAATTTGCTTCATAACTGGAGATTCTAGATATTAAGGGATGTCACAATTGTATTTGAGTATTTTAAAATTTTTAATAAGTTTTCTAACAACCACAGATGGCCAAAAGTAGATAATTTTCTTTAGCAGATTTTGAGTTTTTCTTATTGTCAATTCCATGGCCTCCATGATTACTAAGAGTCAGGATGGCTTCTAATGACACTTTAGGATCTGTTCTAAAAAATAATTGATCTGTCAATGAAAAAATATTCTTGTCTATTCTGTATTTGGGTCACTATGTAGGATATGGAATAAAAAGTTAATCCATAAATGTGGGGATCCACTACTACGAGGCTATTATGTTGATAAGTAAGGGTGAACTCATGTGTGCTTAAGGGACATGTTAGTAGAGGAGACATTACAAGTGCTCTTTGTAACATGATCAGTCTATGGAGTAGATTTCTGTTAAATTAATAAGACGCACAAAATCATGGAGAAGAAAAATGTAGCAAACAGGCTCAGAGTTTGTACATTAACAAAAGTCAGAGAGAAATGGGAAAGAAAGAAAAAGAAGGGAGAATGATATTCTGAGAATATATAACACATTAGTCAGATGTTTGACTTTTGCCACACTCAGGTCACAGTCAAAAGATGCTCCATTATACAGAGTTAATGAAGACTGAAGGTTGGGCCTCTGCATGGTAGATGAGAGTCTAGTTACTTCACAGTAGAGTTCAGGAGAAAATTCTCTTCCTTTTCATAACAGACTTTTGGAAAAATAAAAACAAACAAACATATATGTACTTTAAATAGATTTGAAGTAGGAACTTCCCTGAGGAGTGAAATCCCCAGCCATATTTGTGAGACAATGATGTTTTCTGGTCTAATTCTTGAAAGAATGCTTCCCTTCATTCACTATTCTTTCCACGTCATGGTAAAATGTAGGTTATATGTACTGTTATATGTATGGGATAGTGATGTATGTGCATAAATACCAGTGTATGTTGAGGGAAATATTATTAAAGAAAATATCAATGCAGAAGCAACTATTCTGTACCCTTTGTGTGTTCATGAAGAGTGTCCCATGGTTCATTGCCATGGTCTGTTGTTGCTTGAGACATCTTATCCTTGTATTCTTTCTTAAGGTAACACTTGGAAACAACTATTTGGCTTCTCAGTGCCACCCACTAGGCTGATTTGTCTGAGATCTTGTTTCTCAGCAGGTCCCAAACAATCTATGTTGTTTGAAGTTGTGCTTCAGTGAATCCTTAATATGTTACTCATGCCCTCTCTATTTTCCAAACAATAGCTATAGGAAACAAGCGTCTTTATTCTTGGTGGTGTGCCAAGATTGAGTATTGTAGAAATCCTGTCTTTGAAGAAACTGTTAAAAATGCAAAGCCATTACTCGAACATCTAAATCTTATTCTAGAACTTAATTTGTCAGTAGAGACATATCCTCAGAATTCTATTTATGTTAGTCACAGTTAATCCTCAAGTGGGTATTTAAAAAATCTTTTTTAAGAGAGTACATTTAGGTAAACTTACTAGTCAACCAAAATTAAAAAGAATAATCAGGATTTTTTTTTAAATCTGCTTTGAAAACAATATTTCTCAATATTCCTGAGTCCATGACATAATTTTTTTTTTTTTTTTTTGACAGTGGACCATTGCCCCATTCAACTGTTTACTTCTCAAATTGGCTTCCTGCTCAGCCCGAAATTAGAGAGGCAGTGAATGGTAGGGGTGATCCACAGTTTCAAGTGTCTCAAGTTCTATTATTTCAGATATAGAAGTCCAAACTGGGAGAGCAGAGTCTAACCAATGACCCAAATATGAACCTGCTTACAAAAAATGCCAATACAATGGCCATTATTGCTTGTCCTAGACTCTGGAAGAACCGGTGCAGGAGCCTCCAACAGAAAAACAATCTGCATCAAGATGGGGTTGTTGGACTTTTCCTCTGGATACTTGCAATAGTCTCAAGGGCAAATCAGTAAAAAAATGTTATAGTCTCAAATTTGTAGTCATTTGAAAAGTCTTGCTAACCATCAAGGATTCAAGAATAAATGTATGGATGAGTTGTTAGTTATGAATCGGACTAAAAAAAAGAAAGAAATTACATGGTTGCATCAAACACTGTGGCCTCCTGGACCTCAGAAACAGTTTTGAAACTTCTATGAGGGTAAATTTGTTATACAGAGGGTTATTAAAATGCTTGTATGAATCTATGACTTGTAAACATGGGTTTTTTGGTTTGCACATTTTTCTTGAGGAAAATTCCTTAGTTTTTATCAAGTCTCAAAGACTGTTCCCATTAAGATTAGGGAACATCGCCCCCCTCTGTCTTCTCTCTCACACACATTATTTTAAATATATATATATATTTGTATGTATTGAAAATATATATATATTTATATATATTGTAAATATATATATATTGTAAATATATATATTTATATATTGTAAATATATATATTTATATATTATAAATATATATTTATATATTGTAAATATATATATTTATATATATTTATATATTATAAATATATATTTATATATTATAAATATATATATATTTATATATTGTAAATATATATATATACATGCACATATA
Source organism: Leopardus geoffroyi (assembly GCF_018350155.1). NCBI lineage: Eukaryota > Metazoa > Chordata > Mammalia > Carnivora > Felidae > Leopardus > Leopardus geoffroyi. Next base: position 99,192,113 of record NC_059333.1, read on the forward strand.
TACGCAAACACATGTGTAAAATATGCATACTTATATAAATATATGTATATAAGTATTAGTAGCTACAATCCATCTATTATGTACCACCATGTGCCCGGGTTAGAACTTTACATTTCTTCTCTAAGTAAATTGTTCAAAAAACCCAAAACTGTAGTTTTTATACTACAGTTTTATAGATACGGAAACTGAGACTAAGTATAATTATTTGTTCAATATCACACAGCTAAAAAGAGCTAAATTTTTGTCTGCAAAAGCTCTACTTATCCACTTTCAAAACAATGTATAAGAAGCCGTGTTCTTAGCTAATACCATAGTTATAAAATGGTCAGAGACAAGTTAACTCATAACACCTTATGGCTCCTCAGTGAATTAACATTCTGCCACTTTGTCATTATTGTTATTATATTGTTATTCTTCTAATATTCTGTCTCAGTTTGTGGTAAAACAAACTAACAAGTAGAAAAATTAATTACAAACAGCCTTTTTTTGAAAGGCTTACTTATGAAAGTACTTACTTATGAAAGTAAGGGGGTATCTTACTCTGGATTGTTATAACAAAATATCATAATCTGGGTGGATTATTGACCACAGCAATTTATGTCTCACATTTATGGAGACTAGAAATCTGAGATCATTGTGCCAGCATGATTAGGTTCTGGTGAGAACCCTCTTCTGGGTTGTAGAGTGCTGGCTTTTTGTATCTTAAATTGGTGGAAAGAAAGCTAGCCAGCTCTCTGACATCTTATAAAGACATTAATTTCATTCATGAGAGCTACACCCACATGAGCTAGTTACCCTCTCAAGACCCACCTCCAAATATTATCCTATTTGGATTAGGGTTTCAACATATAAATGGGCGTTGGGTGAGGCATAAACCTTCAGTCCATTGCAGGGAATAATCAATCTGGACATTTTCCAGGTTCTGAGGTTTCAGCTGGAGTGGGAGATCTGCAACTTGTGCAGTTTGAAGTTTAATCTCATATAGAGAGGCAGCTGGTTGAGGAAAGGATTGATATTACAAGTAAGAAAGAAAGAGAAATTCACTTTTCCAGTTACCAAACAAATTCTGGAAGTTGAAGAAAAATGTAATTGACCAAAGTATTATAGAAAATGTCTTTTGTGCATTCTTAAGGTGAGATTCTGACATAATTTCAGCATAGCAGAATATAGGTCAGAATGAAATGTTTTTCTTGAGATTTTTTCTACTTTGGCCCACCATGCAGTATTCTACAGAGAAAGTAATTTCTTATCCTGCTTAAACAGAGGCAGTAAGAAAGAGAGCAATAGACAAATAAAATGGAAATAGCTTGTGTCTCAGAGAACGGGAGAAGATCCTCTCCCTGTGTCACAAAAGAGATTCTGAAAGAAGGTGTCTGAAATAAGACTCAGTTTTAGCTACTTTATGCTAAGAGTATTAGGCACGTCCTTGGCTTTGGAAGAACAACAATAAATAAAGCTGAACTCAGGGTTCAACATGGTTCCTTGGTCCTCTAGAAGCAATGGCTATGTGAGACATCTGGTGCATGGGCCAAAAAGCAATCTTACCTAAACCCACAGACCTAGTGTCAAATGCAGAAACCAGATCCCAAGACTTCGAAAGGGCTTTAGATTTTGGTGAGGGAAAGATGCCATGTGCCCAAAACAGTCTTATGGTTGTGATTAGGAACCCCAGGAGCTCAGTTGGTTAAGTGTCCAATTCTTGATTTCATCTCAGGTCATGATCTCATGGCTTTGTGGGTTCGAGCCCCACATCAGGCTCTGTGCTGACAGTGAGAAGCCTGCTTGGGATTCTCTTTCTCCCTCCCTAGCTGCCCTTCCCCCACTCGTGCTGTCTCTGTCTCTCTCAAAATAAATAAACTTAAAAAATTTAAAAAAAGAGAGAGAGAGATCCCAAATACCAAAAATCAAATAGAGGCAAGTTTGCCAAAGTTTTGGACAAGAAAGAGAGAATTAGAAGCTGCTTTAGCTGCTGTAACAGAACTATGGGGTCAGATGATCAGAAATTGACCTGGAAGACTATAAACCCAACAACTGTAGACCTCAGTGGATGCCAGTGAGGATAACTGTGGGTCAGGCACCTCTTCCTACTTCATGGTGCCTTACAACCAAATCTGTCCCAGGGAAAAGAAGGGAATGAACAGAACCTATATGTGAGAGAATTTAACCCTGAACTTACAGAGAAATCATGCTAATATTGCTTTGTTCTTTAACATAGAACTTACATCTGTGAGACACAAAATGCATAAGAGGAGTTCAAATTTGCCAAGCTTTTTTGTCTTCCAGAAGGGAGATCCTATTTGTTGTTAAATAATTGCTAAAAGTACATTTGTCTCCTCATAGGATTCACTATCAACAACATAAGTATAAGGTCAAAACAAAAAAATCACTAGAAAATCTTGAAAGAGGACATAAAACATAAAATTTCAGCCTTTATCCAGGTCTTTTTGATGCCACAGCATAATACAGTATTATTGTTATTGAATCATCTTCTAGAACTTTTGCAGGCCTAGTATGGAATGATTAAAGGTAATATTTATCTGAGGAAAAAAAAACGCACCTTTAGCAAATGCCGTATATTCACATAAGAATTCATTAAACTTTTTTCATTATCTCAGCTGTAGAAACTTACCCCTGTACTTGATCAATAAATCTATGGTATTTAAAATTTAAATTAATGATTGTCTTTTGACTTTTCTCTACAAAATATCATTCTGACTAATAATTGGAACTTCATATCTCCTTCTCCAGCATCACTTGTTATTTGCCTCTACTATTAGCAAATCCTGTGTGTAATTAAGTTTATAGCCACTTACTCCCTGTGGATTCTCCTAAGCTGTTTTTTTTTTATTAAGAATATTTCTCACAAAGACATAGAAGTGGACAATTAACATACATTCATAGATTAAGTTAATCCCCCCAAATTGATTATTATGTGAAAATATTTCTGCCTTTATTATTTGATGACTGTAACTACTTATATATAATTAGAAGTTTAGATACATACAGGATATAAGTCATATACAAATGGTGCTATTTATTAATATCTCTTTATCAAAATTATATGAGATAGCTATAAATCATTCCAGTACCAGGCAGGAGGAGATAAGTGCTGTTACTTTGACTTAGGGAAAGGAGAGAACCTCATGAAAAGTATGAGTTAAATTTGACAAGTACAGAAGAAGATAAAGGTTGTTTTATGGGGGGGGGGGGGGAACTGTATGACTAAAGCATGGAGATAAATGGTTAACCAATGAGCAATCATGAGTTATTTGTTTATTTGGAACACAGTGTGAAAAAGGAAAAATGGTGAGAGAGGATACGGGAAATACAGCTTGGAGTCAGATTATAAAATACCTTTCTAAAGAATTTGTGTGTTTTTCTGTAGATCAAATTTCCCACTACTTGAGCACCTCTGGAGCCTGGTATTGTGATAAGCACATTCCATATATTAAATAATGTCCTCAAATATCACAGATCTTCTACCTATTGACCTAAGACCTTTGCAATTAATGCTTTTATTCTCTCAGAATAAAATGGAAAGAATATTTTCCCATTCTGAATCAGCTGAGCATTCTAATATGGTGGTATATCAAAATTATCCAGTGTTTTGTATGCACACGCACATGCACATATACAAATATAAAATGAGACCTATTTTTTTTATTGGCGAAATTAATGATAATACTAGCTAAAGCTGAGGGCCCAGAGAGATTAGTTAGTTTGAGAAAGGTCAAGTACTAGTTAGTACCAGTGCTGAGGTTAGAATTAAGACCTACTGACACCAATTCTACATTACTTTTTCTATGTTACTTCTTCAAGTATGTTCACTAAAACTGCTCACTCAGACTCTCTGGGTGAAGATCAATTTATTTTTAAAAGACTGCACTATATTGCTAATGTGTTTTATTACCATGAAGAGCAACTCTAACCAGGTGGATGAAGTGTGCCAAGTAGAATTAATTGCCAAAATAAAAATTAGTGCTAAATTAATGGCTTACATGAAAATCCATATTTTAAAGATCTTTGATGTCAACTAATGTAAGTATTACTTGCATAACCTTGTTTACATTGCTAATTTAAGTAAAAAAATCCTTATTTATTGCATACGTATTCACAGTTTTTGTGCATATTATCTATATTTCCAAATTAATGGACTTTACCAAAAACAGAAAGGTTTTTCTTCTTTAAAAACTTTGAAAAAAATAAAATTTAATTAATTTAGTCTTATAATATTCTTGAGAGTAATAAAACTATGTTATAAAGATTCATGACCTGATTTAAATAGACTACTGTCTCCTCAGAAGCTAAGATGAAGTAGATAAACATAAGTCTTAATTTAAATGAAATCTGTCAACTCAACTGCCATCATTCTCAGATGAGTACACATTTCACATTTCTTGTTTTTTTTAAGTTTATTCATTTTGAAACAGAAAAAGAGTGGGGGAGAGGCAGAGAGAGAGGGTGAGAGAATACCAAGTAAGGTCCACACTGTCAGCACAGAGACAGACACAGGACTTGAACTTACTAATCATGAGATCATGACCTGAGCCAAAATCAAGAGTCGGACACTTAACTGAATGAGCCACCCAAAGCCCCACACATTTTGCATTTCAAAACATATGGGTATAATATATTTCATGGAGCACCTAAATTAATAATAATAATAATAATAATAATAGTAATAATAACAACAAATATATATGATAAAAAGTATCCCCACATTTCTAGGAAAAGATGAGTTATTGTGTAGCCATGGTAAAAATAGACCTGGAACCAGTTTAAACATGCCTAATTAATAAATGGAAGATATATATTTATGATAACAGCCACTGGAACCATTTTTAAAGCAGCTTAATCAATAAATAACAATACCTCACCTCAGTGAACACGCTTTTTGCCCACCAATCAATGAGGGCTCCTTACTTCTAAAAGTCAAGCAATTAAAAGTGGACTTTCATATGAATGCCAACCATTCAACAGTACTCTCATTCTAGACAAATTATGTCAACCCACTCATCTGTAAAACTCCACCAGTCCTTGGATTCCATGCTTTCAAAATATTTTGTGGAAAATCAGCAATTAACTCTCCCTGGGAGACTGTGCTTGACTAGCAAGATTTCTCTATTATAGTAAAATTACGTTTAGGTTTCTGTTCTTTCCTTTAGATAGTAAATAAGAATTTCATCCTCTGACGATTGTGAGATTACATGAAGACCATGTTGAAGACCTTTGCTTGTCAGCCTTTTGGGGGCCCTTGAATCAACAGACCCACATGCTGGCTTTTTGTGTCCAAATTCTGTTTGTCTTTAAGATTTACTTTTGGACAAGTCAGTCTCTAGAAATTTGAGCTCTGTCTTCTTATTCTAGAATTTTCTAGACAAATAGGTGTTTGGATAATGTCAATAGACCTAGGTCTTTATATAAAGTAGTTAGATCTTCTCATCATTTATTCTTGACTACATTGATGGGTAACAATCCTAATGTCCCCTTTTTCTGCTTTACATCACCTGGTGTAAAATTATGTAGTTGGCATTTCAACATGGTAAATTATCACTTGAGTGGCCGTTTGCAGGTCTTTAAAGTTCTCTGAAGCTTATGTGACATGAAGATAATAATTCCTACTTCACAAGTGGCTTGTGACACTTGAGTTAGCACACAAGAAAACATGTAAAATATTACTTATCAAAAACTTTATAGAATCTGAATGATAGTCTCATTTTCATAGCAACAGATTTTGGTCACATGCATCTCTCAAATGCTGTTGTATCCCTCTCCCTAATCTCCATATATAACTCTAAGCATGGTTAAGGAAGACTACACTTCTTTTATTTTTAGGTTTTAGGTAACATGTTTGCACATAAAAATTGTACACATTTTAAAAATTCTCATTTTTATTTTCTTTGGGTCTTATTTACTTCTTCCATATTCATTCCTTAAGAAGTTACACAGTATATAGAGAATTAGAGAGCATTAGGAGTTACACAAAGGAAAAAAAAAAGCCTACATTTGAAGCAGCAGAGATTTTGGACACAGAAAATAAGCCTATTATCTAAAAATGTAGAACATAAAACAGATGGTAGAAATTATATTATCCGAAGTCTTCAACGGGTTTGCCTCATGTTAGCAAATATTGGTATTTACTTAAGAAGCAAATGAAGGGTATATAGTATTTTTGTTTGTTTGTTTTATTTTATTATTATTATTTTTTTTACTTTTGAAGGACATTTTTATTGCTGTCTGCGATGGCAAAACAGGAGAATAAAAATAAATTAGTGTAATTTAAGTCAAATCCATTTGTATTTATCTTAAACCATAAGTTAATTAGTAACATTTTCTTTAAAAGAGTTCTAATTTGTTTTGGGTTTTTATTAATTTATTTTTGCCAATAAAGCACAAAGGAATGAGCCTATAAAAACATTTTTGCATAGTACTGAATTTGAAGATTTGAGTCTAGCAGTATCCTTAAGCAAAACACTCAAATATTATGGAACAAAATTTCATAAACTGCAAAACATTTGCATTGTCAGAAGATGAGAACTGACATAGATTTTTCAGAAATTTATATAAGCACTGGAAATGCTGGATTCATGAACATTTCAAGAAGAAAGAAATACTAAGGAATATAAATGATTATTTTTCATTTAATGTATTGTCCTATTATATAATAGCTATGCCAATTACACATTTATGATCTATTATTACTTTCAAGGCAAAGTTTTACCAAGTCATTTTCCAAAGTAACAAGTAGATGGCATTATATTACTGTTCTTAACACATATTCTTAATGGCAAAATTCATGAAAAAATAATTCTGCAAAACTTTTCAGTTTTAAAACTCGTAAGTTGAGTAAACAAATCTGTTCTTATTCAATAATCTAGTCACTTGGGTCTACTTAAATCTAAAATTATTGCAATTCTAGTGATTTTCTTGAAATAATTTCTTTGTTAAATTAAATTACTTAAAACTACTTAACATGGCAAGTAAAACTTTTAACATGAAATAAAATTCCTTATATTTTATGACATTTAGGGGTCTATAAAGAGTTCTAGTTTATAATGAAATATTAACCTATACAACAATGTACCCTGCTAGTCCCAAACCTAAGTAAATGAACAAGATAATTACAACAAGAAAAGTAAATAGCAGCACTCCTCACTTCAAAGTAAAAAACAAACAAAAACATTGAAACCATAAGTATATTGTTCTAAAAGCAGTCACAAGGAAACAGACCATAGAAGGTCCAGGAATCCATGTATAGTTCTTACCCAGACATACGGGAAAAGAAGCAGAAACCATGCTAATATCCATCCACTTTCAGGTACACTACAGAGCTTCCTCTACTTCCACTGGGGTTACATCCCAGCAAACCCATTGTATGTTGGAAACATCATAAGTCAAAATGCATTTGATACACCTAACGTACCAAACATCATAGCTTAGCCTAGCCCACCTTAAACATGCTAAGAATACTTATATAGCCTAAGGTTGGACAAACTCACCCAACACAAAGCCTATTTTAATATAGTGTTGGATATTTCCTGTAACTTATTGAGTACTGTTTGTGTATGTACATATACATACACTGTATGAGTATGTATACAGGAGTATACATGAGTATACACATGTATATACATATAGTATATTGAGTACGGAATGTGTATGTACATGTTCATACACACACACATATATGTATATGAATTCTATAATTATTACCAAGAGATATTTCTAACAATGAAACAAAATTTTAAAACAAGAAAAGAGATTTAAAAAACAGTGTGGACACCGAAGCTGCTGATGGCCCAAAGAAGAGGGACACTGAAAATCCAAATTTAAGCCTTCCTTTCTTGCTGAAAATTTATACTACTCAACATTTAGAAATTTTGCCTGTTTTTACTTCCTATTTCAGATAGGAAATCAGGGGTGGATGCTGTGAAGATTTGGCTAAAGTATGAAAAATAAATGTTTGGCTTTTTTTTTCTCAAACATAAAGGATTCAAAACATATCTTTAGTTAGAAAAACAATGCAAATCAAGATGGTATAGCCTACCAAAATATTAACATAATTAATATATATCTAGGTATATTAATATCTAGATCTAGATATGCATTATGTGTATGTATATATATATGTGTATGTGTATATATATATCCACCTTTACCCATATAAAAGAGATTATTTTATAGAAATTAGAGAAAAAATCCAAAGAGATTAAAGCAATTAAACATAAGATAAAAATATAAAAGGAAGAATGCACATGAAAAGTGATGATGGAAAGTTTAGAATAAAAGATATTTTCTTGAATGAAAGCCAAAAAAAAAAGAAAATAGTCAAAGGTCACTTTCTGCATCCCTTGAAAATTGCGTACATAGTTTTCATTTCTGATACATATTCTGTTAAGTTTTCTTGTCAAGGAAGAAAGATATTTCTTCAAGAATCAAAAATTAACTGTCTATAATAAGTGTGTATGCATATATTTGTAGGTCTGTGTGCATATGTGTGTTTATGAAAATTTGTGTGTGTGGTGGCCATTGAAATGCACCATTAAGAAGTAGCTAGTGCTGCATTTGAATGCCCACACAGCAAAGCATCTGACCAAAGGATGGAAGTATGGGAGCATTTTCTAAGGTTTCTGTCAGGAAGAGAAGCCCACTATTAGAGCTGTATCTCAACACTGGGCAGAGAAGTAGGGCAGATTGTGGTGGTCAAGGCAATGGTCGTGTCTTAGATCTTATGCTGTAGGGACCATAACTGATAGCCTTAGGTGCTACAGAAACCGTTAGCTAGCACATTAGCTCTGAAGCTGTGCTGTTCACTGTTGCTTCAAAAAACAAAACAAAACAAAATAAAAAACTGGCATAGATAGAAGGCAGGTCATTCCTGTGAGCATGGAGTTCCTATAAATGATGACATAGCCTTGAGAAAACCCCCTCAGTGTGACAGCAGCCAAAACTTTTCTTTGAAATCCTCCCTTCCCTTGCTCCTTCAAAGAATTCAGACTTGGTCACCCCTCCTTTTCTGGCTCTCTCCTTTTTTTTTCCTCTCAATAAATCTCTCAATGTTTTTTCTCTCAATACATCTCTTGTATTCCTAACAGTGTCTTGGTGTCTGGTTCTCAGAGGTCATGATCAATGTGCTTGTAACTTTCGAATAGAGTGAGAAAATGAAGCTAAAATTTTGATAGTGAGTATAACATGAATATAAATATAGAACTACATAAAAAAATCTGAACTATCCATGGTTGTAATATAATATATATGTGAGTATATATTACTGTATATATAGTAGCTTACTGTATAAGTAATACAAATAATAAAACTAATAAGGAAAGCAGAACTCATGTGTTTATAGAGCCAATATTTCATGGAGCTAAATGTATAAAGAATAGGTCTCAAATATTGGTTGTTAATAGAGACCATAAATAATTAATATGTTTAGTGATAGATGATAATCATAGTTCATAATCATAATTAATATTTTCTATACTTTTCTATACTTTCTATACTTTATTTTTTTTAATTTTTACCATTTATTTTTTTAAAAATTTTTTTAACGTTTATTTATTTTTGAGACAGAGAGAGACAGGGCATGAACAGGGGAGGGGCAGAGAGAGAGGGAGACACAGAATCCGAAACAGGCTCCAGGCTCCGAGCTGTCAGCACAGAGCCCGACGCGGGGCTCAAACTCACCAACCGTGAGATCATGATCCGAGCTGAAGTCGAACGCCCAACCGACTGAGCTACCCAGGCGACCTGTAACATTTATTTTTGAGAGGGACCCACTCATTAAGGCTTTTATTACCCCATTTATTTATGGATTTTCAAATTTATTGTTCATTTTTTCCTTTTATTTAACATCTTTGACACATGGACCCTAGATAATCACCAAATTTTACTTTGAGTGTATGTGTCTTGTATATGTGTGTGTTTAATTTATGTATATATTTGTATTTTAAATTATTTTATGGGACATATTTCATCTTGAAAAACCTAGGTATCAAGATTCTTAGTTGATACATTGGGATGCATGACTGTATTAAACACATTTCAACACTTTTCAGTCTACATGTCATATTGCTGTTCTGGGAGTTAATCAATTATGATGGCTTGTTTACATGTGCTGATTTTTGATACAGTAATGAAATAAGGTAGATTTTTAAATAGTCAGAAGAATTGTACTTGCATTGATTAAAATTATACCAGGATACGGTATAATAAAATAAATGTTTAGCTATGTAATTTAGCTATAAGACTATATGACTATAAGGTCATAAAGTTATGTAAACAAGGACCCATCTGATATTAGAGCTTATATAAATATGGTAAACTCCAATTGCTTGGAAATCATTTTCTCAAATGATTATTATCAGTGTTCTACTAATCGTAGCTCCTTCAATTATGGATGTAAAGGTTAATTTTCACATTTCTTATTTTGGAAAGAAGGCTTTCATGCATGGCTCAATTAAATTTTAAAATAATTATGAGTAAAATTCTATCCTTCTCTAAACTCAGTACAAATTTTTTTTTGCAGTGTCTATAAAACAGACATCTTTTCACATTTATTCATGATAGAGAATAAATTTATATATTTTTAGATTCAAGGAAGCTGATGGAGACTCAGTTCTTTGTTTTTATAACAAAAAGCAGAACTGTGATTAGTTTGCAATTCAATTTTATTTATCCTTTCGATTAATAGACAAACATATTAATATATGCCCACACAAAATGTGTGCTTTAAAACATGTGATATTGGTATAAATATAAGAATAAATCAAGTAGTTTATTATTACTCTGCCAACAGCAGTAATGATTATCCAGAATAGTAAAGTCTAAGGAAAGGAACCACTTTATCTTGAGATAAGAAGATGAAAAAAAAAAACCAGTCTTTAAGTATATCTTAATGACATCAATACATGAGCCTTATATCCTAATATTTATTTTAAATCTGTTGTTACAGGATTCAAGGAGTACAATTACTTGAGTTTTTTTCCATCATTTTGTTGAGTCATAATGTCTATGATACATATACATTATAATATTTATGGTAGATTAATGAAATTGGTAGATCCAAATTGACCTTTTTTTGTAGCCTGTAGGTTAATTTGAAATATAAGGATAGGATTTGATGAGTTTAGTAAAATCATTTGGTTTTCTTCTCTAATTCCCATTCATTAGATTGAACACTCTTTGTGAAAAGCCAGGGTGTTGTTAAGACTGATTCATTCATTTGGGATGACAGCTATTGCACCGAAAACAATGAGGATGGGGTGCCTCAGGATGGCTCAGTCAATTGAGCATTGGACTCTTGATTTTGGCTCAGGTCATGATCTCACTGTCTTGAAATTGAGCTGCATGTTGGGTTCCTAACTGGACATGGGTCCTGCTTAAGCTAGCTCTCTCTCTCTTTCTCAAAAACAAAAGAAAGAAAAAAGAGAAAAGAAAAGAAAAGAAAAAAGAGAAAGAAAACAAAGAGGATGGAAAACCAGATGTGATTCTTTATTATGCAAATGATGGAAATAAGGAAGGAGCTCATCTAATGTTCATTTCACTGTTAGAAGTTTTTTATTTCACAAAGTTGTATTTTATTACCACTTTTTTCGTATGAAGGACCTAAAAATTTTAAAGGGAGATAAATGTACACGCATGTGTAAAAGATTCAGGAAGTGCAAGACGTACATTTTTATATTATATAGATATGTGACATCTGGAAGTTCACCCTGCTAAAGGGATGTGCTGAAAGTCTGGAAAAAAGTGAGTAGAAAGTGACTAAAGGAACTCTATGCTTGAAAATAACTATCAGATTTTATTACTTTAAATTCTAAACCAGAGTTATCTTAGGCATATTCCAGAACAACATTTTTTTAACTGATGAGTAAACCAAGGTACAGAAATGTGTATATAGTCTTTTAGGATTTCCTCAGTTTATAAAACCTGTAAGATAACACACACACAAAAATAAGTTGAGAGAGATTGACGTGATTAGAATATTCCTTAATATAGATCAAGAGAAACCCTTTGAGTTTATGTGCTTTGACATTTGAGCTAAGATTTAAAGAATTAATAGTCACCCATGAAAGAGTCTTTTATACTGACTTCTAAGTTAGCGCTCTTTTCAATTAACTGTAATTCTGTGGGTCCATTCACTTAAAATTAGCATATATTGGTTAAATAACCATAGCATATCCATACTATGAAATAAAAGACAGAGAAATGAACAAACTATTGACATACCCAGTTTCCCAGATGAATCTTCAGAGAATAATGTGAGTAAACAAAGCCAATCTCTAACGCATGAATACACATAAACATTCTTAAAATGACAAAACCATAGAGATAAAAAAAAAAAGTAGTGGATTCCAGGGTTTAAGGAGGGGCTTCATGGAGAAGAGAAGAGGTTGGCAATAAAAGGGATAACATGAGGGATCCCAGTGGTGATGGATATGTTCTATATCTTGACTGTGTCAATGTCAATATCCAAGTTGTGATATTGTACTATAGATTTGCAAGATCTTATCATTGGGGAGAAGTTGGTTAAGATCTATGGGATCTCTTTGTATTGTTTCTTACAACTGCATGTGAATCTACAAAATATCTCTATTTCAAAATAAAAACTCTACTAAAAAAAGGCAAAAATTAGCATATATTTACATATGTGGATTTATTTATTAGTTAATTATAATCCACATTTGATGATACCACAAAAAATAGAATTTTAAAAAGGATTAAATAAATATGAATTATTTTTAAAATGACTTACAGATATGTAAGTTTTAAATATCACTTACTGGTATTTCAAGGCACACTGTTAAGTGTCTTATTCGTTGTTAACAACAGTGGTTATAAATCCATATTTAAACTAGTTTCTACAGCAGTTTCTAACATTGTGACAGACTTATCATATCTAAATACAATACATTGTTACTTTTTTAGACTTATTGTGTGCCGAAAGAACTTGTATTGGAGTTGTGCCTGGCATCAGATCACTTTTTTTGTTGTTGTTCACTTATGTTCGTATTTTCCAAAGTATTCAGTCTATGGTTTCTCTGAAGGAATCTTTTCGTAGTCATTTTTCTAGTTTGTGAGAGTTAGTTTAGTTAAAACTCAACAGCCTATTGTCTGAACCCACTGAACCAGGCATGGGTAACCCTCAATAAATTACAAACGAAGGGATTGAAACACAGAGGTGCTACTGTCAAGCCCTCCCTCCTCTAAAACTTCTACCCCTCCTTTTGATGCTTCACCCACCCACATATCACACCCACATGACGTGTGATATGTGAGATATGGACCCAGTGAAAGACACAGGAGCAACCTGTCTACTAAATACCAGTAAGGGTTTTTTTCTGTTTTGTTTTTAACTTTTAGATTAAATAAAAAAGAAACATAACTTCTATCCATTTATTTATTTACCTCAATGGGCTGTTGCAGAGACTCCCTGAGGAGTGCTCTCAGTGGAAAGCTCTGGTCTTTTTATTTTTGGACTAGAGGGAGGAGCTCAGGCAGCTCAGGGGCTAATGGATGTTTTACTTAAGAAAATGTCTTTTCCCAAAATAGTTATATTTTGAAATATCCACACTACTAATGCTCTGACAGCCTCTTGGTAAACAAAAATATGGTAATGATTAAGGAGCTGCTGAGCAAAAAAAAAAAAAAAAAAAAAAAAAAAAAAAAAAAAAAAAAAAGAGAGATAATTGAAGTGCCAGTTAGGTAAATGTATCATTAATTCTGATAAATATCAATTACACTTTAGCTTTTATCTACTTAACATAGTAGTTAATTAGTATGCTACATTCAGCAATTTCTTTTTCTAGAGGTAGACTTTTGAAGCTAAAATTAAAATATAGAAAGTATTTCATATTAGCTGTATGAGGTTTCTCCAGAGAAACAAATAGGATGTATGCGCACACACACACACACACACACACACCACACAAATATATGAAAGGAAATTTATTTTAAGAAATTGCCTAGTACAAACACGTGGGTTGACAAGGCTCTGTGTCTTCAGGGAAGTCAGCAAGCTGGAGACCCAGGGGAGATGATGGTGTCGTTCCAATCCAAATCCAAAGTCCAAGAACCAGGAGAGCTAATGGTATGGTTCTGTTCCAAAGACTGGCAGACTCAACATCCAGGAAGAGCAGGTGTTTCAGTCTGAAGGCAGTCAGGCAGGAAGAACTCTGTCACTCTAGGGCACGTTGGCCTTTTTCTTCTATTGAGGCCTTCAGCTGATTGCGTAAGGCCACCCACGTTGGGAGAGCTATCTGCTTTACTCAGTCAATCCATTTAAATATTAATCTCATCCAGGGCACCTGGGTGGCTCAGTCAGTTGAGCATCTGACTTTGGCTCAGGTCATGATCTCACGGTCTGTGAGTTTGAGCCCCACATCCGGCTTTGTGCTAAAAGCACAGAGCCTGGAGCCTGCTTCAGATTCTGTGTCTCCCTCTCTCTCTTCCCTTCCCCCATTCACCCTCTGTCTCTCTCTCAAAAATAAATAAACATTAAAAAAGTTTTTTTTCAAATGTTAATCTCATCCAAAAACATACTCACAGAAACACTCAGAATAGTTGACTTAATATCTTGTCATCCTACTGCCCAGTCAAGTTGACACATAAAATTAACCATCATATTACCCTTGCAGTAAACAAGGACTAATTTAAAAAAAAAAAAAAAACATTAGAGATTTAAAGATGATAGTCATCCACATTTCTGTCAGATATTCCCTTAAGAGAAACATCTTTCTTTAGGTGACATTGCCATTTATGACAGTGACATTTTATTAAATCTACATGGCTGCTATGGCTTTCATCTGTAATACCCCTCTTTATTACTGGCAGCAGAGGAAGGTAAAAGAGAAAGCCCCTTGATCATGGTGTTTCTTCTGTGGTATTAGCATTATTGTCACATAAAGGAATCAATCATTCAGACCTTTGAAAGCCAATAGCAAAGAATCAGGTTTTAATTATCAGCTACTGATTCCTGTAAATTCATGTGGTGCCTTATAGTTTTTCCCACAATGTCTTTATTCTCCACAATGCTTGGGTGGATAACATTGTCCCCTAATTTCTGTTAAATCCTGTTGTGTCCTTGGGTTTTGTTTTGATTTTGTTTTATGGGAGCTGGGATAGGGTGGAGGTTGCCAAAACCTACTCAGGGAAGAGTTTGCTTGCTGTGAGGAAATTATGCATCACAAAATATACAGTATAATGGTCAATAAATCATAATGCAAAATATATTCCTGTATTAATAAAATAGGAATAAGACCCAAAAAGTAAAATACAAAGAAGTATGAAATAGAAATAAGAAAATACAGACGAGCAAAATCTATGACTGTATAAGAAATTCAAGTGCATACAATGCATACTTTTTCAAAAATTTGCATCTTATACTTATAAAATATAAATAATGTGCTGGTCTCAGAATTGAGTAATTACCAAGTTTCATATCATTGTTTTACTGCTTCAATGAAAATTATTAATTTTACCCCTTCTTTCTCACCTGCACCATTCTTCTTGCTTATTTTGATCAAAATGCAAGTCAGAGTTGTAATTCATGCTGATTGAACAAAGCTCTATATTTTCATTCTGGGACCCCGTTATATGCGTATTCTCCTTGCATTGCATGGAGACCTCCAGGCATTTTACTGATGACTTATATTTTCAACTTCCTACACGAAAAGTCTGGTCAATTCAGAAAGACTAGTGTGCTATTCCTATCCAGCTTAGTTTTACATGAAAAAATTATCATTTTTAAGAAATTATGTCTTGGGGGGCGCCTGGGTGGCACAGTCGGTTAAGCGTCCGACTTCACCCAGGTCACGATCTCGCGGTCCGTGAGTTCGAGCCCCGCGTGGGGCTCTGGGCTGATGGCTCAGAGCCTGGAGCCTGTTTCCGATTCTGTGTCTCCCTCTCTCTCTCTGCCCCTCCCCCGTTCATGCTCTGTCTCTCTCTGTCCCAAAAATAAATAAACGTTGAAAAAAATTAAAAAAAATTAAAAAAGAAAAAAGAAATTGTGTCTTTACTAGTGGTGTTTTTCATAATATTGAATTTTACAATATTGGAATTTCATCAAAATTGGACTGTTATAAAGATTAATAAAAGCCTATTAATTACGTTAAATTTTTTTTACTTGTCCTGGCAATACTTTTCCCACATGTCAAAGAAAAAGAAGGTTGGTGGATATTTTTTCTTTATTTTAATCCATCACTAATTAATATATATTTTTAATTTTTTTAAGGTTATTAATTTTGAGAGAGAGAGAGATCAGGGGAGGGGCAGAGAGAGACAGGGAGAGACAGAGAATCCCAAGCAGGCTCTGCACTGACAGTGCAGAGCTCAATGTGGGGCTTGAACTCACACACTGTGAGACCGTGACCTGAACTGATATCAAGAGTCGGATGTGTAATCAAGTGAGCCACCCAGGCGCCTCACCATCATTAATTTAAATAAGTCCTATGTTGCTTTGCATAATGATAGGCACAGAGAATATGACAAAATCCCTGTCTTCACTATGTTTGAATTAATTAGTATTTTAATTGATCACACATTTATAAATACAACATTTATATATAAGTCCCAATTTTAGTTATATATATTTATATATAATTATATATTCAGTTATATATATTTATATATAATTATATATTCATTTATATATATTTATTTATATTCATATATATTCATCTATTTTATTTTATAAGCTTAAATAAAGAATTTAAGCTTAATCAGTGTACTGAAACTATTTTTGTAGGTTAAAATCATTTTAAATATTTAGAGAATAAAATTTAATTATTTTTATTGCAACTTGGGTTTAAACAGTGATCCACTAAAGACCAAATATTGAAATGGGATGAACTTTAAGTATAGTCAGAGTAGATAAGTTATGTTCCCTTAAAAAGATTTTCTTAACCTCATGAAAGGTCTCTTCCCTTTTCTACACGTGGAAATGCAAAATTTCTTTACCTGAGGCAGAGTCCTCATTAGATAACATTGCATTAGGCATAAAGTCAACATTCTTGGGGAAAATAAAATATTGGCTGGTATTCACAATGTCTTAGTGCATTCGGGCTGCTGTAACAAAAGTACCACAAACAGGGGGGCTTGTGAACAACAAATATTCATTTCTCACACTTCTGGAGGCTGGGAAGTCTCAGATCATGTTGCAGGGAACTTCAGTGTCTGGTGAGAGCCCACTTCCTCACTGGCAACAATCTCCCTGTGACCTCCCATGGCACAAGGGATGAGGGAGCTCTCTGGGATCTCTTTTATGAGGGAATTGATCCCATTTCTGAGGGTTACGACCTAAACACCTCACAAAGGCCGCACTTCAAAGCACCGTCACATTGGGGATTAAATTTTCAACATACGAATTTTGAGAGGGAGACATTCAATGTAAAGCACAAGTAATGTATGAATAATTAGACATATCTATTATTGTGATCCAAGGATGTTGATGTCACGGAGGGAATTGAAGTTATGGAAAATGAAAGATACATAGAACCAGGATCATTTGAAGGTAACCACACTCATTACACTGAGATATTGAAACAATTAGTCAACTCCATATAAAGAGAAAAAAAAAATCAGGTATCTCTGTGTGGGCATGAGAAAGGAAAAGTTACCAACTTAAAAATTTCTCTGCTGTTTCTTTTGGCGTCATGCAGGAATAGTTCACTCTTGGAGATTTTTTTTTTCTCCTAGTCTCAAAGAGTTTTATAGTCAGTACTTGGGTAAAGCTCTTTTATTTGTAATGATTGGCAAGATCAGTATAATATTTACTTTTGTTTTATGCATTGAATTTTATGTAATTGACAGATTTTGTGGATAACACTAGCTTCTATTCCCCAGAGCTCTCTGTATGTTTCTGTATATTTATGTGTAATACATCTGTTGCAGTGCACAGCTCCTCTCAGAGTCATTTTCTGGTTTCTGTTCAGCAAAAGGGTGAAAGAAAAACAACTTAGAAGACAAAAATGAACTTGCTGCCAGGCTGCAGCTCTGAATGAGACTTGGAGGCTCCTTCACTCCTCTGAAGCAGCATGTGTCAAACTCGTTAGGAATCAGATTTTTATATTCGGAATCAGAATCCTCTCAGCTGACACAGCTGAAGTCAAAGCCTTGAGGGTATAGTGCAAGATACCTGTTTTGCTTTGAAAAACTGAATGCTTCCATTGGCAATGCTTTTGCCTAAAATAATTGCCTCAGTTTCAGTTGAATGCTGGGGTGTAAGACGCCCGGGAAACCAGCATTCTTTTTTAGAAACCAAAACAATAAAAAATGTGATGTGACCTTTCTTCCTTTCTACAAATTGCCTCTGAGAGCATATCTACCTGTCAGTTTGCCTACCCACCTTCCTTTGTCACCAACCCCAACTGCTTAATGACTGAAAAGATGCAAAACAAGTCCCCATATATAACCATTTTATTAGATGTAGCAATCCTTCTTGAAATAGAGCACTGAGTTGAACTCTGATGCTTTGAGAGGAAGGAATGGGAGTTAAAAAAAAAAGGTTTATACTGAGGGGTGGGTAGCTGCTCTTCTGTTTTGAAGGAAATTCTATCACATTCAGAAGTTTCATATGACATAACCGTGCCATAAATAAGGCTTTGTCACGGTTCAGTCATCTTCCTCTTAGGTCTTTTTCAGTGGAATTTTTTCAACTATATAATGGGATTTTGCATGTGTACTATGGAAAACCATACATATAGGAAACACTTTTAAAAACATTTTCATGGGGCGCCTGGGTGGCTCAGTCGGTTAAGCGTCCGACTTCAGCTCAGGTCACGATCTTGCGGTCCGTGAGTTCGAGCCCCGCGTCAGGCTCTGGGCTGATGGCTCAGAGCCTGGAGCCTGTTTCAGATTCTGTGTCTCCCTCTCTCTCTGACCCTCCCCCATTGATGCTCTGTCTCTCTCTGTCTCAAAAATAAATAAACGTTAAAATTTTTTTTTAATTAAAAAATATTTTCATTATCATGCTTTTGTATTACCCTAAAATTCACAAGTGATTTTATTTGTAATTTGTTTGACAGATAAAGTTCTCTGATTTAAAGAAACACTGACTCTTGCCTACAAATTTGAAGATACAACTTGGCCTTGAAGTGAATCTTTATTCCAGATGAAAATCATACTTAACCATAATACAGGTGTACATGGTAAGTACTGTCTTTCAATAATAAATAATAACATATGATGTATAAATATATAGTAAAGAGCTGGATAAATACACACACATGGATCTTTTTTTAAATTTTTTTCTTTTATTTTTTTAATTTACATCCAAATTAGTTAGCATATAGTGAAGCAATGATTTCAGGAGTAGATTCCTTAATGCCCCTTACCCATTTAGCCCATACCCCTCACACAACCCATCCAGCAACCCTGTTTGTTCTCCATATTTATGAATCTCTTCTGTTTTGTCCCCCTCCCTGTTTTTATATTATTTTGCTTCCTTCCCCTTATGTTCCTCTGTTCTGTGTCTTAAAGTCCTCATATGAGTGAAGTCATACGATATTTGTCTTTCTCTCACTAATTTCTCTTAGCATAATACCCTTTAGTTTCATCCACGTAGTTGCAAATGGCAAGATTTCATTCTTTTTGATTGCTGAGTAATACTCCATTGTGTGTGTGTGTGTGTGTGCGCGTGTGTGTGTGTGTGTATGTGTGTGTGTGTGTGTGTGTGTGTATGCGTATGTATGTGGTTGTGTGTGTGTGTGTGTGTGTGTTTGTATACATACTGCATCTTCTTTACCCATTCATCCATCGATGGACATTTGGGCTCTTTCCATACTTTGGCTATTGTTGATAGTGCTGCTATAAACATTGGGGTGCATGTGCCCCCTTCGAAACAGCATACCTGTACCCCTTG
Organism: Leopardus geoffroyi; assembly: GCF_018350155.1. Classification (NCBI taxonomy): domain Eukaryota; kingdom Metazoa; phylum Chordata; class Mammalia; order Carnivora; family Felidae; genus Leopardus; species Leopardus geoffroyi. The sequence continues at coordinate 99,211,971 of NC_059333.1, forward strand.
GATAAATACCTAGTAGTACAATTGCTGGATCGTGAGGTAGTTCTATTTTTATTTTTTTGAGGAACCTCCATACTGTTTTCCAGAGTGGCTGCACCAGCTTGCATTCCCACCAACAGTGCAAAAGAGATCCTCTTTCTCTGCATCCTTGCCAACATCTGTTGTTGCCTGAGTTGTTAATGTTAGCCATTCTGACAGGTGGTATCTTATTGTGGTTTTTATTTGTATTTCCCTGGTGATGAGTGATGGTGAGCATTTTTTCATGCACACACACACAGATCTTGATATTCTCATCCATTAGTTTCAAACAAATTAAGTAATAATAATCTAAAATCATGTCTTTATGGCATTTTATTATTTTAAATGATTTAACTTTTTTATTTTTTATATTCATCCCAATGGTTGTAGGAAAAGAAGAGGTTGTTGCATTAATATCTGTTTTAGGAATGCAGAAACTGAAGCTCATAGAAGCTTACCTAACCTGCATAGAGGTTACAATTCGTATAAAATAGTCTGAGCGTTTTGGTCCATTGTTTTCTCTGTTCACAAAGTTGAATGGACTACCTTGGTATGGAATGATCTCCCCTTGCTATGAGTGTTTAAGGTATTAACATTAGTGTTTTAATAGATATTTTCATATTAGTTCCTTCTAACTATAAATATATATCACTGTAAGGGCACTTGGGTGGCTCAGTTGTTTGGCTGAGCATCCGATCTTGATTTCAGGTCACGTCATGATCTCACAGTTTGTGGGTTTGGGCTCTGAGTTGGACTCTGTGCTGACAGTGCCTAGCCTGCTTGGGATTCTCTCTTTCTCCCTCTCTTTCTCTCTCTCCCACCCGTATGCCCTGTAAATAAATACACTTTTAGAAAATATATCATTGTACATAACAAACACAAAATCGTAACCCACTGTTATCGACTGAATATATGTCTCCCCAACATATTCATATGTTGAAACCCTAGTCCCTTGTGTGCGGGTTTGTGGAGATGGGGCCTTCCAAATGTAATTAGGCTTAGATGAGGTCACGAAGGTGGAGCCTCCATGATACATGAATGTCTTTACAAAAAGAGGAAGAGCAAACAGCTCTCTCTCCTCCCCATGTGAGTACTGAGAGAAGGTGGACATCTGCAAGTCAGGAATAGGTCTCTCACCAAGAACCGAATATTCTGGCACTTTGATCTTGGACCAATTAATTTCCAGAAATGTGAGAGATAAGTGTCTATTGTTGAAACCATCCTGTGTCTGGTGTTTTATTACAGTAGCCCTAGCGGACTAACACATTTACCAAAAAAAAAAAAAAAAAAAAAAAAAAAAAAAATTGCATATCTTGCAAAATGTAGCCGAATTAACAAGTGGCTTCATTTGAACATAACTAAAAACACTTAGTGGAGATTTCTAACAAAATTTATTAAAATGCCCATTTACTTGGGTTGATTAAGGCAAAATTTGGGGGGGTGCAGCTTTAAAATAAAATTGTATCTAAGGGCACAATTTTACTAACATTTACATTGGTCAAATAAAAAATAGAATTATATTTACACATTAGTTACCCTTTATTAGATCACTTTTAAAAGAAAACCACAGGCCCAAACTGGTATCACTTAGGCCCAGTTCCCAAAACCAAGGTTTAATACCTAGTCTAATTTCGACTTCAACCTTCCCCAGAAAAGTAGTCTTAACCTGGTCAGTAAGGAATTTTCTGATGACGCCAAGGACTCTGTCACATGGGTCCTCTCCATCCCTCCAAAGGAAGATGAGATCATCTGAATGATAAGAACCCCTGCTCTGCTCTTTCTCCTAAGCACTAGCCACCTTGTCTGGAACAATCCTTTTCTTTTGCTAATAACTTTCTTGCACTGCCCTCCTTCCTGTAAAACACTTTTTCACTTTGTACAACTCCTCAGAGCTCCCATCTGTCACTAAATATTATTCTAATCTGTATATTACAGTTTAGCCTGTGACACTAGTGATAAAATATATTATGATGTGGCCATTTGTTTGGAAAGAGGGGAAAAGACACTATGAGATGTAGTAGACAACAGTTTTTTACTAATTGCCTTAATAGAAATATTTAATATTGTTTTGTAATTCTAACTTTTATCTGGGTTAAAAAATATTTTCTAGAATTTTGGAGGAGGAATTTATATACATTGAAATTATTTATTTAAAAATGCATATATGTCCATATATCTAAATATATAGTTTATACTTTTTTAAACAAATGTTTATATGCACACATATACACACATATATGTGTATGTATGTATATATATATGTGTGTACATATGTATATACGTGTATATATGTATATGTGTTGTGTGTGTATATATGTGTATGTGTATGTGTGTATGTGTTATGCGTGTATATATACAATATGCTGAGCCCACTGCAGATCTTGAACTCTAGACCCTGAGATCAAGCTCTGAACTGAGATCAAGAGTGGATGCTTAATTGACTGAGTCACCCAGACACCCCAAGATGTATATTTTCTAAACAAATGATCATCATTTTATGGTTAATTAATACAACAATTGGAATAATTTAGTTTTATAGTAAATCCCCAGTAGTTCCTACGTTATGTATATACTTTATTTCTAAGATAAAATAATCGGAGGAAGAATTACCTAAAAATTACTAATAAGCCTATAACAATATGTTTCGTAAGAAAATATTTTAAGAAGCCTATTTTCCTTTAAGCATTAACATTTACGGGGCACCTCGGTGGCTTTGTCGGTTAAGTGTCCAACTTCAGTCCATGTCATGATCTTGCGGTTGATGAGTTTGAGCCCCACATCATGAATAGTAACCCCTCTACTAGTGCAGAGCCTGCTTGGAGTTCTTTCCCTCCCCCTCTCTCTCTGTCTCCTTCTCTATCTCTGCCCCTTCCCCACTTGTGTGCTATCTCTCTTTCTCAAAAATAAATAAATCAGCTTTAAAGAAAAAAAATTAACATTTACAGTAAGTAGAAGACTAAGTGTGAAAGTGATAATGGGCCAACTGTAAAGTATTAAAATCGTGACTTAATTAGCTACTGTTTTTTTAAATGTGTAAAAATTCTCATTAGATGATATTTTAACAAAAATCAATTTATGTATGGATTTTTACCTGAAAAAAAAATGAAGTCCATCATATATTAAGACATACAAATCCTATATTGATTCAAATACAAATTTATGGAAATATTCAGGAAATATCCTTACTTCATCTGGTAGAACTACTAACTCATTCTCAAAGCATTTAAAAAATTATGTCGCTGAGCTTTTGGCTTTCATTTATATATTATATTTCTCTTGTAGACTTCTAGGCATTGTTATAGACTGTCATTTCTTTAGGAACAGGTTTAAGAGTGAAAGCAGTGACCACCAACACTGCTTTCCATATCTTGGGATTTATGTCATCCATTTATTTCAAGATTACCTCTCTTTGCTATGTTGAAAGATTCCTCTTATTTTACTACCTAGTAATGACAGGATTACAGCCAAACCATGACAGGAAGGATAAATTATATGGAGTATAATAAAATTGACTCTAGGAGTGTCCACTAAAAATCAACAAACAAAGCGAAAATGGTAAACACACACGCAAAAAAACGGCAAGACAATAAAACAACTCTCTATATAAAAATATTAATTTTTACTTCTTTTGCTTAGTAGTTACCATTGTTTATAATCCCTTAAATAATAATATATCAATTATTCCATTAATATTGAAAGTGAAGTCAAAATGAACTCTAGAAATAGAGTAAAAACACAGTGCCTCTATTAGATATTTAGATCTAAGTAAAAAGACCAATTAAGCCATTGAATTAGATTAGGATATTCTAAAATCTAAGAGTTAATGTAAACTTTGTGCTATGTCACTTTCTTAGAAACTTGTCAGAATTGGGGCGCCTGGGTGGCTCAGTCGGTTAAGCGGCCGACTTCAGCCAGGTCACGATCTCGCTGTCCGTGAGTTCGAGCCCCGCGTTGGGCTCTGTGCTGACAGCTCAGAGCCTGGAGCCTGTTTCAGATTCTGTGTCTCCCTCTCTCTGACCCTCCCCCGTTCATGCTTTGTCTCTCTCTGTCTCAAAAATAAATAAACGTTAAAAAAATTTTTTTTTTAAAAAGAAACTTGTCAGAATTAATGGAAGAGGGGGAGCTTGGTGAAGGATTGAAAGTGGAATAAAAGAAATGTGTAAGAATAAAGACCAAACTGAATACTTGACCACAAGCAACTTTTAATCCAATAAAAATTATAATAATGACTATTGGTAACCTAATATTAAGTAATTCTTATTTAAAATACCTTCTCAAGTTATACTTTATCACATCACCCACTTTATTTAAATGAAATGATTGACTGTAACCAGAATTTCTAAAGTTATTGTCTTGTTACTATTTATCTTTACATAGGAAATAAATTCTATCATACAGATTTCTTTTTCTTTTTTTTTTTTTAATTTTTTTTTTAACGTTTATTTATTTTTGGGACAGAGAGAGACAGAGCATGAACGGGGGAGGGGCAGAGAGAGAGGGAGACACAGAATCCGAAACAGGCTCCAGGCTCCGAGCCATCAGCCCAGAGCCTGACGCGGGGCTCGGACTCACGGACCGCGAGATCGTGACCTGGCTGAAGTCGGACGCTTAACCGACTGCGCCACCCAGGCGCCCCCAGATTTCTTTTTCTTTTACACACTTTTGAATCCCTAGAACTTATTTCAGGACCAGGCAAATAACAAATGGTCAGAATTTTTAACTTAAATAATTAATGATTAAGTTGATTACATGGTATTCCCTGAGCATACGTTAGCCGAAAAGTATAGAAAAGTAGTTTGACCCTGTGTTTAGCAGTGATTTTACCAGAACTTCAACTTTCTACACCCAGTAAAATCTGGACTAGGAACTTAAATCTGGCATATGACTTTGTAGATCTTGATTTATGTATTCTATGTGCATATCCTTCATTCCTTCTCATGGTTAAGCAGCTAATAACGACAGTGATTCTTGCATTGAGGTGGTTTATGGCAGTGTTTTCTGGCTTTTTATTTCTAAAAACAAAATATAAATGAGGAGAGGCAAGTTTTTAAGAAAAAAGAGGTGGGGGCGCCTGGGTGGCTCAGTCGGTTGGACGTCCGACTTCGGCTCAGGTCACCATCTCGCGGTCCGTGAGTTCGAACCCCGCATCGGGCTCTGGGCTGACGGCTCAGAGCCTGGAGCCTGTTTCGGATCCTGTGTCTCCCTCTCTCTCTGCCCCTCCCCTGTTCATGCTCTGTCTCTCTCTGTCTCAAAAATAAATAAAACGTAAAAAATTTTTTTAAAAAAAAGAAAAAAGAGGTGGTGGGGGAGAGAATATTAAAGATACAATAGTATGGTAGATGCTATGATTTTCATAAATCCCCTATAGGAATGAGGGATTTGTTTCTCAGACTCTAAGCACCCTTCAGGAATTGCTTCAGTTGAAGAGAGCCACCTGGCCTAAGGCTACTATACTAGTCTTCACCTTGAAAACTCCTCATAGTATTTTGTGGGGTCTCCTTTGAGATTGCTTGATGTGTCTATTTGCCCATTCTTTCTTCCATTCCCTTCCAGAGTAATTAATCCAAGAATACTGTATAATCAGCCTCCTATATGTAATGTGCATTTTAAATTATGTTTCCTGGGGAATACAACCTAGAAATAGTTAAGGATTGTTACCAAAATAGAAGACACTTACATGGGATTTTGGAGCGGTATTATCCACCTCCCAACTGGAAATAAAGGTCCCATCACTGTGCTGTAAAGAACAGAGAGCTCTTGGCCCGAAGTAGCAGTACAAGTTTCACCCGTGACAAATTTAGGTGGTACAATTCGTGGGAATGCAAAAGTTGTGAAATGTATAACATCTTGGGAATTATAAGAGAAATAATAACATTAAATACAGTAAAACTGCTAAACCTGATTACTTTGGGAAAAGAAAGCAAAATGTTGAGAGTGGTTATTTGAAAATGAATGCTGTGTGAAAGCCAGAAAGTCTCCTTGGTAGTATACAAAGAGGCCCTCATCTCCTACAGTGGGAGGATAGAGAAAACTGTGAACCAGATCCCAATATTAATTGTAAGAATCTCTGAGATAGAGCAGTTAATATGTTTTAACAACCAAATAGGAACTCTGGGAGGGGATGCAGAAAAACTGGTAAGAATGGCTACTAGAAGCATGGAAAAGTTATAGCCCATACTAACCATGGTAGGCAGAAAAAATAGTTGCCATAGATGTCCCAATTTCCAGAACCTATAATACATATGTTATATGGAAACACTAAATTAAGGTTATAGATGGAATTAAGGTTGCCAATCAGCTGACTTTAAAATTAAAGAGATTATTTATATGAGGACTTTAAGAGACAAAACAGATGAACATAAGGGAAGGGAAATAAAAATATAAAAACAGGGAGGGGGACAAAACATAAGAGACTCATAAATATGGAGAACAAACAGAGGGTTACGGGAGGGTTGTGGGAGGGAGGATGGGCTAAATGGTCAAGGGGCATTAAGGAATCTACTCCTGAAATCATTGTTGCACTATATGCTAACTAATTTGTATGTAAATTAAAATAATAATAATAAAATTAAAATTAGATTATTCTAGATTTTCCTGGTAGGCCCAAGTAATCACTAGACATGTCAAAAGCAGAGGAGGATGTTTGAAGAGAGTACCAGAGAGATGGCAGCTTGAGATATACTCCATAAAGCAAACAAACAAAATTTTAAAACAAATAAACAAACATGAAAACATGCTCCATAGAGGGCTTATAAGATACATCATTCCCAAAATCCAAAAGGAATCTGTTGATGAGGAGGTACAAATCTCACTAAGAAGTTTACAGATCTTTTTTTTAGGGCTTGCTTATTGTTTATGAAAAAAAATAAATAAAAATTAAAAAATAAAAAAAGCCAGGAAAGAACTGGGCTGCCTGAGAGCAAAGTTTAGGTGTCATCACTTGACAAAGACAACCAACCAACCAAACAAACAAACAAAAAACAAATAAACAAGAAAAGTTTATATGGTAGCATTTCACCATCAGAAGTCAGGCCAACTTAAGTATTGTAATAAGCAGGCAGGTCACAGTTCACGGGGAAGCCATGGAAGCTCCTTTAGCAGAGAGTAAAGTGTGAAGTGTGTCAATAGAACAGAATCTTCCTAAGGGCAAGATAGATGAGCACCCAACAAGGTTACTAATCAAACTCTACATTCCAAAGAAATCAAGAAATAAAGAAACTGGGGAGAAGGGAGGTAGGCAGAGAGGGCAGAAGGGAGGGATGGAGGAAGGGAGGAAGGGAGGAAGGAAGGAAGGAAGGAAGGAAGGAAGGAAGGAAAGGAGGAAGGAAAACAAGGCAAGAATGGATGATCAGGGCAGACAGCTGTAAAGACAACCACAATTCCTTGCATGATTTTTAATTACCGAACCAATTTTTGGACCAAAACCACAATGACTAAAGGCATAGTCAGAACTCCAGAGGAATAACCTACAATTCCACAACAATTGTATACAAAGATTACTCCTTCAGTCCTTTCCCAAAGGAAACTATGATCATTTTACTGAGAGAATTGCATACTGAGACAAAAATACATAACAGAATATTTTGAAAGCTACTGAATACAGGGCCTAAGTTAGCATTGATACCCAGAGATTCAATGTATTATTATGACCTCCCAGTTAGAGTCGGGACATAATTGGGCTAGGCAATAAATAGAGTCTGCTCTGTGTCCAGTTTATAATAGGTCCAGAGGATCTAAGGACTCACCCAGTGGTCGTTTTCCTGGCTGCTTAAAGTTTTAATCGAATTGACATACCTGATACTTGGCAAAATTCCAACATTTGCTTTTGAGCCCATATAGGGTGAAAATTATCATTGTATGGAAGGGTAAATGGAGGTTTCTAAAACTGTCCTCCTCACAGGTAATATACTAAACATAAAACATACCACAGCCTTAAAGAGGTAGCAAAAATAAGTGTTATTCCTAAAGACCTAAGGACTGAAAGTAGGGTGTCCTGAACTGATGAATGACAGTGGAGTCCTGAAATTTAAAACAAATCATAGCCCCAAATGTAGCTGTTGTGCCAGATGATGGATCATTGCTACAGCAGATTAACACAAACTCACATGCTGTGTAATAGGATATTGAGTTATTGATATGGTGAACATGTTTTCATCTGTATCCCAAAATAGGATTATAAACAGTTTGCAGTCACTTGGAAAGGCCAGTGGTATACATTTACAGCCTTGCCTCAGGGCTGTGGTAACTCTTCTGCCCTCTGTCATAATATAAAGAGATCTGGACCAGCTGTACATTCTGCAGAATATCACACTGGGCCTCTTTATCAGTGGCACAAAGCTAATAATGCCAGAGGAGAGCTAGTGTATTAGAGACCTTTGTTGACACATGTCCTCCAAAGGGTGGTAAATAAATCACAATCTCATCTAAAGTAAAGGATATACTATCGTATCTTGTTCCTTCAGCCATGACAAAGGTTGCACAATGCCTAGTAAGCCTTTTGGGGTTCTAGAGACAGAATACTCTGCACCAGGAATTCTGCTCTGATCCATAGATTGGAGAGCTGACAGCTCTGAGTGGAGTCTAGAACAAGGACAGGATCTACAGTGTATCCAGGCTATGGTACAAAAGATTTTGTTACTTTGAACAATATCATCCGGTATGATCTTAGATATTAGAATATCACTGAAGAAATTATAGTTAAGCCCACCAGAGTTCTGGAGTAAAGCCATGTTATATGTATCAAAGTATTATACAACTTTAAAACAAAACAGAACAAAACAAAAAAACCTCCTGGCATTCTACTGGACCGTGGTAGAGACAGAGAGCCTACCCATGGTACAGCAAGTGTGGCCAGAACTGCCCAATATGACCTGATTAATGTCACATATGCCAAATCATAGGTCATGAGGCCCAGAAACAATTGAATAATCAACTATAAGATGAAGTGGTATATCCTGGATATCACCTGAACAGTACCAGAGGACATAAGAAAACTGCATGTGTGGGGCGCCTGGGTGGCGCAGTCGGTTACGCGTCCGACTTCAGCCAGGTCACGATCTCACGGTCCGTGAGTTCGAGCCCCGCGTCAGGCTCTGGGCTGATGGCTCGGAGCCTGGAGCCTGTTTCCGATTCTGTGTCTCCCTCTCTCTCTGCCCCTCCCCCGTTCATGCTCTGTCTCTCTCTGTCCCAAAAATAAATAAACGTTGAAAAAAAATTAAAAAAAAAAGAAAACTGCATGTGTTGGTGACTTTGAACTTTCATGTCAGCCACCACTGTTGTACCAGCACCTCATAGGTTAATGTCTAGAGTGCTCACATTCATGCCTCATAGAGGTTTCCTGATGATCTGATAGTAAAGGAAGAAATCAGAGCTTGAATCATGAATGGATTGGTCTGGGATGCAGGATAGTCTCAAAAAACTGTGAGAAAAAGACATCTTCCCAATGTAGGGAGCCTTGAGTATTGACTTGTCATCCACTTTGAATGGAAAGAAAACCTGTTGTAGAATACATGGTGAATCATAGGCAATGGAGAATGTCTTGGATGGCTGGCCAAGGCCTGAGGGAGAGTTTGCTAGATGGAGGACAAGAAGATCTCAAGTAGAAACATAGATTAGGCAAATATTTATTGTTTTGACTAGCTCAGGATTAAAGAGGGATTGATAACAGAAGAGACTATAATTAAATTTTTATGAGTTAAAATTGAGTTAAATTATCAAAAGGAGGAAGTATTGTAATTTGGGAGAAGAGTAGTTGTTTAAGGAAACGGAGACTGGGGCGCCTGGGTGGCTCAGTCGGTTAAGCGTCTGACTTCGGCTCAGGTCATGATCTCGCGGTCTGTGGGTTCGAGCCCCGCATCAGGCTCTGTGCTGACAGCGCAGAGCCTGGAGCCTGTTTCAGATTCTATGTCTCCCTCTTCCTCTGACCCTCCCCTGTTCATGCTCTCTCTCTCTCTCTGTCTCAAAAATAAATAAATGTTAAAAAAAAAAAAGGAAACAGAGACAGAAGATGGTAAACTTTGCAACGTTTTTTTAGCTGCTGTATCATTTGCATCTAGCTTATGCTTAGCATGTAATGAACACTTAGTATATGTTTGTTGAAATATTTGTTGAATAGTATGAATGTACAAAATATACCACCAAGGAGAAGTGTCTAGATTTAAAGTATGTAAAAATATGCAAAAGTAATGTGTGGTACATGTCCAATTGGTGATTACAATGATGGCTACCTAGGAGTTTGTAATTGAGTAAACTCCGTGGTGTTAAAGTTATTGATATACTCAGGATTCAATTTCCTTTATGAAATGTGGTCAGTGATAGTATTCACCTCCTAGATTTTTTGATATAATTAAATGTGTGATTGCATCTGAATGCATCTAAGCTTGATGACAGTCATTTAGCTAATGCTTGAGGAAATTTAGCCATTTAATGCACTTATTAATGAAATTGTTACAAGTAATTGTAACTTCACATAAGAAAAGATCAGTGTCAGTATTTATTTTCTGTATTTGCCAATACATAGCAGTATGTTTTCTCTCAGCAGGAACAGATATATCAAATGACTGTCTCTATTTAAGGATTAAGTGAAAATTGGGAGGGTGAGGAGCTAATTCTACAAAGTCATTTGATTGCACTTTTTTCACTTTTAAATATGCTTATTGCTTATTGCCTCTGGCATACTTGAGCATTTAAATCTGCTCATTATATTTATACACTGACTCAAGAGCTAAAAGACAGATGACAAAGATTTAAACAAAATGAGTGAGAAACCAAACACTTCTTGCTTGTGCTGATGTATGCTTTTTCTTATGTAAATGCCTAAATGCTTTGGCTGGGGTGAGGCTGGGAGGATCTTCATTAATACTTACATCTGTTGTTGCAGATGTAGATAAAATATATTATTTTATTATTTTAGAAAAGTAGTGATAAATGACATACTTGAAAGACCTTCAGTTTGAAAGACTTTTCTACATTTCCTACATTTTTATCTTCACTATAAATACACACACACACACACCCCTATATACATATACATATGCACATATACATGAAACATTTTTAGACAGATTTGCACAGTTAAAATGAAAAAAAAGAAAACAATGAAAAAACAGTTTAAACAAAAAGTTCATATCAATCTGAAGAACTCAAAGTTTTTGAAGAAAATTCTTTTCTTACTTAAGACATAGTCTTTATTTTCACTTCTCCAACCTCTCCTTCACTGAAAAATCCCACAAAATTAAAAAAAAAAAATAGGAATGTCCAAATGTCAAACTTATGATGAGTCTTATGATTTTACAACCATCTGTTAAAAAAGCCCCAAAAAACAAGAGGACTGTGATTGACTATAACTGTATGTTTTGAAACTATATCTGAACATAGACTTCCTGAATTAAGATTATTCCTGAGGTTCAAAATAGTATCTAAGTCACTGTAAGAATTCTTGCTAAATTATTACAGTCTAGTAAATACTAAAAAAAATACTGTGAATGTTGATAGTAATCAAATTCTAAGATATATACTAATACAGCAATTCCTAAGTAATAAATCAAATCTTTATAGAAAATATTTTTGTTGGACTTTTCAAATCCAGCCTAGGAGGATCAGAGAAGGAGAACTATTTTTACCCCAGAGTACCCAGTAAGTCCTCTTAAAGGAGCCAACATGTCTCAGTTTGTTTTTACTGCAGGTGACCCTTATCAACAATCTTCATATGACAGCATGTCTAACATGTCAGCTCCTTCCAATATAATGTTATTGCTCCAAGGCTAGCCACACTCAGAGGCCAGGATTTTGATGATGGTTCCTTAGCATGTCTTTACCTACAATGAAAATGCGTTTAGATCAGTATAAATTATTTGTCTTAGGAAAAGTAATGTAGAATGTTTGAGAATTAGGTAGGGTTTAAAATGAGATTTGAGGGGCGCCTGGGTGGCGCAGTCGGTTAAGCGTCCGACTTCAGCCAGGTCACGATCTCGCGGTCCGTGAGTTCGAGCCCCGCGTCAGGCTCTGGGCTGATGGCTCAGAGCCTGGAGCCTGTTTCTGATTCTGTGTCTCCCTCTCTCTCTGCCCCTCCCCCCGTTCATGCTCTGTCTCTCTCTGTCCCAAAAAAATAAATAAAAGTTGAAAAAAAAATTTTTAAATGAGATTTGAAATAATAGTGACCATTGTGTAGGTATCTAATATATTAAATATCTTTGTTCTGAAAAATAAAACACAAAGGGAAACTTCTGTTTTTGTCTGATCTTGAACAACCCAGGGGGTGAAGTCAAACATCTGGAAATTCTCAAGTAAGTAGTCTGAGATGGGGGGGGGGGGGGCAGGGTGGATCTGTGCACAGGGATATAGCAGGACTCCTTGGAGAGGAATCCCTGTCCACGTGACACTGTCTCTTCTCCCTGAGGAGGTCCAGAATTAGGAAGGCTCTTGGAAGTCAAGTCTGAGAAGCAGAGAAGCAAACACTGATGCTAGAGGAAATGGTGAAGACATCTAAGAAGGAGACATCAAGAAAAGCTCTCCAAGAAGCAGAATTTTGCCAATGGAATCAACATTTTCCTCCTGAAACCATCTTAGGTTAGCTGTCTAGGTAGGTGACTCTTGCTTTAAAAACAGGCATCTGTGGAGGAAGGCAACATAAACTATATTTAATAATACAGGTAGTATACAGCTCAAATTGCATTATCTTAAGATTGTTTATATACAAGTTATATATTTACTTTACCCTTACTGTGTACTGGGTAGCTTGGTGACTGGCGAAGACCTGGCGGCAAGCAAGACAAACGGCCCTTCAGTCAGCTTCTATTCTAGTGAGGGACAAAATAAATATGTAAGGAGGACATTTCTGGGATGCTCTAAGTTCTGTGAATACAGTAAAGAGAGTTAAGGGTGGTCTTTGAAAATAAACCAGCCAAGGGGCAACACTGAAGGGAGAGTGTTCAAGGAAAGAACCAGTGCCAAAGTCTCAGATATGGAAGTGCTTAGCTATGGAGATTCCTGGAGGAGTCAGTGTGGCTGGACTGTAGCGTTACTAGCTATTACTGTCAGTTACACCTGGAGAGATTACTAGTGACCAACCAGAGGAAGGAGGATCTTACAGGCCCCAGTAATAAGTTTAGATTTAATTTGAAGAATAATGGAGAAAGCTTGGAATGTTTTCCTTCCTTCCTCCCTCCCTCCCTCCCTCCCTTCCTTCCTTCCTTCTTCCTTCTTCCTTCTCCCTTCCTTCTTTTTTTGGGGGAACTTGACCTAATTTATATTTTTTAAATAATCTTTAACTTCTGTGTGAAGAATGGAATTTAGAGAATGGTGAATGGAAGTTGAACCAATGAGGCCAATTAGGAGGCTGTTGTGGAAATCCGTATGACATCTAGCTAAGGGAAGGGTCATGGAGGTAGAGAGAAGTGAAGGGAATTTGAGATAGGTTTTGGAGGAAGAACCTTGGAGGTATACCTGTTGGTGAATTACATGTATGTTCCAGAAAAGGGAGAATCAAGGATGGTTCCAGGATTTTTTACTTAAAACAGGAATTTTTTTTAAAGGAAAAGTTTGCTTTGGAAATTAAGATTTCTGCTTTGAAAATTTGCAGCTTAAAATTATTATTAGACAACCAAGCAGAATTGTTAAGTAGTTGCATATGCCAATGTGAAGAATCATTTACTTATTGTTTGTGTTTTAGTTCTATTTTTTTTCTTCCTTAGTTTCTAAGTAGAGTTCATTTTAAAAATTATATTCTATCATTCCTTAAGGGGAAATAAAGGCAATCAGAAGCGAGGTTTTTCCATATTTAGACCTGCAGAGCCAAGAATGTTAGAGCACCTCTAGAGATCAGTGATTACGGTTTCAGCAACATTATCTTGAAACATATTAGAAAAAACATGATTTATTTTACAATGAGTTTCCTAACGTGGTGTAGTTATAGTATCATGGTTACAGATTATACCCCGTGATGAGACTCCTGAGTTTATTTTTTATCTCCTTTCTAAACAATTATCAAACTGTCATTGCTATTAATATAAATTCATAATTACTCCACCTTCAACAAGCAGAAATGATTACCGTCTCCCTTGTGCCCTCATACACCTCACATATACTTCTAACATGGCATCCAACACCTTTTTGTTTCTTATTTGACTAGATTATAACCTCCTGGACACAGTGATAGTATCTTATTGTCTTTATATCTCTTCCTTTAGCACTGGCACATCTGAATAAATAATTAGTTAGTGGATAGATGAGGGAATGAATAAATGAGTGAATGGGGTACCTGTAGAGTACAGCTAACTGAACGTTATCCTCTAAAGCCCTTGCTTTTCTGAATCTTGCCCTGCTGACAATTTGGCATTAAACTTGGGCAAGAGCTAGAGGGGAGAAAACCTCAGGAGATCAGATGTCCCTAAACAATGGAGAACTAAAACCCTGATAAGTTCAATTATATTATACTTTTTATATACAGCACCTATAAATAGCAACACTTCTCAGTGTAAAAGAGTAACTGTGTGTTTTAAATACACATGACAAAAGCAAGCATTTTGTGTTTCATTTATAATAAAACAGAATACACATAGATTAATTTATTATAAAATCTTTAACTGTTAATGGAACTAGATTCAGCTTGTCAACCTAGAATATATTTTTCATTATAGGCAATAGACATGAGGAGAATCAATAGGATGCTTTGTAAGCATGAAATTAGAAGGAAAATAAATTCTGTGATTCAACAACTGAAAAGTGAAAAGCTAGGGTAGAATTGTATATCATAATAAAGATAGATATACCTTGGCAACTGGTATTTACAAAAGTCTAGTCATTGAGTCAGAGAAGCCTATGATCTAAACAGTCCTTGGATTGTTACTTCTAATATTTAACTTGTATTCATTGTACTCTGTTCTTTGTAGTCCACCTTCCTCAGTCTCCCAAATATAAAGCTTCTTGTTTTGTTTGGTTTGGTTTCCCCTCCAACATTAACACAGCTAAGTGCTTCCCAAAATACTGAAGAAAAATAGGCTGATGTATGGTATGTATACTGAAAGGAAGAAATGCTGAAACACACTGAACTTCTCAAAATACAAGAGATCCGTGTTGTTATACAGGTTGAATGTAGTTTTGAATATACTTTGAATTAGGCTGTTTATATTGACTCCCTTTTTGGTGCACCTGTTATGTAACAGTATCGTGCCAGCTGATAGGAATAAAAACACAAAACAAGTTGAGGCAGATATGTAAGCAAACTGCAGTGCAGCATAAGACAGAAACATGGAATATGAAAAAGATTCAGAGTCAGCTTTATGAAGGCAGTGATTAACATTGGAAAAAGTAGAAACTCAAGTCCTTGCTTTTCCATATAAGGCTTTATTCAATTGGGACTTGAAAGATAGACAGGGCTTTAGCTGATGGGTTGACGGTGAGAGCTTTCCATAACATGGAAGAACATATCTAATGATACTAAGGACTCATGAATCAGCATGCTGTGTTCAGGAACAACACATAACTAAGCACTGAATAAACTACCATGAATTTATTTTAAATATACTGTTTCCAAAGGCCAGCATTATAAAAGATACATTGTGTTTATTTTCTTTCAGTTGGTTTAAATTATAATGAATTTTATTTTACCAATAAATAGTGATATTCTTTTACAGTATTGTTTTTAAAAGATTTATATGTATTTATGAAGCTGACATAATATCAAAATTGCATCATTATCCAATCAAATATAAACTAAACAATGGATGGTACTTGATTTGAGATTATAATTTAGATCATGCAGGTGATTCAGAAACTTAAACTTCCTTTTCAGAATAAGAAATAAACTAACTCTTAGGGATAATGTTTAAAAGAGCTGAAGGGATACAGTGATTGTTTTTAAGTGTGGTATATAAATGTTTACAAGAAACTAATTTTTTTTTTCTCGTCTTACAGGTTATATAGTTGTTTGCTCTTGTGTTCCTAATGAGTCTTTTATTATCTGTGGCTGTTCTTCTGAAACATAATCTAAGGTCTGTACTGAAGGCTGTCTGTGTCTATCAACACAACTAATGTTAGGAAGGGTCTACACTCTACAAAATATTTCAAGCGAGGTAGAAGACTGCAACAAAACAAAACAAAAACACAAAAGAAAACAACTTGCTTCAAGTCCTAGGTCAGATGCGACTTCTTCTTGGTAACAATTTCTGAGGAAAACTGGTATTAGATTTTCTTAGTCTATGATCCCATATAAAATTTATATATCTGTATTAGCAATAATAACAAAATTATGATAATTTATTTACGCTGATATTTTTTCATAGCCTGAAGGACCTTAGAGGCAGCAGAGAGTTTTAATTATTTCTGATATCCCAGCATCTATTGAAGTGTGCCACAGTATTCAGGGAAATGTTATCATATATCATATTTTCCGTATGGCTGATGGATTGAATTGAGTTGAAATGTATAGGAGAATATTTATTTCAAAATGCAAAATTTGCTTGTGGCAACTTGAGGAATAACTTGCAAAGTATACTTTTGGAACTTTTTAAATGTTACATAATAGTATATATATATTTTTTTTCAACGTTTATTTATTTTTGGGACAGAGAGAGACAGAGCACGAATGGGGGAGGGGCAGAGAGAGAGGGAGACACAGAATCGGAAACAGGCTCCAGGCTCTGAGCCATCAGCCCAGAGCCTGACGCGGGGCTCGAACTCCCGGACCGTGAGATCGTGACCTGGCTGAAGTCGGACGCTTAACCGACTGCGCCACCCAGGCGCCCCTTTAATAGTATATATTTTAATAAATACTTGAATCAAAGGTCACTTTCTCATTACTCTTACAGAATATACACCATACTGCATGTTAGCTGTAGCGTAACCCACCAGACTTTACAAAGATGAAATAGCAAATAGATGTGGCATAGGTCTGAAAAGACAGGGATGAAGAATTGAAGTTAATTGAAGTGAATAGAAAAGTATCACTCTGCCCGCACCCCCCCCCCAGTGTCATTGTCTAACATTTAAGTTACTCTGAAAGAGTAACTTTTTAAAAAAACGGAAGTATTAATGAGAAATTAAATTGAAAGGCAAAGAGCTTATGGAAGTGTTAGTTTCAAAGCAGAGTTCATAAAGAATAAATTCCTTATTAGTTGATGCAAAAATGATAGCATTAATTCATTGTAATAGATTATTCCATAAAGAGATGAACCTATTAGGCATTACCAAAGAAGAGGACCCTATAGTGTAAGATATTTAAGATGACATAATGGGATAAAATTTGAAGGTCACAGATCAATTGCTTAGAAGCTCAGTAAGAATAATTCTACTCTTTGAGATAAGAGAATTTAGAAAACATTTAAATTGCTATATTAAACATGATAAATTGCTTTTCATGATAAATTCCTTTTGTCTTAGGAATTTGAATGTCTAACTCATGCATTTTCTCACAGTGTAATTTGATTAATAAAATACCATGCTTTTGTTGATAAGCAACTAAGGCAGTATTGTATGGGATAAATAGATAGGACCAAGTCAAATATTTTCTTCCTTTATGTTCCTATTAAAAAGACAAAATAGGGATAGTGTGGATGGATGAAGAGGCAGACTACAGAGGATTTTTAGGGCAGTGAAAATAGTCTGTATGATACCATAATGATGGATTTATGTCATTATGTAAACTATAGACTAATTATGATGTGTCCATGTAGATTCATCAATTGTAACAAATGTACCACTGTGGTCGGGAATGTTGATAGTGCACATATGGGCACAAGGAATACAGGAGAAATCTCTGTATCTTCCCCTCAATTTTGCTGTGAACTTTAAGCTGTTCTAAAAAATTAATAAAAAGACAAAATCTATGAAAACAATATAGGGTTTCATAGATTAGTCTTTACATTGTGTAGTTTGCTTAAGGATAGCACATATTTTGAAGTGAACTAAATATTGTATTTAAAAAAACAAAAAAAAATTAAAGCAAACTGGTAATTCTTTTTGATCCATAATATTCCCAATCTAGGCTTGGGGAAGCAATGATAGTGTAATTTGCGAGCTCGTGATTACCAATGTTGTTTTTCTGATCAGTTTGACGTCTACTGGGCAGGAGCACAGGCAATGCCAGAAAAGAAAACAAACAAACAAAACAAAACAAAAGGGTAGAAGAATTAAATATGTGTGAATTTGTCTAGCTGGTAATGTTGCCCTTCCATAGTCTTAATTATGCCCTGTGTGTTCCAAGGTTTTCTTTCCCTTAAATTGAGCCTCCCAGGTTAGTATAGAAATCAACATTTTAGAATTTGTTCCATAGAACATTAAATTCATGAAATATTACTTACAAAACAAAACAAAATCTAGAGTTAAAAAACTTTGAGAAACTTTGAGAAAGGCTGTGTTAAGTTAAGCAGAATTTTCTACCACAGGTTTGTTTAAAGGATTTATGATGCTAATGTGCATTGTACATCTCCAAAGGGGGATCTTGTGTATATGAAGTTTTCCAAATTTATTGATGACTACTAGATTCGTCTGAATACCTAAGCACTTTAAACCAGAGATTTGGCAAAGTGAGAACTCCAGAGATGTGAGAGTCAGCTTTCTGAACTCTCATCCAAGGACAGCTAAAATTGTGTTGATGTATGCTTAAAATATAAAGAATAATGACAACAATATGGGAAATGGGTCCCTAGGTCCATTTGGTGTATCATTCAGAGCAGGGTAGGCAGTGGCTGCTGTAAGGGCAGTATTTGACCCCAAGGTTGCCTAAACCAAATTAGGTACAAACACCCCCTCACCAATACCCCACCACCAAAATCTTACATTCATAAAGATAGGAAAAAGGTAGAGTAAGAAGAAAAGGTTACTAATATTTATAAATGAAGAAAACAGAATACTGAAGGATGTATCCTTGCTATCAAGGGCAAATGGGGACATATCAAGGTGTTTAGTGCCCTGACTTCTGTCCATTGGCTTTTGGGACCTTCAGTAGTGTAACCTTCTTCAGGCTCCTTAAAAGGGAGCAGCTGAAGCAAGAGGAATCCAGTATTATACCTTAGTGTGCCATTGACATGATGATGCTGGGCACCTACATAAAATCTTTGCATATAGGACGGAGCTCAGACTCCAGAGGAAAATGAGAGGGACATTGCTTAACTTGGGAAGCTGGAACAGTTCCTAAGATACAACTGAGACAAAACCAAGCTACTATCCTTTCCCATTAGGCTGGCTACTTAAGAAAAAGGGTATTTCTGGAAGACATTACCTGAGGAACAAATCCCACAGTATCTATTCAAAAGCTCAGACTTGCAAATTGGATTTTGGAAAGATTCAGAGAGCAGGGAAAGCCCAGTGCTGCCACTGATGAGACTTAACCTGTACCTGCTTGCTCTTGCAAAATGTTAAGTGAAACAGAAGAAGGGGAGACATAGTCTGAAAAAGTTGCAAAGTTAGAGTTGCCACAAATCAGTGGAAACATGTAAGTGTATGATGGAACCACCATTAGAATCTGCACCTATTATGGGAAAATTGCTGAACTCTAACACCATGGGCTCATTTATAAAGACAAAGGGAAAACAAGTAAATCGAAAATAGATAGTTGAAATATAAGCAGAGGACCTGATGTCCGCTTATGAAGCCACATGTGAGCTTAATAAGAAAGTGACCAGGAGACATGAGGAAGAATTCCAGCATAGCATTGTGTATCAGAAGAAGAAAAAGAAATGATGATGATAGCCATGGACCAAGGGTTAGCATACTTTTATCTTTTCCTGTACTAGTTAAATTTCAGGATTTTCATCAATCTCAACTCAAAAAGGTTTATATTTAAGGGGATAGAGAATAATACGCTTGTGAGAAAACGTAGGCCAACCTCTCTTTCTAATGTTTTGAAAATGAAAGAAAGAACAAGAGAGTTAATCATTAAAAATGTATGAAATTAAAAAAAAACTATTATTTATTCATTTAAACCTAATTTTGCTGGGGCATGTTCATATCTTGAAGACTTGATTGTTCATGCTGGCATGAAATAGAATATCACTAAAATTCTATTATTATTTCTAATAGATTAGAAGTAAAATATTTAATCTCCAAAGTTCTAAAAAGGATTTTGTGAACTTTAGCTTCCATAAAATGTGCACACTGCAGGTAAAGCATTTTAGTGTGAAATATTGATCTTTTAAATGTAGGTAAAATTTCAAGCTATTATAAGCATCCATAGCCATAGCTTCCAAAAAGGTAGCTGCTATTTTCACATTTTAATCAGTGATATTTAAACACTGATATTGGATTTCTTCAGAGTTGAAACATACAAAATTAATTTTGTGTTCATATTGTAACAACTTTTGCCCAGTTTTGATAGATTTACCTTGTTAACATTAGGAAGGAATAGACTTGCTCCAAATTAAGGGAAATCATGTTGCAACATATGCCACCGTTGTTTACCAAATATTGTTTAAGTTGTTTGGCTCTCTAGGCAGATGTTCTCCTCCCTCACAGCACCATGTTGCTTCTCCTGAATTGTAAGAGATTTGTGTTTATTTCAACTAAATTTTATAATTAGGCCTCTGTTTTTCTAATTTCTTCTCCTTTCATTAGATGTTTGTTGAATGTTTATAATGCAAGCATTTCATGGTTTATTGAGGGAAGACTTTAAGGTCTAGCAAAGGAGAGTCACAAATAAAGTACCATCTAAGTTGAAACAAAAAATGAGAATGAATGAAAACACCAATATGCCTATTGACTACTGGAAAATGCCAACTAATCATAATTGAGTATTTCATGAAGACTAAGAAACTCCCTGGATGACTTCTGGAGGGCAATTTATACTGTAATATAATGTAATAGCTGGAGAATTCAAGGGAAGAGCTAGCATTGCAAGCTAGCTCAGTGGTAAAAGCCTGAGAAAGGGAATAGAAGTTTAAAAGGGAAAATGTAGATGGATTGGTAGGGAATGGACATTATTTCTATGTAAGTGGGACATAGAATGCCTAGATGAAATTTTTCACACGATACTGGCAAAATCTTATAGAAAACATCTGATGTCTCACTAAAGAGTTTTGATTGGGAAACTCTAAAGCATTCTGAGCAGAGCAGTTCAATCTTTATCTGAAGAACAGTGTGAATAGACTAGAAGCAGGGAAAACACCTCAAAGCTAGGATATGACAAGGGTTGTGAAAGGGAAATGTTGAAAACTAGAGAATATTTCTATTCAGGGAAATTAAAAGGATAATGAGACCTTTAAACATGAAACAGAAACCAAGGAGGAGATCACTTTTTGACAGCCAATTACATTTGATTTTGAAAATATTGAATATGTGCTATTGTCTGAACCGCATGATATGTGCTCAGCCTAGCCTGAAATAAAGGTTTGAACCTCACTAAGTCCGAGCTGGCATTCAGAAGTGATACATAATCATGCTTTCTGAAAATTGTGGGAGATTCATCCTAACAAGAGAGCTCAGAGAAAAAATTGGAAAAGTCTTAGAGCATAATGTTAAGGAATAAGATCTTAAGGTTGACAAGGTAAAGGAGAGTTTGTGTGGGGATTGAGAAGATGCAGTTGGACCTGTAGAAGATCAAGAAAAACAAAAACAAAAACAGAATTAAGGAAGCCAAAAGCCGAGAGGCTTGGGAAGGGAAGGAGTGGTTTAAGAGCTAAAAATACGTAAGCAAGCATGGAAAACAGACCCCTAGCAAATTCTGCAAGACGATAGGATCAAGATACAGATTTTAAGAGTTAAAGAGTCAGAATATTGTAAGGCAATGGAGGTAGATAAGCCTTGTGAACATTTTAGTAATTAAAGATTTTTTTTTTTAAGTAGGATAACTCATGGGGAGAGCAGAGACTAGAGAAAACATCTTCAGAAAGAAAAAGATAGGAACACGCTTAAGAATCAAAATTAAGAAGCTAGTTGGGAGAAGAAGATAATTAAAAGAGTCTCAATGGTTTGAGACCCCTCTTTGCCAGATAATCTTAGACATTTACATATGCAAATCTATCCTCACTACAATCTGTGCTGTAAATAGCATTATCCCTATGGTATAGGACAGAGAATGGAGGCTCAGAAAGTTTGTGTAGCTTGCTGAAGGTCCCATGTGATGAGGAGAACCAGTCTTTCTGAATCTAGAGCCAGTGTTTTTTCCATTTCTCCATTTCTCCATTTTGATTCATCAAGACTGATGTTACACAGTCAGATGGAGAGAGACAAATATATCATCTCATTTATATGTGGAGTGTAAAAACACAAAACAGACAAACGAAAACGGAACTCATAGATACAGAGAACAGATTGATGGTTCCCAGAGGTAGGGGATGGTGAGTGGGGAAAACAGATAAAAGTGGTCAAAAGGTGCAAACTTCCAGTGATGAGCGACGAATATCTCTATATTCTAGAGATATAATGTATAGTATGTTCATTAAAGTTAACAGTATATTTGAAAGTTGCTAATAGACTAGATTTTAAGAGTTCTCAACACAAGGAAGATGTAACTGTGTGACAAATGGTAACATACTGTGATTATTTTATAATATATACTTATATACAATCACATTATACACTTAAAATGAATACAGTGTTATATGTCAATTATATCTCAGTAAAACTGGGGAGGGGGTCATGCTGATTCTATAAAGTAGTGGGGAAAGAATATTTGAAGGGGTAAGGCCCCCAGTTAAGGTAAACCTTGTTCTTTGCTTCAGTAATTATTTGAAATTTTTTCTTGCCGTAATTCTTCCATAATTTCTTCAGCCCCCTTCTTTAGCTATTAAATCCCTGTACTTTTCTGTGTCAATCCGAATGTAATTATCAGACAATTTAGTCTGGATTGTATAATTAGGTGGTGAGGGGATTTCTAAAACTGTAGCTGATACTTCATCTGAGGCAGCTCTTGTAGAGAAAACCTATCCTTTTGAAGTTCTACAGCCAAAAAACTCACTCCTTGTTTTTCTCTCCCTGGCCACTTTGACACCATCTCCCAGCAAACCATCAGATAAAGTAAGATTTCCTAAAATACAATAAAATGCTCTGCTAACACAAACACATGACATAGCAATCTTATTACATTGTTGTCCTGTCTGGTGTGGGTAGATTTTATTATACATCATTTATCACTGTATTGTATCAGTCACATCAAGAGATTTGTGGTGAAGAGGTAATAAGGAGATAATTTTCTTTTTAATGTGAAATGGATGAAAATATAAGTCAACTGCTAAATGTTAAAATGTATTTTTAAAATGACTCCTGCAAAGGGTCACCTGGGTGGCTCTGTTAAGTGGCCAACTCTTGCTTTCAACTCAGGTCATGATCTCCCAGTCGTGGGAGGTCATGGGATTGAGCCTTGCATTGTGCTCAGCTTTGACAGTGCGGAGCCTGCTTGGGATTCTCTGTCTCCCTCTCTCTCTCCCCCTCCCCCACTTGTGAACACAGTCTTTCCCACCCTCCCTCCCTCCCTCTCTCTCTCTTTATCAAAATGGATAAATAAAAACTTTTAAAAAAATTTAAAAAATGACTCCTGCAAATAAATGGCAGGTGGTAAGTACCTATCCATTACCAAATTATCCTTCAAAGTAGAACAGGAAGATTAAAATTCTGTGGATAGGATATTTATTCATAGTCATTATTCAACAACTGACATTTTGTGACCTCATGAAAATTCTAACACCCATTTTCTCATTCATATGTAACCCCAGAAAAAATTAAACTGGCCCCAATCATAATTTATCTGGTCATACAATACCCTACTTACACTTTAACATTATTTCATCAAAGTGTCCTCATATTTATCACTAAATGACATACTGAAATCCACAACAGTCCTATATTGAACTTTACTTTTTACTTTTTATAATACAATTATTTGACATATATGACCCACAAAAAATAATATAGACAAAATGTTTTCCCAAATAATGTAATATATTATTCACCAAGTATAGTGTTTGCTCATAAAATAAAATTTGAACCAAAGTTTTTTTCTACTTTTTAACAAATCATGCAGACCACATGTTCTGATTAGATGTCTTTTCTCTGCTGAATACTTCAAGGTCCACTCTGTCTACCAAATAATTACATAATCCTAAATTTGATGTAGTAGACAGAATACTTCAATCTGGGCCTATCCATTCTGACAATTTCACTGTAATCCTTAGACCCTTCCAGTCACCAGTTGCCTTAGAAATGTCACCATCAATGCTTTTTGGATGCACATTCAGGCAGCTGATCTTGAGGCTAGGGCAGATGTAATACCCAATTCCCTACTGGTGTCCCTCGGGTATACGACTTTGTTCTTCCTGGGTCAAACTTGGGCAGATTGGTGGAAGTGGTTGGTGTCGGATGAACCCAGATGCATGATAACTGAAGAAAGTTTTGCCTTGGCCTCCTCTGCAGTTTTTTTTTTTTAATATTTAGAAATACTTCCTTGATATTTTTGTCCATATTTTCAATTATTTGTGGCAATAAAGTAAATCTCTAGCCTGTTACTCCATCATGGCTGGAGCCAAAATTTGGTAGATTCTTATAAACTTAATCTGCTTCTGCCCCGATTCAGCACATCTACTCCTAATTATTGACCCAAGAGAAATGGAAACATATTTCTATTAGAATACGTGACAAGAATTCTCATAGAAACTTCATTCAGAATAGCCAAAAACAATAGTCCAATTTCATAAGTAAGTAGATAAGCAAGTTTTGTCATATTGTTACCACAAGAGAAATGAACTAACTGCAGATACATGGATGAGTATGGAGGAGAGGCAAGGACAAAAGATTTCATGTGATAATATTCTATCTTTATAAAATTAAAAGTCAAGCATAAGCTATGGTGATAGAGATAATAATACATAATTGCCTTAGGAATGGTTGGTATTGACTTGAAAAAGGTGTAAACTTTTTATTTTATTTTATATTAAGTGTTTATGTATTTATTTTGAGAGAGTGTGTGAGCAGGAGAGGGGCAGAGAGAGAGAGAGAGAGAGAATGGAGGTGGGGCTCAAGCTCATCTCTGTGAGATCATGATCTAAGCCAAAATCAGGAGTCAGATGCTTAACCACAGCCACCCAGGCACTCTGAGGTGTAAACTTTTTAGAATCACCAATATTTTCCATATTTACACTAGCATGACTTGTTTGTAGGCATAAATTTGTCTAAACTGTTCATACTTTGTGTTTAAGATGTGTAGATTTACTTTACGTAAATTTGACCCCTAAAATATGTATATGTATTTGTGTGTTTATGTTTAATAAATAATGGATTTTGATGTAACTCATCTTTGTTTATCCGTATTCTGGAATTTGGAAATTCTGTGAAACTAGTTGTAGGAGTAAGACCATGGTTTTAGAATGAAAGAGTCACATAGATGGCATTATAAAAGAGTAGACAGGTACAATTTGGTGTTGAGAGGTTGCATTTTGTGATTTGGTGAACTGCCTTAACCCAGAACGAAGCATTCAGCTTGATGTGGATAGATGAACTATTTGTTTCTAAAATCCAATTATGTTGTTTTGTGTATTTTTGACCAAATAGTGTTCCTTTACTAGAACGAACAAACTTTTTCAGACTCGTGGGAGATATATGAAGCTCATTTGTTACTTGATTCAAGAAGCTGGTAAGGACTCCTAGGGGTGCCTGGGTGGCTCAGTTGCTGAAGCCTCTGACTCTTGGTTGGCTCAGGTCATGATCTCATGGTTCGTGGATTTAAGTCCCACATCAGGCTCTCTACTGATGACAGAGAGCCTGCTTGGGATTCTCTCTCTCTCTCTCTCTCTCTCTCTCTCTCTCTCTCACACACACACACACACACACACACACACACACACACACAGTAAATAAATAAACTTTAAATTCCAAAGTTGGTAAGGACTTTTGCAGCAAGAACTGTTTGGACTTTTCTAGCCTAAATTTCTAAATAATCACCTGAGTAACAAGATTAAATTGAACTGTAGTATTCATGGAATGTACTGAATGTTCTAAGCTACTTCAGCCCGGCTTGAGCTGACTTTTTGGTCACAATGAGTTTCCTGCTTTTTGTTAATTGAACTTAGTCTTATATAGACATACCATGATTTAATGACAATGTTCAATGACATTTTCATGATTGCTTGCACCTTATTGCCATCTGTCCTGAAAGTACGCTCTTCTTTTTTAGCTACATTTTAAATGAATTACTAGATGCTTAGAAGTTTCCAGGATATGCATTTTTATTGATTTAGATCTAAAGGACTATAGCGTTATTAATGCAATTTGGAAAATCATAGTGTACACCTTGTGTATATATAGAGTGGTGTGTTTCTTTGGTTTTTTTTTTTTTTTTTTGAAACAACCACTTAAAAACAATATAACAAATACGAATTGTGTGAAGTTGCCAGTCATACAAAAGCTGCTTTTCAAAGTCCAAAGAATAAATATGTCCAAATAAAGATATCTGAAGCATTTCAAAATAATTAACTTTATCTGTCATGATTTACCGAGTTCTCTTGGATCTACATAATTGACTTGCCACATTCTGCTGGTGGCACTTATTATATAATATTCTGGATCTTTTTAACTACACACCGTC
This sequence comes from Leopardus geoffroyi, assembly GCF_018350155.1. Lineage (NCBI taxonomy): Eukaryota > Metazoa > Chordata > Mammalia > Carnivora > Felidae > Leopardus > Leopardus geoffroyi. Next base: position 99,238,492 of record NC_059333.1, read on the forward strand.
TACACAGTACTCCTTGTGCTTATGTCTCACTTTTTCTACAATATTGTAAATTCTGAAGTCAAGGGCTATGTCAGATTTAGCTTTATATTACCATTATCACCCCAAACAATGTTTTGAACACTGCAAGACATCAGTTAACATGTTTAATTAAAATATGGTCCAAAAGGCATAGTGTAGCATATATTAGAAGACAACACATAAAATAGAATGCTTCCCAGCCTTCAAGTGTTTCTAAGGTTTGAACTTGATCTTCAGCAAAATATTTGAGCAAGAGAGGAGTAAAGTGAAGATACGGTTACTATAATTGTCTCTCCTAAAGACTATTAATATATAAATTTATTTTGCTTTAAATTTTATCTTTTTTTTCATTTTACATTCTTTCAGATCTATTTGTGTTTTTGACTATAAGCTAACAATGCCACAGGTTTGATTTTTTTTTTTCTTGGTCATCTACACCATACTGAAATTCTGTTCAATTCTTTGACCACCTGAGTAAAGCCTCACCCAATTCAAAGCAATTTATGAATGCAAACCACACAAAGAAACATATAAATTGACAGTTAGGAAAATTATCTATAAACATTCCACAATATTTTTATAACAAATAAACATCAGTAAATACTTATCTCAATGGTTTAAACAGCTAAGTATAATTTTAATACCATCTTCAATTACTTCAATAATCAATTATTTCTGATTATATGCATTTTTAATTTAAATGTAATTCCCAAATAACCTACTTATTTATTTTATGTTTATTTTCACAGTGTTTGCATGTTACTGATTATTATAAATCTGTGACTAAACGATGCCCTCAAAATTAGTTCAGTTAAGCCTATGAAGTAAGGTGATTTAAAAAAATCATTTCAAGGGCACCTGGGTGGCTCAGTCCGTTAAGCATCCGACTTTGGCTCAGCTCATGATCTTGCAGTCTGTGAGTTTGAGCCCCTCATGGGGTCTGTGCTGACAGCTCAGAGCCTGGAGTCTGCTTCCGATTCTGTGTCTCCCTCTCTCTCTGCCCCTTCCCCAATCACAGTCTGTCTCTCTTTCTCAAAAATAAATAAATAAACATTAAAAAAATCATTTCAGAATAGGTGTTTTATCTACACCTGGATTAATGGGTTTTTTAGCCCAATAAAGACAAAGCTTTGTAAAAAAAACACAAAAATATTTAATGATATGAAATTGTGCTCTTATTTAAAAATTTTAAATGTTATTTATTCTGAGAGAGGGAGAGAGAGCACACACACACACACACACACACACACACACACACGTGAGGAAGTGGGGGAGGGGCAGAGAAAGAGGGAGAAAGAGAATCCCAAATAGGCTCCTTGTCCTCAGCGTGGAGCCAGAGCCAGGCTCGATCCCATGACTTTGAAATCCATGACCTGAGCTGATATCAAGAGTCAGATGCTTAACTGACTGAGCTACCCAGGTACCCCAAAATTATGCTTTTTTAATCAACTTAAAATATGGTTTCTTAGACTATCAAGAATTCTGGCACTAGTAAACATGTTATCCTTTGTATTGAGACTACAGTGGACTTCAATGTAACTTTAAGGATGAACTAAAAGTAAACAAATTGTTATATGGACTTCAGTTAGCCTTAAATACATGTGGGTGGGCCTAAGAAATTCAAATTCAGCCCCAATTTTTTTTTCTTTTCTTTTTTTTTTTTTTTTTGGGAAAAAGAACTGTGGGCATCAGCAGGTGAGTGTCAGTAGCAGATAGGCATCAGGGAAGAGTGTCAATATTACATAATGAATCTAGACCTAAGTTTATTTATACAAATGTATATATGTATATACACACACACATATACATATATATATATGGGTGTGTGTGTGTGTGTATATATATATATATAAATGTTATATACTGTTTACATTGTATACATATATATTGTGTGTATATATATATATACACAATATATATATATAATGGGTGTGTGTGTGTGTGTGTGTGTATATATATATATATAAAGACAGCAAACTATAAAGTAATCAGGTAATCAGAAACATTAGGACAATACTATCATAAATGACAAGCAATAGAAACATTAGAAAATAGGAGAACATCAGGGTGCCTGGGTGACTTAGTCGGTTAAACATCCGACTTTGGCTCAGGTCACTATCTCATGGCTTGTGAGTTTGGGCCCAGCATCGGGCTCTGTGCTGACAGCTCAGAGCCTGGAGCCTGCTTCGGATTCTGTGTCTCCCTCTCTCTCTGCTCCTCCCCCACTCATGCTCTGTCTCTCTCTCTCTGTCAAAAATAAATAAACATTTAAAAAATTTAAAAAAATAAAAAGTTTTGAGATAAAGAGACACTTTTCATAGCAGTCGAAATATGTAGTTTGACGAATATATAACTCTAGTTCTTTGAATGGAGAGCTCAATTTTATAGAGAAATAGTCATGAAGGACGATGTTCTCAGTTAAGACAATATTTTTCAAATCTTAAGCTGGTTTTTACTAGTTCTGTCACTTCTGAAAAACTATTAAAAATGCCTTTAATAGTAACAAAGGGAACATCAGCCTTCTTTGTGATACAAGATTAATAATCTACCTTTATTTCTAAGGATTGAATAGTGTAATGTCCATACAATGCTTATCTTATTGCCTAACCTTGAGTAAAGGACTGGAGATGTTTGTTTTGTTTTGTTTTGTTTTGTTTTGTTTTGTTTTAATTTGAATACTGTGTTTGTATAGGACAATGGAAGAACAATACAATGGGACAGTGATGCCGAGCAACTGTCACACTCTGTCACACAGCATGTGTAAGCCTCTAAGTAAACAACTACCCTTTATTTTTGCTGTAGGATTATATGGAATTTCACATCGTAATGGTATTATAACTCTTTACAACATTCATCTTGGAAACAAAACAATGTAGGGATGCCTTCGTGGCTCAGTCAGTTAAGCATCCGACTCTTGCTTTCAGTTCAGGTCATGATCTCATAGTTTGTGCTTTCAAGCCCTTGCTGGGCTCTGTGCTGACAGCGTGAAGCCTGCTTGAAATTCTCTCTTTCCCTCTGTCTCTGCCCCTCCCCCAATCATGTGCACCCTCTTTCTCTCTCTCTCTCAAAATAAATAAACATAAAAAAAGCAACACAACAGTGTGCTATGGGTCTTGGTGCAGAAATTTTGTGTAAGTAATATTTGAAGCTGGCTGAAGCATAAGTTCTGGTTAACATACACTACTATATACATGAAAATGCTGGGGGATAAAATTGAAAATAAAAGCTGGGACATAACTGAGAATTTAGTGCATTGTATAGCCCTCACTAAAGAGCACTGTGCAGAGAAAAATTAGATTTCAGCATATTCTTTCTAGTAGTTTAGTACTAGAAAAAAGGAAATGATGCAGGTATATATGAAAATTGTCAAAAGCCCATGTGTTTTAACCTCAAATCCAAATAGAAAAAATTATTAGCAGTTGTTCCATTTAGGTGGAGAAATATGTATATATTTTTGATAAACTACAACTTTCTATAATTAGTATGTGTTGCTTCTATATAAAATATAGAATAAAATATGTTTAGATGCCATTGAAGGAATCATTAGGCAATTTTTATAGTACCAAAATTTTTAAGATTAATTAAATAATTAATAATGGGAAAGTAAGATGAATTGAACAATTGAAATCATGGAAGTTTGCAATTTACACAACTGTTCACATATATGAATATATATGTATACTGTGTACAGGTTAGTATGAAAAAGAATATAATTGAATACTGAGTTTAACTTCAAAAGATGGAAACTTTAATTATAACATAAAGGATCAACACTGTATATTTAGAGGTGTCAAATAATATAATAAAGAGAACTTTTGCATGTTTATCCAATTGCGCATAAAAATAGAAGCATAATATTATTTGTCAGTGAATAAATATACTAAAATGCTGTGACATAGAATATTATTTCCATTTATATATCCCTTATTGACTTTTTAAGGAAGACTGAATAGAATGTTTTAAAAAAATATGATTTCAATTTGTTGCAGTTGTTATAAATAGAAAACTTGTGTTCTTTCCCAGATTTTCGAGCATCTTTTCCACTGACAATACCTTTGTAATAATACAAATATAGAATGTAATGTCTTAACAGATGTTGAGTTTTTATCAATCATTGATTGGGGATAAAGAGTGTACAGAAGACATAATCATATCACTTGGGGTAAAGAGTGTACAGAAGACATAATCATATCATATCTAGACCACCTGGTTTTAAATGTGGCCTATAACATAGATACATTATAAATACAATTTTTATTAAATGTTAATTAAGGTGTTTTATACTTCAGAAATCTAAACTTGTGTGAAATTGTTTCCTATTTTTCTATTGTTATTGGTTTTCTTCTATGGAAAGGGAAATTGATGTGTTTCAAGTTTCAAAGGACTCTGCTCTTACGCAATGTCTTGCATCATAAAATAATTTACACATTTAAAGATGACTCTCAGTATTATTCTCAATGATAGTTTATTTCATCTCTGGTGATATGAAGTTCTCCATGAAATATCATGAAAAGATAAATGTTGACACTGGTAGGAAGTTTGGATGTCTCTCGTTGAAATGAAAAGTATGACACAGAGTTTTTTTCTTCCAGTTTGCCTCTGAATAGTTTCACAGTTTATTATAATCAATAAAATAACTTTGCAGGGAAATCCATGTGCTGCCCTGAACTGTAAAGTACGTCAACACTTAACTTCAGAAGAGCTTTATTAAGAAGTAAGTTAAAGTTCATGTTTTAAATAATATTACATGTTTAAGTAGCAGCATTTAAAATAAATTCATCAGGGGCGCCTGGGTGGCGCAGTCGGTTAAGCGTCCGACTTCAGCCAGGTCACGATCTCGCGTTCCGTGAGTTCGAGCCCCGCATCGGGCTCTGGGCTGATGGCTCAGAGCCTGGAGCCTGTTTCCGATTCTGTGTCTCCCTCTCTCTCTGACCCTCCCCCGTTCATGCTCTGTCTCTCTCTGTCCCAAAAATAAATAAACGTTGAAAAAAAAAATAAATAAATAAAAAATAAATAAATAAAATAAATTCATCAAAAATCTAAAATATAATTTTTTTCAAAATAACATCTAAGGGGAGTTCAAACATTGAAATGTTGATTAAATAAGCTTGGCTTTCTTATTGATATAATACAGTAAACTAACACATTTTAATTTCATGCATTATGTTTATTGCTTTTAATCAGACATTTTTAAAAATTATTAGTCATTAAAACATTTGAGGTGTAATGTATATTTGTTTGACTAAAAGTATAAATTGACTGTGTTGGTAGCACATTTTCTGTGCTTTCTTTTTCTGATGGATATTCTTTCAATAAAACTCGAGGTTAAATGATCAGTTCATGGCATATTTAGTCACATTATTCTTATATTCCTCACCACTCCAAATTCAAATGTGCTTGTGATACACATAGTTTATATAACTTTTTCAATTTCTGTACATGTTGAAAAGTGGAGTTAGACTCAGAAATATGGCTGAATAAAAACTTTTACCTAATGTGAATAAAAAAATTAAAATGGAATAAGAACAAAAAACTGAGTTAGATTTTTTAAACATAGAGAATGAGGTAAAAAGAAAAGAATAGAAGGACATTTAAACATTCACTTAACCAGATGTATTCATTGGGTTGATCACTTGGCAGAAACAATGTATAGAGATACTTTTGGGATCTGACTAGAAATATATCTTTCTATTAATTCAGATTCTAATTCTAATCAATTGTATTGCATTTTATTACTTTCCTTAATTTATACCTATGATACATTTGGAGTCAGAACATCCATTTAACTTGTGGGAATTTAATTATATTAGATAATATATTCACTTTTCATTATTCTATTAGTGGTTCTAACAACATAGACTCAATGGAGCTTGCAAAGGAGACAGAAGGAAAATCTCTTGATAAAAACACTGTGTTCTAAAAAAAAAAAGAAAAAAAAAGAAACCTTATTTATCTATCTATCTCCTGAGAGAGAGAAAGAAAAGCGAGTGCATGAGTGGTAGAGGGAGAAAGAGAGAAAATCTTAAGCAGGCTTCATCCCCAGTGTGGAGCCTGATGCAGGATTTGATCTCACAATCCTGAGATCATGATCTGTGCCAAAATCAAGAGTTGGATGGTCAACTGATGGAGGCACCCAGGCACCCCTAAAGAAACTTTATAAAAAAAAGGAGAAGGGGTCCCTGTCTGGCTCACTCAGTAGAGCATGTGACTCTTGATTTGAGTTGTGAGTTTGGGCTCCATGTTGGGTATAGAAATTACTCAAAATTTTTTAAAAAATATATTTAAAAAACAACAAAACAACACACCACCATTTTCTTCTGTTCCTGTCCCTATTTCCTTTCTTCTTTCATTACAAATGTCAGTGATACAGTAATAATTTGATAATATTTGAAGTATCATGTATCACTTACCTATATGAAAAGATAATTTTGAAGATGAAAAACATGAGATGTCATTACAGATGAACATTAACTGATGAACTTTTGGAAAAGATTTTGAGGTAGGTAACACTAACTTTGAACTCTAATTAAGTAAAGCTTATCCCCCCAAAATACTCCCATTCTTCTCATTTTACTAGATTATTATTATTGTTATTATGTACTGAATTATGTTCCTTCCAAATTGATATGTCGAAACTCTAACACACAATGTATTTGGAGATCGGCCTGAAAGGAGGTAAAGTTAATTATGGTCATAAATGTGGGGTTCTAATCCAATAAGACTGATATCCCTAGAAGAAGAGGAGGGGACACCAGGGATGTGTGAGTACAGAGGAAAGACCATGTGACACATGATACTTGACACGACACAGCAAGAATATAGTCATCTGCCAGGTCAAGAGCAGAGGTCTCATGAGAAACCAAACCTGCTAGCACCTTGATGGTTTACTTCTAGCCTCCAAAACTGTGAGAAAATTATGTTTTTGTCATTTAAGCCACCCAATCTGTGGTATTTGTTAGGGAAGCTTGAAATGCCTAATACAACTATGTTTTTTGAATTTCAACAGTGAAATATTCATGAACATTTGTGTTTGTATTTATATATAAATATCTGCATACTAGGCTCAATTTTGCTTCTTAACTCTGCAAGCCTAAACCTTTTACTATGTGGTCATTAACGAAATAGGTTTACAAATTCCTTCCTTAAAGTAACACTTTCCTATAAACTTTTTATAAGGGGGTCTCTTCCCTTTAAAATGACATTTACTATAATTTACCTTCTACTCTTTGCTATTTCCATATTCATTTTATTTAACAAAAAATGCCTTCTTCCACTGTAGGCCTAAAGCTGTTTGTAGCAGATACTTAATAATTGATTGTGAATTGAGGCCTCCTGGAGCTAAGGGCAGTAACTAGCTGACAGCCAACTGGAACTTGATTCCGTCAACAACCTAAGCGAGTGTGGGAGCCATTCTTCCCCAGAGCCTCCTGGGAAGAGCTCAGGATGGCTGACTCCATGATTTTGGCCTTGTGAAATCTGAAGCAGAGAAATCAGTTAAGCCAACCTGGACTTTTCACCTGCAGAATCGTATGTTAAATTTCTTTAAACTTAATAGCTTTAATTTAGTTAAATTTAAGTAAATTGTTGCTAAATGTCTGGTATTTCTTATGGCGTAAACAGAAAGCTAATACAAGTGGGTGCAGGTTTTGTCAGCCTGATTCATCTACATTAAAGTCTCACCTAAAGGTTTCAGCAACCGTTGATGATTGTTGCTTACATCTATTGTTGTCATTAGGGTTTACAAAATGGTGATTTTTTTCTAATTCTATCAAACCTTCTGGATTTATTACCTGTAATTGTTCCTTAAGGAAGAAATTTTATTTGCCAATGATTTAGCCTGAAATACATTTTGCACGCGAAAAGCTTGCTAAATGCCTGATTTTTTCCCCTTTGTTAGTTTTCAGAATAGTGAGGTGGTGACTTTACTACTGTATAAGGAAAACAGCTAGGTTTTTTTTGTATCATTCGTTATAAAGTCAGAGATTGTTACATATTTGTGTGCTTCAACCACTTTGCTGTCTGTTCATGGTGCTTAAATGGTCTCATGTGTGGCCAGTGGAAACCCCTTCAAGTTGTAACTTTTTGTCAAGACTTTATTAGTCTATGATAGATTACTTTCTGGCACTACAGATTATCCAAGGTTTATCTTGTATGTTTTTACCCCAGACATTGCATTTTCCATTCCCCCAAGACTCTGTTGTTTCTTTGGGGTTTTAGAGACCGCATCTGGGCACTTAGGAGTGCATTTAATTACTTCAAGGCCATCTCAGTAAACAAAACCGGTTCATGTTGTTTTTTAGAAATGAAAGATAATTAATGGATTTATACTACATTTCCAATTCAAATACATGGTTTATACTTAACTGTGTTGATTTTTATACCTGAATTGGGGTTTTTTATGTTGATATCTAAAAACACTACTATAATTTATTACTGGTTTTATTTAGCTGACAACATAAACATTATTCCTTTTAATAAGAGGCATCATTTTTTGTGGTAGATGTGTTATCGTACAAATATCTTGTTTATAAGCTGGGGAAATAGACCATAAATCTCATGAAAACTGTGTGTGGTAGAGTGTTGGTATGTGGAGAATTAAATATGATTAAGAGATAAAAATTTTCTCTGACTAAAGCTTATAATTTCATCAAGGTAGCTTTGGCTTCTTGTAGTTGATTTTGTTTACTAATATTTTTTACTTCTGTATAAAAGTGAATATATCAGATCTATAAGTAAGATATAGAAAATTTACTAATACAGATTTGTGAAGGCAAAATGCTTAACCAAGTACTGTTTGCCTTTCACTGTAACATTCCCACTTTTCTGACTTTATTCAGGACTTATGCATTCGAAAAATTTAAGAGCTTAGTGATGTAATTTACTAACCTAAACTATGCTTAATTTTCAAGATGTAAGTATAAACTTAGTGGAAATATATTATGTATATTATATACTAATTAGTAGAAATAATATATAAAGATGAATAGGCAATTAGAGGCATTGTTTGTATTTTTATAGAATTTAAAGTATACTAAACATTAATGAAAACTCTGACATTGCTAAGTGTTGAGTGAGTTAAATAGGAACATCAGAAGAAAAATTGGGACCTGCTCGTATGTCAGGAACAGATTTTTACTTTAAGAGATTTAAAAGGAAAAGAAAGGGAAGAGGAAGAAGGATAGAGAGGAGGAAGGAATGGAAGGAATATTAATAGAAAGAGAACACATTTGAATGTGAATGATTAAATCTAAAAAAGAAAAGGAGATTGAGGATATTATATTGTCATATTGGGTAGGGTTAAAAATTAGGTGAGTTGGGGCGCCTGGGTGGCACAGTCGGTTAAGCGTCCGACTTCAGCCAGGTCAGATCTCGCGGTCCGTGAGTTCGAGCCCCGCGTCGGGCTCTGGGCTGATGGCTCGGAGCCGGGAGCCTGTTTCCGATTCTGTGTCTCCCTCTCTCTCTGCCCCTCCCCCGTTCATGCTCTGTCTCTCTCTGTCCCCAAAAAAATAAATAAAAAATAAACGTTGAAAAAAAAAATTAAAAAAAAAATAAAAAAAAAACAAAAGAAAAAAAAATTAGGTGAGTTAAAGATTTAAAAAGTTGTAACAGTATTCCTGGGAGAATCTAGGCTTATTTTCATTGTCCCTTTATCCTGTCTGGTTAACACTACTTTTGTCTCAAAAAATATGTGGCAGGAACAATAAGTCACATTGTCACACAAGTCACACAATACTTAAAAGACAGTAAATTGTAAACCTATCACCTATTTAGAACAAACACAAAATGTACTGTTTCATTCTTACTAATTCTTGTAAAGATTTCCAATACATAGTTCTAAGACTAAAATTTTGAGGCAAGAAAGTACTTTTTTCAGTGAAGTTAGTGTTTATAATTTTTCCGTAATTATATCTAATTGAAACTCAAATAACCTAAATGCATCTTCAAATTTAAATGATTGCTCACAGTTATTTTAAAAGCCTTAAAGGTGATAAAACCCATTAATATTTCCATATAACAACTCTACTTTTCTGTAACTGCAAGATAGAAGTTAAGCAAAGTGGGATTAAACAAAAGTGCTGTAAGTGGAAACGATTTTGCACCTTAGCTACTATAACTACTCTGACAACTTTGGATTACAGATATTTTGAACATGGGTGGTGAAATCAATGTGTTAATTTGAGAAAAGACTATAATGTGATTAAAACACTTTAATAGGCATAAGGATTATTATAGAATATGATGAATCACAGTGGACGTGACAGAGCAGAGGAAGCTTTAGACGGGTGAATTAAGACAAAAAGAGTATTAAAAATTTTTAGGGTTTGTCTCCCTTAGGAGCTAAGTGGATATTTAGACCCTGTCCCTCTGTAAATCTTTGGAAATACAGAATAACGTGACACAGAAAGTGACATTTTAATTGTTTAAAAAATTTTAAACTCCAGTATAATTAACACACAGTGTTATTAGTATCAGGTGTACAATATAGTGTTTCAACAATTCTGTACGTTACCCAGTGCTCATCATGGTAAGTGTACTTGTAATCCCTGTGGTCTATTTCGCCCACCTCTCCACCCACCTCCCCTCTGGTAACCACCAGTTTCTTCTTTATAGTTAATAGTCTGTGTAACTTTTTGTTTGGTTTGGTTTGATTTGTATTATTTTTCTGTGTATAATTTCTTAAATTCCACACTTGAGTGAAATCATATGGTATATGTCCTTCTCTGACTGATTTATTTCTTCTCTTTTTTCCCTTCTTTATTTGAGAGAGAGAGAGAGAGAGAGAATGAACGAACCTTATGGGGCTCCATTCCATAACCTTAGGATCATGACCAGAGCTGAAATCAAGAGTCGAATGCTCAACCTACTTAGCGACCCAAATGTCTCCTTATTTCTTCTCTGAATCTCTTATGGTTTAATGGCTTTCTTTAGTGATATACTTAGAGTACTTTCTCTTCATTTTTTGCATATCTAGCATTGGTTTTTGATTTGTGGTTACCATTAGGTTTATATATACTATCTTATGCATATAGCAGTCCATAGTAAGTTGAAGGTCATTTAAGTTTGAACCCATTCTAAAAGCACTAAATTTTTATTCCTCCCCCCATCATGTTTGAGATAGATGGTGTCATACTTTTCACCCTTTTATTTTGTGAAAGTCTTGACACATTTTTATAGATCTACTTAAAAGTTTCCTACTTTTCTTCTGCTTATGATCTCTCCTTTTCACTCAAAGAATTCTCTTTAATATTTCTTCTAAGGGTGCATTATTGGTGATGATTCTTTTAACCTTTTTTGTCTAGGAAACTCTCTCTATTCTGAATGATAACTTTTCTGGATAGAGTATTCTTGGTTGTAGGTATTTTTCTTTCATTACTTTGAATATATCATGCTAGTCCCTTCTTGCCTCCAAAATTTTTGCTAAAACATCAGTTGATGGCCTTATGGGGTTTCTCTTGAATATAACTGTTTTCTTTTTCTCTTGCAGCTTTTAAAATTCTCATTTTATCCTCTTTTTGCCATTTTAGTTACTATGTGTTGGTGTGGACCTTCTTGGGTTGATTAGGGGTTCTCTGTACCTCCTGGATCTGGATTTCCTTTTCCTTCCCCAGATGCGGGAGGTTTCCAGCTATTATTTCTTCAAATACATATTCTGTCCTCTTTTTCTCTTCTCTTTCTGAGATCTCTACAAGGCAAATTATATTATGCTTCATTGGGTCAATGAGTTCCGTAAGTCTGTTCTCATTAATTATTCTTTTTTTCTTTATTCTGTTCAGCTTGATTGCTTTCCATTACTCCATCCTTCAGGTCAGTGATCCATTCTTCTGCTTCCTTTAGTCTACTATTTATTCCCTCTAGTGTATTTCTAATTTAAATTAATGATTTCTTCATCTCTGATTAGTTCCTTTTTATATTTAGTATCTCTTTGCTGTGGGTCTCACTGAGGTCCTCTATTTTTCTCAAGTTCAGTGAATATCTTTCTGGCTATTTATTTATTTATTTATTTATTTATATTTACAGAATTCTCATATTGCTCCTACCCACCCCAACCTCCCCACTGTCTTCTTTTTAATCATTTAAGATATTTCCATCGTGATAAATGTACTTTTTAATCCACATTCTTATTTCACCCATGCCCTCACTCTTCTCCCCTCTGGTCATCATTAGTTCTCTTTAGTTAAGATCGGTTTCTTGGTTTGTCTCATTTTTTTCCTTTGATTGTTTGTTTTCTTATATTCCACATATCTGTAAAATCATACGGTATTTATCTTTCTCTTATTTCACTTAGCATTATATACTACAGTTCTATTCATGTTGTTGCAAATGCCAAGATTTCATTCTTTTCTATGGCTGAACAATATTCCATTGTATGCATATGTGTGTGTATATGTATGTATGTGTGTGTGTATGTGTGTGTGTATGTATGTGTGTGTGTACACATACACACCACATCTTCTTTATCTGTTCATCTATTGATGGACATTTGGGCTGATTCCATAGTTTGGCTATTGTAAATAATGCTGCAATAAACATATGGGTGCTTGTATCCCTTTGAATTAGTGTTTTTGTGGTTTGGGGGTAAATACCTAGTAATGCAACTACTGTATTGTAGAATAGTTCTATTTTTAATTTTTTGAGAAACCTCCATACTATTTTCCACAGTGGTTGCACCAGTTTGCATTTCCTCCAACATTGCAAGAGAGTTCCTTTTTCTCTACATCCTCACCAACACTTATTATTTCTTGTGGTGCTGATTTTAGCCATTCTCACAGGTGTGAGGTGATATCTTATTGTGGTTTGATTTGTATCTCCCTGATGATGAGTGATGCTGAGCATTTTTTCATGTGTCGGTTGGCCATCTGTATGTCTTCTCTGGAGAAATTCTTTTCATGTTTTCTGCTCATTTTTTAAACGTTATTTTTATTTACTTTGAGAGAGAAGGAGAAAGAGAGTCCCAAACAGGCTTTTTGCTGTCTGTGCAGAGTCTAACATGGGGCTCGATCCCACAAACCATGAGATCATGACCTGAGCTGAAATCAAGAGCCGGACACTTAGTGACTGAGCTACTCAGGTGCATGTCTTCTAATCATTTTTAATTGGATTATTTGTTTTGGGGATATTGAATTGTATTGGTTCTTTATGTATATTGGATACTAATTCCTTATTGGATATATCATTTGCAAATATCTTCTCCCATTCAATAGGCTGTCTTTTCCTTTTGTTTATTGTTTCCTTCACTGTGCAGAAATTTTTTATTTTGATATAGTCCCAGTAGTTTATTTTTGCTTTTGCCTGAGGAAACATATCTACAAAAATGTTGCTATGGCCAATGTAGGAGAAATTGCTGCCTATGTTCTTTTCTAGGCATTTCTGGTTTCAGGTCTCATGTTTAGGTCTTTAATCCACTTTTGAGTTTATTTTTGTGTATGGTGAAAGAAAATGATCTAGTTTCAGTTGTTTGCATGTGGCTGTCCAGTTTTCCCAGCACCATTTATTAAAAAGACTCTTCCCAATGTGTATTCATTCCTCCTTTGTTGAAGATTTACTGACCATATAATTATGGTCTTATTTCTTGGCTTTCTGTTCTATTCCATTGATCTATAGGTCTATTTTTATGCCAGTACCATTCTGTTTTAATTAATACCACTTTGTGATGTAACTTGAAATCTGGTATTGTGATACCTCCAGTTTTGTTTTGTTTTTTTTCAAGATTGCTTTGGCTCTTCAAGGTTGTTTGTAGTTCTGCACAAATTTTAGGATTGTTTGCACTGGTTCTGCACAAAGTGCTGTGGTGTTTTATTTAGTAGGGATTGCAATAAATCTGTTGATTGATTTTGATAGTATAGACATTTCAACAATATTTATTCTTCCAACACATGAGCATGGAGTGTCTTTCAGGTTTTTGTGTTGTCTTGAATTTCTTTCAACAGTGTTTTATAGTTCCAGAGTACAGGTGTTTTCCCTCTTTGGTTAACTTTATTCATAGATATTTTATTGTTTTGGTGCAGTTGTAAACGGGATTGTTTTCTTATTCACTTTTTCCTGCTGTATTATTAGTGTATAGGAATGCAACATATTCTGTACATTGATTTTGTACCCTGCTACTTCACTGAATTAATTTATCAGTTCTAGTAGTTTTCTGGTAAAGTCTTTAGGGTTTTCTATATATAGTACTATGTCAACCGCAAATAGTGAGAGTTTTACTTCTTCCTTACCAATTTGAATACCTTCTATTTCTTTATATTGTCTAATTGCTTTGGCTAAGACTTCTATTACTAGGCTGAATAAGTAGTGAGAGTAGACATCCTCGTTTTGTGTCTGATCTTAGGGAAAAAGCCCTTGGTTTTTCATCATTGAGTATAATGTTGGCTGTGGGTTTTTAATAGAAAGCCTTTATTACATTGAATTATAGTCCCTCTAGACCTACTTTGCAGGGTTTTTTTTTTTATCATAAATGGATGTTGTACATTGTCAAATGCTTTTTCTGCATCTATTAATATGATGATATGATTTTTATACTTTCTCTTATTGATGTGGCATACCCTGTTGATTGTTTTGTGAATATTGAACAACCCTTTCATCCTGGGAATAAATCCCACTTGATCATAGTGTATGATTTTTAAAATATATTATTGAATTCAGTTTTCTAGTATTTTATTGAGAATTTTTGCACCCATGTTTATCAGGAATATTGACCTGTAGGTCTCTTTTTTAGTGGAGTCTTCATCTGGTTTTGGTATCAAGGTAATGCTGGCCTCATAGGATAAATTTGGAAGTTTTCCTTCTATTTCTATATTTTGGAATAGTTTGAGGAGAAGAGATATTAGCTCTTCTTTATATGTTTGGTAGAATTCACACATAGAGGCATCTGGTCCTAGATTTTTGTTTGTTGGGAGTTTTTTGATTAATGATTCAATTTCATTGCTGGTTATTGGTCTCTTCAAATTTTCTGTTTCTCCCTGCTTCAGATTTGGTAGGTTGTATGTTTTTAAGAATTTATCCATTCCTTGTAGGTTGTCCAATTTGTTGGCATATAGGTTTTCATAATATTTTGTTACAGTAGTTTGTATTTCTATCGTGTTGTTATTTCTCCTCTTTCATTAGTGATTTTGTTTAACTGGGTCCTCTTTCTTTCTTTTTTTTTTATGAGCCTTGCTAGAGGTTTATCAATTTTGTTGATTTTTTCAAAGAACCAGCTCCTGATTTTATTGATCTGTTCTATTGTTTTTTGTTTGTTTGTTTTGTTTTTGTTCTTACTGTTTTTTTAGCTTATGTATCATATATTTATTTCTACTCTAATCTTTCATATTTCCTTTTTTATGCCCGGTTTGGGTTTCATTTGCCTTTTTTTTTTCTTAGCTCCTTTGGTTGCAAGAGTAGGTTGTTTATTTGATATTTTTATTGCTTCTTGATGAAGACCTCTATTGCTGTAAACTTTCCTCTTAGAACTTCTTTTAATGAACCCCAAAGATTTTGGACTGCTGTGTTTTCGTTCTCATTTGTTTCCAGGTAATTTTTTGTTTCTTTTTTGATTTCTTGGTTGGCCCACTCATTGTTTAGTTTAATTTAACCTCCACCTACATGTTCTTTCCAGATATTTTCTTGTGCCAACTTGTAGTTTCATAGAGTTATGATTCAAAAAGATGCATAGTATGACTTTAATTTTTCTGAGATTTGTTTTGTGGCCTAATATGTGGTCTATTCTGGAGAATCTTCCCTGTATGCACTTGAAAAGGAGGTATATTCTGCAGTTTTAGGATGGAAAGTTCTGACTCTGTCTGTTAAATCCATCTGGTCCAGTGTGTCATTCAAAGCCATTGTTTCCTTACTGATTTTCTGTTTGGGTGATCTGTATATTGGTATAAGTGGTGTGTTAAAATACCTTCCTATTATTGTATTTCTATTAATTAGTTCCCTTATGTTTGTTATTAACTGTTTTATGTATTTGGGTGCCCCCATGTTGGGTGTGTACATATTTATAATTACTATATCTTTTTGTTGAATTGTCCCTTTTATTATTCTATAGTGTCCTTCCTTGTCTCTTGTTACAGCCTTTGTTTTAAAGTCTATTTTGTCTGGTATAAGTATTGCTACTCTGGCTTTCTTTTTACATTCATTTGCACAATAAATGTTTCTCCACCCCTCACTTTCAGTCTCTAAGTGTCTTTTGATATGAAATGTGTCCATTATAGACAGCATATACATGGGTCTTTTTTTTTTTAAGTTTATTTATTTATTTTGAGAAAGAGAGAGTGAGCAAGCAAGCATGTGTGGGGGAAGGAGAGAGAGAGAGAGAGAGAGAGAGAGAGAGAGAGAAAGAAAATCCCAAGCAGGCTCTATACTGTCAGCACAGAGTATGATTCAGGGCTCAAACTCATGAACCATGAGATCATAACCTGAGCTGAAATCAAGACTTGGACACTTAACCAACTGAGTCACTCAGGGGCCCCTAGAATGAGTCTTTTTATTCACTGTGTCACACATGTCTGTTGATTGGGACATTTAGTTTGTTTACAATCAAAGTAATTATTTGTAGATATTCATTTACTGTTGACCATTACTTTAAATTCTCTATCATATATATTGCTTATCTCTATTTAGCTCTCTTGCTGTGATTTTGTCCTGATCTTTCATTTGGGAAATGTTCCTCTGTCTCCTCATTTTGTCCAACTCTTTATGTGTTTTTATATGTGTTAGGAAAGTAAGCTACATCTCCTCTTGCAAGTAGTTGCCTTGCAACTTCTCTACTATGAAGAAGAGATCCTGTAGTGCCCTGCTGTGCAGTGTCCCCTGTTCATCAGAACCTGGTGCTTCATGGGTGTCTCTAATGTGTGTTGTGTGCACCCTACTGTTGTGGTTGAGCCACGTTTGCCTTTATTCTAGTTATCTACAATGGCTGTCTTTGTCTGTTGTGGGCAGGGTTTGGTCCCTGTGTTGTGAGTGGGCTGGTCTGGGGCTGCCTTGGGCTTGAGCTGGATCAACCAGGCTTTTGCCACAGCTACAGTCATACTGAACTACGGGGTGCTCTCCCTGTGTTGGCCCCTGAGAGGTTTTTATTAGCTTGCGGAGCCTGCTGTCAGATCAGTTGTCTGCCCTCAGCCCACTTGTGGAGCAGCAGTGAAGCTGGTATGTGTGGCTGTCTCCCCTTTTCCCAGAGGTGGAGTCACTTAGGAGTATTATGGGCCCTTTATCCGTGTTACTTACATAATACCTTTTTTGTGACTCTTCTTTGAATTCTTTTTTTTTTTGAGGGAGACAGAGCATGAGTTGGGGAGGGGCAGAGAGAGGAGACACAGAATCCAAAGCAAGCTCCAGGATCTGAGCTGTCAGCATAAAGCCCGTGGCAGGGCTCAAACTCACGAACCCAGGATATCATGATCTGAACCAAAGTCAGTCACTCAACCAACTAAGCCACCCAGGGCCTTTGTGACTCTTCTTTGGACTCCTGCTGAGTGTGGGTTGGAGGAGGCAGTCTGTAGGAGATTGCAGAGGTAGGATGAGTTGTTAGCAAGATAGATAGAGTATTCATGTAAATTCCTGCAACTGTCCATGTATCTAGGCTGAAGGTCGGAAGTAGCACTGGCCAGTTCTTGTTTTTGAAGACGTCTCCTAAAGATCCTTGTCCCCTGGCACATGTCCTGAGATTAGGAAATAAATCTCCTTACTATATATACCATGCCAAGTTTCCCCATGTATACCTATTTTTCAAACTGCTGCTTCCATGCTATATCTCAGCAGGCTGTTATGTTGTCTCTTTAAGGGAAGGAACTCAGTTTCCTATTTTCCTCCAGGTTCTCCTAGAGCTGAGACCTGCTTTTTAAAGTTCCAGTTGTTAAGCTCAGTAAGAACTCATGAAGTTAAGCCCCTCTCATTTTCAAAGCCAAATGTTGTAAGGATTTGTCTTCCCAGTACGGGCCCCTGTGCCCTGGGTGCCTAGGGTAACTGGTGTGGTGTCTGATTCTCTTCCTTTTCCACGCTTCTGTTGTCCCTCTATCCCAAGGAAAGTCTTGGGGTTGAGTTGGTTCCTGAATGCATCTCTGCCCTTCCTACTTTTTTGATGTTGTGTCTTCTCTAGGATTAGCTGTGGAGAGTCTGTTCTGTCACACTTTGTGTCATTTTCTGGCTTATATACACTGATATGGATGTTATCTCAGTATATCCGTGGGACAAGGAAAGCCTAAGGTCCTCCTACTCCACTCTCTTCCCTGGAAGTGTCAGCATTTTAATTTGGGTGGTCTTTAACCTCTCTCATTTTTTCTGCTTGAAGGTTTATCTAAAATTTATGTTTTTCCAATTAATTTAAGAAATAAGAGCATAGAAATAAAACACCAAAATAAATTTGAAAACTATTTTACCAGTAGTCCTATCAGTAATATTTCAGGTAAATTTTTATATATTTTTTCATCAGTTCACAATCTAATTCTGGATATACAATTCTCAGCAATAGGTCCTAGCTGGGAATGGGAGGTATGGAGAAAAAGAAATTATATTCATAGGTTTGTAATAAACCAAAGGAAGCAAGTAAATTAATAAATTAATTTTTATTAAATAAATTAATGAATTATAGGGATATTTTTCACAGTAATGATAATGAAAATTTAAGCTATTGCCATTATTAATTATTATGGGCAATAAAATAATATAGACAGATTATGGGATAAAATAGCAAATAACTCTGATAAATAGCAGTTGCAAATTTTCACATTAATATGTGATTGTAGAACATAATTATTTTGACTAAAATATTTTGTACATTAATTGGTACAACAGTTCACATATTTGAAAATAGCATTTTAAAATAAATAAAATAAATAGCATAAATAAAAAACAGGAATAGAGAAAGACAACTGTATAATTTGTGGGAAGTAAAACATTGTATAAGAATAAACTATTCCTATTTTAGTAGTAAGGGTGTATGTGTGTGACATGTGTGTGTACACATAAAACATGACCAACTTGAATATATTCTCATAAAAATTAAGGTAATTTTAGCTACTTTTTGTTT
This sequence comes from Leopardus geoffroyi, assembly GCF_018350155.1. Lineage (NCBI taxonomy): Eukaryota > Metazoa > Chordata > Mammalia > Carnivora > Felidae > Leopardus > Leopardus geoffroyi. The sequence goes on from NC_059333.1 coordinate 99,257,513, forward strand.
TCTCCATATTCTGGAGGGAAAAACTCCTGGAAAATGAATTGTAAAATAAACCCAGGAAAAAAAGATGGAAAAAATAAAAAGCAGAAATCAATGAAAGAGAACATAGAAGAAATTTAAAAAGTCAATAAAACTGACAAATGTCTTTTTTAAAAAAAGTTTTTTTTAATGTTTATTTTTGAGAGGCAGAGAGACAGAGCATGAGTGGGGGAGGGGTAGAGACAGAGGGAGACAGAATCTGAAGCAGCTTCCAGGCTCTGAGCTGTCAGCATAGAGCCTGATATGGGGCTCAAACCCACGACCACTGAGATTGTGACCTGAGCCAGAGTAAGACAGTTACTTACTGAGCCACCCAGGTGCCTCTAAAAGTGATCTTTTAAAAATTAACAATAAAATAAAATAATCTTTATTTACTGATAAATATTAAAGTTTAAAAATGATATAAATCATTGATATTAGAATTGAAAGAAGGGGTATCACTAGCATTCCTACATACCTTAGCATGAAAATAAAGAAGTGTTATAAAATAGCTTATGACAGTTACTTGACCAAATCAGAGAGAGTACACCAATTCCTTGAAAGATATAAATGATCAAAATTAAGAAAAAACAGAAATCTTGTATAGACCTGTTTTTTAAGGAAAGTTAATTCTAGATTTACCAGTAGTACCTTTATCTTATATTTGAGTTCTTAATTTTTTACTTTATATCTCAGATATTGTTATATCTTCACTTTACACAAAAAGTGATATATCTTCTAAGCTATTCTGTATCTTAAATTCTTTTACTGTGGACTGTCATTCTTGCACTGTATGACCTTTCTATGGCAAAAACTGTACAATTAAAAAACAGAGTAAACCCTATTTATTTGAGTTAAATTTTTTTTCATTGAAAATAAATAAAAACCCTGTTTTACTTAATTAATATCATGCCACATGTTGATAGAATTCTGGATTTAAGATGTTGTAGATGCATAATTATAAACACTTCATTGACTTCAAGATTGCTCCATGTTTTCTTCTGTCTCTTATTTTTCTCATTCTTAAATTCATCTCAGTTTTTTTTAATGATGTGGATTTCTCTTGGTATAAATTCAGATGAAAATATGAAGGGTAAGTAACATGATGTAGCATTAGATAAGTTTTTAAGCTCTTTTTCATGAGCTATGAGAACAATACTAATCACTTGTTGATGGGAGTGTTGTTTCACAGTCCTGGTGAATTGTGTTTCTCAAGACCATGAGTTTATTTGTTGTTCTAAGCCATTACAAGATTTCACTGGATTGTATTTTTATCCAGTCCACCTTCTTAAAACCTCTAAAATTCAAAAAGTTACAGACTTTGTAGGCTTTTCTTGAACTCGTTTGTGAACTTGTAAATCTTTTGTTGTTCTGTTCTTTTGGGGAGATTCATCTTTTAGATAAATTTAATTGACTCATGTGAATCTTTTCAATGGGTAGAATTTCAAGATGGACTTCAAGTGTGATTCATTGATCATGACTGATTTATATATGTAATATGCCAATTCTTATTTAATTACAAATACATATAATTACATATACCCAGCCACATTTTAAAAAGGAAGGAAGGGAAGGAAGGGAAAGAAGAGAAGGAAGGGAAGGATGGAAGGAAAGGGATGAGTAGAGTAAGGAAGAGAAGAGAAAGGGAAGGAAAGGGGAGAAGGAAAGGAAGTGAGAAAAGGAAAGGAAAGGGGAAAAGGAAAGAAAAAAGAAAAGAATAAAGGTATTTTACCAGTACCAGGCAGGTGAACTGGATTCAAATATATGTATATCATTAACTGGAAATTTGATCATGGGCAAGTTGCTTATTCTGTAATCAGTGATTTTCCTTTATGGAAAAATGTTGAATTAAGTATATTTTGTAAAACTTGCCAATATCAACATATTGTGAATCCATGTAAAGAAAAGTAGATCACAATAAAGTATTTTGGTAAGTATGGCTCCCAAAAAGAAATAGACTGAGTGAGAATGTAATTTACAGGAAATCAAGGGGATTCAACTGTCGATCAGGGTTTTACTATCAAATTTCTTTACTGATCCCATTTTAGGAGTGCCAACTAGAGACAAGGTAAAACAAGGTTATTATTTCAGTATATCTCAGTTCATAATCCTGTAGTTTATATCACCTGTAGTTTATATCACCTGTAGTTTATATCACCATAAGAAAAATAACTCCTTTAAACCCTGGGTGTGCATGTTTTTGGTTTTTGTTTTTTTTTGTTTTTTGGTTTGTTTTGTATTCACAAAAGGGCCATAAAATTTTAGCTTGAGTGATTTTTATCCTTAGAGAATATTGCTGAATTGGATCACACTAAAGAAAAAAAAAAATCTATTTCCACATGCTACAGATTTATGTCATCTAACAATTAGTAGATGAACTCTATGAAAGCCAGGGGAGGAATCAAGAATAACTAAAATAATCTGTATAAAGAACAAGAATTTGGCAGAAGAAAAGAGTAGTAAGACAGTATGGGCTGATAGAGAAATAGATTGTGATGCAGGTGACAGAGGATAAATTTGGAAAGTAAAATACCCGGTGTTAAATAACCTGAATGATTTCAAAACTATTAGGAAAATCTGGTCCTTCTGTTGAAAATTTTACTAAAGCTGCTAAAGTGAAATATTACATAAAATAATTTAAGTTTCACAATTATATTCTCATAACATTAAAAAACAGAGATAATAGGCAAATGTATCCTTTGATCTACTTCCTTCCCCAAGGTCCACTCTCTTCCCCAAATGGAAACTCAATTAAATATTATTCATAATTTTAGTCTGTTTTCTATAAATATATGTGCAAATATAAATATATAGTTTGGTTTTGACTAAATGTCTATTTTAAATAGCAAACTACCAAATGATTTAAATAAGTGTGGGACATTTGCAATGGACACACATTATATGTAAAAACACAGAAACTTTGAAAATAATAAGATGGATGATAAAACAATATGAAAACACGAGCCAAAATGGTAAAAATTATATTAATGGAAAAATATACTTTAATGAAACAGTGTTATCAGAGATAAAGAGAAATACTTCACAATGAAAAAAGATTATTCAAAAGAATATAAGAATCCTAAATTTACATGAAATTAGTAGACACCCTTTAAAATATACAAAACTTAAGTTTAAAGAATCAAAAGAAGAAAAAAATTCAAAATTGTACTAGGATATTTTCAAAATACTTTTTTCCCCCAATAAATTATAGAGCAAGCAGACAGTCAATAAATATGTGAAAATTAAAAAAAAAAAAATCAACTTAACATAACTTCTATTTTTACAGACTACTACCAAACCACTTTTATTGGGTGAATCTGGTCTGCATTCCAAAAATATACCATATTATAGGACACAAAGTAAGTCTCAAACACTTAAAAAATAGCCTTGAATTAAAATTTTTAATGTTTTTTTAATGTTTGAAAACTAATCAAGATGGCTTAAAATAGCCTTTGGAACAATGGAAGTCGGAATAAATATTAGAAATGGGGTGGCTGGGTTGCTCAGTTGGGTAGGTATCCAGCTCTCAATTTTGGCTCAGGTCATGATCTCACAGTTCATGTGTTTGAGCCCTGCCTACATCAGGTTCTGCACTGACAGTGTGGGGCCTGCTTGGGATTCTCTCTCTCCTTCTCTCTCAACCCCACTCTCAAAATAAATAAATAAAAAGTTAAAAAAAAGAATAAATATTAGAAGATAATGGACTGAAAAATAATGAAAATGTGACATCTCAAAAATTAGAAAAGGTGAAAATCTGTGAGCTAACATTTATTCTCAAAATGCTACCTGACAGCATAGAAAACCCAAAGATACTGGAAACTAATTAAATTAGAAAGAAAAAAAAGAAAAGGTGAGCAATTGAATCAATGAAATCAACAACACATACACACTAGAAGAGTAAGCAGAGAATAATCAAGAAATGATGACTGAAAATAAAACTTTTTACAAATATCCAAAATGGAAAATGGACATCATTAAACATTAAAAGGGTAGCAATAATATTTGAAAAAAAAATATGTCCGTAAACTTGACAACTAGGATTAATGGAAACTCACTGATTTCCAAAATGCATATTAGAGAAAAAAAAATTTTTTAATACTTATATATCTGTTCAAAAATTGAATCTCTACCTAAATTTTTCCTACTGTAGAAACTCTGGAGTTAAATTTACCAATGCTTACTAATCTTACAAACTCTTCCAATATATTGAAAAGAGGGGAAAAAAACTTCTCAGGTCATTTTATGAGAAACTAAATCATTATTATTTAGAGTTGACATAACTGGGGATATGTGAAATTGAAAAGAATCTACCAAAATAAACAATGAGAATTAAAATATGAATTTTTAAATTTTCTATATATGTTTAAATACAAAATTAAATGTATTTCTTAAGAGGAAAAAGTTTTTAAGATATTACCTATACACATTAAATACGTAGGAGTCTATGTAAAAAAGTGCATGATTACAATAAAAGTCACGACTGAGAGAAATCAGTTGCGCCCAAAACAGTCAATTGATATAACTCAATCATCATGGATTTTCAGATGGATTGGAATATTTAATATTGTTAGCATTTTATTTTTTCCCAAGCAGATCTATAAACTAAAGAAGTCCTAAATAAAATTCCATCAGATCTGTGTCCAAATTGATGTGATTTGAAAATTTATATGGAGAATACTTATGTAAATTTTGTTTATGAGCAACAAAACCTGATGATTTATTATCTACCAAATAATGAGACTTGTTATATGAAATTGATGAGATTTATACAGACAACAAAATGAGAGTTAAGATACATACTTGTACATATATAGAAACCTGATTCATGAAAGACACCAATTCAATTTGGTAGGAAAATAACTGCCTTTTCAATAGATATTTCAAGGTCAATAATATATCTACATGCAATAGAAAGGAAGTTGACTACTATCTTGCATCATAAAAAATACACAAAATACATCGTAAGCCTAAATGTGAAAGCTTAAATTATGAAACTTCTAAATGATAGAATATCTTCCGGAACTACAGGAGGGCAAAAATAACTTCATAAATCACAAGTTGCCTATAACAGAACAAATTGATAAATTATACTTAAGTATATTAAGAAGATAGTCTCAAAAATCAACATTAAAATTGAATTATATTTTAATATAAATAAATTACAAATGTCTATAATAAAATAATGTTATTATAACAAAAAAATAACTCACATCCATGATGCACAAAGAAGTTTAATAAACCTGTAAGACAAATAGTGCAGTAGTAAAAATGATCAAAAATTTTAATCAACTTGAAATATAGATTAATAAACCATTATATATCTCTATATATAGAGATATATAAATGATAAAACCATACTGTGATACTTCTGCATCCCTTTGACACCTGGGCAGGGCACCTGGGTGGCTCAGTCCATTAAATGACCACTCTTGGTTTTTGCTGCAGTCATAATCTCACTGTTGGTGAGATCAAGCCCTGGGTCAGGGTCCGCACTGCCAGTGCAGAACCTGCTTGGGATTCTGTCTCTCCTCTTTCTCTCTGCCCCTCCCCCAGCTTTCATACACTCTTTCTCTCTCAAAATTAAATACACATTTAAAAATAAATAAACATTTAAAAATATATATAATTTAAAGATAAAAATAAATAAAATTAAAAGTAGTGACAATACAAATGTTTGAAAGGCTTTGGAGCAACTAGTAATCTCACAGTTTGTCTTGGGAATATAGATTCATACAACTTTGGAAAATTTTGGCAATGTCTAATAAAGTTAAATATTTGTATATTTTATGGCCCAGCACCTTCACTCCTGTATATAACCAAGAATGATCGTGTATTTCCATGAAAAGATATGTACAATAATGCTTAGAGAAGCTTTATTCACAATAGAGTTATAACTTAACCTAAGTTGTCCATGAGTAGTAAAATTTTAAAAAATCAGTGGTAGGATATTCTACAAAATACTACAAAAATACTACACAGTCTTGAAAAAGAACAAATGTTCCTTGAAGCCACAACATGGGTGAATGTCATAAACATAATCCTGAATTAAAACATCAAGCACAAAAGTATATATATTATATAGTTTCATTCAAATAATGCAGGCCAAATTAATCTATGGTAATAAGAGTAGTGACTAGGTTGAGGGGAGTGTTAAGGAGGTTTCTGAGCTGAAATTTGCTCTATATCTTGATCTGATAATAATAGGAGTATGTGTAAGTAAAAATTCTCCAAAATAGAACTTTAAGATTATTTTATATTTAACACAAAGAAGAGTAGACTTCATTAAGTAAATATGAGTAAACCAGCTGTATTTTTCCAAATTAACACATATGTTGATATCCTGAAGTAGAATGTTAATATTTCAATAAAATATTAAATATGTGCCTTTGCCTTAATATTGGCAGACAATTGTTAGAATGTAGGTTACACTTGTTTTACTATGGCAAATTGTGAGTACAATCTTCACTGTCAACAACCAAGGAAGTACTGTGTGTGTTTTCTTAGCTTTAGAAATAGCTTTAGGGGCGCCTGGGTGGCTTAGTCGATTGGGCATTGGACTCTGGATTTTGGCTTAGTCGTGATCTCGTGGTTGTAGGACTGAGCCCTGTTTTGGGCTCCATACTGAAAATGAAGCCTGTTTAGGATTCTCTTTATCTCTCTCGTTGCATCTCCCCTGCTCATGCTTTCTCTTCTCAAAATAAATAAATGAACATTAGAAAAAAAGAAATAGTTTTGAAGCATCACAATGAATTGAGTATTAGTTACTAGTGATTGCCATTCAAAAGGTATTACCAAAAAAATGGTGTAAATTCAGCAAACAATTGGTCATTTAGCAAAGGAAAGGGAATACAGGGAGACCCACAATTTGGGCATAAAATGTTTGGAAATTTTGACATTTCTAGAACTAAAATTGTAAGAGATAAGCTTGAAGAAGTTTTTGAGTGGTAGAAACTCACTAAAAATTTAATGCCCTATAGCAATAATTAGATTAGTTTGTTTTCTTTATTTAAGACTTAAATTTGCAGGAAATCCTATTACCAAGGAGAATGTAAGCCTTGTCTAAAATGTTCTGTGATTCCTCAATTCATCTTAAAACAATTGCTGAATAGCCTGTAGAGGCTTCCCAGTAAGCAATGAGGGAATACCCACCACCGCTCGTTTCAGATATAACCAGAGAAGTTAATACACGAGTAGCAGCCTCCAAAAGACTAGAATCAAGAACATCAGGGAAAACAGAAACAGCAGTTCCTTTCAGAGAGTAGAATCAGTGTGTAAAATGACCGTTGCACAATGATGGCAAGATTTAAGAATTGTCAGTGCCCTTAGCAGGGCATCCTCTCATCTCCTAGTTTTACTCGTATCTTCTGGTTATTTTTCTGTGACTGTCTCTCCCCGCTCCATTACTATAATTTGATTGTTTAGGGGTGGTGCATAGAAAACTTTCTAGGTCTTACATTGATTTCTTAAAAAGATCCATATTGCCATCTCAAGGATATTGGTATCCATGAATTTGAATTAGATGAAGGAATTGGATGAAATTGTGTGGTGTCTTCACTAACAAACATCCTAAGTAAAAGAGTGGCAGTAAAACATACATTTGGTAACCAAAATGTTAGATTTTTTAAAGAGCACTCTGTGCTCATTAAATGTAGTATTTTTTCTTTCTTCTAGGAATACAGTTAGAATATGTTTCCTGTGCCCTTTGGGGAGTGAGTTTGAGCCGCAGTCCTAAGTTATAACCAATGGGACGTAGATGAAAATGATACACAAATACTTTTGTGATGGGGCTATAGGTACTTCTCTCACAACATTCTATATTTCCTTTCTTTATCCATTTGTATATCTTATAAAGAGGATACACAAAAATCTCCAGTGCCCTAGGTAATAGTATTTAGTCACTGAATGGTTGCATGGAGATACATGTCCTACAAATATACACACATAATCTCTGACCCTCATGGAATGTTTATTAGAGACACAAAAAAGCTTTGCAGTAATAAGCCATCGTGTTTAGGCTTTTTTTGTTTTTTAATTATAGCAACTAGTGTTATTTTTCTTGACTAATAACATCCATGGGAACAACCAATATAAGTTGTACTTTGGAACATCAGAGAATTAATTTAATTAATTATCTTAAGGTTTACTTGCTTTTGAAAAAAATTGAAACCTTTTTTTTTTTATCACTTACAAAACCCTATTGTTATAAGGTGTAGGTATTTGAGATATTTAATTCCTCTCATTTTTAAAAAATTTTTAAAATGCTTATTTATTTTTGAGAGAGACACAGAGAGAGAGAGAGAGAGAGAGAGAGAGAGAGAGAAACAGCGCACAGCTGGGGAGGGGCAGAGAAGGAGGGAGACAGAATCTGAAGCAGGCTCCAGGCTCTGAGCTGTCAGCCCACGTGGGGCTCGAACTCGCAAACTTTGAAATCATGAGCTGAGCCAAAATCAGAAGCTCAACTGACTGAGCCACCCAGGTGCCCCTCCTCTCTTATTTTATTCCAATGTCCTTGTCTTTTTTTTTTTTTTTTTTGCAGAGCATTATACATTTTGTACAATTGTGGAATTTGAGGTAAAGGTTTGCAATACATTTCTTTTTATTTCCTGTCCTGTATTTCTAAAAGAGATGATTTTCCATTCTCTCCTTACAACTAGAATGAAGTGGACAAGATTGATTTTTCCACCATAAGTAGAAATGGAAGCTTGTTAACTAAGTTAACTTTATTATATACCTGGGAAGAAAGTTACATTTTCTGCATATTAGATATATTATAAATTTTAAACTTACATTATTTTTGACTACAGTTGCTTGCTTTTAAATTTTTTTTTTCAACGTTTATTTATTTTTTTTTTTTGGGACAGAGAGAGACAGAGCATGAACGGGGGAGGGGCAGAGAGAGAGGGAGACACAGAATCGGAAACAGGCTCCAGGCTCTGAGCCATCAGCCCAGAGCTTGACGCGGGGCTCGAACTCACGGACCACGAGATCGTGACCTGGCTGAAGTCGGACGCTCAACCGACTGCGCCACCCAGGCGCCCCAACAGTTGCTTGCTTTTAAATAGGTTTTATCTGGTGCCTTTCTGTGAATTCTATTATTTTTCCTCTTTTTGTGATAGCTTTAAGTATGTATAATTTAAGTAGATATACATAAATATTTTAATTATTCATCATTTATGTGCTTTATATAGAAAGATAGGACTTTCTACTTTGAATCTTGTAATTTAACATATTCACATGTTTTGTGAGTTTTATGTCATTATATTTATTCTATTTTATGTTTGAAACTTACCATGCATTCTAATTTTTCTTTTCTAAATTGTATTGGATTAATTGAATTTTCTTTGTTATGTAATATTTAAAGTTAAAACTTATATCTCCGATTTACTGATTTGAATGTTGGAAGAAAATAATAACACAAGTTTTTATATATTTTTTGGAATACAAAATTAATAACTGTTACACTGCAAATATTCAGAATTCATAAAATAAATTAATTATAAACTAATTTAAATAAAGCTAAATATTTAAATATTTCAAAAATTAGGAACATAAATACCAAATAAAGAATAATCTAAATATAAATATTGAACACATGCAGTTATTCTAACATACTTATTAGCAGATGAAATCCATCCAAAATTATAGAAAAAAATACAAAATGAAAAAATAAAAAGTTTATAGAAAAATTAAAATGATATGATAGTATTACTTAGAAGGCAAGATTGCCAAACAATATTAAGGAAAGTTAGATACAAGTCCAGATCGATGTATTGTTTGATTCCAATTACACTGATAAATGCTGTCTCACACACACAGACTGGAAAGAACCACACCAAAATAGTAGTAGGGATTATACTGTGCTGTAGAATTATGAGTAATGCCTCTTTTGTCTTTTTTTTTTTTTTTTGCTTCAACATTTTCCATGTATTCTAATTATTTTCAACTAAAGCCTAGAACTGTAGGAAGAGGAAAAGCAATGACAAGACAAATATGGCATGATGCATCCACTAATAATAGAAAGGGACTTCCAAGGACTTTATCCCATGCCCCAATCTGGGCATGGGATAGCACAAAACACTATCTCTGCACACCCTGGAAGAGTTTCGGATGCCAGTGGACTCTCTCCCCAACTAGCCTCACCTCTCAGCTTTCTGAAGGTGACCTGTGGAAAGATACTATTCCATGATCTGTTGGAAGTCTTCCTCAAAAAGCTTCTTAAACAACTTTTGCTAGGTTTGCTGCATTCCAGGACCTTCTTGGTATGCTCTGCATCTAGTTCAGCTCTGAAGCTTTAAAGTTCCTTCCTTTTATTTTTCTTATACTTATGTATCGTTGTAATTCACACTGCCCACATAAATCCTCCAGATTCAGCAGGCAGTTCTCTATCTTCCCAAAACTAGCCTCTAAATAAAAGTCTGATTTGCTGTCATGGGTTCTAAGTCTGTTCTGAACGCTGGAAGCTGCTGAAGTTACTCCTGTAATTCGATTAGGGCTTATCTTCTTTTTCTCCCAGTGTGTTAAAGCGTAGCCACCTCACTACCCACCAACCCTCCAGCACGTGCACATTGCTTGGCTCTTCTGTGACATGTAGCTCATGTATCTTCATATCTGCTAATTGGTTCTAGTCTAACAGAGTACTTTGGCAAATATGGAATACTTTGGGGTCAATTTTTCCAGTTGCTGAAAAGCTTTCTGAATTTCATTAGCTAGGGGAATTATATAAAGACTCTTATAACCTAACTCTAAATATTTTTATCTGATTTCTTTAATCCTTGAATAGTATCTCTTTTCAGTAGTACATTTTAAATTGTTTTTTAAAGCAATGAGACATTTTAATTCATATGAGTTCTGCCTTTTGAGAAAATGAAACATTCCCAGTTCTTTGTCTTCTTTAGTTTCACCATGCTTACACTTCAGTGCAGTATTGCCTATATCACTTAGAACATTCTTATTTTCATACCCTTCCTATTCAAAGACCTTTGAATGAGTGAAAGTTATTCTAGCAATAAAGCTTTGCTTTGTAAATTATAATTGTCTTCCTTCTCTGGAGGAGTTTGTGATTTAGAATTCTTTCTAAGCTATGGTATCTTTGTTCCACTCAAAATATTAATGTAGAATTTCAAAGTACGTCAAGGATAATGAGAACTTTTAAATTTTGAATTTCTGCACATCCTTCAAGGGAAAAAATTACAGATCAGTAAAGTTAGCTAATAAAATCATCCATAGTTAATACCAACAGCATAACTAGGACAAAGAGAATGCCATACATTTTAATTTACCTAATGGTAAATAACTACCTAAGACCACAGATTGTGTTTAATGCCTGTACTTAAATGGAGCCAGTACCTGAATGGAGAGTCACAGGCAGTTGTGATGAACATAAGGGACTGCTGTTGGGTCCTATTGGGAATGACTACAGATAACACCTAATAATATTCATTTTCTATAGTAGAAAAGTAGAACCAGGACAAGGGGCCTGGGTGGCTTAGTTGGTTAAGCGTCAGACTTCATTTCGGGTCATGATCTCATGGTTAGTGGGTTCAAGTCCCCCATTGGGCTCTGTCTGTACTGACAGCACAGAGCCTGGTGTCCACTTGGGATATTCTGTCTCCCTCTCTCTCTGCGCCTCCCGTGATAATGCTCTGTCTCTCTCTCTCTCAAAAATAAATTAACATTAAATTAAAAAAAAATAATGAAAGAAAAAGTAGAACCAGGGTAAGAAAGCACAGAAAACATTAACAGAGAACATTAATTGCACTTCAAAATGTGTGATACCAAAGATGGTGGTGTCATGCAGGCATCAAGTCTGCAGACAATGGAAAATATTTATAAAGGGGCTCCTTGGAGGCCTGATGGTGAAGAGATATAAAGAAGTGCCTGAAAATTAAAGCCTTGTTGGAATTAGAAAATAGCAAAAAATATAAAATGTTGGACCAGAAGAGATTCCGTTAATTTCCATTTGTTAGAGACATCACTGTAGCAACGGGATAGCTTGGTATTGAGCTAAGAAGTGAAGGAAGTCACCAAACCTCACCTTTATAGGCTCTTTGTGCTGTTAGTCCCAGAAAATTCAACACACTAATCAAAACAGCAAAATGTGAACCCTGAACCCATTAAAGTTACCATAAGAATAAAAGAAAACATGAGCATTCTATTTCTTAACCAAAAAGTTCTCTAAATTAAAAAACAAAAACTGTAACACCATTCTGATATGAATTAAATGTAATTCAACAAGCATTTTCGGAATTAAAATAGCACTAAAACTCAGAAATACAAAGAGTCTGGCTACAAATGGACACATGAAAGCATATAAAATAAGAGCTGACTGAAGAAATTAAATAAAAGACAATAGTCTCTGAGATGAAGACTAAATTGCAAGGTCTCCAACAAAGAATAGATACAGTCAAAAGCATAAAGGGGATTTAGACGATAAAAGTGAAAAAAAAAAAAAGGCAAGAACAATATTTAAAAAGGCAAAAGTGAAAAGAAATGTGTATGTGTGTATGTATAAAGATCTAAGATATATAGCAAATTAGATGAAGTTTTATAGAAATGTTCTAGTTAATAAATGAAAAAAGTGATGGGGTACAGATCTACTTAGGTATATAGTATATAGTCTCTATAGATCATATACTGTAGATATAGATGTATTATATATCTATATATCTAGATATATAAAAGCTTCAGAGTTTACTTTTCTAGTGACCTACAATACAATGGTGAAGAAAACAATGGCTCTACTCTCACTGTGGTGGAACAGGGCAAATGAAATTTTGGGTTTTATAATCCAGTGAAAGTTCCAGTGCATGTTAGGTGTGAACTAAGATGAGACCCCTCTTTCTGATCTTCAGCAATACCACATGAAGAGGAGGAACTCCTATTTGATGTAACAGAATTGTCTTGTTGATAAAATAATGGTATTTGATAAAGGCCATTTTCACAACAAAAAGCAAGATTTCCGCTTGAACAAGTTATTTGAGTTTTCCAATAGTTTACCAAAGTTAAATCCCATTAAAAAGAAATCCATACAAAAATCTGTATATAACTTTAATGAAATTCAAGAAGAGTTCACCTCAAATGCAAGCAGCAATAAACATTATAGTTTGTATATTCTATACATATGTGCAAATGCATGTGTACACATATACTTACATGTTTTGTTTATAATACCCTTAGTATTAAAATTAATTACAATATTTGTTATTAATGGAGGCAGTATACTTTATAAATATGCATTAAAATGTTTTTCCCCTAAAATTTAATCACCATTATGCTATAATTTATACTTTGTATGATGATTCAGAAAGGATTATGAAGTGGGGTGTATACATCGTATTTTTTTTCAAAACTGAAGTTATTATATTGATGATAAAGCACACTGTTAGCAAGGGTAAAGAAAGAGACACCTTAAAAACTGCAGTTGGGTGTGAAAATTAGTTAAAATATCTAGAGGGCAATTATGGCACTCATATTTGGGGAAAAATAGAAATATCAATTTCATTTTTAGGAATAATTACCTTATGGAAAGGTATTACAAAATTAAGTAAAATGAAAATTAACTTAAAATTCATAAATTCTAATTTTATAACTTAAAATATACTTCTAGAGAGACATAAATGTTGATATTCAACATATAAAATTAATATAAATATTTTAGAAAATATTGAACAATTAGGGAAAAGAAAGAAAATCACTAAAATTGATTATTTTATCTCGTGTTTTGGGATAATAGCCACATAGTTAGAATACTTTTTAATGTTGTTTTGCTTCATGTTATTTTCTCAAAAAACGTGTATTTCTATAAAAATATGGAATATTGCCAAGATCCAAATAAACAACAATTCCAATATTTATAATGCTATATTGTTGATGTTAATGCTACATTTATTACCGTATAAAAATACAAAGCGCATATCAAAAAATACTTATTTTTCCTCACAATTATTGTTGTAGTAAGACATACCTTTGAAGTTTTCATCAATGGTAAGAGTAAATGAATGTATGTTTTAATAATTCAAAAGATCTTATTACCTTCTGCTGCAAGCTAGAACCACCATTGCAAGAATGACTAGGGATAGGGGTGCCCAGGTGGCTCAGTCAGTTAAGCATCTGACCTCAGATCATAATCTCACAGTTCATGAGTTCAAGTTCAGTTGGGCTCTGTGCTGACAGCTCAGAGCTTGGAGCTGGAGCCTGCTTTGGCTTCTGTGTCTCCCTCTCTCTCTGCTCCTTCCCCGCTTGTGCTCTTTCTCTCTCAAAAATAAATAAATAAACATAAAAAAAAAAAAAGAATGACTAGGGAGAGATAAGCCTTCAGATCAGTGGAATATTTCTTTATACTTGCCTAACTTATTAATATCTTTAAGAAAAATTAACTCATTTCACTTAGCATAATACCCTCCAGTTCCTTCCACATTGTTGCAAGTGGCAATATTTCATTCCTTTTGATGGCTGAGTAATATTCCAGTGTATAAGAGACAAATCCAGAAACTCTTAACCACAGAGAGCACACTAATGGTTACCACAGGGAGGTGGGTGGTATGGATGAAACAGGTGATGGGATTAGGGAACGCACGTGTCGCGATGAGCACTGGGTGTTGTATGGAAGTGTCGACTCATTATATTATACACCTGAAACTAATATTACATTGTATACTAACTAACTGGAATTTAAATAACAAATTTTTTAAACAAAAAAGGAAAGAAAGACAAATTAACTCTCCTTGTCCTAAAATACATAGGAAATTTATGTTATAGAATCTGGAAAAGCAGATTCCTCACAGTTATTAAATGATTTATATCTAGTGACTTGTTTATCAAATGGTAAAGTAGAATATCAAAAGCAGCAAATGTTCATTACACAATTAAGGCACTCAGGAAGCACATTATGATCCATTACAAATTATTTGTCAATTTTAACATTTTGTCAAGAAATCCTTACATTTTACTACAGTGGACATGGGAAACAAATTAACAACGAAAAAGGGATGATGATATATGTTATTTAACATATGTGTTTACTCCACATTGTGCCTGTCTGAAAAAAGGTTTAAACAGTCAAGTGATTTCATCTGTTTAGTCAATCAAGAATACAATAGGCATTTTTTCCCACAATACCGTAATAACTGTATTACAGAGCTTCTATAAATTATAAATAATCTATAAAATAATTATAAAAAGCATGAGCCCTAGAGGTGAAAATTTCTGGATTCAAATTCTGGTTCTACTAGTAATCAGAAATGTGATTTGGAGAAAGTCATATTCATTAGCTTCTTCATCTTTAAAATAAGGTTATTATGAAAATAAAAATGATTAGTATCAGACACGGAAAAGCACTATATAAAATTTAGTCATGACTATTATTATAATTGTTATCATCTTTGCTGACAATACTATACTACCAACTACTGCTAGTGTTAGTAATACTGAAGGTAGTTATCATTTGAATTTTATCTGCCATAAAAACGCAATAACCTCTTCTGATAGCCTTTGGTAGAATATAAATTTCAACTTCCTGATAATGAAGCCATTCCTAATGTACAACTGAAATCTTAGTGTTTTTTGGAAGACAACACAGTAGCAGGAGAAGCATTATCTGCAGATTATGATGTGCAAACTTTTAAGCATGTGATTGAATTTTTACAACAATCTTGAAGTAATTATTTGTATTCACATTTTGCAGATGCTGAAACTAAGTTCTAGTCTATAAATATGTGGCAGAGCCAACACTGCTTTCTATGGACAAAGGAATAAGTCAGTCTTTGACCCACAGTATTACAATTAAGCCATTCTTTAGGTTCAACACAAAGTAGCCCCATGTGTTTATTTTTCTGATGTTGGAGTGATACTATTATCAGATTATCTATCTAGAGAAGATGTAGGACTATAGATAGAATGTTGCTCCAGAGATTGAGAGACTTAATGTTGCCTAAATCACAGGGTTCTTGTGAGGGTGCAAGGAAATGTTTACAGAAATAAATTTGTGAACTGTGAGAATATATGTCACTGGAATACTACATAGCTTTGAGAGTGTTGTGATGGTTTTTTGACAAAAATGGAGTATTCTGTAAAGTTTTTTAAATTATTTTTGAGAGAGAGAGAGAGAGGGAGGAGAGAGCAAGCAGGGGAGGGGGAGGAGCAGAGAGAGAGAGAGAGACAGAAGATCTGAAGTGGGCTTGCACTGACAGCCAAGAGCCCAATGGGGGGCTGTAGCTCATGAACTTGTGAGATCATGACCTGAGCTGAAGTTGGACACTCAACTGACTGAGCCACCCAGGTGCCCCTAGTTTGTATAATTTTTAATAACTTAGGAGTCTCACATATCCAAGCAGAAATGCAGTTAACTTTTTTCATTTTGCTTTTTTATAATATCATAATCCACACATGATTTCTCTTTTTTTGGAATACTGTTTGCTAAGTGTTGTTTTACTTCTATTCCTTTCTTTTTTTAAATATATTATAAACATTCAGTAATGGTCCTTGAGGGGCGCCTGGGTGACTCTCTCAGTTAAGCATCCGACTTCAGCTCAAGTCAGGATCTCCTGGCTGGTGGGTCCCAGCCCCACATTGGGCTCTGTGCTGACAGCTTAGGGCCTGGATCCTGCTTTGGATTCTGTCTCCCTCTCTCTCTCTGCCCCCCCCCACTCGTGCTCGCTCTCTCTGTCTCTCTCTCTCTCAAAAATAAATCTAGAGGGGCGCCTGGGTGGCGCAGTCGGTTAAGCGTCCGACTTCAGCCAGGTCACGATCTCGCAGTCCGTGGGTTCAAGCCCCGCATCGGGCTCTGGGCTGATGGCTCAGAGCCTGGAGCCTGTTTCCGAATCTGTGTCTCCCTCTCTCTCTGCCCCTCCCCTGTTCATGCTCTGTCTCTCTCTGTCCCAAAAAAATAAATAAACGTTGAAAAAAAAATTAAAAAATAAATAAATAAAAAATAAATCTAGAAAAATTAAAAAAAAATAATGGTCCTTGAGAATTTACTTGCCTCTTGGAATTTGTGGGTACAGATAATCCCAAAATTTTAATTTTGGAATTATGAAACCTGTTACTAACTTCTTCAAGAATAATTATTTAAAAAAGAAATATATGCTGGGGTACCTGGGTGACTCAGTCAGTTAACCGGCCGACTTCGGCTCAGGTCATCATCTCACGGTTCACGAGTTCGAGCCCATCGTTGGGCTCTGTGCTGACAGCTCGGGGGGGCCTGGAGCCTGTTAGGATTGTGTCTCCTGTCTCTCTCTGTGTCCATCCCTCCCTCAAGCTCTGTCTCTCTCTGTCTCAAAAGTAAATAAACATTAAAAAAATTTTAAAAAGGGGCGCCTGGGTGGCTTGGTCGGTTAAGCGTCCGACTTTGGCTTAGGTCATGATCTCACGGTCCGTGGGTTTGAGCCCTGCGTAGGACTCTGCTGACTGCTCAGAGCCTGGAGCCTGTTTCGGATTCTGTGTCTCCCTCTCTCTCTGACCCTCCCGTGTTCATGCTCTGTCTCTCTCTGTCTCAAAAATAAATAAACGTTAAAAAAAATAAAAAAGAATAAATATATGCTAATTTTGATTGAACGCAATTTTAGATGGTACTTCCTTTTGCTATCCTATATTATAAATAATGTTTGCAATGAAACTAGAAAATTTCAAAGTAATGATATCTTCATAGAATTGGTAATCACAATAGCTAATAATTCTGAATACTTGTAGTATATCTGTCTCTTTTATGCCATTTCATCTTCATAACACTCCTAAGAGTTTTGTTATTGTCTATGTTTAAAGATAATCAAATTGAGGTCTCAAAAGGTTAGTTAATTTTCCCAAGATAGGGAAGTAAGAAATAAAAACTTAAGGTCTCAAGTATGATCCAGGATTCAAATGAAAGTGTCTGACTTCAAGAAAAATGTACTACTATGAGACGTAGGGTCTTGATGAATCATGATTGCTATATGAAATATGTAATTAGAACTATTAGTATTCTCCTTATTCATGTATCTTCAGTTTACCTACATTTTACCTATTGAAATTGTGAATTCTTACCCATTGTATCCTAGTTTCTTTCTATTCCCCCTCCTCCCCTTCCTCATTAAACATTTAAATAATGCTTACTATATCTAGGCACTGTTGCAAGTGCATCATATAACTTCCATATCCTCAAAATTCCATTCATTTTTATTTTGTGATTAAACTGCACTCTATTAGATCCAGTTTTGTTGAATTCAATTTTTAGGTCTAAAAATGCACCATATCAAGACATAGGTAGTTGCTTTGATTTGATTTGGATTTCTTTAAAAGTTACATTAAAATTGTAAATTAGGTGGCTGCATATTTTACATGTAAACTGAAACAATTTTGAGAATGAAATGGACAGTAAAAATAAATGTGTCAGAACAAGAGGAAAAATGTGGTACTCTCCTAGCATACCAGTCAACCCACTCATAATGAAAAAATTAGAGTTCTCAATAGTAGGAAACAATTAGGCTAAATGAACAACTTTTTAAATTTTTTGTAGGATGATCTTTTGAAAATATATATGCTAATGGTCAGCACTTCAAATGTTGAATTATTAATTCACACCTACTGTTACTACATTTGGTCATATCCTTAAAGTCCCAAAGTTTGCACTTTCAGTGGTAGAATTACACATAAAAGAATCACTAAAGCATTAAATTTCAGCCTGTATAGACCCAAGAAACAGGTTATTCAGTGAGTTTGTTTACGGACGATATCTCAATATAACATTGCTTGAGGCAGATCCTGGACCTCCTCAGTACATCTCATTGCCTTCTACGGATTTAGAGTGTGGAGATGGGGGGATTCTGTCACAAGAAAGCAACTAAAAGTGGCCCTATCTGCTTCCATTTTGATTTAGCCTGCAAGTCACTAAAGGAAGCTTAAGTTGATTTGTAGACTTTATAAATTAAATTTCAGAAATACCATGGGTTTCATTAACAGAATTTCAGCATTGCAATTTTGAGCTTTTATATCTCTCCGAGTTACTTACTGAAATAAATGATTGTGAGATCTTCAGCACTATCAGTGTCTGGCACATCATTATGATCATCATGAAACATTTGGATAATTCTCACTGTATGTTAGGCACAGTTCAAAGAGCGTTAGGTAGAGTATTTCCTCTTATCCATAAGATCAAACTAGTATTGTCGTACTTATTTTGCAGATAAGTAAACTAAGGCACAAAGAGACTAAGTTACCTGCTAACGGTACATAGCTGGAAGGTGGCAAAATCAGAGTTGGTTCTTCAGTCTGCACTCTTTAACCATTACACCATGTTGCTCCTAATATATATTCTATTAATGATACATCTGTTATCTCATCTGAATTTTAGTATAAACCAGTGAAGTAGTCAGGATAGCTATTGTATTCTCAAATTATGGATAAAAATAATCAAGCTCAAAATTACAAATAAAAATAATTCAAGCATCTTGCGCAAGCTTATGCAACAAGAGGTACAAGTGGCATCTGGAAAGGGAAAATCTAAATATAATTCCAGTCCTCTTTCAACTACATCATCCTAAATTAAAAGGCTAGAATACATCTGAAAAAAAGTGGGGTATACTGAAAGAATGATTCTAAACTTAAATTCACTTTTTTTTCTAAGACTAAATATATATCAGAATATGTTTAATGTTAAATCATAACTGGGAGGGCACAAGCAGGAATACAGACACAAGAGCAAGGCAAAGAATGATGTGCAAATGCCTCTAATAAACTGCACAGGATATATCAAAGACTCAGCAAGCACCTTTATCCATGGTGAACATGATTCATCATCCATGCCCACCTCCATATGTAACTCCTTCATAGTCTTCTTTCCTGCATATCTTTTGTGTTTCCTGCTTTAAATGCCCATTTTTTTAAAAAAATCATTAAGCTAATAGGAATATGTACTGGGAAATTCATGAGAAGCTGAATACTAATCTATCTTTTGCTTACTCTTCTCCTTAAACTTGAATTAATTGGGAGTCTATATTAGTAATGTCTATAGCCTTATTGTTCTTATATAATCTTCAAACATTGAACTCTAGAATAATAATCTTAATCAACTCCCTGGAGTCTCTGAAACCTTAATTTCTTCACCTAAAACAAAATAAAGCAAAACAAAGTGATATTCTAACTACTTAGTTGTCATTAGGATCAAATGAAATAGTATATAAGGAAAGCTATGTAAAATGTAAAAAAAGTATGAAATATAAAAACAGTAAATCCATGTGAATCATATAATAAATTCTTACCAAATATTAGGGGCTTTGTATATGGTTATCTTTCCCACTTTTTATGAAACCTATTTTCTGGGACTTGTTTTTAACCTACCTGCTTATTTCCAATTCAGTTCTTGTGTTTATTGTTGTTTTGTCATCCTTCACTACCTCCCTGAGTGGAGAACTGATCCTGAAACCAGATAAACTGACTCCGATTCCATTCAAGCAGTTCCTACTAAATAGAATGAAAAATGTGGTCATTTGATTTGTGTACTTAGTGAAGATAAATACCTAGTGCTGAATAAATATTGGATGTTTATGAACTTAAAATTAAGCTACCAGATAAGTAAAATTTCTGTCTGTCCTCTGGACCAGTTTCTTACTATGATTTATTTCCCCCTCCCCTCTTTTCTTCTTTGTATCTCAGCATCAAACAGGATTAAGGCAAACTAAATATCTTGGTCACATACTTTCTAATTAGTATCCAGCCTACTTTAATCTGGCATCTTTCGCCACTGAAAATTGTCTATTCTAGCGATTTAGTTCAGTCTTTTTCATTTGTTCTTTGAACATTTGAAACTATTCATAACCTTTTTTTCTTGAAATTTTTTACTATTTTGCTTCTACAAAGCCATTTTGCTCACTTATGAACATTTCTTCTCAATCCATACGTCTGTTTTCTTTCCTTCCCCTGCAATCTGACACTCCTCCCTTGATTGTTTCATGCATTTCCTGATTGGTTAGTCGTACTCTGAAGGCTTCTAAATCTGTATCTCTAGTCCAGGTAACTACCCTGGGTTCCAGAAAAATATATAACTAAATATACATTTTCTCCTAGTGCTCCCATAGATATGTAAACCAAGCAAGCCAAATGTGAAACATGCTCTTTCTATTTCCTATAGTAACTAACAAGTGGCTAAAGCCAGAATTACGGAAGCAGTTTAGACTACTTAAAACATTTTACCCCTTTTTCAGAACTGTCATTAGATTCTGTATATTGAACTTAATATGACTGTCTCCACCTCTGCAGTTTTTGGTCTCATAGTATCTTGGATATTGTTATCTAATGTTGTAATATCTAGCATTATAATATAAAATCAAACAGTCTGGAGTGCCCCATCAAATGTCCCTTCACAACTGCAAACTATATACTTGTACTAAAGTCATAATTGAGTTATTTGCCTGTTTAAAAATATTTAATGACCTCTGTCACGTACAAAATTAGATCTCAAACTTCAAAAAAATGGACTGAGAGATTTTTTATGATATACTTCCTATCTTTGCAATCTTTAACCTGTTATTTTCTTTCTCACTTAAACTACTGTTGAGTCTTAACACGTATTTAAACTTTCTGGTTCAATTTATATGTGTTTTTTTTTTCAAGAAATGTACATACACTACTGTAAATGTAGTTTCTCCTCCTCATGATTTTTTTCTTGTAATTTTCTTAATAACATTTTCTTTTCTCAAGCTTAGTTTATTGTAAGAATACAGCATGTAATACATATAACATACAACATGTGTGTTAATTGACTATTTAAGTTATCAATAAGACTCTGGTGAACAGTAGGTTATTTGTAAATTTGGGGGGAGTCAAAAGTTATATGCAGATATTCCACCGTAAGAGGGGTCACTGTTCCTAATGCTTGCATTGTTCAAGGGTCAGATGTATAGTGATTGGCTACATCTACTTCCAGAACATACTATAATGTGGTTTGCCTTCAGATCTATACTCACCTGAAGATGAGTATAATTCCTGAAATGGTACATCCTGTATATCTTAACACATGTACCAAGGTTTAGTTAAAATATCATTCTAAAGTAAAATGTTCATTCTATAACTAACCTAGGATTTTCTCACATATTTTTTTCATCAATCAGATTCTATTTTGTTTTTGTTTTTGCCAGGTCCACATGCAGTCATGGTTTAGATGCCCTTTACTTATTTTGCGATCATTCTTTGCTGCTAACTCCATTGAAGTAACCCTTTTCTTCTTACCACTTAGACCTAATTCTCATTTCTCATTCTAGGCATGCCATTTGCATTTGGTTACAGACATTGTTTTCACTCTGCTTTTCCTTGAATAAGATGACACTTATTCAGTGTCTATATTCATCTATTCTCAGGTTACATAATTCCTTGCATAAGCAGCCTAGGCTCTTAGCCACATTGCAGAGAACATTACTGATCTTTACTGTGAGCCGTTTTCGTATCATATGTGGTGCTGCAGCAAGATAAATTGCCGGTGGATTTGTGCAATCCTTTTGTTGGGAAAACACAGCACTTGTAATTAAACACTTAAATTGAGTCTTTTGGGTCAAAGACCTAGTTATTTCATCACAATAACAGTGAGATTCTCAATGAGATGCATGACCTCTTGTTTTGCTAAGTGAAAAGTTTCAAGAAAATAGAAAACTTCAGGCTTGTAATGTAGGTCACAGATGTCAGATTTCAGGTTTACCTAAGTTCTTTAATGCTTTTAAAGCTTTAATGAGGTTTAGTTTATGTACAATAAACTGCATATATTTAAATTCTGCAGTTTTGATATAACATTTTAAGCCATCATCATATTGAAGGTACTAAATATTTCTATCAAATCCTACAGATTCTTGTGGCTCTATTAGTACACACCCTTCACTATCCCATTCTCAAGCCAAAACTGATCAGATTTGTGCCACCATTGAATGGATGACATATTCCAAAATTTTATAAAAATATAATAACATATGCAATCTTTTATTTATGTCCTCTTTTATTCTAGAAAAGGATTTTGACATTTTTTCACGTTGTATATAGCAATAGTTTGTTGCTATTACTGATGAGTAGTATTCCATTGTATAGATTGTATAGATTCAATTGTAGAGATATACCATAACTTGTTTTTCCATTTTCCTACTGATGACGTTTAGTTATTATACATAGTTTCTCTGTATGTGCACATACAAGTCTCTTAAACATGTTTTAATTTCTCATGGTAGTGAATTACCAAACTTGTTTCCAGATTGGCTTATGATGTATATTGGCTTATGTTACATTACAAAGTGGTCTTTTTATGTTTTAATTTTAATTTATTAGAATTTTTTTAAATTCAAGGATAATCAACATAGTGTTATATTAGTTTCAGGTGTGCAATATAATGATTCAACAATTCTATGTTTCTCAGTTCTCGTCAAGATAAGAATACTTTATTTTTAAGATAAAGATACTCTTAATATCCTTTATTTCACCCATTCCCCTCACCCACCTCACCTTTCACAGCCATCAGTTCTCCATTTTTAAGTTGTTTTTTAGTTTCCCCTTTTTTTTGCTTCATTTGTTTTGTTTTTTTTTTTTAATTCCACATATGAGTGAGATAATATGGTAGTTGTCTTTTCTTGACTGACTTATTTTACTTAGCATTTTAACCTCTAGGTCCATGTTGTTGCAAATTGCAAGATCTCATTCTTTTTTATGACTGAATCATATTTCATTTTGTGTGTGTGTGTGTGTGTGTGTGTGTGTATGTTTGTGTATACCACTCTTCTTTATTCATCTATCAGTGGACTCGAGTTGTTTCCATGTATTGGCTATTGTAAATAATGCTGCAATAAACATGGAGGAGCATATATCTTTTCAAATTAGTGTTTTGATTTTCTTTGGGTAAATAGCCAGTAATGGAATTAATAAGTCGTATGGTAATTCTATTTTTTATTTTTTAGACACCTTTATACTGTTTTCCATAGTGGTTGTGCCAGTTTGCATTCCAGCTAACCGTGCACAATTTTTCCTTTATTTCTTGTTTTTGTTTTGTTTTGTTTTTTACTTTAACCATTTAACAGGCATGAGATAATATCTCATTGTGGCTTTGATTTGTATTTTCCTAATGATTAGAGACATTGGGTATATTTTCATGAGTCTGTTGACCATCTGTATGTCTTCCTTGGAAAATGTCTTTTCATATTCTCTGCCTGTTTTTAATTGGATTGTTTGCTTTTTTTGTGTTAAGTTATATGCTCTTTATATATTTTGGATACTAACCCCTTATCAGATATATCATTTACAAATATCTTCTCCCATTTAGTGTGTTCCTTTTGTGTTTTGTTAATAGTTTGCTTCACTGTGCAAAAGCTTTTTATTTTAGTATAGTCCCAATAGTGTACTTTTGTTTTTGCTTCCCTTGCCAGAGGAGACATAGCTAGAAAAAATGTTTCTATGGCCAGTGTCAAATAAATGATCACCTTTGTTCTCTTCTAGGTTTTTATTATTTTAAAGGCTTGCATTTAGGTCTTTAATCCATTTTGAGTTTATTTTTGTGTATGGTATAAAGTGGTCTAGTTTTTGCTTTTGCATGTAGCTGTCTAGTTTTCCCAGCACCGTTTGTTGAAGAGATTGTCTTTGCCACAAGATGGTATTTTTAAATGTCCAGGATTCAAATTTTAATTTACTGAAATAATCTCCATAACAATGAGTGAGACAAGGTCTTCATCCCACTTCACCCATCTGTAAAATGGGGACAAAATATAACCCCATTTAAAGGTTGTATGACTAAAACTAATAATAAACATTAAGCATAAAACAGAGTGATTAGAAACATATTCAAAATTGCATTATCAATATGATTGGTTTCATGGCATGACCTAATTGGTAAGTTGTGGAAAATAAAACTTTATGAACTATCTTTTTTTTAAAGTTTATTTATTTATTTTTGAGAGAGAAGGAGAGAGCAGGGGAGGGGCAGAGAGAGAAAGAGAGAGAATCTCAAGCAGTCTCTGCACTGTCAGCACAGAGCCTGATGTGGAGTTTGATCCCATGAACAGTGAGATCATGACCTGACTTTGGTATCATGGTAATGCAGGCTTCATAGAGGGAATTTGGAAGCTTTCCTTACTCTTTTATTTTTTTTGGAATAGTTTGAGAAGAATAGGTATTAAACGTTTGGTAGAATTCACCTGTGAAGCCATCTGGTCCTGGAGTTTTGGTTGTTGGGAGTGTTTTGATTACTGGTGCACTTTTATTGCTGGAGGTCCATCTGTCCAAAGTTTCTGTTTCTTCTTAATTATGTTTTAGGAGGGAATATGTTTCTAGGAATTTATCCTTTCTTCTGGTTGTCCAGTTTGTTAGCATACAATTCTTCATAATATTCTCTTATAATTCTTTGTATTTCTGTTGCATTGTTTTTAATTCTCCTCTTTCTTTTGCATTTTGTTTGTTTGCATACCCTCTCATTTTTTATTAGTCTGGCCAAGGATTATTAATTTTGTTGATATTTTCAAAGAGCCAGCTCCTGCTCTCATTGACCCATTCTATTTTATTTTTCTTTTTAGTTTCTGTTTATTTCTGATCTAGTCTGTATTATTTCCTTCCTTTTACTACTTTTGGGTTCTGTTCTTTTTTTAGTTCCTTCAAAATTTCTTTTTCCAATGTTTATTCATTTTTTGAGGGGGGGGAGGGGCAGAGAAAGAGGGCGACACAGAATCTGAAGCAAGCTCCAGGCTCTGAACTGTCAGCAAAAAGCCTGACATGGGGCTTGAACCCACAAACCACAAGATTATGACCTGAGCCAAAGTCAGATGCTTAACCAACTGAGCCACCCAAGCACCTCTCTAGTTCCTGTAAATGTAAGTTAGATTGTTTATTTGACATCTTCTTGCTTTTTGAGATAGGTCTATGTTGCTGTAAACTTCCCTCTTAGAACAACTTTTGTTGAATCCCAATGATTTTGTACCATTGTGTTTTCATTTTCATTTGTGTGTATTTTTTTTTAATTCTCCCTTGATTTCTTGTTTGACTTATTCATTGTTTACTAGTATGTTATTTAACCTCTCTATATTTGTGTTCTTTCCAGATTTTTTTCTGGTGGTTGATTTCTAGTTTTATAGCATTGTGGTTGGAAAGGAAGCATGTATCATATGACTTCAATCTTTTTTAATTTGTTGAGGCTTTTTTTGTTGCCTAACATGTGATCTATTCTGGAATGTATTTCATGTGAACTTGAAGACAATGTGTATTCCACTGTTTTGGCATTGAATGTTCTGAATATATGTGTCGAATCCATCTGTTCCAATGTGTCATTCAAAGGCACTGGGGTTTTTTTTGTTGTTGTTGATTTTCTGTTTAGATGATCTATCCAATAATTTAAGTGGGGTGTTAAAGTTCCCTACTATTATTTCATTACTATTGATTACTTTGCTTATGTTTGTTAATAGCTGCTGTATGCATTTGGGTGTTTCATGTTGGGTGCATAAATATTTACAAATATCATATTTTCTTAGACTATTCCTTTTATGATTATGTAGTGTCCTTTATTTTTTGTTACAGTTTTTGTTTTAAAATCTATTTTTTCTCCAATATAATTATCCTGCCCAGCTTTTTTTTTTTTTTCTTCATTTGTGTGATAAATGCTTTTCCATCACTTTATTTTCATTCTGCTTGTGTCGTTAGATCTGAGATAAGTCTCTTGTAGGCAGAATACAGATGGGTCTGCATTTTTATCCATTTCACTACCCTATGTATTTTGATTGGAGCATTAGTCCATTTGCATTCAAAGTAATTATTGATAGGTATGTACTTATTGTTTTGTGGTTGTTTTTGTAGTTCTCTTTTCCTATCTTACTCTTTTCTCTCAGGGTTAGCTGGATTTCTTTAGTGATATACTTAGATTCCTTTATCTTTACTTTTTTGCATATTTATTAGTGGTTTGTGATCTGTGGTTACATTATCTTTGTACATAACATTTTAAGCATTTAGCAGTCTGTGTTAAGTTGATGGTCACTTAAATTCAAACCCCGTTCTAAAAACACTACATTTTACTTCCCCCTCCCCCCATTATGTCTTACGTATATGGGGTCAGACTTTACATTCTTTTATTTTGTGTGTCCCTTGACTGATTTTTATAGATATTTTTAATTTTACTGCTTTTGTGCTTCCTACTTTTCTTACTTCTTATGGCCTTTCCTTTCCATGCAAAGAATCCCCTTTAACATTTCTTCTAAGTCTGGTCTACTAGTGATGATGCCTTTAATCTTTGTCTAGGAAACTCTTTATCTTTCCTTCTATTCTGAATGATTGCTTTTCTGGATAGAGTATTCTTGATTACAGATTTTTTTTCCCTCTAATCATCTTGAATACATAATGTCACTCCCTTCTGGCCTGCAGAGTTTCTGCTGAAAAACAGCTGATAGCCTTATGGAATTTCCCTTGTGTGTAATTTTTTTTTTCTGGCTGCTTTTATAATTCTCTATAATTCGTTTTGTCATTTTAGTTAGTGTGTGTCTTGGTGTGGACCTCTTTAGGTTGATTTGGCAGGGTGGAGTGTGGTGCTTTTCTGTGCCTCCTTGATCCAGACTTCTGTTTTTGTTTGTTTGTTTGTTTTTGTTTTTGTTTTCCCCAGATTTGGGAAGTTTCTAGCTATTATTTCTTCAGATACATTTTCTGCCACCTCTTCGCTCTCTTCTCTTTCTGCATATCTATAGTTCTTTTGCTTCCTCTAATCTATTTAGTCTAAAGGAACTAGTATATTTTAATTTTCAGTTATTGAATTCTTCTTCTCTCGTTCATTCTTTATGTTTTCTCTTTGTTGAGGATCTCACGGAGTCTTCCACTCTTTTCTCAATTCCAGTATCTTTATGACCATTGCCTGAAGTTCTTCAACAGGCATGTTGCTTCTCTTGGTTGCATTTAGTTCTCTTGCTATGATTTTGTCCTTTTCTTTAATTTGGGGCATATCCTCTGTCTCCTCATATGTACACTTATGTAAGTACTTGCTCTGGCAAGTAGTGGCCTTTTGAAGAGGTCCTGTGGTATCCTGAAATGCAGTATTCCTGTTCATCAGAACCTGGAGCTACAGGGATTTCTCTTATGTTTGTGTGTGTACCCTACTCTTGCAGCTGAGTTGTTTTTGCCTTCATTTCAGTCATTTGCAATGGCTCTCTTTGCCAGTTTTGTGAAGGGTTTGGTCCCTGTGTCAATGTGCCAGTCTGGGGCTGACTTGGGCTTGAGTTTGGTCAGACCAGGTGTTTGCCAGAGCTGCAGTCACACCCAACTGCAGGGCACTCTCCCTATGAGGTCCTCTAAGATTTTTTGTTGGGCAGTGACTTCAGTCAGACAAGATGTCTTTCCCCAGTGCAGTGCTGGGGCTGCAGTCAGACTGGTGTGTGTCATTATCCTTTCAGAACAAGAGTCACTTTGGAGAGGTGCCAGCCACTGTCAGGGCTGTTTGCATACTGCCATGCTTTGTATGGACTCCCGCCAAGTCTGTGTTGGAAGGAGCAGACTGCAAGATAATACAGGGGAAGGGTGAGTGGTATTAGCAAAGTTGGCACAGGTTTGCTGTAGGAGGGGACCTGGAGTAGCTTTGGAGAACCACCAAGGGTTGGCCACAGGAGAATGCAGAGATAGAGCTGCTATTAGAGGGGAATTGGAGCTGTTTTAGAGAACTGCTGAGGGGGTAGAACTGTTAGAGGGGGTAGGTACACAGGTGAGTATCCAGATTGGATGCACTGTTAGCAGGTTAGATGGAGAATGTTCATGATCTTCTGGTTTCCGCAGGTATCCCTGTATTTAGGCTGGGGCAGGGGAGATATCATGCCTGCCATCTTTTTTGTTCCTGGATAAGTCTCTTAAAGATCACTGCTCTTCCCGCACACTTTCTGAGATTAGTAAATGCATTTCCTTTGTTTATATTCTAGGTGGTTTTCAAATTACTGCCTGAATGCCGTATCTTAGGAGGGCTGTTTGTTATGTCATCTCTTTAAGGGCAGGGAGTCCTTTTTTTTAAATCATCCCTGATTTTTTAAATTCCAGATATTTAGCACCACTGATTGTAAGAACTCAAGAAGTTGAGCTCCTCTGGTTGTCAAGCCCAAATATTATAGGGCTTCATCTTCCCGTGTGGTGTTTCTGTGCCTGGGTTGCCTCATGTGGGCACCCTTCTCTTTGCCTGTAGTGTCCCTGTCTCTCTCTCAATAGTCTCCTGGCCAGGCTTGGTTCCTGGTCACGTCCCTCCCATTCCTTCCATTTTTGATTTGGCCTCTTCTCTACATTTTGCTGTGGAGAATCTGTTATGCCAGTTTTTAGGTCATTTTCCAGGTTATTTACACCGATGTGAGTGTTATCTAGGTATGTCCCTGGGATGACGTGAGCCTAGGATCTTTCTACTCTATCATCTTCCCCAGAAGTCCTCTTACGTTATTTTCAAAAGCTGCTTTGATTAGTTACTATTAGAAATCCCTGACAAATAATTACTCCCCTAGGTGATAACTGAAATTACAGTACACTTCATTAGGTATTAGATGCTTTCTTAGTTTTTTAATGGAAAAAATAACTTTTATATTAACTAGATGTTTCCAAGGTATTTTTATTTCTCTTGGGAAATGCTTGTGCTGTTACCCTATGTGTAGGGCAACTTCTATTTAATTCATACATTTATGTGAATAGATTTTACTAATTGGATTCTAGTTCACAATTGATTTATTGTGAAATATTTATTCAGAAAGTGCTAGTGAATGTGATGTATTGGGAAGATTTTATAAACAAATTGTGTTCATTGCCTGTATCTTGGCAGAAGTCCTCTTGACTAGTAATCCAACATCTATTATGTAACTGACTCACTTTTGATTTTCAGTAACTTCAATAAAGGCATTGAATAACTTCTGAATTGTATGTGATTTTGATCTCCATATTAAAGAGGTAATTTTAAAGAATGCAACGTGCCAGATGGGTAAGAGAGATGAAAGTGAAGAAATGAAGCAAGAGAGGTATGCGAAGGAAGAAAAGGAGAAATTTAAGTTATTGGTGGAGAACAGTTGAGGAGAATAAAAACATTTACAAACTCAAGTCCACAAATAACATTTAATAATATAGTAAATATGCAGTGAGAAGAGGAAAGCAGTTGTCTACTTAGCCTCTTTAATTTCTCAAAATATTATTGGAATGTATTTCTCTGATCTCTGCCTTTTATACACATATATACACATAGGAGAAAATACTTTTTTTTTTTTCCAACGTTTATTTATTTTTGGGACAGAGAGAGACAGAGCATGAACGGGGGAGAGGCAGAGAGAGAGGGAGACACAGAATCGGAAACAGGCTCCAGGCTCTGAGCCATCAGCCCAGAGCCTGACGCGGGGCTCAAACTCACGGACCGCGAGATCGTGACCTGGCTGAAGTCGGACGCTTAACCGACTGCGCCACCCAGGCGCCCCAGGAGAAAATACTTTTAAATACAGAAGTATATATACAGTTAAATACAATAATGTTTTTGGGGAAAATGACAAATTCCTAGAATGCGTTACAGGCTACACATTATTCCTTTTACACTGATTTTTAAAAAGAAGAAAAATAAGTAACAAGAAAAACTAAAATGTGTTGATCTTTCAAGATAGCTATTAAGTGTTTCTGGATGGCTTCCAACTCCTCCTAACAACAGCAGTGCTAGAAGGAACAGCTTCACATATGCCCCCTTATGAACATATGCATGCCTTTCTCTCAGATAGGACTTTGGGATCATCAGTTATATTTAATTTGAGTAAGCACTCACAGGTTTGTCTTCAGACGACTGCACCGAACCCTTACCAATAGTGTGTGTTTCTGAATCACATTAGCTGCCAAATTTTGCATTATTCAGCTTTAATTATTCAACACCTACATATCTAGTTCCAATCACTCTTTCAGTTGCTAGGCATGAACAAAATATTATTTCTAATTTCTATACTACTAGTCAGGTGAGTGAACAAAGATTTATTTTTCGTGATATAATTTGCATTTTTCTAGTTACCAGTCCATTTGAACATCACTTTTTTGTGGTATTTATTGGATTTCCTCTTCTGTAAATTGTTGGTATATTTCGCCCATTTCTTTATTGTATTTTCTCTCTTTATATTTTAGATATTAGTTTCCTGTCTGTTTTAGATGTAAACATATTGTCATATTCTGCAAATTGTCTATTATCTATCTTCAATGAAATGTGAAAATCATGATATAACTATTATGACCTTTTGTGTGGTTTATGCACTTGTGACTTAGCTTCAGAAATTCTTCTCTCTAGGGTGCCTGGGTGGCTCAGTTGTTTAAACATCTGACTCTTGACTTTGGCACAGGTCATGAGGTCATGGTTTGTGGATTTGAGCCCACATCGGGCTTTGTGCTGACAGTGGCAACCCTACTTGGGATTCTCTCCCTCTCCTTCTCTTTCTGTCCCTCTCCTGCTTGCATGTTGTCTCTCTCTCAAAATAAACACATTTTAAAAAAAGAAATTATTTTCTCTAGAACAATATATTGTTTTATATATATTTTTTTTCATTTTATCTTTAACATTTATGTCTTTAATCCATGCAGATTCCACTATGGAATATTATACTACCAATCTCTTTAATTTTCTCTCCACATTCGGAATCAGTACCAGGATGAGATAAATTATGCTGAAATAACAAAAATCTCAAAATCTGAATGACTAAACATACACTACAAATATCTATTTCTTATTCACACTACATACACAGCATGGTTCAGAGAAGGAATTCTGTCCATTGTAATAACTCAGGGAGGCTAGGATGATGAAAGTATTACTACCTTAGCGACATGGAAAGTTGAAAATACAAAATTGGCTTCTTAAGCCTCACAAAAGAAGTTGGAAAGTGTCCTCTATTCTGGAAGAGTTTGTATAAGATTGTTGTTGTGTGTGTATGTGTGTTTTTTTTTTCATTAAGGTTTAACTGAAATTGAATTTGACAAAATAGTGATCTGGGAATTTTATTTCTTATGTGAGAGTTTTCATACTCAGTTTCTTTAAATATCAACCTATTATAAATATTTTATTTCACCTTGTGTCAGAATGGGGTGAAGATGTAGGTTTTTTTTTTAAAAAAGAATTTGACCATTTTGACCATTCAAGTTTGTTAACATAAAGGTTTTGTTTTAATTCTGACAGGTGTGAGATTATATCCAATTATAGTTTTGATTTGCATTTCCCTGCTGATGATTGATGTTGGTCGTCTTTTCATGTGTCTTTTGGCTATCTGTTTGTCTTCTTTGGAGAAATGTCTGTTCACATCTTCACATTTATTAATTGGATTATCTGGTTTTTGGTATTCAGTTGTATAAGTTCTTTTTTTTTTTTTTAATTTTTTTTTCAACGTTTATTTATTTTTGGGACAGAGAGAGACAGAGCATGAACGGGGAGGGGCAGAGAGAGAGGGAGACACAGAATCGGAAACAGGCTCCAGGCTCTGAGCCATCAGCCCAGAGCCCGACGCGGGGCTCGAACTCACGGACCGCAAGATCGTGACCTGGCTGAAGTCGGACGCTTAACCGACTGTGCCACCCAGGCGCCCCTATAAGTTCTTTATATATTTTGTACATCAAATATATCATTTGCAAATATCATTTCAGTACATTGCCTTTTTTTGACTGTTTGCTATGCAGAAGATTTTTATTTTGATATAGTCTCAATAGTTTATTTTTGCTTTTGTTTCTTATTCCCCTTGCTTGAGGGGACATATTCAGAAAAAAGTTGCTACGGCCCATGTCAGAGAAATTACTGCCTGTGTTGTCTCTTCTAGGATTTTTATGGTTTCAGATCTCTCATTTAGGTTCATAATCCATTTTGAGTTTGTGTGTGTGTGTGTGTGTGTGTGTGTGTGTGTGTGTGTGTGTGTGTGTGTGTGTATGGTGTAACAAAGGGGTCCGGTTTCCTTCTTTGCATGTAGGTGTTCAGTTTTCCCAGCATCATTTGTTGAAGAGACTGCCTTTTTCCCAATGCATATTCTTGCCTTCTTTGTCATAGATTAATTGACCATGTAATTGTGGGTTTATTTCTGGGGGCTCTATTCTGTTCCGTTGATCTATGTGTCTGCTTTTGTGTCATTATCTTACTTTTGATTACTCCAGCTTTGTAGTATAACTTCAAATCCGAGATTGTGATATCTCCAGTTTCGTTCTTTTTTCAAGATTGCTTTAGCTATTTGGTGGTTTTTTTTTGCAATTCCATACAAGTTTTAGGATTATTTGTTCTAGTTCTATAAAAAGTGCTGTTGGTATTTTGACAGGGATTACATATAATCTGTAGATTGCTTTGGGTAGTATGACCATTTAAATAATATTTGTTCTCCCAATCCATGAGCAAGGAATATCTGTCCATTTGTCATCTTTAATTTCCTTCCTCACTGTTTTATACTTTTCAGAATACAGGTCTTTCACTTCCTTTGTTAAGTTTATCACTAGGTATTTTATTATTTTAGGTGCAGTTGTAAATAGGCTTGCTTTCTTAATTTCTTTTCCTGCTATGTCAGTATTAGTATGTAGAAATGCAACAGATTTCTGAATATTGATTTTGTGTCTTGCCACCTTACTAAATTCATGTGTAAATTCTAGGAGATTTCAGTGGAATCTTTAGGATTTTCTATGTATAGTAGTATCATGTCAGCTGCAAATAGTGAAAGTTTAAATTCTTCCTTACCAATTTGGATGCTTTTTATTTTTTTCTTGTCTGTTTTGGCTAGGATGTCCAATGCTATGTTGAATAAAAGCATTGATAGTACAGGTACCTGGGTGACTTAATCAGTTTAAGCAATACTACTCTGGATTTTGGCTCAGGTCACTATCTCGTGGTTGATGAAATCAAGCCCCGTGTTGGTCTCTGTGCTGACAGGATGGAGCCTGCTTGGGATTCTCTCTCTCTGTCTCTCTCTGCCCTTCCCCTGCTTATGCTCACTGTCTCTCTGTCTCAAAATAAATAAATTAATTTTTTTAAGTTGTCAGTGGATATCTTTGCCTTGTGCCTGACCTTAGGGGAAAAGCTCTCAGTTTTTCACCATTGAAATGATGTTAGCTGTGGGTTTTTCATATACAGCCTTTATTATGTTGAGGTATATTCCCTCTAAACTTACCTTGTTGCAGTTTTTTTTTTATCATAATGGATGTTTTACTTTGTCAAATGCTTTTTCTGCATGTATTAAAATGATCATGTAGTTTTATCCTTTCTCTTGTTGATATATCACATCGATTTGCAAATATTGAGCCACCCTTGCAACCCAGGAATAAATCCCACTTCATTATGGTGAGTGACTTTTTACTGTATTATTGGATTCAATTTGCTAATATTTTGTTGAGAGTTTTCCATCTATACAT
Source organism: Leopardus geoffroyi (assembly GCF_018350155.1). Classification (NCBI taxonomy): domain Eukaryota; kingdom Metazoa; phylum Chordata; class Mammalia; order Carnivora; family Felidae; genus Leopardus; species Leopardus geoffroyi. Next base: position 99,291,827 of record NC_059333.1, read on the forward strand.
ATCAGATATATTGGTCTGTAGTCCCCCCCCCCCACCTCCCACCTTTTTGTTTCTTTGTAATGTCTTTATCTGGTTTTGGTATCAAGGTAATTCTAGCCTCATAGAATTAATTTGGAAGTCCCCTTCCTCTTCTATTTTTGGAGATAGTTTAGGAAGAAAAAGTAATAGTCATGATCCCAGAGTTGAGGGATCAAACCCTGCATTGGGCTCTACACTGAGCACAGAGCCTACTTAAGATTTGCTCTCTCTCCCACTCCCCACTCACACTATCTCTCTCTTTAAAAAACAAACACAAACAAAAAAAAAAAAAAAAAAACAAAAAACCTGATACAATTCACCTGTGAAGCCATCTGGTCCTGGACTTTTGTTTGTTGCCAGTTTTCTATTTCTGATTCAATTTTAGTGGTAAACAATCTGTTCCAATTTTCTATTTCTTCCTGATTTATTTTTGGAAGTTGTATGATTCTAAGAATTTGTCCATTTCTTCTAAGTTGTCCAGTTTGTTGGCATATGATTTTTCATAATATTCTCTTTGTATTTATGTTATGTTGGTTTTTATTTATCTTCTTTCTTTTCTGATTTTGTTTTTGTCCTCTCTCTGTCTCTTTTTTGATAAGCCTGGCAAAGGGTTATGAATTTTGTCAAACTTTTCAAAGAACTAGCTCCTGCTTTCATTGATCTGTTCTCCTGTGTGGTGGTGGTGTTTTAGTTTAGATGTCATTTAGTTCTGCTCTAATCTTCATTATTTCCTTCCTTTCACTGCTTTTGTGTTTTGTTTTTTCTTTTTCTAGTTTCTTTAAATGTAAGGTTAGGTTGTTTGAGATCTTTCTTGCTTCTTGACATAGGCCTGTGTTATAAATTTCCCTCTTAGAACATCTTTTGTTGCATACCAAAGATTTTGGATGATTGTGTTTCTATTTACATTTGTCTCTGTGTATGTCTAACTTTCTCTTTGATTTCTTGGTTGACTCATTCATTGTTTGGTAGCATGTTATTTAGTCTCCATGTATTTGTGTTCTTTCCAGATTTTTTCTTGTGGTTGATTTCTAGTTTTATAGCATTGTTGTCAGAAATGATGCATTGTATGACTTTAATCGTTTTTAATTTGTTGAGGCTTGTTACCTAACATGTGATCAATTATGAAGTATATTCCATGTGCACTTGAAGACAATGTGTATTACACTGTTTTAGCATTGAATGTTCTAAATACATGTGTTAGATCCATCTGTTCCAATATGTCATTCCAAGGCACTGTTTTGTTGATTTCTGTTTGGATCATCTATACAATGATTTAAGTAGGATTTTAAAGTCCCCTACTATTGTACTATTGATTACTTTGTTTATGTTTGTTAATAGCTGCTTTATGTATTTGGGTTCTTTCACTGTTGGGTGCATAAATATTTATAAATGTTATATCTTCTTGTTGGATTGTTCCTTTTATGATTATATAGTCCTTTATCTTTTGTTATAGTCTTTGTTTTAAAGTCTATTTTCTCCAATGTAATTATTGCCATCCTGGCTTTTATTTTTCACTTCCATTTGCATGATGAATGCTTTCCCATCACTTTATTTTCATTCTGCATGTGTCTTTAGATTTGAAATGAGTCTCTTGTAGACAACATCTAGATGGGTCTTACGTTTTTATCCATTTCATCACCCTATGCCTTTTGATTGGAGCATTTAGTCCATTTATGTTCAAAGTAGTTATTGATAGGTAGATGCTCATTGCCATTTTGCTACTTGTTTTATAGTTGTTTCTGTAGTTCTTCTCCTGCCCCCTTCTCTCACAGGTTGCTGGCTTTGTTTATTGATATACTTGAATTCCTTTCTCTTCATTTTTTTGCAAATATTAATTTTTGATTTATGGTTACCATTCAGTTTGTATATAACATCTTGAGCATATTAAGTTGATGGTCACTTAAGTTTGAACCCATTCTAAAAGCACTAAATTTTTATTCCTTTCCCTGCCATATTTTAGGTATATGGTATCATAATTTACATCCTTTTATTTTGTGAATCCCTTGACTGATTTTTATAGATATACTTAATTTTACTGCTTTTGTGTTTCCTACTTTTCTTACTCCTGTTTATGGTCTTTCCTTCCTTAAGAATCCTATTTTGCATATCTTCTAAAGCTGCTTTATTGGTGATGATTCCTTTAATCTTTGTCTAGGAAACTATTTCTTTTATTCTGAATGATAGCCTTACTTGTTAGAGTATTCTTGGTTGCAGGTTTTTTCTTTAATCACTTTGAATACATCATGCCACTCCCTTCTGGTCTGCAATGTTGATGATGAAAAACAGCTGATAGGCCTTATGGGGTTCTGCTTCTACGTAACTGTTTTCCTTGCCCCTTTTAAAATTTTCCCTTTGTCAGTCTTTTAGCCATTTTAATTACTATACATCGGTGTGGACCTCCTGTAGTTGATTTTGTTAGGGGCACTCTGTGCCTCCTGGATCTGGATTTCTGTTTCCTTTCCCAGACTCAAGAAGTTGACAGCTATTATTTCTTTAAATACATTTTCTGCCCACTTTTCTCTCTTCTCCTTATGCAATTCCTATAATGCAAATGTTATTATGGTTGGTGGTGTTGCTGAGTTCCCTTAATCTATTCTCATTTTTTTATTCTTTATTTCTTTCTCCTTCTTCAGGTTTGTTCCTTTTCATTACTCTGTCCTTCAAGTCACTCATGTATCTTCTGCTTTCTCTAATCTGCTATTTATTCCCTCTAGTGTATTTGTAATTTCAATTATTGAATTCTTCATCTCTGATTGGTTCTTTTTTTTATATTTTCTCTTTATTGTGGGTCTCACAGAGATCCTCCACTCTTTTCTCAAGTCCAGTGAGTATCTTTAAGACAATTAAGTTCTCTCTCATATGTATCACTTATCTTTGTTTACCTCTCCTGCTATGATTTTGTCCTGTCTTTCATTTGGGACATATAGAACAGACAAAATGATGAGACAGAGGAATGTTTTAAGAAAGTCAGCTAAGTCTCCTATTCTTGTAAGTAGTGTCCTTTTGAGTATGATGTCCTATAATGCCCCGTAGTAAAATGTTTCCTATCAACCAGAACCTGGCACTTCAGAGTTATCTCCGATGTGTGTTGTGTGCTTTGTGGCTGAGCTGTTTGTCTTTAGTCCAGTCATGTACAATTGAGCTTGTTGCCTGTTGTGGGAAGGTTTTAGTCTCTGTATTTTTAAAACAATTTTTAAGTTTATTTATTTTGAGAGGGGCTGCTGAAGGGGCAGGGAGGGAGGGAGGGAGAGAGAGAATCACAAGCAGGCTCCACACCATCAGCATGGAGCCTGATGCTGGGCTCACTCATGAACCATGAGATCATGGCCTGGGCTGAAATCGACAGTTGGACGCTTAATCACCCGAGCCACTCAGGCACCCCTAGTCCCTTTATTGTTAATGACTAGTAGTCTAGAGTAACCTCGGGCCAGAGTTGATTCAGACAAGGCATTTGCCAAAGCTACCATTGTATAGAACTGTAGGACATAATCCCTATGTTGTCCTCTGAGAATCTTTTTTTTTTTTTTTTTTGTAGGCAGGGCCTGCTCTCAGAACAGATGTCTACTTCCTGTCCAGTGCTGGGACCACAGTAAGAGTGGTTTAGGTGGGTATCTTCCCTACTCCCCAGGGAAAGGGTTACTTCAAAGTCATATTTGCCTCTGGGCTGCTTGTACACTGTCATGTCTGTGGTATGGCTTTCGATGGACTCTTGCCAAGGTCATGTTTGTGGTGGCCGGTCATGGTGTTAGTAAAGTTTGGACTGATATGCTTGGAGGATGCCTGTACCATGTTTGGAAAACAGCTGAGAGCTGGTTAGAAGGGATGGTCCCACAGAAGAGCACAGGGATGAAGCATGCTATTAGCAAGTTAGGTGGAGAGTGTTCAAGGTAGTTTCTGCAAGTGTCCTTGTATGTGTAAACTGGCACATATTTTCTTTACAAATCACCATAAAACGTATTTAACATGGAAAATGCATAAATCATTTAAATATTTCCTAAAATATAATTGAAAAATAAAAATTATAAATTCTGCAGATTACAAGTTTTTATATCACTGCATAATATCTGTCATTCATATTGTCTTCACTACCCACACACACAAAATTGTGGTTGTATTAGAATATGTTTAGTTCAAGTTTATAGTTAAGTCTTATAAACTCAGCTACACAAAGGAAACAACAGCAAAATATGTATAAAATCTACAACTGAATAACATTTTCAAAATTTCCCACTGTACAGATTTTCTATTACATTTAGTTGCTTAATAACCACACTCATAAATTTCTATTCTCCAATCTCTTTACCTACATAAAGGTATATGTGAATGTTGAAAAATCCTAATCCACACCTCCATTTCTTCAAGTTCACATATACGGAGTTTGTTTTCTCAGGCAAGTTCTTGTGTCTTTGCAGATATGGATTCCTATTCTCAGAAATTCTTGACAATTTCCAAATCTTCTAGAGGCCCAGGAAAGGCCTTGTTCTAGTCATTCCCGTGGGCTAAGGCAAAGTTAGAGATATTGCCAATCTTTTAACACAGTGAGTACTTTCAATTTTCTATGAAGGACACTTTAACAGTCCACAGATCAAAACTTTAACATCTTTTAACAACATCTTCTCTGTCTATAAGCAGTGTTCTAATGAAGTCTTTTACATGGAAATTCAAATGTCTGAGATACCTATAAAAGAAATGTTTGGCAGACTTTTATCTTTAATCAGAGGATATGGCCCTAATGTCCTTGTGCCTATGGTGGCTGAAGTGTGGAAGCCTTATAACCCCTATTTATATGTGTAGAATATCACAAGGGTATTTGTTTACTGGGACAGTGGGAAAAATGCTTCATTTTGGATGCTAATGTGGATAAATCTTCAGTTTTAGTGCCAAAATGTTGATCTTTTCCATCAACAAAATTGCCTCTTCTCTTTTTAAATTATTTTTAAACTTTTGGAAGTATTTTATTTCCTTTAAATGTCATGATTTTACTTTGGATTCAGTATCTGACAACTGATTCTAAAGAAAGCCTATGCAACATTAAAATTTAATGATCATCTCCTTATAGAAGGCCAAAGGATCTACATATTTGTATGTTCCTCCTATGTTTTGACACAATCTTTAGCACTTTGGTCTTTGCAGAAAATAGTGAACTACTTATTTGAAAATACCAATTACAAAACAATCTCAGGAGGCCTGAACTAAGGAACCTAAGTGCATTACTCAAATGCATCATATCCCCTGTGTTTTATCACTAGATAAGTTTACTCAACCTGGCAAAATTTATAATCATCAACAAAATAGAATACATTCTGTGTGTCCTCTGAGGTATTTTTTCTTTCATTATTTACTTTACATGTAAGGGATCAATTTTCTTCTCTATTCAACTAATACAAATAAGTACTTACTTATCCCTTGCTTTAATGTAAGATTTTGGTAATGATTTGCAGCAAAATCGTTGAAGTCTCTTTCATTTTGTTTATTTAGCAGTAATTATCAAATTGTTCTTAACTTTGAAATATGTGTATCAATTCCAGTTATATTACAACTTCAAGTTCCTGTTATTTGCCAAAAGAATAGACACCAAATCAGAGAAAAAATTTGCAATGTAATCACAAACCTTAATCTAGATTGATTTATATCTGTATTTCATAAATATAGACTAATTTATATTTCTGATCATTAGTATGAATGGAATATTCCTGATACAAAGCTGTATCTAGTATTGATAATGTTTTCCTAGTATGATTATGAAATAAAACCTAATAGTATTTTAGCAACATATGTGTATTCAAAAACATTCAGATGATGTCACTTTTTAATGATAGCAATTGTCACATTTTTTTTCCTTTAGTTATTTAAATTGCATGAACCGTCACTTAAGAAATAATCCATATTTTTCCAAGGTTGTTTTGACATTAATAGCATTTTACTGCAGTTATTCTTCAACATTGTTCAATTACCGTACTTGAGAAATGTTATATCCTTTTCTGTTTAACAGTTTCTTATGATTCACTGAAGTCTGTAATTGAAATGAAATAGAAAGAAATAGACTACCAAAATTGATAATGTTAAGATTGACAGGTGTGCTAAGAAAGCAAGTCACAGTTGGACCTAGAAGTCATCAGCCAAAGAAAGTCATTGAATCCAAAAAATGCTGCTAACATCAAATTGAACAGCTTTCTTATGTTAGCAACTGTGCTGGAAAATAACAAGGTAAATGCATACAAATTTTATTTTTATTAAAATAGTAAATAGATATAGATATATAAATATACATAGTAATTAGGTAATTATTATATATACATATATAATTATTATTTAGAGATATACAATTAGCAGTATAAGTCTTAACAATTATTTCATCTCATCCTTCTACGTTATCAGTTCTACTATGACAAGGTAAAACTTCTAATAGTGTAATCATTTATCCTGGTACTTACCTTGATATTTCCAGATAATTTTATATCTCTATTTTGATCAATTAGAGATGAACATTTAGCTTTTTTACCCCAACACAATACACGTCTGTCTCTGTTTACTCCTTTGTTATATCACACTTTCTGATTGAATCAGTAATTTCATGGTGTGTTATCTATGTAGTTTACTATGATTCTTTTTTCTGGTGTGCAAGGTTTGGTTATAATACTGCTTTATGTTTCACCTACAAATTTGCAAACACCAATTCTTATTTTGACCTATTAGTACTGTCATAGTTTAAATACATATATTTTTTGTTTGTCTTATTTGCCCAAAAGGCAGACTTACTATTTTGTTTCTCAGTCTGTTTCACTTGGGTCTGGTTGCACTCTTCCAGGAGCTTATGAAGAAAAGGTGCTGGGAATATTAAACCTTTTTTTTTTAATTGCAACTAACATACAGTGTTAAATTAGTTTCATTGTACAGCTTAGTGATTTGATACTTATATACAACACCCGGTGTTCATCACAAGAGCACTCCTCAATCCCCATCACCTATTTCACCCATTATGCCACTCACTTCCCCTCTGGTAGCCATCAGTTCTCTAGAGTTAGCAGTCTGTTTCCTGGTTCACCCTCTCTTTTTCCCCCCTATACTCATTTGCTTTGTCCTTTAATTTCACATATGAGTGAAATCATATGGCAAATGTCTTTCTCTGACTTAAACTTCGCATAGCATTAGACTCTCTAGCTCCATCCATATCCTTGCAAATGGCAAGATTTCATTCTTTTTATGGATGAGTAATATTCCACCATGCATATATGTACCACATCTTTTGTTCACCAGCTGATGGACATTTGGACTGTTTCCATAATTTGGCTATTGTAGATAATGCTGCTATAAACATAGGGGTGCATGTAGCCCTTTGAATTAGTATTTTTGTATTCTTTCGTGGATACCTAGTAGTACAATTGATGGGTCATAGGATAGTTCTATTTTTAACTTTTTAAGGAATCTCCACACCATTTCCCATGGCGGTTGCGCCAGTTTGCATTCCCTACAACAGTGCAAGAGAGTCCCCTTTCTCCACATCTATTGTTTCTTTTGTTGATTTTAGCCATTCTGACAGGTGTGAGGTAATATCTCATTTAGTTTTGATTTGTATTTTGCGTATGAAGGACAAGGAGCATTTTTTTATGTTTCTGTTGGCCACCTGTAGGTCTTCTTTGGAAAAATGTCTATTCATGTCTTCAGCCCATTTTTACTTGTATTATGTTTCACTAGATGCTGTGTTTTGTAGATGTTCTTTATATGTTTTAGACACTAACCCTTTATCAGATATATCATTTCCAAATAGCTTCTCCCATTCCATAGGCTGCCTTTTAGTTGTGTTGATTTTTTTGCTTCGCTGTGCAGGACCCACAATTATATGATCAATTAATCTTTGACAAAGTGGGAAAGACAGTCACTTCAACAAATAGTGTTGGGAAAATTGGACTTTCTTACACCATACACAAAAATAAATCCAAAATGGATTAAAGACCTAAATGTGAGACATGAAACCATTAAAATCCTAGGGGAGAACACAGGCAGTAACCTCTTTGACATCGGCCATAGCACCTTCTTAATAGGTATGTCTTCTGAGGAAAGAGAAAAGCAAAAATAAACTATTGGGACTTCATAAAAATTAAAATCTTCTGCACAGCAAAGGAAATAATCAACAAAACTAAAATGGAATATTAATCACTTAATCATTTATAAGAAAATACTTTTCTTATTATCTTTCTTATAATCTGATAAATTTATATGTATATAAATTACATATATATTAAATATATATATCTGCTAGAAAATATAACAGTTTTTTTTCCTTCACTCCCTGATAGAATACACAGAATCATTAAAAAACATTTTTCTAACAACTAGTATTTGGGAGACCAACGATACTATGATTGTAATTGTTAGTATTCCTAAATCCTGTGTCTTACTCTAAGTTTTTAGGACTTCTCTAAATGTTTTAAATTTAGATATTTGGATTATGCTTTCAAACTGATAATTCCTATCCTTCAGTTCTGGGAAAAAAATTTTTTTTTCAGGACTTCTTTGATAAGTCCCTCTATCAACTGCCCATTTTTTTCTTTGACAGAGTGTGTATCTATTTGAAGTTTCCTTTAATTATCTTTCATTGCCTGGTGTCTGGTCTTTTGCCCTTAAGTATTTTGTTCTTTGACTATATATTATTCAGAAAAATACTGTTCTTCTCTGCATGGATGTAATACATGCAATATGTTGCATTGTTTTTCTTGATTTAAATTTTCTTGTATGCTCTGAATTGTCAGTGTTTCTCCAGACACCTTTATCTGCCTACTGTGCTTTCTGATATTTCCATTAGAAATTTCCTCAAGTGGAATAAAATTCATGGCCATCCTTTCAAATTTCAAAATAAGTCATTAAGAAAAACCTTGGAAAGTGTATTTCAATCAGAAGGTTTGTTCACTGTAAGGGTGACTGAACAAGGGCCCTGACATTTTTGAGTGACCTCTAAAATATAGATAGCTTAAGATTTTGTGTCTGGGATAGTTAAGCTTTTTAAATAAATATTGCAAAAATTTCTGCTTAAGGGAATATGCTGAACTGAAGAATTTGGATAAGAGGAATTGGATAGCCAGTCCATATGGAGAATCTCATAATACCTTATATTTTTTCCTTTGGCCCACTGCTACTCTCCATTGCACTTCTGACTTTCTTCAATTTCATATATCTGATCCCTTTTACCAATCCAATTCAGGTCTATCAGAATAAATGATGATTTTTATGTCAAACACTTTGCTTGGAACTATATGCATTACAATACATTACCTTCATTTTAACAGGGAGAATAAATGCATTTTCATGTGCCATATTTAGCTAAATGTTCTTACTGGATACACATTTGGTATTCTCTTTTTTTTAGAAGCCTCATTATTATTGATAACTCTGTGATGTTTACTGTAATTAAAATAGTTATTCTTTTTCCTATTTTCTTTTTGCCACGGGTAGATTAAGAAAATTAAACTTGAATTTTATTTTAATGTAACTTATACTAAATTATTGTATATAGAAACTATCCTTCCACTGATTTTCCTTTTAAAGAAATAGCTATATTGTGGTAGGATATACATGCAATAAAATCACCGTTTAAAATGTACACTATATTTGGGGCACCTGGGTGGCTCAGTTGGTTAAGCGTCTGACTGGCTCACGTCATGATCTCACGGTCCATGAATTTGAGCCTCGCCCCGGACTCTGTGCTGACAGCCTCGGAGCCTGCTTCAGATTCTGTGTCTCCCTGTGTCTCAAAAATGAACATTATAAAAAATTTTTAAATAAAAAAAGTAAATGTACAGTATATTTTAGTGTATTCAGAATTGCACTACTATCACCACTATTATAAAACACTTATAACACCCCAAAAGGAAACCCTGTACACATAAGCACTTATTACCCACATCCCTCTACCCTCCTAGCTCTAGACCAACACTATTTTATTTTTATTCTCTATGAATTTCCCTACTCTGGACCTTTCATATAAATGGAGTAGTTTGTGGTATTTGTTATGGACTGCTTTCATATACCATAACGTTTTCTTTTTTCCTAACTTTTTGAGATGTAAATGATATACAACATTGTGTAAGTTTAAGCACTTGGTAAAGCATATATAAACTTTGACAGGTAACACCTTCACTACCTCACATAATTTCCTATTTTGCATATGTAGTGGTGCCATTTAAGATCTTCTTAACACTATTGTATCACCATGCTATACATTATATCACCAGAACTTATTCATCCTACAACAGAAATTTGTACCCTTTCACCAATATCTCACCACTTCTCTGACCTTAATTTTCAAAGTATCATTTTGTACATTATAATCAAAGTTTGTATGTGTTCCATAAAATGATATATAGATACACATACAAACACACACAGCAGGTATGGTTATTCCATCAAGGCATTCATAATATTTAAGTATAAAAATTTATATTAAAAATGGGAATACAGGACTTTAAGAGAAAAAGTACAACTTTGAAGTATTCACAGTAAATTTTAAATAATTATACATATTCTGTTTGTAAATCAAAATAGATCATATGACAAAGAATATATTTCTCCATTTAATTTCCAAAAGAAAAACAACCTTATGTTGCATAAAAATCACTTCTATGTTCAATATCAGATGTAATTGGCCAATGGTATCATTAAAACATACTAACATCAAAAATTTTCTACAAGTATAGTTCCATGTGAAAATGATATTAAGAGAAATGCTCTGACAAAGCCTGTTCATGTAATAGCAAGTGAGTATGGCAACTAAGCTCAGTAAAACTTGTTTTTCAGTGAACAGCCATTCATGGAGTTGAACAGTTTCCGGTCTAACATGGCAACATAGGAAGGCCCTGAACTCACCTCCTGGATGAAACACACATTATAACTATACAATAATTCCTCCTGAAGAAGAATTGAGGGCACATTAAACATCTTCTACACAACTAAAGATAGAATAGCAAAAGAGAACAAGAGACACTGTAACAAAGGAAACTCCAAAGCAGTGGAATGGTCATAGGGAGGGATAGCATTGAGCAACCAGGCATAGATTCCTCCGTCTCTGGAAATAGGAAAATAGCCACAGTTTAAAAGAGCAACTAGCACAAGAAAGACAAAACTAGAACTACACCAAGCAATGCAAAGTGCTACAAGAACACGCTCGAGGTATCAGGGAGTCGAGGGGGTGGGAAACTGTTACTACCCCACCTTAAAAGCCTAGACTAGAGTGGGGTCCAGATGCCATTATCAACAGATCTGGTGCTCAGTGTGATTTGGCAAACACGGTGAGCCCAGAGTTCTCAAGCCCACACCATCTTTTGTGGTGCTGGAACATAGAAAATAAACCATGGGTTGTTTTATCTTTTGTATTATGTATGAATTAAAAATTATAAATTTTGTTTTTTTACTTTGTGGTTTTCATTTTTGTACTTTCTATTTTTTTTTGTCATCTTATTTCTTAATTTCTTCATTCAGGAAAAAGCCGGAATTTAAAAGAATAACTAATATAAAAACATAGCTCCTGCCAGATACCAAAGAAAGGATACATAAGAACATTGCAGCAAGTTTAAGAGGAACCATTCTGCCTAAATTAGAATAAGTCAAGACATCTCTTAGATAACATCAAGTGAACAAACATTCATATTATAGGGGTCCCAGTAGAATAGAGAAAGGGGTAGAAAATTGATTTGAAGAAATAATAGCTGAAAACTTCACTAACCTACCTCAAGGTCCAAGAAGTACTGAGAGTTCCAAACAAGATATATGCAAGGAGGCCCACAGCACATCACAATTAAAACATCAAAGACAAAGAAATTGTAAAATCACAAAAAAAAGAAGCAAAAAGTGACCTACATGGGAAAACCTGATTTTTCAGCAGAAACCTCGTAAGCCATAAGGGAAGGACATGATTAATTTAACATGTAGAAAAGGGGGTGGGGGTAGGAAACATACACCTACCAATGAGAATAGTATACCCAAGGAGGCTCCATGCTGCCAGTGAAGGGCTCAACACAGGGCTCAATCTCATGAACCGTGAGATCATGACCTCAGCCAAAATCAAGAGTCAGATGCTCAACTGAGCCACCCAGGTGCCCCTATACACATTCTTTTCAGGTATACATGGAACATTCTCCAGAATAGATTACGTGTTAGGCCACAAAACAAGCCTGAATAAATTTAAAAGAGGAAATTAAAAAAAAATATATGGAGACAAATGAAAATCAAACCAGTCCAAAATCTTTGGGAGGCAGCAAAAGCCATTCTAAGCGAAAAAACATATAGTAATACAGGCCTACCTCAAGGAACAAGAAAAAGCTCAAATAAACCATGTAACCTTATACCTAAAGGAACTAGTTTCCTCTTTGATTGCTTTGTTGACACATTGGTTGTTTAGTATCCCATTGTTTAGCCTCCAAGTGTGTGTGTTATTTCCAGGCTTTTTCTTGTGATTTCTAGTTTCATACTACTGTGATTGGTAAAGATGCATAGGATTTCAATTTTCTTAAATTCATTTACTGTTTCATTTTCCAAGGTAGAAAGCTCAGTAATTGAAAATTACTTCAACCCTCTCCCTCTTTATGACCGACTGACTGAAAATTCCTGTTGATTATACCTCAGAAAAGTGTTTCAAGTACAACTTATCCTTACCAGGCCCATTGTCTTGGACTTTGTTCAGAAATTGAAGACAACACAAAGAAATGGGAAACATTCCATGATCATGGATTGGAAGGACAGATATTGTTAAAATGTCTATACTACCCAAAGCAATCTACACATTTAATGAAATCATTATCAAATTATCACCAGCATTTTTCATAGAGCTAGAAAAAACAATACTAAAACTTGTAGGAATCACAAAAGACCCCAAATAGCCAAGGCAATCTTGAAGTCCAAAATTGTGATGCCTCCAGCTTTGCTTTGCTTTTTCAAGTTATATTACAACATTGTAGTGATCAAGACAGTATGGTACTGCCACAAAAATAGACATGTAGATCAGTGGAACAGAATAGAAAACCCAGAAGTGGACCCACAGTTATATGGTGAACTCATCTTTGACAAAGTAGGAAAAATATCCAATAGAAAACAGTCTATTCCACAAATGGTGTTGGGAAAACTGGGCCACCTTCTTACACCATACACAAAAATAAATTCAAAATGTATGAAAGAACTAAATGCGAGACAGGAAACCATCAAAATCCTAGAGGAGAACACAGGCAGCAACCTGTGCTTTCTGACCTCAGGCATAGTAACTTCTTACTAGGTGTATCTCCTGAGGCAAGGGAAACAGAAGCAAAAATGAACTATTGGGACTGAATCAAATAAAAACTTCTTCACAGTAAAGGAAATAATCAACAAAACTGAAAGGCAGCCCATGGAATGTAAGAAGATATTTGAAAATGACATATTGGAAAAAGGGTTAGTATCCAAAATCTATAAAGAACTTACCAAACTCAACAACCAAAATCAAATAATTCAGTTAAGAAATGGGCAGAAGACATGAATAGACATTTTTCCAAAGAAGACATCCAGATGGCTAACAGACACATGAAGAGATGTTCAACATCACTCATCAGGGAAATACAAGTCAAAACTACAATGAGATATCACTTCACACTTGTTGTAATGGCTAAAATCAACAACTCAGGAAATAGATGTTGGTGAAGATGCAGAGAAAGGGGAATGCTTTTGCACTGCTGGTAGGAATGCAAGCTGGTATAGTCACTCTGGAAAACAGTATGGAGTTTCCTCAAAAAGTTAAAAATAGGGGCAACTTGGTGGTTCAGTCGGTTAAAGTCTGTCTCAGTTTTTGGCTCAGGTAATGTTGTTGTGGTTTTGTGAGTTTGAGCCCTGGGTTCATCTGGAAGTGCAGAGACTGCTTGGGATGCTCTCTTTCCATCTCTGCCCCTCCCTCATATGTATGTGCCCTCTCTTAAAATAAATAAACTTTAAAAAATTTTAAGTTAAAAATAGAACTATCCTACAACCCAGCACTTGCACTACTCGGTATTTACACAAAGGATACAAAAATACTCATTTGAAGGGGAACATGCACCTCGATATTTATAGCAATATTATCAACAATAACCAAATTATGCAAAGGGGCCAAAGCCTCATTGATGAATGGATATGTATGTGTACATACACATCTTCTATATCCATTCATCATATATATATATACACACACACACACACACACACATACATATATACATATATATTTGATATATATATATATATATATATATATATATATATATAATGGACTGTTACTCAGCCATCAAAAAGAATTAAATCTTGCCATTTGTAATGACATGGATGGAGCTAGAGTCTATTATGCTAAGCAACATAAGTCAGAGAAAGACAAATACCATTTGATTTCACTCGTATATGAAATTTAAGCAATGAACATGGGCAGGGGGAGAGAGAAGCAAACTGTAAAAACAGATTCTCAACTATAGAGAATAAACAGGGTTGCTGGAGAAAAGGTGGGCAGTGGGGTGGATTAAATGGGTGATGGGCATCAAGGAGGACACTTGTAATGAGTGCTAGGTGTTATAATTAAGTGAAAAATCACTAAATTCTACTTCTGAACTATCACACTGTATGTTAACCAACTGGAATCTAAGTAAAAACTTGAAACTGCAAAAGAAAGAAAAGGAAAAGCGGCATGGTGATTGGTGGCTGTGGGCTCTGCCTCTCTCTGCCTGTAGCAATGCCCTGTTCTTGGCTAGGATTTTCTCATGATTCCACATCTCTCAGCACAGATTTCTTATGGTTCTCTGAAATGTGGCTGCTCAAACTCCCCCTCCTCAAGGTGGAATTGCTAACACGGGCTACCTCAACAAAAAAATCAAAGCTCACCTGGTGCAGGGTCCAAAACATCACTACAAGTAGGGAGATAAAGTAACCAAACTCACAAAAAGACACAGCAAGTAACATTCTCCAAAAACCTCCTGAAGGGTCAGGCCCTGGACAGTGTATGATCCCTCTTTAAAATAATAGTGCTTGCAGGTGCAGGGCACATAACAAACTTTTAAAACACAGAAGGGACAGAAAACCTGCCAAAATGATGAAAAAGAACTCTCCTCAAGAAAGATTCCAGGAAGAAATGATAGCTAAAGAATTGCTCAAAACAGTTATAAACAATATAACTAAACAAGAAGTTAGAATAATAGTCATAATAATTGCTGTGCTTGAGAAAAAGCATAGAAGACAGCAGAGAGTCTATTGCTGCAGAGATAAAGGAACTAAAAATAGTAATGATGAATTAAAAAATGCTATCAATGAGGTGCAAAATAAAACCGAGGTGGTCACAGCAAGGATTGAAGAGGCAGAGGGGAGAATAAGTGAAATAGGAGATAAAATTATGGAAAAATAGGAAGCTGAGAAAAAGAAAAAAATTCTGGATCATGAGGGGAGAATTAGAGAACTAAGTGATTCAGTGAAATGGAAAAATATCTGTACCATAGGAGTTCCAGAAGAAGAAGAAGAGAGAGAAAGGGGCTGAAGGTGTACTTGAACAAATCATAGCTGAGAACTTCTGCAATCTGGTGTAGGAAACAGACATTGAAATCCAGGAGGCACAGAGAACTCCCTTCAGATATAACTTGAATCAATCTTCTGCATGACGTATCATAGTGAAACTGGCAAAAGATACAAAGATAAAGATGCAAAAACAAAGAGATAAAAGTTAAAAAGATAAAGAGAGAATTCTGAAAATAGCTAGGGATAAACAGGGCTTAACATATAAGGGCAGACACATAAGTGTAGGAGACCTATCTACTGAAACTTGGCAGGCCAGAAAGGACTGGCAAGATCTTCAATGTGATGAACAGGAAAAATATGCAGCCAAAAATCCTTTATCCAGCAAGCCTGTCATCCAGAATAGAAAGAGAAATAAAGGTTTTCCCAAAGAACAAACCAAACAACTGAAGGAATTAATCACCACTAAACCATATCTATAAGAGATCCTAAAGGGGACTCTGTGAGTGAAATGTTTCAAGGACCACAAAGGACCAGAGACATCACTACAAACATGAAACCTACAGATAGCACAATGGCTCTAAACCCATATCTTTCAATAATAACACCGAATGTAAATGGACTAAATGCTCCAATCAAATAGACATAAGGTATAAGAATGGATTAAAAAACAAGAACCATCTATTTGCTGTCTATAAGAGACCCGTTTTAGACCTGAGGACACCTTCAGATTGAAATTGAGGGGATGGAGAACTATCTATCATGCTACTGGATAGATAATAGAAAGCTGGAGTAGCCATACTTACATCAGGCGAACTAGACTTTTAACTAAAGGCTGTAACAAGAGATGAAGAAGGGCATTATATCACAGTTATGGGGTCTATCCATCAAAAAGAGCTAAAAATTATAAATGTGTATACATTGAATTCAGGAGCACCCAAATATATAAAACAATCACAAACATAAGCAACTCTTATTGGTAAGAATGTGGTAATTGCAGGGGACTTTAATACTCCACTTACAACAATGGACATATCATATAGACAGAAAATCAGTAAAGAAACAATGGCCTGAATGATACCCTGGACCAGATGGACTTGACAGATATATTTAGAACTTTTCATCCTAAAGCAGAATATACATTCTTCTCTAGTGTACCTGAGACATTCTCCAAGATAGATCACATACTGAGTCACAAAACAACCCTCAATAAATATAAAAGAATTAAGATCATACCATGCACACTTTCAGATCACAATGCTATGAAACTTGAAATCAACCACGGGAAAATGTTTGGAAAACCTCCAAATTCATGGACGTTAAAGAACATCCTACTAAGGAATGAATGGGTCAGCCAGGAAATTAAAGAAGAAATTAAAAAATATATGGATACAAATGAAAATGAAAATGCAACAGTACAAACCCTTTGGGATGCAGCAAAGGCAGTCCTAAGAGGAAAATACAATGTAATACAATACATTGTAATCCAGGCCTATCTCAAGAAACAAGAAAAATCCCCAATACAAAATCTAACAGCACACCTAAAAGAACTAGAAGCAGAACAAAAATAACAAAAAACTGAAACCCAGCAGAAGAGAAATAATGAATATCAGAGCAGAAATAAACAATATAGACTCAAAAAAAAGTAGAACAGATTAATGAAACTAAGAGTTAGTTTTTTGAAAAACAAATGATAAACCTCTAGCCAGGCTTCTCAAAAAGAAAACAGAGAGGACCCCAATAGGTAAGATCACGAATAAAAATGGATTTATCACAACCAATCCCTCATAGTACAAGCAGTTATCTGAGAACACTATGAAAAATTCTATGCAAAAAAACTGGACAACCTGAAAGAAATGGAAAAATTCCTAAACATCTACACACTACCAAAACTCAAGCAGGAATAAATAGAAAATTTGAACAGACCCATAACTAGTGAAGAAATTGAATCAGTTATCAAAAATCTCCCAACAAATAAGAGTCCTGGACCAGATGTCTTCCCTGGGGAATTATACCAGACATTTAAAGCAGAGTTAATACCTATTCTTCTCGAGCTGTTCCAAAAAAATAGAAATGGAAGGAAAACTTCCGGACTCATTCTATTGAAGCCTACGTTACTTAGATTCCCAAACCAGAGACCCCACTATAAAGGAGGATTTCAGGCCAATATCCCTGATGAACATGGCTGCAGAAGTTCTCAACAAGATACTAGTAAATCGAATTCAACATCATGTAAAATGAATTATTCATCGTGATCAGGTGGGATTCATTCCTGGGCTGCAGGACTGGTTCAATATTCACAAATCAATCAATGTGATACATCACATTAATAAAAGAAAGAATAAGAACCATATTATCCTGTCAATAGATGCAGAAAAAGCATTTGACAAAATACAACATCCTTTGTTAATTAAATCCTCAAGATAGGCAGGATAGAAAGAACATACTTAAACATAAAAGCCACATATGAAAAGCCCATAGCTAATATCATCCTCAATGGGGAAAAACTGAGCTTTCCCCCTGAGATCAGAAACATGACAGTGATGTCCACTGTCACTACTGTTGTTTAACATAGTGTTGGAAGTCCTAGAATCAGAAATCAGACATAATGAAATAAAAGGCATCAAAATTGGCAAAGAAGAAGTCAAACTTTCACTTTTCACAGACATCATGATACTCTACATAGAAAACCCAAAAGACTCCACCAGAAGACCGCTAGCACTGATAACATGAATTCAGCATGGTAACAGGATACAATATCAATGCACAGAAATTGGTTGCATTTTTATACACTAATAATGAAGCAACAGGAAGAGAAAGCAAGAAATATCCCATTTACAATTGCAGCAAGCACCATAAAATACCTAGGAATAAACCTAACCAAAGATGTAAAAGATCTGTATGCTGAAAACTATAGAAATCTCATGAAGAAAATTGAAGAAGACACAAAGAAATGGAAAAAACATTCCATGCTCATGGATTAGAAGAATAAATATTGTTAAAATGTCAATACTACCCGAAGCAATCTACACATTCAATGCAACCCCAATCAAAATTGCACTGGCATTCTTCTCAAAGCTAGAACAATCCCAAAATTTGTATGGAACCACAAAAAGACCCCGAATAGCCAATGTAATATTGAAGAAGAAAACCAAAGCAGGAGGCATCACATTCCCAGACTTTAGCCTCTACTACAAAGCTGTAATCATCAATACAGTATGGTATTGGTACAAAAACACATAGACCAATGGAATAGAATAGAGAACCCAGAACTGGACCCACAAATATATGGCCAACTAATCTTTGACAAAGCTGGAAAGAGTATCCAATGGAAAAAAGACAGTCTCTTTATCAAGTGGTGCTGGGAGAGCTGGACAGCAACGTGCAGAAGAATGAAACTAGACAACTTTCTTACACCATTCACAAATATAAACTCAAAATGGATGAAGGACCTAAACGTGAGACACGAAACCATCAAAACCTTAGAGGAGAAAGCAGGCAACAACCTCTTTGACCTCAGCTGTGGCAATTTCTTACTCAAAACATCTCCAAAGTCAAGGGAATTAAAAGCATAAATGAAATATTGGGACCTTATCAAGATAAAAAGTTTCTGCACTGCAAAGGAAACAATCAACAAAAGTAAAAGGCAACCGATGGAATGGGAAAAGATATTTGCAAATGACATATCAGATAAAGGGCTAGTATCCAAAATTGGTAAAGGGCTAGTTACCAAAATTGGTAACTCACCAACCTCCATACCCAAAAAACAAATAATCTAGTGAAGAAATGGGCAGAAGACACGAATAGGCACTTCTCCAAAGAAGACATCCAGATGGCCAACTGACACATGAAATGATGCTCAACGTCACTCATCATCAAGGAAATACAAATCAAAGCCACACTGAGATATCACCTCACACAAGTCAGAGTGGCTAAAATGAATAACTGAGGAAACTACAGATGCTGGCGAGCATATGGAGAAACAGGAACCTTCTTGCACTTATGGTGGGAATGCAAACGGGTGCAGTCGCTCTGGAAAACAGTGTGGAGGTTCCTCAAAAAGTTAAAAATAGAACTACCCTACAACACAGCAATAGCACTAGTAGGAATTTACTCAAGGGATACAGGAGCGCTGATGCATAGGGGCACATGTACCCCAATGTTTATAGCAGCGCTATCAACAGTAGCCAAATTATGGAAGGAGCCTAAATGTCCATCAACTGATGAATGGATAAAGAAGTGTTGGTTTATAAATACAATAGAATACTACTTGACGATGAGAAAGAATGAAATCATGCCATTTGCAGCAACATAGATGGAACTAGAGGATATTATGCTAAGTGAAATAAGTCAGTCAGAGACAGATATCCTATGTTTTCACTCATATGTGGATCTTGATAAACTTAACAGAAGACCAGAGGTGGGGGGGAGAAGGGGAAAAAATAGTTAGAGACAGAGGGAAGCAAACCGTAAGAGATTATTAAATACAGAGAAAAAACTGAGGGCTGATGGGGAGTATGGGAGGGGGGAATGGGTGATGGGCATTGAGAGGGCACTGGTTGGGATGAACACTGGGTGTTGTGTGTAACCGAATTTGATGATAAATTATATCAAAAACTTTTTTTTAATAAAAGATATAATACAGGGAAAAAAAAGAAACTGCAAAAAAAGTTTGCAATCCTTTTTTTTACAATTTGTAAAAATTGTAATTTTTACAAATTTTACAATTTTACAATTTGTAAAAAATCCTTTTTTACAATTCAATCCTCTGTATCTAAATTTGTACAATGTGCTTTGATATTCATGTACTGTATTTCTCACCAAAAACTTTTTCCCCAACATCTTACGCTGATGAAGCCCAACCCTTCGATGTTAACAGGCATTAAATATCATTAGGCTTAGCCCTTCAGTAGGCAGATGAGAAAACCTGAATTCAGAGGAACTAAATCCCTACAACTGAATGGTACGATTTTCCAAAGACAGGTAGCTTGTTAGTATAGGGCTGGGACTAGAACCCAGATCTGCTGATTCCCCCATCCTGAGATCTAAATGGCCAGGTACCTTAGTAAAGTTATCCAAAAGAATGCCATAGAATTTTTAGTCCAAATCAGAGTTTTAAAGTAAGAGTGTAAGTTATTTCATCTCTGAGCAAGCAGTTTGACAAGGCTCATTAAGCTGAAACTATTATTGAAGTTATTCATCTTTTCAAATGTTAGATTTCTTTTGAGACATTAAAGACAGTTCTAAATTACTCCTGTGATGTAATTTTATATTGTATCACTCTAAGTAACTTCACTTTACCAGTTCTAAAACTTTGTCTTAATGTTTTTCTGATCACAATACTCTTTAAAATTATCTATCGATTGTTTTACTTTGTTCTTGTCTCTTTCCACTAAGTATACTATAGATTTCATAAAAGCAAGAACTTGTCTGCTTTGTTTGTTGCAGTAACTCAAGAATGTAGAATACTGGATACTGTTGACACTTAATACATATTTTTCAATAAATAGCTTCAGTGGTTTATTGAAATTTTTTTGAAATGAATTCTAATTACTGAAATAGAAATGACTAGCTTCAAAACCATGACTGTGAGTCATCTTTAAACATTATTACATTTAAAAGACATTTTAAAGCAAATAAAATTGTCACTCAAAAATATACTAGCAATATCAGTACTAACAATATTAAACAATCTTATTCCTTACACCAGGTTTAAGGTACTTGTAACGGAACCCAAGTTTATCTGCCCAGTGTCCAGAAAAGCCAATTACTGAGGCATAAGTATGCAACAAGGAAAGGGGTTATTTGAGAGGCAGCCAAACAGGAAAAAGACAAGGCAAGCCTAAAACCACATCCCAGAAAGGAGGAGAGTGAGGGCAATTGGAAGGCAAACAAAAAAAGGTCTGGGTAAAAAGTTGCAGTTGCCCTTCTTAATCCAAATACCCCTTTGGTTAGGCTTCCAACCCCCACTTTCTTTTCATCATTTCTCATTCTTGAGGCAATTGGGATGATGACCTCTCTAGTTACTTCCTGCTGAAATGGGGTGAAGATCACGATTATAGGAATTGAACCCTTCTTCACTCATTTATACATATTCTTTTAGTTCAATGTTGAACTAAACATAGTTGAATCCCAACAATCCAAATTAACAAGATTTTTGTACTTTGGTTAATAGTGCTTATACTATGTTTTATCTAGAGCCTTAGCGGAGACTTGTTGCAACTAAATAGCTTGTTGTACTTACGGATGGATTTCTTTGGATCAATTCTCCCAAATAGTTCTAGGTCCCTCAGAGGCTTGTTGGTCCAACCAGTGTTCTTGTTGATGTTCTCCTTGATGACAGGGTATAGGGAACCTGTGGATTATTTGTAACTTCAGTGTGATGAATCCACAGCTTAAATCCCTTATGATTTCACTGAAGAATTGGTAGTTAACAGCACCTCATAAAAGTATTGTCCAACAAAGTTGTATTTGGTTCTCTGGGTGCTTGCTCTTCCAAGTTTTTAATAAGTCTCCAGGATTCAGGTGGTATAAAAGCACATCTGTGGGGTACATAAACCTGATGAAGTAAATTTATGTACTTAATGTACCTGATAGTATCTAATTCTCTAATGTGAGCCCCACCAAGTCATGAAAGGAGTGTCAAAAAAGTCTTCCATATAACATTTCATAGGGGCTTAAACCAAGCCTACTTCTAGAGGCTACTCTTACCTTACCTCAGGGTAATTAGTAAGGCTTTTTCCCAAGTTAAGTTGGTTTCTCGGCATATCTTTGCCAAACTTCATTTTTTCTGTTTTTTTTTTTTTTTTCCAGATTGTTGAGGGCATCCAGGAAGGGTAACTTCCATTGAACGCCCAAGGCATTGGACACTACTTGTGTGATTTTTGCCATAAATACTGCTCCATTGTTTCTCTGCATGGTTAGAGGCAATCCAAACCTAAAAATGATTTTGCTTAAAAATTTTACATCTTCTAAAGTTTTCTCTGAATAGTATGGAAAATCTTCAACTCAGCATGTAAAGGTGTCCACAAATACCAGCAAATATCTGAGTGAGATCATATGGTATTTATCTTACTCATTCTGACTTACTTCATTTGCTATAATACCATCTAATTCCATCCATGTTGTCACAAGTGGCAAAATCCCATACTTTTTTTTTATGGTGAACAAAACAGACAAAAAACATAAGACAAAATAGAATCAGACAAAAATATACAGATAACTGTTGCCAGAGGGAAGGGGTAGTGGGAGGATGGGAAAAATGGTTGAAAGAAAGTAGAAAGTAGAGGCTTCCAGATGTATAATGAGTAAGTTATGGGGATAAAAGATATAGCATAGGAAATGTAGTCAATAATATTGTAATAGCATTGTATGGTGACAGAATGTAGCTACACTAGTCATAAGCATAAGGTATAGAGATGTTGAATCACTATGTTGTACACTTAAACTCCTATAACATTACATGTCAACTGTACTCTGATTAAAAATGTTAAAAAATAGATCAGCAAATTTGAAAATTACCTGTTATCGGCACCATGGTAAAGTCTGTCAGGTAAAGATGCCTCTAAGTTGTATAGCTTTTAGAACTGCTGGGGCTCCTGTTTTAGGATTGTTTTTAGCAAAAATGTCACTTTTTTTTTTTTAGTGAGAAGTTTCTGGATACAGAGAAAATGGGAAGGTGGAGTCCTAAAAATGTCACATTTTTAAAACAGGTCTCTGAAGATTGGGACCTCTATATATTTCTGGATCTACTGGAGTAGCACCTCACCCATAATGGGTGCTTTTGGTGAATATGGTTAATTATTTCTTCCATAAGAAGTTCTGGGATAAGGATTTATTATATTTCTAGCAGTCTTTAGTGTCAACATGGTGTCTAAGTCCCATTTTTTGCTCATCTCAGGACCTCCAGGGAATACTAGAGTTGCTATTTAGTGAAGTCTGTGTCTGGTACTGAAGTCATTATAGAGTTTTGGAGTCTTGTATAGGCTGCCATATTGGCAGCTTAATCTGCCCAATTGTTCTGGGGTCCTCTGCAATGGATAAGAGCAGAGTCATCACTGTATCTAGCTCTTCATTGTCTCTGATCCAGAAAACTGTTCCCAACCATGAACATCTCAGAGTCTGGAGTTTACAATTGCTGATCTATCAAATCAGGACAGCTGGAATAAACATATTCAATTACCTGTAGGTATCTGGTGATCTTTCTGAATAGCCCATACAGCTGCAGGCATGAAGATTGTCTAGGGCCATTGTGGCAATTTTTCTCTGAATATTACCTCAAGTTGCCTAGCTTCAGGTGGCAGGGCTACAGGAAAAAATAGTACTTTTAGTTCTCAATGATTATAAATAAAGAAAATGGGAGAAAATTGGAAACCTTAGTTTGAATAGTCATATCCAGACCTTAGAGGAAATCAGAATTTAGGATCCAGTCCAGTTTTATAGGCAAACAAACATTCAAAAACAGTTAATCAGAAATAGGATCTAACATACACAAAGGTGTGTTACTGAAAGGTGGTTCTCTAAAATCAGCTTCATTTCCACCAAAGATAGTCAAATTAAGACTAATTTTTAAAATAAGCCCACTTTTAACAAACTTGGCCTAAGCACAGAAAGAATAATGATTGGCCACATAGTTGTTTAATTTGTTTTGTTACAACTTTTCATTCCTTGAAAAGGAATTTCAAATTACTTTTAAGAGACTTTTGGGGCTAAAAAGCCAAACCAAATATTAGCCATCAGAGTTTTGCCTGTAATACCTATACATTTTGGTGGATTCCTCTCTTCTCAAGGTCCTCAAAACATCCTGAGGATCTGGCACCTGCCAGGAAGTGACCCTCTTTACTCACCTGGCAAGGCTGTTGGAAACCATGTAATAAACAAGGTAACAGGCTGATTTTTCCAAGGGATTTCATTGGCTCCATAATACCAACCTTAGTTCCTTAAAGCTGTAAGGTCATATCTGAGTCTATGCATATCTCCCTAAATATGACATTCCAGTCAAATCTTTGGTAATATGACCAACATTTCCAATGGTGTCCTATCATAAGGAGAACAGATTCTTATAGAACTTCTGCAAATAAATGCAGTGCCATGAAAATATGAGAATACTCAGTTTCTGAATTCTGGAGGGAGGAAAAGGGTATTTGTTACCAAATTTCTTTAAGTTATACATAGCTTACAAGAAACAGTTTCCTTAAATCTGGAAGAGTAAACAGACAATCAGCAGTGTTTTTAATGAGAGTCATAGTATTTCTTTTTCATATTCTCTAGTAATCCCTGGAGGTATTGAGTTGGTAGTTCTTTTAAATCAGGAACCTGAATGTATAGCTCTTTGGCAGTCTTCCAAAGTTGACAAAATTGAAATCTTTAGAATCTTCGGCTGTTTTTGCTCTCATTTCTAACCTTGCTCCTGCCTTCATTAGATAAATCAGATAATCCAGCTCCCTAGCAGTGATTGGTGAGCTATTTAACCATTGGCTTTGTTTCCAGAGCTGAAGGTAAAGATCTTTAGGAATCTGAGAAGCTTCTGTGGATAGCCTTGGATAGACATATTGCTGAACATAACAGTGTACTTTCTTAGTAGCTCGGGGGAAATTTGATCTATTGTTTCTCCAGGAACCACCTTTAATCTTTCTGATAATGATTTTAGAAACCACTTCAAGTACATAAATATTTGAATCTGGACAGTTACTAAGGCATTGCTAACAGTTCTTTGCCTTCCTGCTCTTATTGCAATCACATGTTCAGAGAATAAGTCATGATCCTTATTTGGGTTGTCACCTGCATATTTTTGGCTTCCTTCAAAGAGTACTGATGCCAAATCAGCCCTAACAAATTCATGATAAAAAATGATAGGACAAGTTGACAATGAGTCTAAACAGGTTTTATTCATCTTGGATCTCTTAGATAGCATAAAATGATAAATCTATCAGTGTTTCATACTTACATGCATACTTGGAAGCCTTTTTTTTTCTGTCCTTTGCTATTGCTAACAGAATTTGCTTCAATGTACAAAAGGACTCTATAGCATCTGAGACTGACAACTCTTCTTCCTCAGTTCATTCAATCCCATGTCTGTTTGAATGCTGTTTTCCAATTCTAGAAATTATCACAGACCTGTAGTTGTCAAAATCTTTCTATGAAGATTTTTATGAATTTCCTTAAAGAAGAAATACATTTGCAAGAGCATGAGAGTAAAACTATAACTGTAAATGGCAAGACTCAAAGAGGGCCGTGGTTTATCAATGCAATTGACAAGGAGATTTGATTATTTCTGAGATTATAGTAGCACTTATCAAAACTTTAGGAAAGTTTCTGGAACAGTGATCACATTCACCCATACAATATAACCTAAGAAGATTTACCATCATTTATTTGACAATGCTTCCCTTGTAATTTGATATACCAGATCAACAAGCCTAATTACTCAAAAAGCCTTTATTTAGAAGTCGAATTTTGAGAGGCTCAGTTGGGTAAGCAACTGACTCTTGATTTTGGCTGTCATGATCTCACAGTTTGGGAGTTTGAGCCCACATTGGGCTCTGTGCTGACAGTGTAGCCTGCTAGACATTTTCTCTTTCTCCCCTGTCTCTGCCCCTCTTGTGCTCTCTCTCACTCTCTTTCTCCAAATAAGTAAAATAAACTTAACAAATTAAAAACATAAGTTGAATTTTGAGAATTTTGTCTGAAATATCAGGTTTTAAAATACATACCTAAATAGGATATTAGATCATTAGAAAACTTAAATATGTATTTGGAGAAGGTGGCTATAAGAGATTCTAAAGGCAAATGCGGAGGGTTATATATTTGTTAACAAAATAGATTTTTTATTTAAAAATTTTTTTAAATGTTTTATTTATTTTTGAGACAGCGGGAGACAGAGCATGAGCAGGGGAGGGGCAGAGAGAGAGGGAGACACAGAATCTGAAGCAGGCCGCAGGCTCTGAGCTGTCAGCACAGAGCCCAATGAGGGGCTCAAACTCACAAACACAAGATCATGACCTGAGCCAAAGTCGGACGCTTAATCGACTAAGCCACCCAGGTGCCCCAAAACAGCTTTTTTGATATTGAGAAGATTCAACTTTCTGAAGTAATCAAAGACCTATAATGACAAAACAGAGATTTCGTTTTCTAGACTGATTAGATTGATTTTTAGACTTATTAAAGATAAATAAAAACACTTGTTTACAATTTAGACCAATAGTATTAATAACACTGTCATTTTAGCAAGGAGAAAAACCAAATGGCAATCTTATGTACTTCCGAATTAAAACTCATTCGTTTCTACTAGATGGATTTTTTAAACACTTTATGTAATCCCTCCTTTTTCCTCCTGTCACTCCCATGTTGATATATACTTATTGGGACTAGGACATTCAGAGCACTGTGTGGATCTCAGTTCTTGTGGTAAATGCTGAAATGTTCAGAGTCTCCAACAGGAATGAAGGGCCTCCAGCTGTAGGGAGGCCACCAAAACTCTCAACTCTCAGATGTTATTGGGGATTGCCTTGATGAAAGACAGCTGTGTTGCTAAGGTTATCTCCTTTTCCCAGGTAGTCACATCCAATGACCATTATAAAAGTGTAGCCCTTTGCTCCAATTTAAGATGGTTCTCAAGGGCAATCCAACTTTTAGAACTTCTTAGAAAATCAACTAAGTGTTCTGTTAATATTGTATCACCTCTCAACTTTCTGCCTAAACTTGCTTCTTTATTCTCCCTTCTCTTCTCCATGTGTTGATCAGTCCCTAATAAGCTTTTTAATATACTAATTCTCCTTAATCTTACTGTTGACTATGCCCAAAATTCTTTTCTAAATGTTTCCTTCTCACAAACCTCTACAACATACATTTTTACATTCATTCAGATTTTGTCCTAAGTTTTCCCTCTTAAACAACTGGTCTCTTTCCTTGCATATTGTTTCCCTTATTTTCAGTAGTCTTCATTACACTTATTAAAATCACTTACCTCGGGGCACCTGGGTGGCTCAGTAGGTTGAATATCTGACTTCGGCTCAGGTCATGATATCACAGTTTGTGAGTTCAAGCCCCACACCAGACTCTGTCATGACAGCTCAGAGCCTAGAGCCTGCTTCCGATTCTGTGCGTCCCTCTCTCTCTGGGCCTCTTCCGTTCATGCTCTGTCTCTCAGAAATAAATAAACGTCAAAAAAATTTAATAAATCTGTATCTATCTATCTATCTATCTATATCACTTACCTCTGCTTCTATTCTTAGATTGCCCATAAAGCTTGCCCATGGAACTAAATAAGGCATTAAACAAAGTTCAAGGTTTTTTTTTTTCCTTACAAACTTTGCAGTAGAGATAACATGAACTTACTTGACTTTCAGTAACCATAGGCAGAATAAAAGTTTTATATGTAATACTGATAATTCTTGAGACAAGCCTATCTTAATTAAGATAACCTTAAATTACCTTTAATACCAACTATTTTTCCCAGATCATGTTGACTTGTAAATCATTTGAGTTAGTGTCTATCTTTCTGAGATTTAAAGTACACAATTCTTACAAGTACTTACCTTTAAACCAACTAAATAAAGCCTCTTTACAAATTAATTTTATCAGTACCATCCAGGGGTAGAGAAAATCTTTCACATTTACAAACATACATGGACACACAAATATACAAACAAAATGGAAACAAATCTTAAAGACACAGTTTCCAGGTATCTCCCTTTTACAACACTAATCTAATTGCAAGATGGTATTATAATTTATGGATGCATTAACTGGTCGTTTTTCTCTGGTGTCTAATATTGTGGCCAAGCAGTGTTGCAAAAAATTGACAACTTTGGAGAATACAGTCTGAAGGCCTGCATGTGGGGATCAAATTCTCATTTCCCATTTTTCAATTAGAACATGGCTGGTTTTATTCAAAGATACTAAAATCTGCATCAACAAACCAACCAAATGAAGCCCTGAGTGCCGCTGTGAGCATTGGTCCCTCCCCAAAAGTCAGGGCTTTAGTAACTGAAGCAAATGGCTTCCCGATTTCTAGTTTCTCCCTAAAAGTCAGTGTTTCGCTGAACTAAACAGCTTCCTAGTCAGCCTTTTCTTAAGCAAGAAAAGAACACAAATCCTCTATTTGGAGGCAACTGAATGGAAAAATTCTAAGTCAAACCAAATGGGAGGAATAAGTTCATGTGCTATTACACACGAAATACTCACCAAGAGATGTCTGTCCAAACCATCCCAAAAACTTTCCTTGTCACAAGATTTAAGTTAAGCACTGAGGCTAGAGCTCCCAGCTGGAGGTGGGGGGGGGGGGTGCAGGATGGCCCAAGAACAAAGAGCCTAGGCAGCTGCTTGGACTTGTCACCAGTCTCTGGTTACTGGCTGGGGCCTAACAAATCATGGGCGAAGATCTCCTGGTTGGCTGGCCAAATCTGTAACCAAACCCAAGTTTGTCTGCCAGATGTCCAGCAAAGCCAGTTACTGAGACATCAAGTATGCAACAAGAGAAGGGTATACTTGAGAGGCAGCCAAATAAGGAAGTGGGAGAGCAAGCCTTAAATCCACCTACTCAGAGGAGGAGAGTCAGGGAAATTTAAAGGCAAATAATAAAGCCTGGGCCAAAAGTTGCAGCTGTGCTTATTAGTCCCATTAACCCTTTGGTCACCGGTTTACCTGTGCTATTATTATGTAGAGTATGTACTCAGTAAATTCTTATCAAATAATAGAAAATATTGTTAAAATAATGACTGATAGAAAACTATTACCTCTTGGTCTCCTATTATAAAACATACTTAGAAACACACAGACATAATCCAAAACCATTAGTCCTTTGAAAATAAAATAGACCAATATTTTTAGGAAACCATATCATTGGAAATGTTTTCATTGCAAGTAAACAGATGACTAATAATAACTTAAAAATAAAGCTTTATTTTGCTAATATAACAAAATCTATAATTAATCCTTTCTTTTGGAATTTTATCAGTGACTTAAATATCACACATATTTATAATTCTCTGGGCCTTTTTCTCATGATCACAAGATGGCTATTTCATTTCAAACCACCATACCTACATTCAGTGATGAAGAATGTGAAAGTAGGAAGGATAAAGGACTGAGGAAAACCACGTCTATCCCCTTTATCATCAAAAAAGAAACCTTTTCCTCTCATCAGGTTTTGTCTCACTGGCAAGAACTTAATCACTTGACCACATTTATCTGCAAAAGAGGACAATAAGTTATGCAATGTTACAGTTAATTTGGACCAATCACACACCATGGCTTGGAGTTGGCCCCATTATTGCTTCAAAACAGAATGTGTTACAGATCTATATCTCTCATGAATATAGATTTAAAAATTCTCAATATAATATTGACAAATGAAGTCAAACAACCGATAAGAAGAATTATACACGATGGCCAAGTGGGACTTATTCCAGGTGTTCAAAGCTGGTTTAATATTTGAAAATCAATTAGTATAATCCATAACATTAACAGATTAAAGAAGAAATATCAAATGATTATATTGATGCAGAAAAGACATTTAATAAAATTCACCCATTAATGATAAAAACTAAAAAAAAAAGAGGAATAGAGGGGAACTTCATCAAATTGATAAAGAACATCTACAAAAATACCCTAAAGATAATGTTATATTTAATGTAAGATATTAGAAAAATTTTCCACTAAGATCAGGAAGAAAGCAAGAATGTCCCCTCTTACAATTCATTTTCAACATTGTGTGGGAAGTCCTACCTAATGCAGTAAGGCAAGAAATCATAGCAAGTTATTTTATGTATGTAGAAACCTGATTCTAAAGCTTATATATAAAAGCAAAAGATTAAGAATAGTCAATAACACAACTGTTGAAGGAAAAAATAAAGTCAAAGGACAGACACCATGCAACTTCAGGATTTACTATAAAGTTCCAGTTATCAAGTAAGCAAATTATTGGTGAAAGAATAATTAAATAGATCAATAGAACAGAAGAGAACCCAGAAATACGCCCACACAAATATAGGTAACAGATTTTTGAGAAAGAAGCAAAGGGAATACAATGGAGAAAGGATACTTTCAGCAAATGGTGTTGAACAGCTTTGTATCCATGTGCAAAAATAAATCTCAACACAAATCTTACAGATTTTCACAACAATTAATCCAAAATGAATCACAGACTAAATGTAAAATGCAAAACTAAAAACTCCAAAAAGACAGTATTGGAGAAAAGATAGATGAATGTGGTTTCATGATGACTTTCTTTATACAACTCCAAAGGTATTATTCATGAAGGAAAAAATTGATTAGCTGGACTTCATTAAAAACAAAAACAAAACTTATCCATGAAGGACACAGTCAATAAAGTGAGAAGAAATAAACTAGGAGAAAACATCTGCAAAAGACATATCTGAGAAAAGACTATTATCCCAAATATACAAAGAACTCTTAAAACTCTATAATAAGAGAAACCCAATTTAAAAATGGACAAAATATCTGAATACCTTAAGAGACGACACACAGATAGCAAATAAGCATGTGAAAGAATGACCAATATCAGATGTTATTTGGAAATTGCAAATTAAAACAGATACCACTACATACCTTTTAGAATGGCCAAAATCCCAAACACCTAAAACACCAAATACTGGTAAGGATGTAGAGATATAGGAACTCTCATTCATTGCTGGTGGGAATACATAATGTACAGCTACTTGGGAAGACAGTTTGGTAGTTTCTTGCAAAACTAAGCATATGATCCAGCCAACTGTGATCTTTGGTATTTATCCAAAGGAGTTGAAAACATGTCTGTACAAAAACCTGCTTTCTTCATAATTGCCAAAACTTGGAAGCAACTAAGATGTCTTTCTTGGTTGACAAATGAAAAATTAATAGACAAATATACTGTGGTACATACATAAAATGAAGTATTATTCAGTAGAAAAAATGAATGAGCTAATACACCATAAAAAGACATGGAAGAAACTTAAATATCTATTACTAACTGAAAAAAGACAATCTGAACAATCATATAAGTTCCAAATATAAGACATTCTGGGATAAGTAAAACTATAGAGATAGTAAAAAAGATCAGTCATTGCCAGTGGTTTGTGGGAGAGAAAGGAATAAATTGGTGGAGCACAGAGGATTTTTAGGACAGTAAAAAACTTGGTGTGACACTATAATGGTGGACGTAAGCCATTATACATTTGGCAAAAACCCATTGAGTGTACAACACCAAGAGCAAACTCTAATGCAAACTATGGATTTGGGGTGATAATGATGTGCAAATGTTGACTCATCAATTGTAATAAACATATCACTCTCGGTTGGGATATTGATGGTGAGGGAGGCTATGTGTTTATATTGGGAAGGAAAAAATTTGTGTATATACATATATAATATACATTACACACACACACACACACATCCCCTTATAAAAAGAAATCAGAATGTGTGGACAAAGAGGAAAGGAAAAATTAACATGTAAATATCTAAGAGTACCTACCTTAGATTCAGTGGCTAAGACAGCAATAGAATACTTTGTGTCAAAAAGGAATAAATGTGCAAATACCTTTTACTTACCTTTTTATATTATAATCTGGGCTATGTATCAATTACATTCATATAACTATAATTATATAATTATAATTGATTATCTCATTTTATCTAATATTATGCTTCAGGGTAACCCTAATGTTGATTAGTGCAAATTTCTAATTTATAGAGGTATTCCAGCTTATAAGTGAAATAGGAATGAGAGAAGTATCTTTTGATCATATTACAATCTTTATGGGATTAATGAATCAAGGTCACATGATCACCAATATCTACTAACATAACCAAAAGAAAGATGACCAAACATTGTGCCTCCTCCTGGAAGGCATATTAATTAAAAAAAAAATCACACTTAATTGGATCAAACCTCTAGATGTAACTAATAAAAAAAATACACGTTACAGAATAAGATGTGCAACCTTACCACTTGGATGAAATAAGCAAATTTTATTTGGGGAAAATTGTATAGTATAAACAACTGTTTCTTCAATAAATAATTTTAAGTAATATAGTACATAAACCTATAAATTAAAAATATTCATTAATTATATTTTCTAAGTTTTAAATACATACATTTCAAAGACTTCACATTAATAAGAGTTCTCAGACAATACTAAATTACAATGTGTGGACTTTTTTGTATTCTAACTCAAAAAAAAAAAAATACTGTAAAAAAGCTTGTCACAAAGAATCACAACACAATCATGCCTAAAATTTTTCAGTAATTACAAATACCAACAAAATCAAGTATGTTGTCCTATTTCTCCAATTGATTCTTTGTTGTTTAGAGAGACACTAAAATATTAATGGATGAAGTCATATTGTGTCTGATATCAGGTTCAAATAACCTTGCTGGTGGTTGAAGTTGGGAGTTAAGTCTGGATTCAGAGGAAACAAGACTGACTATGATGAGATCATTGCTGAAACAGGGTAATGGATAGAGATTTTTGTGGATATTTTTGTGTATGTCTGACATTTGCCAGAGATTGGTTGATTTTTTTCTGAGGTCCAAATTCTCCTCTGAAGTCATGTTATGTTTAATTTGTATTTTTGGAAATGATTGCTGGTGGTGGGAAATAAATTCTTAATTAGACCTTCACTGATTTGAAGGCAAAATGAGGATTGTTTTCTGGAATAAGGACATACAATGGCTTGATTAAAAAATATCTAATTTATTTTAAGTTTTTAATTTTCTAATTTTTTTTTTCTAATTATACCATAATCTTTAGTAATATCTTTGATCCTATTGCTACTTTGACACAATGGCCTTTCTAAAGAAACATCAGTTTGTGGAGACAGTTATGAGTTGGCAAAATGTGATCTGCAGTAAAAGCTAGTGATTGTCTAAGGTTAGATGACTGGGTAAGGTGACAAGGGGAAATCAGGACATATTTGTAGGATATGTAAATATCTCTTAGGAACTTCCAGAACTACATGGTGAGAAACAATTTTGTAAACCCCTCACCTCAACTCTCAGAGGTGAAGCAAGTTGTAGATTCATTTTTTTAAATTTGTTTTTTAATGGGCCACTAAAGAAATGTGCGACTGTGGAAGGGGCAGACTAGATAACTGCATTAATTTTTAATTTATTATTGAGGGTGAGGTCTCCAAAGATAAATCAGGAGCATTCACTCAAAGTAACTTGTTATTTTCAAAATGTAATCACTTCTTCCTAAAAAACAAAAAAACAAACAAAAAAAACAAAAAAAAATTGATAAGTCAAAACTATGAGCATTTGGTGGTTTTATAGCTCAGCTTATAAGGTGATACATATTAATTAAATTTTATAAAATTATAAAGGAATATATCTCAAAGATTCCATATGAATAATTTTCTCTGGAAACTAAATGGCAAGGCAACAAATTATTACTCTGGAATTTAAGTATCCCTCCAAATAGCGCTTGAGAATTCTTTCTATGAACTAGCAGTTCAAATCATGCCTGGAATGAGATATAATTTGTAGTAGTTAAATGGAAAACAGTAGTTTTATTACTCAACTGAAGTTATACATGCTAGAAGACAAACTGGTAAAATATTTTTAATTTGATAATACAAACCTTAAAGAAAGATTTACAATGCTACCTGCAGGATTAGTGGTCTTCTGGATAGAACATGAGTTTTAGCAAACTCCTGTTATCAGTGGGGTTTGAATACCATGATAAAATGAACTCTAATATTAACAGTAAACAAATCTTTTAACTAGCATATTATGGGTCCTTATTCAATACAAAATGTAAATACATAACAGTATCTTTAATTTCTTTAATCATGCTTTTACTTTTAAGTTCACTTTGGCTGTATTAGCCATGAAGTAGTTCCTGGTCACAGGTCATAATAATTCAAAAAGATTGTGGCTAGCAGCACTTACGTCCACAAAATAACTTACCCTGAGTTTGGAGATAGTTAATAAACTTCATATCTGAGGAAAATCATTGAATTTCATTTCTAACATTTTAAATATAGATCAAAATAAAGTTGGATGAAAGTCAGTATAAATCACAGTAGAATCTGAAATTATATACTTTGTATGTCAGTGCTAGCATTTCTGTCAGAAATCTCTTTAAATATCAGAAAAGTCCCTTTGTAGTTGTGTATATCGAAGAAGGAAATATATGATCCTTTTTTTAATTTTTTTTTTTTTACATTTATTTATTTTTGAGAAACAGAGTGAGACAAAGCGTGAGCGGGGGAGGGGCAGAGAGAGAAGGAGACACAGAATCTGAAGCAGGCTCCAGGCTCTGAGCAAGCAGTCAGCACAGAACCTGATGCGGGGCTCAAACCCATGAACTGTGAGATCATGACCTGAGCCAAAGTCGGACGCTCAACCGACTGAGCCACCCAGGTGTCCCCCTCCCCACTTTTTTTTAAATTTTTTTGTCTCAATGTATTTTATTTTATTTTTTTCCAATATATGAAATTTATTGTCAAATTGGTTTCCATACAACACCCAGTGCTCATCCCAAAAGGTGCCCTTCTCAATACCCATCACCCACCTTCCCCTCCCCCCCCACTTTTTTTTTAAATGGTGAGTGCTTTATGGATCATGTCATGACAAAGTTGAAAAAAGCTTAGTAGTGGGTTAGTATGAGACGAGAGGTAAAACTAATAAAATTAGCTTTTCTTTTTAATTTCTAGCCTGCATATATATAAATGGGATTCTTTATAGTCTATACTTTTATGAATTGAAATAACTATGTACATTCTATATATTTTGTTGTACATATTTGGTTGTTACTTTCGAGTACTATTTCATTTACATATTTACTTATGTTACCTTTAACACCCATGTTGGTGGGTGAGATAGAGAGCAAGCAGGGGAGGGGCAGAGAGAGAGAGAGGGAGACAGAGAATCCCAAGCAGGCTCTGCAGCTATGAGCACAGAGCCAGATGTGGGGCTCAAACTCAAACTGTGAGATCATGACCTGAATCAGAATCAAAAGTTGGATGCTTAACCGACTGAGCCACCAAGGCGTCCCAATTCAACAACTATTCTTTTCTTAAAAAAGTTTTTTAGTGTTTATTTATTATTGAGAGACAGAGAGAGACAGAGCACGAGCATGGGAAGGGCAGAGAGAGGAGGAGACACAGAATCTGAAGCAGGCTCCAGATTCTGAGCTGTTAGAGCCTGACGCAGGGCTCAAACTCACAAACTGTGAGATCATGACCTGAGCTGAAGTCGGATGCTCATCCAACTGAGCCACCCAGACGCCCCTCAACAACTATTCCTAAGCATTATCTTATACAAGAACCACTCTAGACCCTAGAGTCAAAGTAGTGCACACAGAGAAAAGAATTCTGTCATGAATTACATGTGCTGGTGGGAGAGACAGATATTAAACACACACAAACACATATGCATACACATACATACATACATAGCAGGTGGAAGTAAGTATTAGTAAAAGAAATGAAGTAAAATTATGGGAATAACAATGAGGTCTATTTTGTATCAGGAACACAAGAAGTATCTCTCTGATAAGTGATATCTGGCAGTTCTTAGGGTAGTTTTCCCATAAGAATGAAAAGCAAATGGAAGGGCCTTGAGGGAGTAATATACTAAGCATATCTAAGGAACAACCAATAGGCCAGTATGGAATCAGTTGGTAGATCCTCCAGATAGTAGAGAGCTAGGGCTTGTCAGCAGTGGTAAGATTTGCTTTAATTCTGAAAAAGATAGGATGCTTTTGAAATATTGTGAGAGGATAAGATAGATTAGATATAGATATAGATATTTAGATATAGATATTTAATTGGAGAGAAGTATTAGAAGCTTAGATCTGGAAGATAGGTGAGTTCCTAGCTACTGGGTGTCAATGCTTCTAGGCCCTCTCAGCGGGGTCAGGTACAATATATGTATATCCATGAATAGTTCTATATGTACCCATATGTATCTGTATTAGGGTAATATGAGTTCATACTGTTTTCAAGCCAAACTATTACCACATAGAATATTGTGGCCTACTCTCTTTGCTCATCTGTAACCTCCTACTCCAACTATAAGAAAGCTGGCTGCAATTATGCATCTTCATGTACTTAACTGTTCAATTCCAGTATACACGTACAGTGGTTTCAGATACTAACTGATAGGAAACAACTTTATTAACTAGAGTACAGTGTTGTACACAGTTACTTTGCCTTTATTCTTAAGGTTCCGACTCACTCCCAACAGCATTTGGACCAGCAATAGTTCCTCCCATTCTCTTCAGTGAGATTGTTTTCATACATTTATAATAAAGTTAATTTCTTTTGTCACATTAAGCATATCATTCTGAGATCTCCTGGTCTACTAAATGATTTCTTAAATATTTTCATATACTAGGTTCCCTCTTCGTTCAACAAAATTCTATGAGTTTTGACAAAAACATAGGATAATATGTGTACCATTACAGAATTATACAGGAGAGTTTCATCCCCTAAAACTTCCCTGAGCTTCATCCAATCAATACTTCCTCCCCACTCACCCCTGGAAAACCTGATAAATTTCTCATATCTTTAGTTTTCCCTTTTCCAGAATGTCATATAAATGGAATCATGTATTATGTAGCCTCCTAAAGCTAACTTTTTTCACTTAGTGTTACCATGGAATATATTTTCCTATCATGTCAGTTTTAAACTATCTTAGAGTTGGGGGTGCCTGGGTGGCTCAGTAGGTTAAGTGTCTGACTTTGGCTCAGATCATGATCTTGAGTTCGTGGGTTCTAGCCTTGTGTTGGGCTCTGTGCTGACAGCTCAGAGCCTGGAGCCTGCTTCAGATTCTGTGTCTCCCTCCCTCTGCCCCTCCCCTGCTTGTGCTGTCTTTCTCTTTCTCTCTCTCAAAAATGAGTAAACATTAGAAAAAAAATAAACTATCTTACAGTTGATAAAGTTTTTCTTCCCAAAAAACACCTCTAGAGAATAAACAGATGGTTATCAGAGGGGAAGTGGGTGGAGGGATGGGTGAAATAGGTAAAGGGTATTAATAGTACACTCACCTTGGGGCACCTGGGTGGCTTGGTCGATTGAGCATCTGACTTCAGCTCAGGTCATGATCTCACGGTCCGTGGGTTCAAGCCCCGCGTCCGGCTCTGTGCTGATCTCACGGTCCGTGGGTTCGAACCCTGAATCCAGCTCTATGCTGACAGCTCAGAGCCTGGAGCCTCCTTCAGATTCTGTGTCTCCCTCTCTCTCTGCCCCTCCCCACTTTCACTCTGTCTCAAAAATAAACATTAAAAAATTGAAAAAAGAAAAGAGTACACTTACCTTGATGAGCACTGAGTAATATATGGAACTGCTGAATCACTATATTGTACCCCTGAAACTAATATTACCCTATACGTTAGTTGCACTGGAATTAAAATTTTTTAAAAAGTTAAAGTTGTTTTTTTATAAATAACAATTTGAGTTGGGTGGGTTTGTTTTTCTAATCCAATCGGAAACTTCATCTTTTAATTGTGTCTAGACTATTAACCTTAAAACTGACTATCAATATGGTTAGATTAATATTTGCTACATGTGTGGCTATTATTCTATCTATTGCATTTTGTTTCTTTTTTCTTTTATTTCTCTGCTTTCTCTTGTTTTAATTGTGCATTTCTATGATTCAATTCTTTCCCCTTTCTCAGCACAGTATTCCTTAAAAATTTTTTCTTTAATGGTTTCCTTAAATTTATAATATGTTTTTAAATAATCTAAATCCACCTTCACATAACCTTATACCATTTCATATTTAGTGCATGTATCATATGAGAGAATACTCCCATTTCCTGCTATTCCTTGTGGTATTGCTGTGATTCATCTTATTTTGCCATATGGTGTCATCACGTTGCTATTATTGTTACTTCGAATATTTACATATTAGGTAATTATGAATAAAAGAGTTAAAATATTTAATTTTATCTTCAATTATTCCTTCTCTGATTCTTTTTTTTTTTCTTTTTGTAGATCTGAGTTTCTGATGCATATCGTTTTTATTCTCCCCAAGAACTTCTTTAACCATTTTTTTCAGAGAAAGTCTGCTGGTGACAAATTCCTTGATGATAATTTTTTGTTTGTCTGAAAAGCTCTTCATTTATCTTTCACATTTAAAGGATAATTTCTCTGAACATAGAATTCTCGTATTTTTTTAACATCAAATATTTCACTCTAGTTTATTTTTAGTTTCATAGTTTCCTACTAGTCTATTTTAATTTGCATCCTTATTTCTCTTATGATAAAGTATAGTGTTCTTCTTGACTTTTTTTCTTTTGCTCTATTCTCTATATTTTTCCTTCTGGTATTCCAATTATGTGTATATTTACTGTTAAAAATTATCACATAGTTTTTGTAAAAATATATATTTTCCCTTTTCATTTCCTTTTGTAACATTTCTCTTGATCTGTCTTTAAGGTCACTGATTCTTACTTTGGCTGCCTTGAGTCTACTGATGACTGCACTGAAGGAACTCTTCACATATGTTACAACATTTTTTATTTCTAGTTGTTCCTTTGGATTCTTAAGTTTTAGTCTTTCGTATACATTTATTTTCACATGTTATCTATTATTTTAATTACATCTTTCTCTCCCAAAAATCAATAATAAGGAGGCTCCTGGGTGGCTCAGTCAGTTAAGCATCCAACTTCAGCTGAGGTCATGATCTCATAGATTGTGAGTTTGAGCCCCACATCGGGCTCTGTCCTGGCAGTTCAGAGCCTGGGGCCTGCTTCAGATTCTGTGTTTCCCTTCTCTCTGCCCCACCGCTGTTCACACTCTGTCTCTGTCTCTCTCAAAAATAAATAAACATTAAGAAATTTTTTAATTAAATAAATAAGTAAATAAACTTAAAAACAGTAATGATTTTCAAGTTCTTTACATTTTTAACTGAAAATGGAAGGTTGCATTTTTAAGGGCTAATAAGTAGAAAAAAAAGATTATAAGGGACTGGTATGGAAGCAAATATGATTTTAAGAGGCAGTTGCATTTTGGCTATATTTCAAAGAAAGCCTCAAAAGGTTGCATAAGTGAGTGAGTGAGAGAGAAAGAGAAACAGAGAGAGAGAGAGAGAGATGTATCAAGGATGACACCATAGTTTTAAATCAGAGCAATAGAAAAATTGAGTTCCCATTTACTCACAATAGGGAAAGACAGGAGGAAGCAAGGAAACAAAAGTTTTGTGGGTTGGCAAAAAAAAGAGTCAAAGATGTTTTTATTGACAAAACAGTGATTATTAAAAATTGAAACTACTATTAAGGAAATGTTTATTTTTTTTTCAACGTTTATTTATTTTTGGGACAGAGAGAGACAGAGCATGAACAGGGGAGGGGCAGAGAGAGAGGGAGACACAGAATCGGAAACAGGCTCCAGGTTCTGAGCCATCAGCCCAGAGCCTGACGCGGGGCTTGAACTCACGGACCGCGAGATCGTGACCTGGCTGAAGTCGGACGCTTAACCGACTGCGCCACCCAGGCACCCCGAGGAAATGTTTAAAATAACGTACATAATCAGGAACAATAAGGTAATTGTGTTGGAGCATAAAGGGAAATTTGGAAAGAGAAATACTTTATTAGAATTTAGGGTTTGCTTGTTGGGGAATGTCATGGAAAAGACATGACCACCAATTGACCTGTCAACTGGACCCAGGCACTCAGAGGCTCCTCACCCTCTCCCCTGTCCTTGGAATGTGGGTTCTGCTGATCTTTTCCACTCCCAGGGGCTGCTCCAGAAACATAATCCTGAGAACCTGCATGGTATACATGACTGAGCCCAGTTAAGTTCTCTTCATAACTTTTAAGATTTGGTGGGCAGGAGCGGGGATCCATTCGTCTTGCTGCTGCCCAAGACCAGCCTCCTGTGTAATTTCCTTTGCTCATTAAAAGTGCCACTTACCAAATTGGAGTGGCTTACTTCTTTCTTTGGTTTCTTTGGTTTCTGCCTTCTGAGTACAGGGGACAGTTTCATATTACAAGAAGGCTCCAGGGAGGGTTACGAACCAATGTTGTTGAGAGCTAAAAATCCTTTCAAATACTGAATTCATCATAGCTTCATTTTATGTATGAAGAAAAGTAAAAGTAAATTAAATTTGAACAGAGAAATATCTTGTAAACCAGTGTCGTTCTCACAGCTCCTTAGCTCAGCAAATTATCACTTAAGATATGTTTCCTCTTTAAATTCCTCTACAGCTATAAGTGATAAAATGACTACTTCTCACTACACACTGATTATGTTAAATACTACTTACAAATTTATATTTCTTTTTCCATCACCAAATTTTTAATTATATTGCAATAAACTTAGTTTGTATTGTGATCTAATGTTTTCTATAAGTTTGATTATGATGGTATATGTCTTTTAGAGGTTTCTAAAAGTTCATCTGTAAATGTGAAAGCAAATGGGAAGAGTATATTATAAAAAATAATCCCAGTTTAATGAAGCTGACACTTTCTTCCAGTCTTATTCTGAGATCTTCAGCAGCAGAAATACACTCCTTTAATTATTTAACTACATCATTTTCTGGTGTTATTTAGAGGATGGAGACTCTGTGTATTCTTAAACTTAACACATATATTTAGTGTAATACTGAATTTAATATGCATAGATGGTTATGACTCTTATGGAAATTATTAGTTACATATTAAAATGTAAAAAAACTTTAAATAATCTTCCAGGATACATGTTGAAACATTTACATTATTTTGTAAAATTCTAATTCATTGTGCTTACATTTCATATTTTTTAATATGTAACTTTAGCAACTAGAAAATGCTCTATTTCTTTTTCCAAGTATTTTCTCTCATACTGTGTCCTCAGTTGGAAATATATTTAGATTAGTTTAAAGGCCTAACTATGAAGAGAAAAGAGGAATGAAGGGCCTGGAATAGACAATAGCAGTGAAATGGAACCAGTAAGTTAAATGTTGTGTGTTTTTTCACTTTCTCCTTTTTTCCCTCCTTTCCCTGTCTTCCCTGGTGTTTTCAATAAATCCCACCCATCCTTATTAAAATGTTTTCAATCCCCTAGTTTCATTGGTAAAGCAGTTCAATTAATATGACCAAGCCTTACCCTCCTACATTTAAGAAACTGGCCTCAGAGAGGGTATAATCCCTGAACCAAAGAGTATATTTCTACAATCGAAGAGTATATTTCTCTTTTAGTGAAAAAAATAATCTCACCCAAGCTGGACTGTTTGGCATCCAAATATCAACTGTGCCATAACTTGATAATGTTGAGTCTGAGTAGCACTAATCTTTTAGATGTTACCTTGGAAAGGAGTCGATAGAATTATTTCTAAGATGGTCTGGATAATTATATTTCTAAAATGATATGGGTGATTAAAGATAAATATGTGGAATAGCCTGGACTAGCAAAGGATTCATTGTGATATTCATCTCTACTTACAACTAAAATTGAAGCCAAATTCCTTTAAAATAAAATTAAAACAGGGGTGCCTGGGTGGCTCAGTTGGTTCGGCATCTGACTCAGTTTCAGCTCAGGTCATGATCTCATAGTTTGTGATTTCGAACCCCACATCAGGCCCTGTGCTGACAGCTTGATGCCTGCTTGAGATTCTGTCTCTCTCTCTCTCCCCCTCTCTCTGCCCCTCCCCCACTTGTGTGCACGCTGTCTCTCTCAAAATAAAGAAACAGAATTAAAAAAAATAATAATTGAAACAATCACTGTTTTCAATTTTTTTCCAGGAAATTATCAGAGCAAACTAAAATATAAATTACTTCCAAGATGAGGGGAGAATGGGTACATGGCCTATTTCCAATTGACCAGGTGTAGACCAGACGACACAAGATGAACAAGAGTTCATGTGATGATATCTTAATCTTTTCCCTTGATAGTTACTTGATGGGTTACTTAAATAGTTACTTACATACTCTGATAGAGTCTGTGTGTAATGGACTACTGTGTGTTCTGAAATTCAATATAAAAGCCGTAAGTGATCAAGTGGAGATGAACACATCAAAATATTGCAGTGTGAAAATATCTGGAAAAGAACTAATACTTTTCCACTAAGTGCATAAATGAATCCCTCTCCTTCTTATGGACATTTACTAAGTATTAAATTGTAACATTTTGAGTATGTGTGGAAATGTGCACACCCCTCACCCTGCACTTACAGGAGGCTTAACTCATAGCATTCATTCATCCACCTGCCTAAAGTGCTTGGGTTTAGAGACAGTTTCTTTTTAATTTTTTTTTTCAACGTTTATTTATTCTTGGGACAGAGAGAGACAGAGCATGAACGGGGGAGGGGCAGAGAGAGAGAGGGAGACACAGAATTGGAAACAGCCTCCAGGCTCTGAGCCACCAGCCCAGAGCCCGACGCGGGGCTCGAACTCACGGACCGCGAGATCGTGACCTGGCTGAAGTCAGACGCTTAACCGACTGCGCCACCCAGGCGCCCCAAGACAGTTTCTTTTTAAATATGGTAATTTCAACATGATAATTATTTGACTTTGGCTATGCTCCTCAACTTATCTGTGCCTCATTATTCTCGTCTACAAAAAGAAGATAACAGTATCCGCTTAGGAGGTGTATTCTTGGAATTATATAAAATAATGTTTTCAAAATTGCTGCCACTCAGTATATGATCAAATAAATGCAACCATTGTGATTAGCTTTATCATTAATCATCATCATCATCAATTATTAAGTAATCACTATGAGGAAGGAGTGATAAGTGATACAGGGACATAATGATAAATCCTATAATTTTCTATGTGTAAGCTATTCATGCAGAAACTTTAATCTTATAAGTAAGAGCTGATGACAGAACCGAACTACAGAATTCTCATGGATGACCCTTTATAAGGAGTATTGGTTTTATACTGCATTTATATGCCGGAAAGTTAGAACAAGTGCTGACAATTGTGATGTGCCCACAGTCAAGTCTTCCATTACTGACTCTGATCTTCACAAATTCCCACCTTCATTAATTTGTTCTAGGTCCCTTTGCCTATTCCCCATTTGTCCACAGAGCACTCTCAATGCTTTAACAGACTTTCACACCCAACACTGAAGTTATAAGTGAAAGGTACATTTCTCATAATTTGGATGAGAATATTTCTTATACCACAGGTGTTTAAAAATGTTTCTCTGCCTGGGGACCAAGCAACTGTTTCAAACTACCATTTGATTTTTGCAGTTCCGTTGCAAGCAGTTTTAAAGTGCAATTAACTATTCTTGGAAAGTCCTTGTTTTCTGCTATCATAATAACCTACCTGTAATGAACCATGACTTGTAGTTATGAAAAGTCATCAGCCCCAGTGGCTTCATTGGCATTTCTGTCTGCCAGAGAAAGCAACATAAGAAATAATAAGACAAAACAAAACTGCAATTAAAAAAAAACCTCACAAAATATTATTACTAAAATATTTTTCACCCCCTGGACAGAACATAATCAAATATAATAAGGAAAGGTTAACATAATATTATAAATCCTTATCTGTCCTGATATATCAATCCATTTAGAGGTTAATGCATAATATTTTCTTCTTTCTTGCAGTTGTAACAATATGTTAGAAATAGATAGCTTTGTCTTTATATATATTATATATATACCTCATTTAATATCCTTTATAATATTTATGTTATATATCCACTTAATTCTAAACACATGC
Source organism: Leopardus geoffroyi (assembly GCF_018350155.1). NCBI lineage: Eukaryota > Metazoa > Chordata > Mammalia > Carnivora > Felidae > Leopardus > Leopardus geoffroyi. Next base: position 99,335,929 of record NC_059333.1, read on the forward strand.
AACTACTTTGTACTTCGCAGTTTTTTGTCACATACAATTGCAATGCATTTATGATTGATTACAAAATATATTAGTTTAGAAATATAATTATTTCTAAAAAGTGATACACTCTAATGGATGTTAGTTGATCAAAACTACTCTAAATTAGAGATTAAAATTATTTTCTGTATCTCTTTCCTCATAAGGAAACAGAGGAAAATAATATAAAACTTTAATATTGGTATTGGTAGAACTTATACTTTCTATTTCCAGTGATTATTTTTATGTTCACTCCAAGATGTACATACGAAGTTTATTCTTATAAAAATAAGAGTAAAAAGTTTATTTGCTTAAAAAATTAAGTTAACATGTTCATTGATAACTATTGTAATGTTTAGTTGCTTTGAGTTCTGAACAAAATTACTCAGTGTGATTTCTTTTCTTTCCCAATTGATGATAGGCCTCCAGGCAGGACTTTGTATCTAGATTAATAAATGGGTTACCTCTCCAATTAGTTGTGTTTGGTCAAGGCTTCACATATACTGCAGGGACTTAATAATTTAACTAGTATAAAAATCCATGCCATTTTGGCATAGTCATCAACCATTCCTATGCTCTACTTACTATTTTTATATATACCCCCATGAAATATCCATAGCATTCTTATTCTCTGCATTGGCCTTTGCAGACTTCCTGAGGTGTCCTCAACACATTGATCTTTCCCTCTACTGGAGCTCAGCTTAGACTCTTAACTACACCTGGAGTGCAAAGTTATCACCTCTATCTAAAAAGAAATCACTGCCTTTTCTTCCAGCGCAACTGAAAGACACATCCACATAAAATTTTTTCCTGTGGGAATGAAGCTTTTCCTCTACCATTTATCTGCAGTATTACTCTTATTTACAATGTGAAACATTTTGTCTTCTACAATAGGCAGTGTGTACACGTTTGCCTTCAATATTCTGTGTAATCTCCATAAATTCAATTTTAAAATTTGCAAAGATTAGCATTCAATAAGTGTCTTTGGAAAAAAAAACATGTAAATACCATTTTTGTATAAATGTGGAAACTTGGGTTAGGAGCATTATTTTAAGTAACAATATTTTTCTAATAAATGGCTAGCAACAAAACTGCCTGGAATCAATCATTTCCCCCATCTGGAATCAACTTCATCCAGTATCTTTTTTTCCACACCCTGTGCCTATTTAGATTCTGATTCCTGCTAAATTATTTGTAGCAATCCTCACCTTAAAACTAAGGAGGTCAGTTTGTAAAGGGTGTGTGTGAAAAGTTGGATTTTATATGTGGGTCATTGTTCATTTGTGCAGTACTCTTAGCCATGACTACTGGGGTCTTGTTTTTAGAATTATCATGTAAATTAAAAATCTAGGTGACAGAACCACAAGTCTGCAGAAAAAAATGACCAGGAAAAATTGTACAAAATAAGTTTAGTGTGGCATTATGAAATTTGTAAGAAAAAAATGTAATTATTGTACAATTTGGCTAATCTGAGTCTTGACTTCATCCTGGGAACATTCCATTAATTCTTGCTAATAATATCCCTTTAAAGAGATAGTTATCTATGAAAATGAATACAAGGAGATATACCTTGTTTTCTACCCTGAAGTTTTCTACACTGATAATTACAAGCACGTGAGGAATCTATTGGCAAACAATTTGAGAGAGGGTTATTATTTGAATAGATAGACAGATAGATAGATTCCATTTAGTCAACCTGTAAAGTAGGGAAAGTAGATATTATTGTTGATAAGTGAAGAAATAAGATAAAAGAAAAGTGACTTGCCCAAGTTTAATGGCTAATGACTGGTTGATCTGGGGGTCAGTTATTCCTACTACTAGTCCATTTCCCCCCATTCTCTTATCTTGCATTCACTTAAGAAACAATTACTTTGGAAAATGAAACACCGTTTTCATCATCTGGACATTCCTGACAGCCTGTTTGAAACATTTTTCATATAATTTTTAATATTTAGTGAAAGTTTACTCACTCCCAGTATTTGTCCTAAGTGTGTTAATTCTATTAACTAATTCAGTTCTCTCAACAATAGTATAAGAGGATAAATATGCTGCTTAAATTTAGATTCTTACCAAGCTCCCATTCTTCGCATCAGTCCTTTGAGGTAGATTATTATTATTTACTCCATTTTAGTCATGAGTAAACTAAGAGGATAAAACAGCCTTTGAAATCAGGCTGACTACAGAATCTGCACTCTCATGTTAGTTTGATAAGACTAAGTTATGTGATCTTGCATGGGTTATTTTCTTTTCTGGGTTTCCATTTTCTGATCTATAAGATGAATAGGATAATAGTTCTTATGTTAACAAAATGACTGATAATTAAATACATTTAATGTGCTTAGAAGAGTGACTGGTACAGGATTAGTTCTTTTAAAAATGATAGCTTTCATTTGACTGCCTTTTAAATCAGTGTCTCTGATTTAATCCAGCAATTAATATTAAGCAGTAAAATTAGACATGAATTTAATTTTTTAATCAAGGATATGTCAACACTAGAACCTTAACCAATCACTGACAGTAGCTCATGGCGATGGAGGTGAAGTTATATCAGAATTGAGTTATGTCAGAAATGATGAGACCAGCTGGCCATACATAAAACTGACATAGAATAAGCATGGCAGAGGTACAACAAAAAACCTAAATGAGGCAATATTATACTGTAACCATCAACTGTTAAGTCTACTCTACAGAGATATTGTAAATAATTTTTTATTTTTATTAGTAAATAACACCTTTTATTTGTGAGAATTTATAAATAACTAGTTTTAAAGAGAAAATAAAAACCAAGAGGCCACCACTATTCCAGTTATCTACTGTTATATAACAAGCCACAGTAAAACTTCAAGATTTAAAGCAATAATTTATCATTATTCCTCACAGGCCAGAGGGTTGATTATACTCTGGGGCCCCTCATACAGTTGCTATTACATAGTAGATGGGTCTAGAGTCATCCAAAGGCTACTTCACTCATATATCTTGTTCCTGATGAGATATCTAAAGAATCAAAGAGTTTTCAAGCACCTGTGTGTGTATATATATTTCTCAGTCTCTTTCTCTCCCCATAAAGACTATCCCCATGGTTTGCTTAAATTTCCTCACAGCATGGTGATCAGGGTAGCTGGACTACTGATATGGCATCTGGATTCCCCAGAGCAAGCATTCTAAAGAAAGTAAAAGCTGTTAATCCTTTAAAGTTTGGGGTGGCTAACTGTCATATAATATCTCAAGAATCAGAATTACTGAATTTTAATGTGAACTGAAAAATATTTTTAAATGTGAAATTCAAACATGAATCCCAAAAGACGTGTTTCTTCTATCTAAATCAAAAGATTTCTACAAACTCATCTCATTGCCACTGCAAATGAAATTTTGTAGTACCTTTACCAAGGATTTTGCAGAGATCGTATATTTAACATGTCAATATTCAAGCAGTGTTAAAACTCCAATTCTTTCAATATTTTATGTATTTCTGTGACTTATGCAATGGTTGTATTAATGGAATCATTGAGGAAGAAATCCTGGATATTTTAGGTAAAATGTGTCATATCTTAGACACTAAAATTCTGGACAATAGCTAAAAGAATTATCTACAGAAGAATATGAGTTGAGATATCCATATACTGATCTAGATCTAGATCTATATAATCGATAAATTCTTAATTAGATCTGAATATAAAAGTGAACAATGCCAGAAACAGCATAAAGAAAGCTGAAATAATTCTAGCCCAACAAAAAATAAAGCTATACAATAATCCTTGTTCCTCATTGTAAGTATAGCTTCCCACCCAAAACGGTAGTAATATGAAAACATAACTCCAGATATAATTGAAGATGATAGGCAGTTTACATTTTGTCAAAAGGCTAAACTATTTGGCCCTGTTTCATGGCTACTTTTGTTGTTCCCAATGTAAGTTTAAGGTCTCTGCTATACTCCTTAAAATTATGTGCTATACAGAAAACCAAGGGTATTTAAAGAAATTTTGTGAAAGCGGAGTCAGTAGCTTTCTAACTAGGTGAGCAATAAATGCTTTATTTGAAGCTTGAAACAACTGTTACAATGGGAGGCATATTGAGTTGTGCCAGGTATCTGGGCATCTTCATCCTGACTTCAGAGAGACAAGACTTTCTACTGTTCTAAAGTCTGATGTGGAAATTGGGTTGCATAAAAGACCAAGGTTCAGAGAATGATACAAATCTGAGATGTTACTATTAGGATTTATAATTTTTTTAAATTATTCACAAAGAAGACAAGTATGTAATATTTTAAATATTTTAAAACTAGGCATTTTCCAGGGATCCTGATTGACTCAGTCGGTTAAGCGTCCAACTCTTGGTTTTTGCTCAGGTCCTGATCTCACGATTTGTGAAATCGAGCCCCACATCGGGTTCTGTGCTGACAGTGTGGAGCCTGCTTGGGATTCTCTCTCTCTCCCTCTTTCTCTGGCCCTCCCCTGCTTGTTCTCTCCCTCTCTCTCAAAATAAATAAACTTAAAAATAAGCATTTTCACATGTAAAATTTAACTATAATTAATGTAAGTACATCTCTCAGAGGGTTAAGGTGGCAGAGGAGTAAGGTGACCCTAAGTTTGCCTCCTCCCTCAAACACAGCTAGATGAATATCAAATCATTCTGAACACTCAAAGCCACATGTCTATATGCAGAAAAAGTGACCCATGGAAGGTAAGAGGTGCAGAAAATTGATTTGGGGGAGAAAAGAGCTGCGGTTGTGGTGGAAGGAAGGGAGCCCTGATTGTGGAGAGAGGAGAAAGAGAGAATTAGAGAGAGAGAAAGACTGAAAAAAAAATCAGAACATGCACAGGGGACACTTTCTCAAAACCATTGACTGGGAAAAAGGAGAGGACTTAAATACCGCCAGTTCTCTATAAATAGTGAGCGTAGACTCTGAAGTTTCAGAGGTCAGTGCCATCACTAAGGCAGCACCTGGTGGTGCTCCAGAAGGGGAAGGAGGTTGGAGTCTCAGGAGTGGGTAGCATGGTGTGAGGATCCCCTGGGTCATGCAGGGAAAAGCAGTTCTCCTGCTTGGAGTGCATTTGGTAGAGGTGATACAGCCTTTCTGCAGACAAAGGACCCTGTGGGCACCACTGAGCTCCCCTGTTCACCAGCATAGGAACAGAAATGCCAACTTAGGGCAGCAAATCCTGGCACTGGCTGTGTGCTGTGATGTACCATAAACTCTGAACCACTGCACAGTCCTGTGACTATTTTCTGGGACAAGTCAGAAATAACCAAAGTGCAGCAAGACCCTCTCCCAGAGGATCAGCATGGGCCCCTGCCATGGGGGGATCTCTAAATTGTGGGATTTTGAAACCTAGCTACACCTGAGATAAAACACAGGAGTACTGTACCATCTGACAGGTGGACAGCTTGGAAAAAGACAGGGTGAGGGAAGGGATATAATGGAGACCAGGGACACAGGAGTAGCAATTGTTTGCTTATCTGTGAGGGCTTCCTGAGGAGTGGTAAGCATGAGCTCCCTGTTCCACAGACAAGAGAAGGAGGTAAAGACAATTTCACCCCTTGCCCACCACCAGTGACCAACCTCAGTGAGAGAAAAACAGCACCACCAACTAGAGACTGGCCTGGCATATACCAGTTCCCACCCCCTTGTGCCCTGGAGGCACATCTCCACTAGGGTAAGTCCTTCTGAGAATCAGTGAAACGGGCCTCTTCCCCAGAAGACCAGGACGAACACCTCACAGGCACTCAATCTACCGATCATAGAGTGCTGCAATCTTTAGCTCTAGGGGAAACAGGAACTAGCTCCATTTGGGCCCTTTTGTTTGTTTATTTGTTTTGTTTCTTTGTTGGTTTTTATTTTTGGATACATAAACAACAATTTGAAATATGTATTTATTTGCATTATTTTTAATTTTTTATCTTTTGTTTCTATCAAACTTCTCTTAACAAGCACACCAAAACAAACCTAGGATCTAACTTCCTTTATTATTTAAAAAAATTTGTTTTATATTTTTTCTGCCAAAATAATAAAATGGTTGGATTCATCCTAAAAGGAAGAACATGAAGACATGATGGTTAGGGATTTAGTCAATACATATATAAGATGTCTGAACTAGAATCTAAAACAACAATTATAAGGATACCAGCTGGCCTGGTAAAAAGCATCAAAGACACTAGAGAATCCCTTACTACAGAGATAAAAGAATTAACATTTAGTCAGGCCCAAATTTAAAATGCTATCACTGAGATGCAAAACCAAATATATGACATAACAATGATGATGGACGAAATAGAGGGAAGAATCAGTGATATAGAAGATAAAATTATGGAAAATAATGCAGCTGAAATGAAGAAGGAAACAAAGGTAATGGATCATGAGGGCAGATTCAGGGACCTCAGCGACTTAATACAAGATAATAACATTCATATCATAGGAGTCCCAGAAGACAGAGAAAAGGGGACAGAGGGCTTATTTGAAAAAATTATAGCTGAAAATGTTCCTAATCTGGGGAAGGACGCAGACATCAAAATCCAAGCAGCGCAGAGAGCTACCAAAAATTCAACAACAGCCAGAAATCACCAGTACATATACTAATCAAATTCACAAAATACAGACAAGGAAAGAATCCTGAAAGCTGCAAGGGAAAAAGGTTCTTAAGATACAACAGAAGGAAAACCAGATTTGCAGCATATTCATCCACAGAAATTTAGCAAGCCAGAGGGAATAATAGAATATATTCAATGTGCTGAATGGGAAAAATATGCTTCCAAGAATACTTTATCCAGCAAGGCTGTCATTCAGAAAAGAAAGAGAGAGAACAAGTTTGATAGAAAAAAAAAAAAAAAGAGTTTGTGACTACTAAATCAGCCCTACAATAAAAAGTAATGGGTATTCTTTGGGGAAAAGAAAGACCAAAAGCAACAAACTAGAAAGGAACAGAGAACATTACCAAAAATACCAACATTACAGGTAACACGATGATACTAAATTAAGTTAGCTAGGTGGCTCAGCTGGTTAAGCATCTGATTTTTGATTTTGGCTCAAGTCATGATCTTACAGTTTGTGAGTTCGAGCCCCACATCAGGCTTGGTGCTGATAGCCTGGAGCCTGCTTGGGATTCTGTCTCTCCCTCTCTCTGCCACTCCAATGTTTGCACTTACTCCCTCTTTCTCAATATAAACAAACAAACAAACAAATAAATAAAATTTTAAAAAGTAGAATTTTAAGAAATTTAAAAATGTCACTGAATATAAATGGACTAAATGCTGCAATCAAAGACATTGGGTATCAGAATGAATAAACAAACAAGACACATCTATATGCTACCTACAAGAGACTCATTTTAGACTTAAAGATACCCCCAGGTGGAAAGTGAGGGGATAGAGAACCATCTATCATACTAATGGACATCAAAAGAAAGCCAGAGTAGCCACACTTCTTTCAGATAAACTAGATTTTAAAAGAAAGACTATAACAAGAGATAAAGAAGGATATTACATCATAATTAAAGTGTCTATCCATCAAGAAGATCAAACAATGCTAAATAGTTATGCCTCCAACTTGGAAGCACCCAAATATATAAATCTATTAAAAGCAAACAAAGAAAGTCATTACTAGTAACACAATAATATTAGAGGATATTCACACTCCACTTACAGCAGGACAGATTATCTAAGCAGGAAAACAAGGAAACAATGGCTTTGAATGACACACTAGACTGGATGGACTTAACAGATATATTAAGAACATTTTATCCTAAAGCAGAATATACATTCTTCTGAATGCACATGGAAAATACTCCTAATAGATCAAACACTGGTCACAAATCAACATTGAACCAGTACAAAAAGATTGAGATCATATCATGCATATTTTGAGACCACAACACTATGAAACTTGACATCAACCATAAGAAAAAAATTGGAAAGATCAAATATACATGGAGGGTAAAGAACATCTACTAAAGAATATATGGCTTAACCAGGTAATTAAAGAAAAAAATTAAAAAGTACAAGGAAGCAAATGAAAATGAAAACACGACAGTTCAAAAGTTTTGGGATGCAGCAAAGGCAGTCCCAAGATGGAAGTATATTGCAATACAGATCTAAATCAAATAGCAAGGAAAGTCTCAAATGCACAACCTAACCTTACTCCTAAAGGACCTAGAAAAGGAACAGCAAATAAAGCTTAAAGCCAGCAGAAGAAGGGAAATAATAAAGATTAGAGCAGAAATAAACAATAGGGAAACAGCAATAACAACAAAACAGTTGAACAGACTAATAAAACTAAGAGCTGTTTCTTTGCAATAATTAATAAAATTTATAAAACCCTAGCCAGACTTATCAAAAAGAGAAAGGACCCACATAAACAAAATCATGAATGAAAGAGGAGAGGTCACAACCGGCACCACAGAAATACAAACAATTATGAGACTATAAAAACTGAGATACCAAAAAACTGAGCAATCTGGAAGAAATTGACAAATTCCTAGAAACATGCAAACTACCAAAACTGAAACAACAATAAATAGAAAGCTTTGAACAGACCCATAACCAGCAAAGAAATTGAATCAGTAATCAAAAATCTCCTAACAAACAAGAGTCCTGGGCCAATGGCTTTCCAGGGGGAATTCTAGTAGAAATTTCAAGAAGAGTTAATACCTATTCTTCTGAAATGTTTCCAAAAAGGTAGAAATGGAAGGAAAACTTCCAAACTTATTCTACTAGGCCAGCATTACCTTGAGTCCAAAACCAGACAAAGACGCCACTAAAAATGGAATTACAGGTCAATATCCCTGATGAACTTGGATGCAAAAGTTCTCAGCAAGATACCAGAAACACAAATCTAACAGTATATTAAAAGAGTTATTAACCACAATCAGTGGGATTTAATCCTGGGCTACAGGGGTGGTTCAATTTCCACAAATCAATCAATGTGATACACCAATAAAAGAAAGGATAAGAACCATATGATTCTCTCAACAGATGCAGAAAAAGCATGTGACAAAATACAGCATCCATTCTTGGTAAAAACCTTCAACACACTAGGGATAGATGGAACATACCTCAGTATCATAAAGGCCATATATGAAAGACCCACAGCTAATATCCTTAATTGGGAAAAACTGAGTCTTTTCCCAACTGTCAGGAATAAGACAAGGATACCTACTCTTCCCATTACTATTTAACATAGTACTGGACATCTTAGCCTCAGTAATCAGACAACAAAAAGAAATAAAAGGCATCTGAATCAGTAAGGAAGAAGTCAAACTCTCACTATTTAGAGATTATGTGATACTATATGTAGAAAACCCAAAAGATTCCACCAAAAATTGCCAGAACTAATACATGCATTCAGCAAAGTTGCAGGATATAAAATCAAAGTGCAGAAATCTGTTGCATTTCTATACACCAATAATGAAGCAGCAGAAAGAGAAATCAAGGAATCGATCCCATGCACAATTGCACCAAAAACCATAAGACACCTAGGAATAAGTCTAACCAAAGAAATAAAATATCTATAAACTACATAACACTTATAAAATAACTTGAAGAGGACACAAAGAAATGGAAAAACATTCCATGTTCATGGATTGGAACAAACATTGTTAAAATATCTGTACTATACAAAGCAATCTACACATTTAATGCAATCCTTATCAAAATACCACTAGAAGTTTTCACAGCACTGACATAAAAAATCCTAAAATTTGTACAGAGCCACAAATGACCCAAATAGCCAAAACAATCCTGAAAAGAAAAAAACAAAACAACACTGGAGGCATCATGATTCCAGATTTCAATTATATTACAAAGCTGTAGTGATCAAGACAGTGTGGTACTGGTACAAAAACAGTCATATAGATCAATGGAACAGAATAGAAAACTCAGAAATGGACCCACAATTATATGGCCAACTAATCCTCATAAAAGGAAGAATGAATATCTAATGAAAAAAAGACACTTTTTTCAACAAATGGTTTTCGAAAAACTGGACAGCAACATGCATAAATACATACATACATAAATGAAACTGAACCAATTTCTTACACCGTACACAAAAATTCAAATTGATTAAAGACCTAAATATGAGACAGGAAACCATTAAAATCCTAGGGAAGAACACTGGAAGCAACCTCTTTGACCTTGGCCATAAGCAACTTCTTAATAGACACATCTCTGAAAGCAAGGGAAACAAAAGAGAAAATGAATTATTGGGTTTTCATCAAAATAAAAATCTTCCCTTGTGAAAGAAACAATCAACAAAACTAAAAGTCAGCGTATGGAATTAGAGAATATATTTTCAAATGTGATGTTTGATAAAGGGTTAGTATCCAAAATCTATAAAGAACTTATCAAACTCAACACCCAAAAAACAAATAATCCTGTTAGTAAATGGGCAGAAGAGATGAATAGAAATTTTTCCAAAGAAGATATACAGATGGCTAACAGACGCATGAAAAGATGTTCAACATCATTCATCATCAGGGAAATGCAAATCCAAATCATACACCTGTCAAAATGGCTATAATTAATAACACAAGAAACAAGTGTTGGTGAGGATGTGGAGAAAGGGGAACCCTCTCACACTGTTGGTGGGAGTGCAAACTGGTGCAGCCCTCTGGATAATACTATGGATATTCCTAAAAAAGTTAAAAATAGAACTACCCTATGACCCAGCAATTGCAATACTAGGTATTTATCCAAAAGATACAAAAATACAGATTTGAAGGGGGTCCATGCACTCCGATGTTTATAGCAGCATTATCAACAATACCAAACTATGGAGAGAGCCCAAATGTCCATCGACTGATGAATGGATAAAGAAGTCATATATATATATATATGTGTGTGTGTGTGTGTGTGTGTGTGTGTGTGTGTACACATTCACACACATACGTATATATACGTATGTATATACGTATACATATATACGTATATGTATGTTAACTAAATAGAATTTAAATTTAAAACTATTATATATATATGGATATATATATATAAAATCAAGAAGTCTTATCTCTTAATTTGTATCTGATTTTGTTACTTTTATGTCCCATACAATTTCTTTGCACTTGAATAATTGAGTAAGGGAAAAACTGGATGCTAAACAATTTTCAAGTGTGTTTTGCAGACTGTCTTTCAGACCCTATATTGTCCATCTGTCTATAATCAAATAAATAATTTCAAAGCTTTGATCATTTTTTTCTCTAGAAGTATTTATTACTTTTGTACATTTGCCTAGTTATTAACTTCCCAATTAGGGTTGCATAAAATATAAAGTACCCAGAGATGCTGTTCGCTGTATACAATATAAGTCTATTTCCATTGTACAAGTGACTCTATTGTTTTTTAAAGATCACAGTATTTAAGACAATTGAATCTTGCAGGCAGAAGGATTAATGGATACCTGCCAAGTTCGATTGGCTGGGTTAATCTATATGACTTAGAATCAAGTCAGTTCTCTTGACTCCAAAATTAAAAGACAGAAAGCATCATCCAAAGTCATATTTTTAACATAGTGTTTGATTTCATGTTTACATCATGCCTCTGGCAAGATGCACCATTGGAATGCACAACAAAAATATAGTATAGAGAAAGAAAGAATAGATGAAGTCAAGGAGGTATTGAAAGTTCTCTTCTGACACTTGCAAAGCCCTTTTGTTTATTTAAAGATTAAAATATTAGAAGGGAAGAAACTGGTAAAGGATTCTTCCTCTCTTGTAGTAAAACAAATACTTTTAAAAATAAATCAAAGTTCTGTTAGTGGCTGGTAAAGAGGATAAATCTTTTTTTTCCTATTTTTCCCATTAAGGTAATTCTAGTTTGAATTAGATGTTGACTCTCTATGTTATAGAATTGGAGACTAGACTTAAAACAATTTTTGTTAGACTAGAGATCCATATGGGCTTTTCCCAAACTACTTGGGAATAAAAATTTTGATACTTAGTAATTTATACATATAGAAACAAACAAAATTTTTAATAACTTCAATTTCTGTTTACTAAAATTTTCCCCCTGGAGAAGTGGGTAATATTAGGTGCTTATATTTATACGTTTACATTTTAAAGTGATTTTTATTTTGTAATCCTAAGACTTTTACAATTAGAGAAAGTTATAATGAGAAGGGATAAGATGATGCACTATGCCAAATCAACTTCCCAACGAAGATGAATATATTTCAGGAATTGAGTCACTCTTGGATGTCCTCTATTCCAACTCTTTCATTTTGCCAATTTGAAAACTGAGGTCCCAAACAAAGACAAAGAAAGAACTTTTTAGGACCACATATAGACAAAACAAGATCAAGATCCTTGCTCTCCTGATTCTTCATCTAGAATTCTTACAACACGATGTACTTCTGCTGTATAGCCTTAGCCACTTCAAGTGCTATGTATAGCAATTTAGAGTATCTCAAACTAGAAAATGCCTGTCAGTAATAATTTTTATCTAAACAGGCACAACATTTACTAGCTATTTTGCATAAACCTTAGATTTCAAAAGTGTGTGTGTGTGTGTGTGTGTGTGTGTGTGTGTGTGTGTGTAAAGCTCCAATGCAAATATAGAAAGTTTCCTGTAACCTGTAATGGCAGAAAATACAAAGCTATCCTTTCAAAATGTAGGCAATGGAGAATTTTAAGGAAAACATACCAGATATAAAATAAATTGCAAGTCAACAGTTGTATTTCAAACAATTAGATTTTAATTGTATTTTAAAAATCTGCTGAGAACTGAAACATTAAACAAACAAACAAACAAAAAACTATAGTTTTCTGGAGGGGAAAATGCCCCATGAAGATGGGAGAAAATTGTGAATTAAAGAGGGAATTTGTGCTGTAGCATATAGAATACCTTCTGCTAAATTCTCTGAACTGTTTGCACTGGCCCTCCAGCCCAATAAATGAATTACTATCATACAATTAAGGTCAGTTTCTCATACTGACAGTATTCCCACAGAAGCCACCCACTAATAGTACCTTTGTTCTAAAGCCACGTTGTCGGTTTAATGGAATAAATGGTATTATCACACAAAGGAATGTGAAGTAACATATGCATCAGTATTATCTATGAATTATTGCACTGAAACTTCTCTATGCCAAAGTTGGAAAAATGTTTGTGGATCATTTGCTACAGATCTCACAACAGTGGAAAACTCTGTCAATGTATTATTAAAAATTTATGCTGGCATTACAAGAAGGCCCTGTGTGGCTTTCAGTATGAGAGCTAATACATTTTATATTAGCATTTCTGCTTAGAAAATCTCTAACTAGGCTGCCAAAGGGGTTAATAAATTTGAGTGAGAAAACACATTTGTTATTTTTTTCATATGCAGTCTCATGATTATACTGTTTAATATTTATTAACAGAGTCAATAAAATTTTTTGAAATTGTTTGATTGTCCCATGACCTAAAAAGTTACTGTCGCAAATGTTTTGACAATGCAGATGCTGAATGCCTTGAGCAATTAAATTTTCAAGTTTCTGGATATATACTTTGATGAATATCTTACATTAATAAACCAGAAAGTCTACCTAGATCTCTCTTTCAGGCTTTAACATAGATTTCCCCCTTTTAAATACATAATTAACAAGATCAATAGTCTCGGAAGGATACATTTTTGAAATACATAGTTTGATAAAAAATAGAACACCATGACTTTTCACATAAAGAACTCATTATTTCCATATAATTTGAATTAGGTCATAAAGAACAGATATGGGATTTAAAAAGGACTAATGATATAAAATATTAAATACATTTTATGTACCAGGTAATAATATTATAAATACTATTAAGCTTTAGTATGATTTTCTTTGAGATAGATATTATAGTCATTTTTTTAGATGAAGAAACAAACAGTTTGAGTAAATTGTCTAAGCTAACATAGTTTCTATATCAGTAAACTGTTGTTTATATTTCAGAATACATCACTGATCATCACTCCAGACTGGGGCAGGAACTCTGCATTGGTAGGAACTCTGCATAATTGGCCCAGGATCTACCCTCCTAAAAGAGACTGAGTCCTCCACATTAATTATTCTGCTTTTACTAGTTAATAGTAATATGAGGATTAAGCAGTACACTTGCTGTGATGAGCACAGGGTGATGTATGGAAGTGTTGAATTACTATATTTTGTACACCTAAAACTAATATAATACTGTATGTTAACTGAAATTAAAATGCAAAAAAAAATTAAGTAAAGTGCATGTGGCCTGGACCATCTATTTTCTTTTTTTTTTTCTTTTTTTTTTCAACGTTTATTTATTTTTGGGACAGAGAGAGACAGAGCATGAACGGGGGAGGGGCAGAGAGAGAGGGAGACACAGAATCGGAAACAGGCTCCAGGCTCTGAGCCATCAGCCCAGAGCCTGACGCGGGGCTCGAACTCACAGACCGCGAGATCGTGACCTGGCTGAAGTCGGACGCTTAACCGACTGCGCCACCCAGGCGCCCCTGGACCATCTATTTTCTATCATCCTTAGGTATTCTGAACTTTCTTATTACCTGAATCCCAAACTTTTCCATTGTACTTTCAAGAATTATGCATGCTACAAAACCCGCCCCCCAATATTTTTAATCTCCTAGCTAGAAGTTCTTTCCACTTCCATGTTTCTTTGCATGACTCACTATTGAGAACACCACCCTAGTTATAGCTGTTCAGTCATGTTTTTGGGTAATTAATTATTGCAGATTTTTGGATCTTTTGTCAATGTTACCCATTATCTTGTACAGATAGTTCAGAGATTGTTGCTAATCCCCCAAGTAAAAACACAAGCAAACAAACAAACAAGCAAACAAACAAAAACCTTACTCCATTGGTTTGAATGTTTATGTCTCCCAAAATTAAATGTTGAAATCTTAACCTCCAAAGGTGATGGGTGGTGGTATTAGTAGGTGGAGTCTTTGGGAGATGATTAGGTAATGAGATTAATGCTGTTAAAAAAGAGATCTCACAGAACTACCCAGTCACTTCCACCATGTGAGTATACAGAGAGAAGTCTATAGCCCAAAAGAGGGCCTTCACCAGAATCTGACCATTCTAGTACCCTTTTTCTGACCTTTTAGCTTTCAGTTAGTGAAAAAGAAATTTCTGGTGTTTCTAAGCTACCCGGTCTGTGTTATTTTGTTATGGCAGGCTGAACAGACTAAAACATGCCATGTTCTCCCTCACATCCTTGTGGTTGCCCTTCATTGATTCCTGCTACCAACAATTCATCTTATGTTGGCATATAACTTATTCTGTCTTTAAACTCCAAGCCCTGCTGCGTTACTGTGCAACTTCTACGAGAAGCTGAACATTTCATGAATCACTCTGTCCAGTGAAGTCCTTAGCCTGTTCATAACCACTTCTCTACTTCACTTAAATCAGCCACTCCCACACTGATACCTACAGCTCTGTTGACACATTAAATCAATCCAAATTCAAAATCATTCATTCAATTATCTTCCTCTGAGTGTATCTTTGGCCACTCTGTTTATTCATTTCACTGTGATCTCTTTTCAGTCTTTTCAAAATATGCAATCCATTTCTCTACCTTTTCTTTACATTCCATTAATATTATTTTAAATTATCCTGTTATTTTTAATTTTCTCATGATCCGGCTTAGATTGCTAATTCACAAAGATACTTTGTTGGCCTAAGTTTTATCAAATCGTGTTGGAAAAATCACAGTATCGAGTGAATCTAATTCTGAATATTATCTACACTGGCCCTTTAGCAGTTCTGAAGAAAACATACCAAGACAAATTGTTTCCACCATAAATTCACAACAAACAAACAATGGGGGGGCGGTTAGAAATACTAAGCAGACTTATCATGTTTCTAACTGTTCTCCAACTCTGTATGAATCAAATTTAACATTTTCTTTCAGTCTGAAATTTCTAACTCTCCCCATTATTCTCAGAAAATTACCTTGCTTTACAGAGACAAGAGTAGTTATCAGATGAGAACTCCTTTATTATATAATTACTCAACACAAGGTACTAACTGCATCTAGTGGTGAATTTATCCAAACCATCATCCCCAAAAGCACAACCTGGGCAGCATCAGTAGCTTTGTGCAGGGGCTAGTAGGAAGATGTTACCAAGTTTTGAGAGCTTTCGAATTTGGACCCTCCAACAAATAGGCTCAAAGGAAAAGACTTCTCATGAGGGAGAACACATGGAATTGAATTTGTAAATGATTTGAAGTACTAGGAAAATAAGTTACAGGCTTTGAGTTGTGGGTAAGTGGAAAAATAAAATACCTGTTGGGTCGGCAGTAATCAAATAGCAGTGTGGTGGCCAGAGCACGTAAAGATCTCAGGGATATACTTTAAATACTCATTTTCAAAAGAACAGAAATGTACCCTGCATGCAACATTCAAATTTAGCAAGCCAGACAACCTGAGATAAAAGAAAAGAGATTAATTTAGAAGATGGAGGGGTAGAAAGAAAGCAGATGGTAGAAAGTACAGTGATAGTAAAATAACACATCATAAAAACTTGAGAGCACCTTCTAGAAAGGCAGCACCTATAGAGCTTTAGAAAGAGCTGGAAATGAGTAAACACACAGAGAACAACAAAAACGTTCTCAATGAGAATACAGCTAATAGATCTTGAGACTACACAAAGGTCACATTTTGAGTGGATTGTGGTAATAATACATGAAGAACCATTGAAACATTGAAATTGTGAAATTTTGGAAAATTCCTTGACTTCACCACCCTCTTCATAAAGAATTAATAGTATTCAAATATGGAGAACAAAAAGGATTTATTCAGAGTTATGCTGAGAAAATATAAAATTGAATCAAATTTTTTTCAAGATAAAATAGATACATTAGAAAAGTAGGGACTACAAATCTTATGAAACAATTATCTAATATTTTTAACTTAAATACAATAAATTAATAAAGCTATACAGGCCTCAAAAGAATGAAAAAGTCAGAAATAGGGTAACTTGGAAATGAGATATCCAGATAATAAGAAATAAAAAAAAAATGAGAAGTGACAACAATAAGGAAATATAAACAAAAATTAAAAACCATTTCTGGAAATGAAGGCTAAATTAGGGGGAATAAATAAGAACACAATAGACACCACAAAAAAAAAAAAAACCCATAGTAAATAAACTAGAGAATGGAAACGAAAAAAATCCAAATTTAAAAGGGAAAAATGATTAGAAAGGAAGTGATAAATGCGGAGCATAATTAAAGAAGATGCAATGTATATATCTGGGATCCCTGAAAAATAAAAACAGCTTAAGAGTTTATTAAGTATCTTGGATTATTTGATTGAATTAAAAATTTCAATTTAGGGGCGCCTGGGTGGCGCAGTCGGTTAAGCGTCCAACTTCAGCCAGGTCACGATCTCGCGGTCAGTGAGTTCGAGCCCCGCATCAGGCTCTGGGCTGATGGCTCGGAGCCTGGAGCCTGTTTCCGATTCTGTGTCTCCCTCTCTCTCTGCCCCTCCCCGGTTCATGCTCTGTCTCTCTCTGTCCCAAAAATAAATAAACGTTGAAAAAAAAAATTAAAAAAAAAAAAATTCAATTTAGTGGCTGGTCTCTTCACACATGGACTGATCCCACATTAATGATAACTGGTTTATAGTGAAGCATAGAATTTTCTTAGAATATGTATTTGTCTGAGTGATATTTTCTCAATTTTTAGTAGCTATCATCTCTATGGAAACTGCAATAACATTTGGTTATGTCTAAGTGTATAAGAACCAATTTCTTCTTGAGAATGAGATCAGCTTTCTTCAAAACAGACAGTTAAAATCTGAGATCATATGTTTAGTTTTGAACAATCTGTTGTCTTATACTTTCATGTTCTTATTCAAACAGTTGCACTTTTTAAAAATTAATTTATTTTTTTAAATTTACATCCGCAGCAACTGCACTACTAGGTATTTATCCAAGGGTACAAACAGTTGCACTTTTTAAAGGAATTTGGTCATTTCACATGGATGGGGAAAAATCATCTCAATGCTTGCTTTTTAATTAGTTTGTTCAATTTGCTGAGTCTGCTCTTTCTTTGTTTTCTAATTATGACAGAGAATCTGAAACAGATGCAGAAGAAGCATGACCTACTTGAAAAATCAGCAGCCAGGCCTGTAAGCTTTGTGGAGTGATGTTAACACTAAGGAATTATCAATTCAAGTGAATTCCAATATGCAATTGAAGTCATTAGTATGGATTGGTGTCAAATTTTCAAGCATTTACCTTATTTATTGAATGGCCTAATACTTATAAATGGTAATGGGGAGAGGGTGGAGTAGGAAGATAAGGATAGACTCTAATACTATGGTCCTTAGGGCTTCTATCTGAATTTCGGGATTACTGTCAAATAAATATTTATTAGTGTCCTTTCTCTATATGTAGACACTAACTATAAATATAGATGACTGGCTAAAAATTAAGTGTTAAGCTGGAATTAGATATTGAAACTAAGTACCAATATTCTCCTTAGTAAATCTCCCTTGGGATATTATTCTGTGCATAAAATGTATTTTTCTGCACATATTAATTAAAACTTTTCAAATGATCACTGAAACTGTATCTCCTGACCTACAGAATATATCAAATGTATGTTCTTAGGTCCTTGTGGCAGATGCAAATTAAATATGAGAAATGCACATTGAAATTCCTATGAATGCATCATTTTGCAAAATGAGCTTTACAAATTCCATATTTTATGCAACCCCCCCCCCAAAATAAAAACAAAAACAAAAACAAATGCTTACCAAGCTAAATGATGCTGAAACAGTTTATCAGCTGAATGATGTCATTCAGCAGTTAGGAACAGTTAAGCTTTGCAGAAAGCAACCAGATATTTAAACGAAAAGTACTTTACAAATATTATAAGAGGAAAATGTCTATGACTCTTCTATATTTGTTAGAATTGAAAAATAAGAAAATAAAAATTTTAAAGTAAAAATATCACAACACATTTTAAATTTCATAACAGTAAAGTAGTATAATGCATCCTTAAATTTTGCATTTTATTTTATTATTTTATATTACTTTATTTATTATTTTTAGAGAGAGAATGTGTGCATGAGCCAGGGAAGGGTAGAGAGAGAGGGAGAGAGAGAATTCCAAGTGGGGCTAGATTTCACGAACTGTGAGATCACCACGTGAGTCAAAATCAAGAGTCATATGCTTAACTGACTGAGCCACCCGGGTGACCCAATTTTGCATTTTTAAAGATTAGAATAATAATAGTATATAGGACTAATTCCAGTTCCAACACATCCATTTACAATTTGCTTTATGTGTCTGAACCTCAGTTTCTTCATATATAAGAGGATTCCTATGAGAATGAAATGAAGTAATCAATGTAAAAAACAAGCAAATCAAATGGCACATTGTAGCTACATATAATAGGTGCTCAGTAAATATTGGTTTGCTTTTCTTGTGTTTCTGTATTATAATCCATTTTTTCAAAATTTGAGGAAAATAAAAATCATAACTACACCTACCTCTCCGACAATGATTATCTTCACAGTCAACTCTGTTTCTTCTATCTCTATTTTTAGATTAGGTCATAATAACTTAATAAAATAATGTCCATTAAATCATAAAATACCAAAGGAACACAGATACAAACAAGGTAACACTAACTAGAATTTGTACTAGTTATGTTAACAGAAGTCGCTGTGGCAGGTACCCCCAAAATAACAGTTTAACACAACAGAAGTTTATTTCTTTTTCACTATTCCAACTGTCAGTGGTAAGAGAGTTGGCACTATGCTTCATAGGCTTTTAGGA
The DNA here is from genome assembly GCF_018350155.1 of Leopardus geoffroyi. Lineage (NCBI taxonomy): Eukaryota > Metazoa > Chordata > Mammalia > Carnivora > Felidae > Leopardus > Leopardus geoffroyi. The sequence goes on from NC_059333.1 coordinate 99,355,679, forward strand.
ATTTGCTAACTCAGGAGATAGAGACTGCTTGTTTTATATCTGGCTACTAAGATTTACCTGAGAGCAACACTCAGTTCAACAAGGAGCAGGCACTACAAAGAAAGTGGGGATGAGGTAATAAGGCAATTTTGTTAGAATTGGCATGGGAAAGGCATACATTATTCCCTTCATAATTCACTGGCCAAAGTTTAATCATTTGACTATAACTAAGCTCAAGGGAGACCAGAAGAAAAGGCAAACTTTTTTCTGAATATGCTAGTTAATTTGTGCCTAAGAAAATAGTAAGAATTGACTACATAGATATTAGAAACAATTTTTATATGGTCATGTGTGTAACATAATTATTAAAATCTTATATGTGCAATAGAAAATGTATTCAGAAGTGCATATATTCACCACAAAATGAGGAGTATTTGTCAATGCATATTAATCATAGTGAGTATGCAGTGTTGGACCTAAAATCAAGACAGATACATATTCTGCATGGCACGTATGTATATAACAGGTGTAGAAGAAAATTAATGACCTCTATAATCTGTGTTAGAGATAAATTCAGTAACTTGTATCATCAGTGACACTTGCTGGGTGGGTGAGAGGGAATAGAAATATTAGACCCCAAATAGGAATTTTACAAGTCTTAGAATCAGATGTCTTAATTCAACTATAAGCACATTTTTAATATTCCCAGGTTTGACATACTTAGCTAAAAAATGAAAGGAATACTCTCAAGTAAGAAAAAAGTTACTCTATTTTGAGAAGAAAATCCATCTTCATCGACTTTATCTGATATACTTAAACATTTCACGTATCAACTTAAGCTGTGTAAAAAAGATGGTAAGATTGTTTTCTGGATATAATAATTTGACTCCAAGAAGAATTTATTTGAACATAGAACACAAAATTAATGTTTCCAATGAGCCAGTACTCTCTATTAATCTAGTATTAATAAGATTCATTTGAGATCTTCTATTTGTTAATGTTAGAACTCCCACAATGGAAGATAAGAATAAAATAAGGCAAGCCAATAAAGAGGCATAACATGACTTAAGGCTTAAAAAGACTTAAGGAAATGACAGGCATTATTTAAAACAGAGAAAAAATATGGGTTATTCTAGTGAATGTTTTTAGATTCTTTAATGAATGTAAAAAGAAACAATGTTATATCTATTAATTTCCATTATTACATTAGCTTAATTACTTGCATTTCCCCTCAGTTTTATCCAGTGTCTTGGTGCCTGATAGATTTTCAAATTGGAATTTATACGGCAATAGGTTTTGACTTTTGGTCATTAAAGTCAATGATGACCACTACTGCCAAAAGTTAGTTTTTGTCATAAATAACTAGAACAGTATGGAATTGTTTAGTAGATTTAAATTAAGAAGCTATATTTTCAAAATGTGAATTTTATTCAGTCAGTGAATACATCAGTAACTAATTTTTTTCTGAACATAAGTTTAAATTATATTACGGAATCTATTAATAAAATATACTTTTAGACAATAGATATTATAAAAATCTTCCAATTAAAGATTCTCAATGGAGGGCATTTTATTTCCTAAAGGGAACTTCAAATGTCAAAAAGATGGGAGTCTGTTAGAGAAAGGTTAAATTACTATATTGGATTTCAGAAAAGTTTATAGCTTTATTCTCTTAACTTTACTAAAGTGGTTTGTGATATTTGCAGCCAAGCCTTGTCAAGTAAAAGTTTATGCTGATCAATATGGGTGTTTTTAAATCAAATTTTAGTGCATAAGTTAAATGTCTTGACAATGTGATGCTGCCATTATTATTTCATCTGGGTTTTTAAAAATATTAATGAATTATAGAATTTTGTAATAAATTTTGGAAGATAATTTTTGATCAAATACATAAAAATTCTGTTCAGGTTTAACTTTTCAAATCTGATGATCTGACACCTAGTGTTAATTTTGAGTACTGCTAAATATTTTACAAGTCTATTAAGAGAAACTCCATTTTAAAATTCCATTTAGTTTCTTTATTTACCTTGTAAGATTTATTCAGGTTACAATACAGTTGCAGGTTAGATAGAGCTAACTCTTTGGTATTCAAATTGTAAAATAAGACTTGAAATCATGAAGCTGGGTTCTAGCTGTGCCACTGACTAGCTCCTGTGACCTTGTGCAAGTAATTTTCCTCTTTGAGTCTGTCTGAGTACCCTTATTGGTAAAAATGAGAGTGATAGAATATTTTATTGATTTCTAGATTCTTTCTAATTCTAGCACCTTCTGAGATATCTTTTTAAAGCAATGGATATGTATGACAACTCTATTATGAAGCTTGGAATATGTTCAATCAGTAAACTAGCAAATAAAACATTTAATTGGAAAAAATTAATGAATGATGGTTTTCATAGACCATGATACAGTCACGAATACTTTTTTGGTATTAATGTGGTTTCAGTCCAAGTTTGGGAGATTCATCAACATGCATTCTTGGTTCAAATCACCTGATACCAAATGTTATCTTGTTTCATAAACTGCCTGAACCTCAATCTGCATCCTTCTGGTAGATTCTGTTAGTGATTCCAAATCCCCAATCCTTAAGATAGATAGATGATAGATGATAGATAGATAGACGATGGATGGATAGATAGATAGATAGATAGATAATTATGTATGTATGCTTAATAAATGTATGTCTCTAATTATCTAAATAAAGTTACTATTTGAAGAAATTTAAAAAATAACAAACCATTAGCTTAATTAACCAGGAAAAAAAAGAGTAGCCTCAAATAATTAAAATCTGGACTGAAAAAGGGTATGTTATTACTGATGTTACAAAAATAAAAAGGATTATATGGAAATGTTATGAACAATATGTGTGTGTGCATGTACAAATATCACACGCACATATTTGCAGTCAATCCTTGTCATGTCATGTGAAAAATATATACATATATTTATTTCTGATTCAGTTATCAAGAGTCCATTCCTGTGGCTTGGTACCACAAAACAAAACAAAACAAAACAAAACAAAAAACAAAACAAAACAAAACAAAACAAAACAACAAAAAAGATACTGTATCCTGGTCAGCAAGACAAAGATAAAATAGTTCCATATTTTTAGAGGGACAGCAAGTGCTAACTCTGGTTGGCTGATTTTTTTTTTTATGTTCCCAAAACTGAAATATATATCAGAATCCCTTGGATTTGAGGAACAAAATAATAACAAATTTAGAGAAACTTTCATATTTATTGTCAGAATTTGTGGGAGGGAGGACCTAGATATTGTAATTTAATGTTAAATGCAGGTATTTGTTATATAGTCAGAGAGATATATTCCTGGAAGAGAAGTCTTTGAATTACTGCTTAAGTATAAGGTGACTGATAACAGAGTTTTAATTCTGAGTTTCAGTTTCCAGACTTTGTTACTATAAAGCACTAATCACAGAGTACCCATTCAATTAAACATATCATCTACCTATTGAAAATGTACCAAATGCATATAAACAGAAGCAAATTATATATTAAATATGGTTCATTTTACATACATACATATACAATTAATTCATGAAGCTTTAAATTTAAAATTAGAAATTAAAAGTTATGTTGAGCACAAATCTCTAATTCTATAGGCAGAGAGAGACAGAATGAGGGGAGGGGAGTGGAGAGAAGAGAAAGGGAAGAGAAAATGAATGATATTAGAAAAAATATGCACTTCATCTTCATTGTCACCATTTTTCTCACATGAATCATCAGGCAATGTGGATGCCATTATAATCTATGTTTTGTTTATTTTGATGCTTATATTCTAGTAGCTTAATACAAAATTTCTTCTCTCCCAAAAAAATTTTTAAGCTATTGCTTTTATCTGCATAGTTTTCAATATAGCTACATTCTTATATTAAATTTATTTTCTTCTGTAGCATATATATATATATATATATATATATGTAATTATGGCTACCTTTCTCTCTCTGAATAAAATTATATCATTGAGAATTAAATAATAAGATCATATATAGAGTCTCATGAAAATTTATGGTCATAAATGCAAAGTTTTTTTATTTTTATAATTTTCAAATATATCAGATAATTGATATGGTCCTCTAGTTTTACATACTGAGAAATCAACTTTTGGTCATTTTAAAGTAGAATATTTTTGGCATTTTTGTGAGTGAAAAGAAGCAAGCAAGCAAGCGAGAAACTGAGGCTATTGTATATAGAGGTTGATTTCATGGTATAGTCCCCCAATGCAATTATTCAGATTACAAAAATTTGTTCCCACTTAAAGCAGGAGACTGCTCAGATTGAGAATCACAACTGTTGTCAAACTCTGTAAAAGAATTCTAGTCTATCATTACATTACTGTAATGAAAAAAGTTTCAAGACACTTTGATTTATGGAGATATTAATTTTAAAATATTACTCCCAAAATTATATTATGTTCCTTACCCCCCATATTCTCTTTTCCAATCTGTCCCTTCCCCTTACTTACTCTGTGCTCATAATGCCCCACTCCCAATTAAAAGTAACCATAATTTGTAGTACGCATAAGCTTCTTTTTAAAATATCTATTTATTGAGTAGTTATAAAATATTAATGAGGTTTATTTTTGTTGTTGGAAGGGGGTAATATCTGAAATTACAGGATTCTCTATAATAATTATATTTTGCTGGAAATCTGATTAAATTTTATTACATATTTTCAGTGACAATTTTTCAAACATTTTTTATAATTTGTGTTATATCCCCTTCCTACAGTTTGGAATTTGGTAAATTATATTTTGGACATCACAGTAATTTTTCATTAAAATGAAATGCTAACTGGGAAAATGATGGATATTAGTCTCAGAGCCAAGTCAGTATTCTGGGAATATGACTTGAATAACCAAAGTATGTGGTATGAGACTGATAAATTTGTTTGGGTTTGACATGCCCTTGGCCCGATAATGACCTTAACTTTTTTGAAAAATGAAGATATGTTGACATATGCAAAATAGTTGTTGCTTATGAAAGTTAAAAATTAACATTTTATATAATTATAAATTTCATAGGTTTTCTAAGGGTTAATTTATAATATATTTAAGTCATTATTTAAGCAAATTTCCCTATTACTTATATCATAGTTTTCTGATAAAATAATCTTATAAATTCAATACAACTTGATTCTTTACCATAATGGATAGACCTCATATTTATTTAATATGTAAATTATTATATGTAAAATATTATAATCTTGAGATAGCATAAATATTATTTCCCTGTCCTTTTGAGATCAATAATGGATCATTAAATTTTATATCAAATAAATAAGATGCCATTTCATGAATTATGGCATAATACATAACATAAAAAAATACATGAACATTGCTTACTTATTAAGAACCCAATAAAGTATAATGATTACATAGTAAAAAATTTTAAATGAAGTAAAACATTTGTTCTTTTTTTCCCCAATATTTGTCTTAATTCATGTCATATTAATGAATAATTTATAAGGAAATAATTATTGTACATCTACTTTATAAAATTCTGGTAATTTGAAATGTATTTACATTGACTTTCAATTAAAAGCCAGCTTGAAGGTGTACATTTAAATAAGAGAGAAAGAAGTGTGAGCTCACTAATATTTTTTTGTCATAGGATTTGACCCAAGCTTCCTTACATTTTCCTCTTTTGGAATTCACCTTCATTTTCCTCTTCTATGCCACCTTAACAAAAAGGTTAATCAGAGGAAGAGTTAAGATGGCAGAGGAGTTGGGAGACCGTAGGCTTGCCTTGTCCCTTGAACACAGCTAGATAAATATCAAATCATTTCAAACACCCAAGAAATTGATCTGAGGACCAAGAGAGCAAAAGTTCACAACTAGAGATGAAAAAAAAAAATGCCACATTATGGAAGGTAGGAGCTGTGGAGAGTTGATGTGATGAGAGAAGAGCTGAAGGTATGTGTGATAGTCAGGGAGCCCTGAACACACAGAGAAGAGTGAGAGAAAAAGAAAAAGAGTGAAAGTGCTCATTGGGGATTTCACAAGAAAAAATCTTCCCCCAAATCACTGACTGGGTAAAATAGAGGGCCTGAATTCCACAAGGTTTTATAAATGGTGGAGCACAGGGTCTGAAATTTTGGAGGTCCATATAATCACCAGGGTTGCATCTGGAGGGCTTAGCAGTGTTCCTTTGGGAAAGGAAGGCTGAGGTGCGGGAGCGGGCAGCATGCACCGGGTCACACAGGAAGAAGCAGTTCCTCTGCTTGGAGGTGACATAGCCTCTCCAGGGGCAAAAGACCTGGAAGGCACCATTTAGCTGTCCCACTCACTAAAACAGCAACAGGTATACTGCCAGTGAGTCTTGGTGCCAGTTTTCTGCTGTGCTTTACCATAAACTCTGAAATGCTGTGTGGTCACACAACCGAGTTCTGGAGCAAGCCAGCGAAGGCCACAGTGCAGTGAGACCCTCCCCCAGAGAAACAGTGCAGATCCACACAACACATATCTCTAAAACTTAGAGTTCTGAAACCAAGCTGTGTACCTGAGATAAAACACAGGAATGCTGTGCTGCCTAGAAGGTGTACAGCACAGATATAGGCACAGTGAAGGCGAGTTTCTGGCAGAAGCCAGGGACATAAGAGAGGTGATTGTTTGCTCTTCTGTAAGGGCTTCCTGAAGAGTGGCAGAGATAAGCTCCCCATTCCAGGAACAAGAGAGTGGGGCAACACTCTCCATCAGCACTGATTGCCTCTAGTGAGGAAAATAGTACCACCAAGTGGAGGTCAGAGCTGCTTACACCCAACCCCACCACCCTGAACCCTGCATGTGCATCCACACTAGGGCAAGTCTACCTGAGAATCAGTGCAGCAGGTCCCACCCCCAAAAGACGAGCACAAACCTCTCGCACACACCAAGTTTACTGAACATAGAGTGGTACAAAGCTTCAGCTGTAGGAGAAAGAGAATCTAGCTTCCTTTGTTTTCCTTTTTCCACTTAGGATACAGAAAAAAAGTTTGTAAACATTAAAACAATGCTAATTTATTTTATTATTTTTTTGGCCTTGACAATAGGACAAGATGAAGGAGTTCACCCCAAAAGAAAGAACAGGAAGAAATGACAGCCAGGGATTTAAATCAATACAAATATAAGTAAGATGTCTAAACTAGAATTGGGAACAACAATTATAAGGGTACTAGCTAGGCTTAAAAAAAGCATAGAAGACACTACAGAATCTTATTGCAGAAATAAAAGAACTAAAAACTAGTCAGGCCAAAATTAAAAATGGTATAACTGAGATGCAAATCCAAATAATGCCATGACAAGCAGTATGGATGAAGCAGAGGAATGAATCAGTGATGTAGAAAATAAAATTATGGAAACTAATGAAGCTGAAAAGTAGGGGGGAAAAAGGTTTTGGATCACAAATGTAGTTTAGGGAATTCAGGGAAGCCTTAAAACATCATAAGATTCATTCCTAGAAGTCCCAGAAGATGAAGACAGAGGAAAAGGGGTAGAACTTTTATTTGAGAAAATTATAACTGAAAACTTCCTTAACCTGAAGAAGAAAACCAACATCAAAATCTAAGAAGCACAGAGAACTCCCGTTAAATTCAACAAAAGCCAGATATTACCAAGACATATTATAGTCAAATTCACAAAATACACAGACAAGGACAGAATCTTGAAAGCACCAAGGGAAAAAAGTCCTTAAGGAAGTCAGATCAGGTTTGCAGCAGATCTATCCACAGAAACATGACAGACTAGAAGAGAGTGGCATGATATATTCTGTGCTAAATGGGAAAAATATGGAGCCAAGAATACTTTATCCAACAAGGCTGACATTCAAAATAGGAGAGATGAAGAGTTTCCCAGACAAACAAAAACTAATGGAGTTTGTAACACTAAGCCAGCTCTGCAAGATATATTAACGGAGACTCTTTGAGTGGGGAAAAAGGACCAAAAGCAACAAAGTCTAGGAAAAAAAAAAACAACAACACAGAAAACATCACCAGAAACACCAACATTATAGGTAACACAATGGCACTAAATTGATATCTTATCAATAATCACTCAATGTAAATGGACTAAATGCTCCAATCAAAAGACATAGGGTACCAGAATGGAGTAAAAGAAAAGAAAAGAAAAGAAAAAAAAAAAAAACAAGACCCATCTATATGTCGCCTACAAGAGACTCATTTTAGACTTAAAGAAATCTGCAGCTGGAAAGTGAAGGGAAGGAAAATGATCTATCATGCTACTGGACATGAAAACAAAGCCAGAATAGCCATGCTTATATAAGACATAGATTTTAAATCAAAGACTGTATCAAGAGATGGAGAAAGGCATTATATGATAATTAAAGGGTATATCCCTCAAGATCTAACAATTTTAAATATGTATGCCCCAACTTGAAAGAACTGAAATATAGAAATCAATTAATACCAAATATAAAAAACTCAGTGCTAATAATAAAATAGTAGTATGGGACATTAACAACCCACTTACAACAAAGGACAGACCCTCTAAGCAGACAATCAACAAGAAAATGATGGCTTTGAATGACACACTGGACCAGATGGACTTAAAATATATATTCAGAACATTTCATCCTAAAGCAGAATATACATTCTTTTCAAGTGCACATGGAACATTTTCCAGAATAGATTACATACTGGTTCACAAATCAGCCCTCGACCAGTACAAAAAGACTGAGATTATACCATGCATATTTTTAGACCACAATGCTCTGAAACTTGATGTCAACCACAAGAAAATTTGGAAAGACCACAAATACATGGAGGGTAAAGAACATCCTACTAAATAATGCATATATTAACCAGGAATGTAAATACAAAATTAAAAATACATGGAAGCAAATGAAAATAAAAACACAACAGTCTGAAAGCTTTGGGATGCAGCAAAGGCAGTCCCAAGATGGAAGTATATTGCAATGCAGGCCTAAATCAAGTAGGCCTAACCTGACACCTAAAGGACCTAGAAAAGGAACAGCAAATAAAGCCTAAAGCCAGTAGAAGAAGGGAAATAATAAAGATTAGAGCAGAAATAAATGATAGGGAAACAAGAACAAATATAATAGATCAATGAAACTAAGAACTGGTTCTTTGAAAGAATTAAATTGATAAACCGTTAGCTAGACTTATCAAAAAGAAAAGAGAAAGGAACCAAATAGATAAAATCATGGATGAATAAGGAGAGATCACAACCAACACCACAGAAATACAAACAATTCTGAGACTATTATGAAAAATTATATGGCAACAAACAGGAAGAAATAAGAAATAGAGAATTTGAACAGACCCATAACCAGCAGAGAAACTGAACCAGTAATCAAAAATCTCCCAACAAACAAAAGTCCAGAGCCAGATGGCTTCCCAGGGGAATTCTAGTAGAAATTTAAAGAAGAGTTAATACCTATTCTTCTGAAATGGTTCCACAAAATAGAAATGGAAGAAAAACTTCCAAACTCATTCTGTGAGGCTGGCATTAACTTGATTCCAAAACCAGATAAACACTTCAGATCCTTTGACCCCCGCCCCCCCACCCTTCCCCTGCTCATGCTCTCTCTCACTCTCAAAAATAAATACACATTAAAAAATAATTTCAAAAAGGAGTACCTGGGTGACTCAAGTCATGATCTCACAGTTTCTGATTCAAGCCTTGCATTGGACTCACTGCTGTAGGCATTGAGCCCTCTTTGGATCCTATGACCCCTTTTTCTCTGCGCCTCCTCCACTCAAGTGCGCGCTCTCTCTCTCTCTTTCTCCCTCTCAAAAATAAATAAGCATTGGGGCACCTGGGTGGCTCAGTTTGTTGAATGTCCAACTTTGGCTCAGGTCATGATCTCATGACCTGTGAGTTTGAGCCCTATGTCAGGCTCTGTGCTAACAGCTCAGAGCCTGGAGCCTGCTTCAGATTCTGTGTCTCCCTCTCTCTCTGCCCCTCCCCTGCTCATGCTCTGTCTTTCTCTCTCAAAAAATAAACATTTAAAATATTTAAAATAAATAAATAAATAAATAAATAAGCAAGCATTAAAATCCCAAACAAATAAAAAATAAAAACCAAACCAGACAAAAACCTCACTAAAAAGGAGAATTACTCTCCAATATCCCTGATGATCATGGCTGCAAAAATTGTCAGCAAGGTGCTAGCAATGCAAATAAAACAGTACATAAAAATAATTATTCACCATGATAAGGTGGGACTTATTCCTGGGCTGCAATTGTGTCCAATATTCACAAATCAATCAACATCATACACCACATTAATATAAAAAAAGATAAGAACCTTATTCTCTCAATAGATGCAGAAAAAGCGTTTGACAAAATACAGCATCCTTTCTTGATAAAAACCCTCAACAAAGTAGGGATATATGGAATATACCTCAACATCATAAATGCCATATATGAAAGACCCACAGCTAATATCACCCTCAATGGGGAAAAACTGAGAGCTTTTCCTCTGTGGTAAGGAACAAGACAGGGATCTCTACCCTCACCATTACTATTTAACTTAGTACTGGAAATCTTATCCTCTCAGCAATCAGACAACAAAAAGAAATAAAAGACATCCAAGTTGGTAAGGAAGAAGTCAAACTTTCACTATTTGCAGACAACAAAATATTCTATGTGGAAAACCTGGAGACTTCACCAAAAAATTACTAGAACTAATATATGAATTCAGTAAAGTCACAATGTATAAAATCAACATACAAAAATCTGTTGCATTTCTATACACCGATAATGAAGCTGAAGAAAAAGAAATCAAGGAATATATTCCATTTATAATTGTACCTAGGAATAAACCTAACCAAAGATGTAAAAGATCTATACTCTGAAAGCTGTAGAATACTTATGAAACAAATTGAAGATGACACAAACAAATTGAAAAATATTTCCTGCTCATGGACTGGAAGAATAAACATTGATAAAATGTGTATACTACCCAATGCAATCTATACATTTAATGTAATCCCTATCAAAATGCCACTGTCATTTTTCATAGAATTAGAGCAAACAATCCCAAAATTTGTATGGAACCACAAAAGATGCTGAAGAGCCAAAGCAATCCTGAAAAAGAAAAGAAAAGCTGGAGGCATCACAATTCCAGACTTCAACCTCCAATACAGAGTTGTACTCATCAAGACAGTATGGTACTAGCATAAACATTGACACATAGATCAATGGAACAAAATAGAAAGCCCAGAAATGGACCCACAACTTTATGGTCTACTAAACTTTGATGAAGCAGGAACGGATATCCACTGGAGAAAAGACAGTCTACTCAATAAATAGTGTTGGGAAAACTGAACAGTAACATGCAGAAGAATGAAACTGGACCACTTTCTTATACCACACATAAAAATAAATTCAAAATGGATTAAAGACATAAATGTGAGACAGGAAACTATCACAATTCTAGAGGATAACACAGACAGCAACCTCTTTGACCTCAGCCTTATCAACTTCTTACTAAACATATGTCCAGAGGGAAGGGAAACAAAAGCAAAAATGAATTATTGGGACTTCATCAAAATAAAAAGCTTCCACACAGTGAAGGAAACAATCAATAAAACTAAAAGGCAGCTTATGGAATGGGATATTTGCAAATGACATATCTGATAAAAGGTTATTATCTAAAATCTATAAAGAACTTATCAAATTCAACACCCCAAAAATAAATAATCCAGTTAAGAAAGAGGCAGAAGAGATGAATAGACATTTTTCAAAAGACATCCAGATGGCTAGTAGACATATGAAAATATGCTCAACATTACTCATCATTAGGGAAATGCAAATCAAAATCATGATGAGATATCACCTCACAACTATCAGCATGGCTAAAATTAAAAACACACACACAAAACACAAAAAAAAAAACGATAAGTTTTGGTGAGGATGTGGAGAAAAGGGAACTCTCTTACACTGTTGGTGGGAATACTAACTTCTGTAGCCACTCTGGAGAATAATATGGAGGTTCCTCAAAAAAATTAAAAATAGAACTATTCTATGAGCCAGCAATTGCACTACTAGGTACTTACCCAAAGGATACAAAATACAGATTCAAAGGGGTACATGTACCCCAAAGTTTATAGCATTATCAACAATAGAAAAACTATGGAAAGAGCCCAAATGTCCATTGACTAATGAATGGATAAAGAAGATGTGGTATGTATGTATGTATGTGTGTATGTATGTGTACACACGCATACACACAATGGAATATTACTCAGTCATCAAAAAATGAAATCTTGCCATTTTCCACAATGTGGATGGATCTAGAGTGCATTATGCTAAGCGAAATAAGTCAGGCATAGAAATACACAAATACCATATTATTTAATATATGGATTTTTAGAAACAAAAAGATGAACATAAGGGAAGGGAGAAAAAGGGGAAAACAAACCATAAGAGACTTTATTACAGAGACCAAACTGAGGCCTAGTGGGGGATGATGTTCTAAAGGGGGGATGGGTATTAAGAACAGCACTCACTGTTAAGCACTGAGTGTTATACGTAAGTGATGAATCAGTGAATCCTACGACCAAAAACAATATTACACTATATGTTATCTAACTAGAATTTAAAGAAAAATTTGAAGAAAAAAACCCAAACAAACAATAGGACTAAATCATGCAAGCTATGTAACCCAAGACTTAATATACAAAGCTTCTCTGCCACTTTAGACCTTTAGCTATGTGGAAAGGGGGAGTGTGAGAGAATAGAAGCCAAATAGGAGGAGCATAAAGCCAAAACAAGGGACACCTGAGCTAGAGTTCCTGTTATAATTCTAGAAACTCACCAACATCAGGGTGTTTCGGCATTGTAAAGATGAAAGGAGGGTACATGTAGGCATAGATTGGTTCAGATTATGGCACCTCAGCTTTCCTCATTTCTTATGTGGCATGTAAGAGATCCAGAGGTTCTTGAGCAGAAAGTAAACATGGCGGAGACGTGGGAATGAGAGCTGACTTTCAAAGAATAAGGCGCAGTACAGTGAAAAGAACTTGAATTGAAATCTTTGGAGTGTATAATTTAGCCAAAGACCATATAGAGGACTTAGATAAGAATTTTGTATTTACAGAACCAGGGAGAAATGGAGGGGACAGATGGGATGATAGCGGGCCTTGACTACATCCAGATGTGAGACCATAAATGAGATGTAAGCAATTTTCATTAAAAGAAACAATGATAGAAAACATTGACAGGAGTTCAGGAAAAAGGAGTTACTTCACAGTGGAGTGAGCAAGCAACAGAAAAGGACTGTACAAATGATTTATCACTCTTTCCATCATGAGGATATATACACTTTCCTTTATTCCTAGATGCCAATGTGGTATGCCTTAGGTCCTCAGGAAGTCTGTGTATTTGGGGATTTTTGTCTTTTAACAAAAAGTTTAAAATTTCCAGCCATTATCTTGTTGACATTTCTTCTTTTCCATTCTATACTGCTGTTTAAATTTTATTAGATATATATTCAACTATCTCATGCTATTCTTCATATGATTTAACCTTCTTTCATATTTTTTATCTCTCTCCCTAAACTGCATTCTATATAACACATTTTACCTTACCGTTTGTTTACTATTTCCGTAGCTGTGTTTAATCTGCTAGCTAATTCATCAATGGGATTTAAATTTGAACTGCCTCATTATATTTTTATATCATTATGCTTTGTTTCAAATATTTTTGTCCCAAGCTCACAATTTTATCTTCTAATGTATCAAATACACTAAATACATTTTATAATTTTGTCTGATAATTTCAGTATCTGAAGTTATTTTGGGTCTGTTTCTGCTGTTTCAGTGAATTGGTTCTCTAAAAGGTTTAGGATATAAAATTTACTTAAGTTTGTCCAACATGCTGTAAGTATAGTTTTAAGTGAAATTTGCATCATATTGTCCTTTCTTTGGTTTTACTGTTTGTATCTTCTCCTTCTGTCAAGATCTACTTCTTTTTCCTTGGATCTTACTCATTTTGAGACTTCATTTATTTTGTTGTTGTTGTTGTTGTTGTTTTTCTTTTCTTTTCTTACCCCTTGCATCTTCCACCATCTCATTTGTCATGCCTTACCTGTCTCTTCATTAGAACCATCACCTCCTTCTATTTGTTTGTACTTGTGATTTAAGGACAAATCACAAAATGTTCAAAATGAATCAAGTAAATAACTTACAGGTCTCAAGTTGTTAGAAGGGTATATAACTCAGTGAGACTAAATGAATAAAGTAAAGGGGTCTTTCTAGCAGTCATTATAGTCTATCGTTGACTTTCCCCATATCTTGAAATAAATAACTCATCTTAGCATTCTAGGTCCTTCAGTCAATAAAAATTAGGAAACTGATATTTATGGAATTAAAAGTTCCAATGATAGATCAATAAAATTTATCATAAGGCAAATCCTTATCTATTTACATATCAATATCATCCCCTGAACACTAATCTTACTAGAAGACAAAAAAACACTAAGTGAAAATGACTTAACATTTCTGGGATTATTAAGGATATATCATGTTCTTATATAATTCTTCCTTTTTAGAAAGCTGCAAAGAGAGATCTTTCAGAATTTTAGTGAAAGAGAGCTTTTCTCCTAAAGAACTTGTATTCATCATCTTTTCCGACAATGAAAACTGGGTAACTGCTTATGTTTTCCTTTGTGCCTTGTTCCCTGTGAAACTCTGATACAGACTTGAAGCTCATACATGAAAAAGGCATTCAAATGCCTTCGGTGCATTTGTTATCTTCTTTGACTATGATTTTCTATTTTTTGTTTTACCATTTCATTTTCTAAGAGTTTATGGCAAGCTGTCAGCTTTGAAACTTTTGCAGAAACAGAGAAAAAAATATATAGTTGATTCTTGAACAATATAGGGCTAGGGGTGCTTAGCTCCCAGTCAATGGACAATCCATGTGTAACTTTGGATTCCCTCAAAACCTAACTACTAATATCCTCCTGTTGACCAATAGCCTTACTGATAACATAAATGGTCAATTAATACATATTTTGCATATGTATCATGTATTGTATTCTTATAATAAAGTATGATAGAGAAAAATGCTATTAAGAAAATAAGGAAGAGAAAATACATTTATGGTACTGTATTTATAAAAAAAACCCCACACCCTATATAAGTGAATCTGTGTAATTCAAACCCATAATTTACTCAAAGGTCAACTGTAGAAATACAAATCAGCTTCTTAATGGGAGACTCTGCTAACAATTTAGAAGGTTCTAAAAAGTAAAGTAATTGTATATGCATTTGACATTTGCATAATGACAAAATTATTATTCCTCATGATTTTTTTTGATCATAGATCGATATTAGCTGAACAATCTAATGGTAAATGATAATAGGTGAACAATCTAATGGTTAACCAAATTCTGTATTTAGCTGTGTTATCAACATGGAAATTAGCTTAAAATATAACAATTATTTTGATTATAACCTATTATTGTTCTCAACTTAAATGATAGAACATTTCAATATAGAATAAAAACTGAACACTATGACACATGAAAACAAAACAATCCTAGAGATAAATTTATGTATAGGTCCTATTTTCTATCCATCTAAATTGTGTCTTTTCACTTTAGTCAGAAACTAATTGATATTATAGAAAGTCATCTCACTCCCATAAAGAAACATTGTTTACTCTATGGAGATGAGATGGGGAGGATTGGTTTTATGTCATTGACGAAGCATAAAAATATTTTAAACTTCATATTATTTGATGAGTTATTACTTAACTTGTAAAAATCTGTTTTTCCCACTACCTATCACATTTTGTACCACATATAAAATCATTTTTTTAAAAAAATGAATATTTTTAGAAATAAAATATTTTATTTGTTTTAAAGATAAAGTATGGATTTTCTCCACTAATATATAATTGCAAGCCATCTCTTGGGTAATAAAATAAGAGAATGAATTCCAAGGCACCCAGAGGAAGCTATCAAATTGATGGATCAATGGAGTCCAATTCATTCAGGTTTTATGATTTGTTTTTTCACTTGGTGTCTACATTTTTTATTTTACACCATCTTATTTGAAAAACGTTATTTTTAAGGTTTTTTTTTTATGTTTACTTATTTTTGAGAGAGAGAGAGAGAGAGGACAGAGTATGAGTGGGGGAGGGGCAGAGAGAGGGGGAGACACAGAATCCAGGCTCCTGCCTCAGCAGCCTCCAGGCTCTGAGCGTCAGCACAGAGCTGCACGAGAACTCATGAACCGTGAGATCATGACCCAAACTGAAGTCCGATGCTTAACTGACTCAGCCATCCAAGGTGCCCTGAAACACGTTATTTTTTGAGACACCTGGATGGCTCAGTCAGTTAAGCATCTGACTCCTGATTTTGGCTCAGGTCCTGATCTCGCAGTTTGCAGGATGTGCTGATGGCATTGAGCCTGCTTGGGATTCTCTCTCTCTTCCTCTGTCTCTCAGCCCTCTCTTTCTCTCTCAAAATAAACATTAAAAAACTAAAAAAATAATAAACATCATTTTTGAATCCATAAAACTGAGTATATTTATAATACAGTAAACATCAAAGAATTCATTTAACAGTATTATTTTATGTTAACTCTAGTATTTGAAATTTGTTTATTTTATCTAAAATGTGTCATCCAAGTATATTAATAATTTACATGATTTCTCAATAAATATTATAGATTATTAAAGAATAAACCAATGGGAACCTCTTTTACTAAAGGGAATTCATTTTTTGCCAAAGAAAGGAGAACACTATAGAAACTGTAATCTCATGAAAAGTTTGACATACAAAATACCAGTAGGCATTCCATGTTTCAACTCTCAAGATACTCCTAATTTTTTTTTTTTACCAAGTAGTGACTAACCAGTTCATATAAATTATTTTCAATAAATTAAACTTACATCACTGGAAGATAAAAACAAAAAACTATTTCAAAAAGTACAAAAATGGAGATATTATTTAACTTCATCTGTTAATCTGGTCTTAGAAATTATTCTGGATAATTAAACTTATAGTATAAACTCCCTTTGCTCTCTAATCAAAAGTCAGTAGATTTATTTAAAAATATGTCTTGAGAAATCAAAGTCTTCTTTGGGGGAAGGAGGGAAAAATCTACCAGAGTTAATAATTTAAAAATTTAAATTCATCCTTATCAGTTCTGATTTTTTTTTGCATCAACCCCAGAAACAGGGGTACTGCATTTTTTGTGTATTCGTGAATTTTTAAGATAAATAATATTAGTTCCTCAAGATTAATGCATTTGAACCCCCCCCAAAAAAACCACTTATTATTATATAATCCAGGATAGTAGACATGGAGGTGTCCTACTCAGAACTTTAATTGTCTCTACAGAGATCCAGAGATGATTAAATTCTCAGCCAAGATAGTCTCTTACCTAAGACAGGGAAACCAGGAATGAAGACATCAGAGTGAGTTGTGATCATTGGGGCTCCTCAGACTTCTCTGAACACTTGGATTGAGATGGCCCACCTGATACATTAAGAACTAGTATTTCCTTTTCTTGGGGAGATACTGCAGACTAATAGGCAACCCCCTCAGGTGATGTCCCAGGCTGATAATTATAGTTAAATTTCAGCATAACCAGGTTGGCAATATGCTAAGTTTGATAGAGGAGGAAAAAGATTACAACCCAAAGGAGCTGCAAAAATTAGCTAGCATGTAACAACAGGATCCAAGGGAGTACTCCTGATATTGGATTTTGTCCCTGGCGACACCATGTTTTATTAACTAACTCATCACCTTCCTGTCAGTAAAGCCCCCTTGGCTGCTTCTCTGACCTTGCTGATTTTTACAGTGGTTAAGCAGCACCACCTGGCCTCTACTGCTGTATTTCAAGGGACCTGGAATATAAACTAAGTAAACAAGAATTCATTGATTTAGGGGCACTTTTATAGAAAACAAAGTTTAACTCCCTGGCCAGGACCCTAGGGATTATGCAAACTAGTGGCTAGGTGGCTCTTTAAAACCTGGAGAAACTGATAGCTGAGACTGAACTGATAGCTGAGTGAGGTTGAAGTGCCTGAGTTACCTTGGCAAATGGTAGATAAAAGGATAAAAATGTTCAGGGGCATGTACATAAAATGGTTATTTAATGAATAACCATTAATGAATAACAAAAGAACACTGTTCCAGGGGAAGGCCCAGAGGACTTACCTTTAGCTAAAGACATGATAACTGCAGTGATGAGAGGGACACTAGCTTTACTAAGAGAAGGTTCTCCTCCACAAGTCAAAGCTGATGGTAGAAGATATAGCCACGGATATTGTTAACAGAAAGGAAATAATGGGTCCCCAGAGTAACAAAGGTCAGGTGTTGTTGCTTAACAAATCTGAAACCAGAGGGTCACAAATTGCTGTAAACACCAGCAAGGTCAGAGAGTGGTAAAAGGGGCTTTACAGAGAGGGAATTAGTGACTTAATTAATAGAACGTGACATTGCTGAGGCACAATGACAGCAAATGAAGTTGCTGTTCATTAACTATCATCAGAAGAAAGCATGAATGGAGGAGCAGGAATCTGAAGGTGGTTTCCCCAATAAAAACTTATCCCTTTCTCATTTCCCAGACATGAACCACTTTTCAGATATAGAACCCTGCTCTGAGAATTAGAGATGACAGCCTCTGCCCTCTATTCCTTCTGAGTTCATTGTAGCACTGAGGCCATACTCTCTCTCTGGGCTTTCCCCGCTAATGCCTGAGCATGGCAGAGGAACTAGAGATACTATAACTGTAGTCTGAGGTCCTTCCTACTATCTACTCTCTTTCTTCCCCTTCTTCTACAGCTATCAGATCTGCATTGAAAGTTTTCTTTGCCAACCTCTGATCCCCCTCCCCTTCAACTTTCCTAGATATTACCTTCAATAAATTCTGTTCATGTTCAATTCTCTATGCTTCTGCTTTCTGGGGGACCCAACATGGTATACTAACTCTACCAGTCTACTGACTCTTGCACTCACAGGGGATGAAATTAGACCAATAGTACAGTAATTCAATTTTAGTCAATATATTTCAAGGTACATTTACTATGTGACATATATCACTGACCATTTCATACACACACACACACAAATGAATGAGATATGGTCCCTATATTCAAGAAACAGTCTATATGAAGAACACACACATGCAAAGTAACTATAATCCCACTCATGCAGTGATCAGACTATTTTAAAGGAAAGGTATTGAAGTGATTTGGGTGGAGAGAAGCTTAAAATAGTTGTGACTGGGAATCTCTGGGGGAATTTTCTAGTGAAAACTTCTAGCTCTGATCTACTTGTGGTACACAGTATTTTCTAAAAATAGCCATAAGAGTAATTTTATTCTCACCTGATCTTTCAGAAGCTTGCTTCAATCAAGAATCTGTTTTCTCTCCCTCAGAACTGCTACCATGTCTTTGAAACTACCACAATGAAGATAATACAGTAAAAATAATACTGTATTGCTTCTGAGATCTAGGTCATAAAAGACAATGAAGTTTTCACCTAAGAATAGATGAACCAAAGACAGGGAAGAAATGACGGGGAAGATGATGTTACCACCAGTGACCCATGAGCTGGATCTGGGTAATCAGAGGCTCCTCATCTGCTTCCCTGTCTTTGGAATGTGGATTCTGCTTACCTTTCCTGTTGCTCTCAGAGGTGCTCCAGGGACATAGCCTTGAGTTAGTGATATTGAGGACACCTGCATAGTATACTTGATTAAACCCAGTTAAGCCCTCTCCATATATAAACTTTTAAAGTTTGGCAGTCTTGCTGCTGCCCAAGACAAGACTCATATGAAAGTATGCTTTGCATTTTACAACAGCTACCTACCAACCTGGAGTGGCCTGCCTCTTTCTTTGCTGTCTCCCTGACCTCTGCATTTGGGGGCCAGTTTCAGATTACAACTGGGAAGCTCCTGAGGCTCTTATGAGTGAACAGCCAACATGTCAGAAATTCTGCTACCTTAAAGACTCCATGTTGGAAAGACACAAGGAGATACTAATTAGAGACAGAGAGAAATGCCCAAGGAGTCCCAGCTGTTTGAGGCTTCCTATCGTGGGTCCCACATGTGTGAGTGAGCAAGCCATCAGATAACACCAGTAAGCAGCCCTCCAGCTGCCTCAGGGATGGCAGAGACTAGCTTTCTTTTTCAAGGACTTTCCAAATTGCAGAATCATTACTAAAATAAACATCATTTTAAACCATTAAGATTTGATGTGTAAAATAATGTCAAAAGGTACAAACTTCCAGTTACAAATAAAATAAGTCCTGGGAATATAATGCACGGCATGGTGACTATAGTTAAAATAATACTATATTGTATTTTTTAAAATTGCTAACAGAATAATTTTTTAATATTGCCAAGAATAAACCTAAAGGTCCTTATCACAAAAAATTATAACTAATCGACATTAATTAGATTTACTCTGGTGATCATTTTACAGTGCATACAAATGGCAAATCATTATGTTGTACACCTGAGAATAATATAGCATTATGTCAATTTTACCTCAATAAAAAAGACGTAGTTTTCTAGTTTCAATTACAAATAAACTTCAGTAGTTTTTCAGTAGTTTTGATTGATACATAGAGGTGTGTGCATGTGAGTGTGTGTATAATCTGTTCATCATTTGTTCATTAAGGGGATTTTCATTCATCAATTTGAATGAGTTCTTCATTTTTTAAATATGATATTGGTATCATTCAGGACTATTATTTTCAAATAATTTTCTCAAACTGAAATTAAAATTGAATTTATCAATTCATAGAGCTGGAATTCCAGGGACATAAAGGCTTAAGATATAGCTAGACTCAAATGTGCAAACACTATTTTAAGAATTCCTCATTCTATCTTTCAACTGTAGTCTTCTTTTTGTTTAATTTGTTTTCAACCAGAATCTCTGTGGTACAAAAATAGCCCTAGAGAACTCTGGATTCCATGAGCCATACAGTTATCCCATCAAACTCAGACAATTTAACAGAAAATATTTCTAGTGTACTTCCTGACAACAATTTCATTGACTTGGCTTGAGAAGTATGTTCCTCTATGAATTGATATGTGTGACTTAGGAGGTGGATTGCTCTAATGTCTTCCAGGCCTGGATCAATGGATAGAATTTTAAGACTTCACACTTATGTTAAAGTGGCTACAAATTTCAGTGTTTCCAATGCTTTATGAAGTATAAGACCAGAATACTACCAAGGTATTAAAGACACAGAATATACATAGTATGGAATTTTTTTTACTGTATTTTTTTTCCTGAGTGGTTGTTTCCTGTGTAAATGGGTGAATTGCAAGATTCTGTGAACCACTGATCTCTCTCTTCTATAGTTTCAGGTAAATATTTGTCAAAGTTTTTTTTTCCCCATGAGAAAGGATGATTGCTGATCCTTATATTTTACCTCACCAATGACTATTTTTTCAATTATCCTTTATTGAATTTTATAAAGGAAAAAATGCTAAAGTGCTTTTTTTGGTCATTTTTAGAACAATTTTAGATTCACAGCAAAACTGAGCAGAAGGTAGAAATTTCCCATATTCCCAATAAACTTACATTGACACATCGTCACCAAAATCCCACAGCTTATGGTTCACTCTTTGTGTTGTACAATCTATGGGTTTGGACAAATGCATAACAACATATATCTACCATTATAGTATCATATGAAATATTTTCACTGCCCTAAAAATCCTCTGTGCTCTACCGAGTCGTCTGTCCCTTTCCCCAGCCACTGGTAACCATTGATCTTTTTACTATCTCCATAGTTTTTTTTTTTTTTTTTTTTTTTTTTTTTTTCCAATTGTCACATGGATAGAATTCATTCCTCTGTTTCTATCGTCTTGTTGTTCATTCCATCAAGCAAGCTTCTCTTTTTGTTTATTGAGCCCTTTGCCTCTGCTATGTTATTTCTTACCTCTGTGTTAAGGGTCTCATTCATGTCTTCCACTCTTTTTTCAAGTCCAGTGAGTATCTTTATGATCATTACTCTAAATTCTCTATCTGGAATGTTACTTATATCTGTTTCACTTAGAACATTGGTTGTGGCCTTGCCTTGTTCTTTCATTTTGGACAAATTCCTCTCTCTTCTCATTTTGTCTAAGTCCCTGTGCCTTCTTCTGGGTATGAGGAAAGTGAGCCACTTTTCCTGTTTTTATGGGTAATGGCCTGATAAAGAAGAGGTCCTGTAGTGCCCTGCAGTGTAGTGTCCCCTGTACTCCCAGGGCCTGGCTCTTCAGAGTGTCTCCAATTTGTGCCGCATGTGCTTTGCTCTTGTGTCTTGGCCACTTTACCCTTCAGGCTAGTCATCGGCAGAGGCTCTCTTTGCCTATTGTGCAGTGTTTGGTCCCTAGCCTGAATATGGTGAGTCTTAACTAGGTGTGTTCTGGTCTGCTTGTGAAATTCGACCTGTTGCCACTGCCACCGGAACCAAGGTCGTACAAAAACTCCCAGGTTATGAGATGCAGTGTGGGCAGGGGTTTGGACTGGTCTTCTAGGGGTGGGGGCCCACCACACTGGGACTGATGCAAGGGTGACTGGGAAGGGTGGTTCCACCCAAGCACGTGGGAGTGGGGCTGGAGGTAAGCAAGTTAGGTAGTGAGTGTTGGTGCTATGCTGGTTCCCACAGGTGGCTCTGTGTTTATGCTGACTTGTAAGGGAGGGAAATGGCACCTGCCAGTTTCTTTCTTCTCTGTGAATGCTATCTCTCTGGGACACACTGAAATGAGTGGATAACTTCCCCACTGTGTGCCCAGGTGCTCTTTAGGTTGCTGTTTCCATGCTGTATGTCAACAGGCTGTTTGCCCTGCCTTTTCTCCAAGAATAGCCCTAATGCCCTCTGGACTCTCCCTGAACCAAGCCTGGTGACCTTTAGAATTGCAAGCTTAAGCCCTGCTGGTTGCAAGATCTCATGAAATTTGGCTTGTTTTGTTTTCCAAGCGATACTGATCCATGTGCTCCCCTCTGTGCTAGTTGGTCTCTCACCTTTCTTTGTGACTGAGCCTCCCGCATACCATAATGGCCAAGATCTGTTTCTTTCCCAAGCTACATCTCCTCACTTCTTACCTTCTTTGATGTGACCTATTCTCTACTTTTAGTTGAGGAGTTTTTTTCTGCCATCCTTCAGGTCAATTTATGGGATATTTAGGGTGACTTGCTAATTATCTAGTTGTATTTGTGGGATGAGATAAGCCTAGGGTCCTCCTACACTACCACCATCTTTCCCTCCTTCAACAACGTTATTTTGATAAATTGAACACCAAATCATTATGGAATACCTTTCTTTATGGCTTTCGTTATTTTCTTTAAAATCTTTGTTTAATATTAATATAATCACTCCAATTTTTTTTTGTTAGTGTAAGCATGTATATCAATATTCAAAATGGGTTTCTAATAGGTATCATCGAGCTGCGGCTTGATTTTTGCTCCAATCTGATAATCTCTGCTATGTATTGAGTTGTTTGGACAATGTGTATTTAATGTTATTATGTATATGCTATTTATGATTCAGTTTAGGATTGCTATTTTGCTATTTGCATTTTACTTGTCCCATATGATTTTCCCCTTTCCTATTTTTCTGATATTTTTGTAAAGTAGCATACATTAATGTTTAAAATAACATACATTTATGTTTCCATAGAGGAATAATATAGTTGTTTTGCCAGTTTTAACCCTTACATGTTTTTCATATAATAAACTTTACTTCCATAGACAAAATCCTCAAGTCCTTTTCAATTGTAGTTATTCCACTATTTATCCAATTAACAGCTGATATTTTCTATAATTATAGATCAGTCAGAGTCTTTCTTCTGGATCACCCAAGAACTTTAAAAGAAAATGCCCAAGCGTCCTGGTCAACATGACATGAGATCATAGTGCGAGGATATATTTAACTATCATCCATGTATGGTCACACCATCTTTGAACTGAATATTAAAATCAATAGCATATTAAAGTTCACAATTTTACTCTTTGGTCCTTTAGTCCTACTGATTTCTATATCCTTCACCCATAATCCACCTTTACTGACACACCTTGACCATGACTGAAGTCATACCATCACTTCCATCTTTACATCTAGTACGATTTTAATATCTAAGAGAATATTTCCAAATACTATTTTACTCTGTTAATATTTTACTCTATTAAAATTATTTTTAATCAGTTCAATGCTTTGAAGGTCCAAGACAAGACAAAATACATTCTAATATTTAAATGTTTAACTATCAAAAATTCTAATTGTTCAACAAGGCCACAGGATTCTCAAATGTATTCATCTAGTATTTTCTCTAGTGTTTCTGAATATTGCTTTATAACTAATTCAGAAAATGAATATTATTAAGCACATGCTACAAGCCATGAACTTTGCTAGATGACCTGACAACTTAATTCATGCCACAGAGTATTTCACAATTTAAGTATGGCTCTATTATTCACAATCATTCAGATTTATGCTTAATGTATTTGTATGAGCTGTACTCATTATTAGGAAAGTGAGCACTTTCACAGGCCACACATTTTACCCTGTATTTATTTCTATCAGCTATTTTTTGCAATGTATTGTTAAATAATTAAGATAGAAGCGAGATTTTATTCACATCTATATTGGTAAATTGATCAATTTATGGTGATAGGCTCAAATAGACAACTTCAACAATATTATCTTTAAAAATATCCATGAACAATGACAAGTTTAGTGAATTAAATACATAGGTATGTTACTATCACAACAGAATACAGAAATGGAAGAATGGTGGCATTTTAAATATTTACTTTTAGATTTACTCATTTTGCAAATGTTTTGTCAAATATTTAAAAGCTTTTGATTCTTACTGAAGCCATCAACATAAGATTAAACAAAATAGGATTAAAAAAAACTACAATTTTATTATATTATTATTCTCCATAATGGAACTGTGACAGTGAATAAGTATTTTGGACGTTTTTACCAGTCTGAGATTTTATATGGCAAGAAAAGAAATTGTGATATCAAAATAAGTGCTTACAGAGATACTTTTTACAACAATTTCTAATTCTGTCAACCTACTAGCATAGTATGGCTTTAAGCATATGTTTATTTTGCATAAGATAAGAATATCACAATATGAAATCATCAACCATACTGACTACAAATTGACATATGTGAAATTTCTAAGGAGAAAAAGCTTTAGACTCAAATTTGCAAACTAGAGACAATTATGCCTTCTTTTCTTTGGCTTCTGGAATGGATATATTACAGTTATATGTATATATTCACATGCAAAATCCCTTTTATTTTCAATGACAGATGAATAAGATATAAATAACTATCCAACTCAATGACTCAAAGAGAACAAAAATTCACTTACTATGGTATAAGCATAGGAATATTCTATGCAAGGTCTGTGACTCAACCCAAAAAATTAAAGTACTATTCTGTATCATGGAAATGAATTATTTGATATAAGTTATTATTCTCAGTCAATAGAAGAATATTCAGTATGCTCCAAATTTTAGTAGAGCCAAGAAAGCAAGGAGGCTAGCCATAGAACCATCAATGGAATGGTGATCATTTAACTTAAATATCAAATAAAGATATCATAAAGATATAATTTACATTTCAGTTAAGCAAATCAATTTATCACTACTACTAAAGTATAGTTTGTCAGGTGTTGTAGACTTTGGGAGGAAAAGGTATATGTATGCCTCTACATACTCATACTGTAGAGTGATTTCCTATCACAAATGATTGGAACACACTTCTGGCATCCTAATGTTCCTGTACTGATGGGCTCTTCTGTTGTTCAATGTGTCTAAAGCAATAAAATCAGCTTGTAAGCATTGCCTTGGCAGATGAGCACTGCATGCATTCAGGCCATTATGGCAGTAGGGATGCTCAGTTGGGAAAATGGTATATAAATAACTGATAACATGAGGGGAGTCTGATTAATCCTTACTGGCCAGTGACTATTTTTAGGATCCTCTTGTGTTTGAAAGGATTTGTGCCTCTGAGGAATTGAATGTAAGAATGTGAATGCTAACTCCATTTGACAGCACAAAACGAGTTCTTAGAAAATAATTATTTTAAAAATGATTTCTGAAAATCAGAGTGGTATTTTTTTTAATGTAAGTATGCTATCCTTGATAACTACAATTAGGGGAACATACAAAATTCCTCCCAAATTTAAATCCCATTGAAAGATAGCAGTGTCTTTCTTCCCATCTCTCCCCCTACACTGCCTGGAAAATATACAACATTTTTTGCCAAATAAGGTAGAACTCAAAGAGGCGTACACATATGCTGTCTCTGATACTTGGGGTATTTGTGCAATTGCATTTCAAGTTATATAAAGAAAGATCTGTATGCATCAAAGTCAAATAAGTATTTTAGCTCAATTAAGAGAAACAAGTTTATTTTGTCAATTAACAGCATACATTTTCATATCAGCTATTATTACATATTTTAAAGTTTTCATTACCCCACGACCAACTATGAAATACCTGATGAAGTTAAAATTGTCTATTATTTCTAGCTTTTGCTCTGATGGGAAGATCTAATCTTTGATAAATATTATCATAAGGTTTTGGGACACTCAGTTTAGATTCATAAGTACCCAATTAAAAGCATTATATGTATATGTCCTAGCAAAATTATTCATTATCTTAATTCCAATATGATAGGTTGATTGGTGTTCTAGCCAGTCTTTAGATGACTGAAATTTTGACTGGTAATACTTCTCCTGGTACCAGCTACCAATTTTTGAACACCTACGCTATAAGAGATGCTACTCTAGGTGTTCACATTTATGATTTATAATTCTCAGACCTATTGTGAATGCTATGTAATATTATCCTTACTATATAAAGGAGAAGGACATGCAGTTCAAGGGTAATAGCTTGACCTATATTATAGAACTACCAAGTTACTGAGCTGGGATTGTAATGCAAGTGTGTATGGTTCCAAAGCATGTTATTTTTTATATTATGTTATGCTACCTGAGGCTTATTTAATTTTATTTTTATTTTAAAAATATTTTTAAACTATCTGAAACTTAATCACAATTACTCATCATCTCTTACCATGGGCAAAATGAGTTCTTGAAACCAGTCACAGCTATTTATAGTGAACATTTGTGATTCACATTATAAATGTATACTACAAACATGAATGTGAAAAAGATCCCTGAACAAATGATGATATTGCAGAATGTAATAAATAGTATTAATGCATAGCTGGGCCTTATAAATGCTACAAATGAGTAATTTTAACTTGCGTCTTCTAGCAAATCTTGTAAGAGAAGAAGGACTTGATAGGTTAATACAACTCCAACACACAAATGTAGGGACAAATGAGGGGAAAGGAGTCTAAGCAGAAGCAGTGAAATTGAGAAACATTAGACTGAAAAGCATGAATTTAGAACATAGTTTTGCTTTCCAGAAGTGGCATATAATTAGGATTTGTGTTAGTTGTAAGAGAAAATGGTAATACCCAAACAACCATAACATCTTTACTCTTTTCCTCTTTCTTCTGAAAATATTAAGTTGATGACTACATATTATAATTGACTAAAACTGTATATTCTATAATATATAACCTATTTTTATGCATACTTTAGGTTATGTTTATAATAAAATAGTCACCCAATTCTATATTTCAAAGTTACTTTTATGGCTCATTGAGTGTTCTTATGAATGAAACTGCTTCACCAACTAGGTAAATTGACCTGATGACTGCAACTTCCCACATTGTAAGGAAGAACTAAGATTGGCAAGCAATAAAACCTGTGGAAGAATGTCTAAATACATGAATGTATTTATTAACTGCTACTTCCTATATAAGTTCTCAGCTTTTAATGTACCATGTAGAGAATTACATTCCATTATTTACATTACATTACCTTACATTATTTATTTTACATGTTTGTTGTTCCCCCACAAATGTAATATTTTCTGAATACAATTCCGTTTATTTTCCTTCATTAGATTTCTAAGATCAAATGCTTTGTCATAGTTTCATCTTTTGAAAAAATACAAAACAGATATCTGTTTCATAATTTCTTGTTACATTCAGAGAATATCCTTTAATTTGAAAACACATGGATAGTCACACTTCATATAAATATAAAATCCAGGGCCACCAGGATGGCATGGTTTATTAAGTGTCAAACTCTTGATTTTAGCTCAGGTCATGTTCTCATCATGGTTGCTGAGTTTGAGCCCTGCTTCAGGCTCTGCACTGACAGTGCAGAGTCAGCTTGGGATTCTTCCTCTCCCTCTCTCTCTGCCCTCCCCCTGCTTGTACTCTTTCCCTCTCTCTCTCTCTAAATAAAAAAATAAACTTAGAAAAAAGAAACGAAATCCACACATAAATGACTATGAACTAAATGCATCTATTTTATGAGCACTATCTTATTTCAAAAATAGCATTTTTAACCAGGGATATATTAATGTGGATAATGATAAAATTGTAGAGAACTGCATTTTAAAGAGGGAGATATATAAGTCATTTACAATTGTTAAGAGAAGTACAATTAATATCATAACAAAGAACCAAACAGAAATTCTGGAGCTCAGGGATACAATGAATAAAATTAAAAATGGTATGTAGAGGGGCTCCTGAGTGCCTCAGTCGGTTAAGCATCCGACTTCAGCTCAGGTCATGATCTTGTGGTTCGTGAGTTCAAGCCTCAGATGTGGCTTTATGCTGACAGCTCAATGCCTGGAGCCTGCTTCACATCCTGTGTCTCCCTATCTCTCTGCCCCTCCCCTGCTCTCTCTCTTTCTCTCTCAAAAATAAATATTAAAAAAAATTTTAAATGCTATGTAGACAGATTATTTGAAATTACCCATACTACCCTAAGCAATCTATAAATTCAAGTCAATGTCTATCAAAATCCCAATGGCATTTTTCACAGAACTAGAAAAAAATCCTAAAATGCATATGGAAGGATAAAAGACTCCAAATAGCCAAAATCATCTTAAGAAAGAAATGCAAATCTGGAGGTATCATGCTTTCTGATTTCAAACTATATTAGAAAGCTATAGTAATCAAAATAATATGGTTTTGGCAAAAAGAAATGACACAAAAATCAATGGAACAGAATAAAGAGCTCAGAAATAACCATATATATAAAGTCAACTAATCTTCAGCAAAGAGATCAAGAATACTCAATGGGAAAGAATAGTATCTCTTCACTTAATGATGTTGGGAAAACTGGATATCCACATGCAAAAGAATGACATTTTCTCCTTATCTTATATCATACACAAAAACTCAACTCAAAATTGATTGAATTAAGAGCTGAAGTCATAAATTTTCTAGAAGAAAACATAGAGGACACTGTCCTTGACATTGGACAGGGTAATTTTTTGGATTTGACACCAAAAGGACAAGTAACAAAAGCAAAAGCAGACAAGTGGGACTACATCAAACTAAAACGTTTCTGCTTTTTAGGAAAGGAAACAATAAAAAAGATGAAAGTGTGACCTGTGTAATGGGAGAAAATATTTGCAAACCATATACTGACTATGGGGTTAATATCCAAAATATATAAGGAACTCATACAACTCAACAAGAGAAATAATCCATTTAAAAAATAGGTAAGAACCTAAATAGATGTTTTTCCAAAAAACATATACAAAGGGCCAACAGGTGTGAAAGATGCTCCCCATATTGCCATTCATCATGGAGATACAAGTCAAAACCACAATGTGAGATCACCTTCATCTGGCAGAGTGTGATTGCCAAAAACATGAAGGATAAGTATTGGCAAAAAAAAGGGACTGTTTTATACTGTTTCAGGCAATATAAATTTATCTAGCTATATGGAAAACAGTATAGAGGGTTCTCAAAACCAAAAATAGAACTGTCATTAGATCCAACAATTCCACTTCTGGGAATACATCCAAAAGAAATATAATCACGATCCCAAAGTGATACTGCACTCCCATGCACATCTCAGCATTATTTACAGTAGCCAAGATACAGAAATAACCCACGTGTCCATCAATAGATGAATGGGTAGAGGAAATGTGATATGTATATATGTGCATATAAATATTTGTATGTATGTATACAAATACATATACATATAACCATACATATATACACACACAATGGAATATCACTTAGCTTTAACAACATGGATGAACCTGGAAGACATTATGCTAAGTTAAATAACCTAGCCACAAATAGAAAATAGTACATGATCTCACTTATAAAGACAAATAGTACATGATTTCAACTCATATGAATAGAATGGTGGTTACTGGGGCTGTAAGTGGGAGAAAACAGGAGCTGTTGTTCAGAGGGTACAAACTTTCAGTTATAAGATGAATACATTCTAAAGACCTAATGTACAGAACAGTGACTATAGTTAATAATTGTACTGTATGCTTGAAATTTGCTAAGAGTATAGATCTGAAGTGTTCTTGCTACAAACACATGAAAAGACTGGTAACGATGTAAGTTGATAGATATTAGATTAGATTAATTGATAGACATTAATTAGATTAATTATGGCAAACATTTCACTATATATATATATATATATAATTTGTATTTGTGAATTATACTTCAGTAAAGCTGGGAGGAAGAGAAGTATAACTAAGACTAATGCAATGGAAAATATCAAGGAAACCTAATAGTTCTGGAAACATCACTGAGAAATTTTAGAAAATGAACATGTCAATTAAATTAACTACTACGGGATTATTGTGGCAGTTTGATTATTCCATAGTTTTCTTAGTTGATACAAAGTGGCTTATACATTCTCTGTTTTTTTTCTATGAAATATGAAACAATGAAAAGAATAAAGTAATTAGTATGGAGATAAATACTAAAAATATTTCAATGTCACCATGTGATTAGGCTACTGTCCCTACTCTAACGTTATCAGAAAAATACTGGAATCCAACTCTTTTTGCACTTCTGGTACCAAAGGGATGGAGAATTAACACAGGACCTTTCATTTTGTCCTATATTGACCAGTTTTCTAGGGTACCCGGAATTTTCCCACTTAATATCCAACTCCGATATTCAAAGGATCTTGAATTCAGTTTTTTTTTTTTTTTTTTTCTAGTGGGAGTATTTTCTCTAAACTACTACTGAATTTTGGGGGAAAAACTTAAGTCAGTCTTATTAATTATATATATGTTTTGTTCAGTATACTAACTTATACCTTATATTTATATCAATTTGACTATTTGACAAGGACTGAGACTATAAAATTTTCTTCCTATTATGTTTAATTTTCTTTTGTATTGTTATTCATATGTGTACACAAACACAGGTTTTGTTTTGTTTTGTTTTAAACCTTAGATACAGGGACTTGAGTTAACCATGTCCCTTAACTCAGTATAAATTCATGGAAATGTAAATCATTTTATTTTTTCCACATTATCCGTGGTACCATTTTTCTCTCTCACCACACACATACTCTAGTATATTTGAATTCTATCCTTGGATATATATGCACCTTCATAAAATATTTAGTGCTATGCTTGTTTATTGGCATGTATGGATAGTTCCATTTTTTTATTTTCATAACTGCTGTGACTCTTTAGATTTCACTGTGTTCCTTACTCATCTTATCATATATTAATATATTTATAATTATAAATATAATAATTTGCCTTAGGATTCCCTAACTGAGCAATCAGTTGAAATAGAACTTCTTTTCTGAAATTTTAAACTATCTTTACCCTAACTTTAACTTCTGCTTTAATAATACTGAAATTTCTTTGGTTCCAGACTACTTGTCATGCTTTTCTTTCCATTCCATCGTTTCCATCTTCCTAAAAATCCTCCTTCCTTTTCTGTGTGTTTGAAAACTCTTCCTCTAAACACTGCTTCTTGGGGCACCTTGGGTGACTCAGTCAGTTGAGAGTCTGACTTCAGCTCATGTCATGATCTCATGATCTCAAGGTTCATGGGTTCCAGCCTCATGTCAGGTTTTGCACTGACAGCACTGAGCCTTTGAATGCTCTGTCTTCCTCTCTTTCTGCCCTCCCCCATTTGCATTCTCTCTCTCTCTCTCAAATAAACATTAAAAAACTGTTTAAAAAATAAGCACTGCTTCTTTATCATTTAAGGCTGCATATATTATTAGTATATTAATTAAACAAATGAAATAAATTTAAGTTAAAATTTGCTTAAAACATACACACATACTCCCACCAATTTACAGAAACAGAGTCTTAAAAAGAATGCAGATAGATGGTTGATTCAAAGACAAAACTTTTTGCTCAAATGACTAAGTAATGTCCTTGACTTTGCACTGCCCCCAGCAGTCTCATCCTGAGACTTATGACAACCACTTGGACTATACTTCCTTAAGCACTGTTGTGATCAGGGAAGCCTGTCTTCCTCAGGCTGTATTTTAATAAAAGGAAGCTTCTTTCCAGGAACCCTCTATCAAATTGTTGATAGGTTAACTGACCAAATTTGCTTAGGCCTGCCCTTTTGTAAGTCAGTTACTGGCAAGGGAAAATGGGTTTACCAGGATTTGAATAGACTGTCCCGCACCCATAAGTTTTCCTTGAGGCACATGAGATAAGATCATGAGGGAAGCATATAGGAAAGAGTCAGGTTTCTATTACAAAAGGAAAAAGCAGCATTTGCACACTGGGATAGAACAACATAGATACCACAAAGACTCGCTCCATACCTTCTTTAGGAAAAGTAAATATAAGTTCCTAATTCAGAGCTTTCATAGCACAAAAATATAAATATATGTGTAGCTATCACTATGGAAGATCAACACTTCTAAAAACTGAATGAATATTAAAGGGTAACTTTATTAGATTCAATTTCTTGGAAGTAAAGAAGGGACAATAATATTATCTGCCTTCTTGTGCAGCTATAATTTTTATCATAGTTATTAGCACATAATACTTGGTATCATTCTCAACCTGAGATGAATACTCAATAACACTATTATTAATATTGGTAACTACCCACTCTGAATGAGCATGAGCTCTCCAGTCTATCATTTCCTAGTATGATTAAAGTTTTCTTTGGCCATAGAGCAACTTGAGTTTAAGATCTTTGGCTAAAGTCAAAGTCTTAAAAAAAAAAAAAAGCCTCTTTCATTCTTGATAATAAATCCTATTGTTGTTACAGTTGCTTTTGAAACACACATTCACACCCACCCACCCACCCACACACACAGGCACCCTCCTCAGGGCAGAGATTATCAGAGACAGGTGAGATAGCAGGAGGATTTTTCAGAGATACTTGGCAATACCCTTGTTTTAACTTACTAAATATTCATCCTGCTTTTTCCTCCTCAGATCTCCCTCCTGTCTCACTATACTCAAATTTCCCTATTTATCTCTTTTTGATCTTTCACATTTTATGCAAATTACTTTTCAAGAGATATACCTTCATTGCCTCATCCTTCCAGTATTAGGCCTGACCATACTTTAAACAGATACCTAGGACCATGCTCTTTGTATTCATAATTCAGAAGTTTTATTAACTAACAAATTAAACATTTATCTGTGATTATTTGTCAGGCTATTTTCAGCAAGACTCTTACTTTGTTCATAATGTTATTTGTTTCCTACCACATATTCAATAAATATTTGTTAAATGTGGTTTACTGGGTAAGATACTCTACAGGTATTAAATTTATGAGACTTCTGTGTGGCCTAGAAGTAAAGAAGTCAATTTTTTAAATGGATATCAATCTTAGGCTAGAACCTCAGGTATTTCCAATGTAACTTTACTTTTCTATTAATGAACTTAATTTATAAAATGAGCTTTATTACATTCTATGATAGAAAAATATTACCCAATCAATAATGAAAAACTTAATCCATTATGTGTTTTTCCCATTCCAAATAGGTCTCCTTCATCCCCAGTAGATCCCATGATCTGGAGCTTAGGCAGCAGTAACCCACAGCAAGGGTGAGCTTCTAGTTTACTTGGTGGGAATCATCTCACCCCACTGGCCCTGGTTGAGTCATCTCTGTCCCTATTGAGTGTCACAGGCCTTGCAGTATGGCTAGGCCTCCTTCTCATCACAAGACTTTTCTAGACTTGGCTGTCAACACCATGTCCACACCTTTCTTGGGCAAACCTGAAACAAAATTCATTCACAGATGGCCACATAAATCCTAATGAAGCTTTCATAGGCCCCTGTGACTAAAGAGCTCTTGCTACTATCTCTGATCTACCACTTGTGAACCATGCCAGATGCCAGTGAATACAGTGAGGCTTGCCAACTCCTCAGGCTACATATGGAAAGTGAGGCTACATTAACAGTGTTGGTTAGAAGGGTTTGATTGCTAAAAGACAGTCATATACTTCAAATAAAAATACACACATGTATAATTATACATATATAGTCTACTGCAGGAAAATGGATACAGTACAATAACATTAATGTAAGGATATATACATCACAGATATATATATGTGTATATATATATACACATATATATATGTATATATATATACACATATATATATGTATACACACACACACACACACACACACACACACACACACACACACACATCTGCCTCATAGGATAGTGTCAAAAGAAGCCAGGTGTTGGGGCGCCTGGGTGGCGCAGTCGGTTAAGCGTCCGACCTCAGCCAGGCCACGATCTCGCGGTCCGTGAGGTCGAGCCCCGCGTCAGGCTCTGGGCTGATGGCTCAGAGCCTGGAGCCTGTTTCCGATTCTGTGTCTCCCTCTCTCTCTGCCCCTCCCCCGTTCATGCTCTGTCTCTGTCCCAAAAATGAATAAACGTTGAAAAAAAAATTAAAAAAAAAAAAAGAAGCCAGGTGTGAGCTACAATTGTCCACTTTCTTTAGGGCTGTACCAGACACACTTTTGCTCTAAGATCTGGGCCATTATATGTGCACAAAATACCTCAGAAATAGAGCCCATAATAGGAGCTCAGCTGAGGCTCCTAATGGTCATGTAGACATATTCTACCTAGTCAGCCCCAAAGGCAAATGACTCTAGAGATCTCATTGAGACCAGGTGCAAATCATCAATCTCACTCTTATCAATAAAACATGCTAACTATCCGATACAAACCATCTCCAAACTCCATAGACCCGTGGCTACCAAGCAACATCATTCATCAGTGTGCTTCTTGCCTAGATCAGGATTCAGTGTCCTTTAGATAATTTAGCCAACAGTAGAGGCCAATTTCTGGGTGCTCAATTAAATTCAGCACAAAGGCAGAGGTTGGATTTATTGGGGTAAACTCCAACATATACTCACACCTAGATGATTTCTCTTCTATCTTCCAACAATAATCTATAAATATTTAAATCACTTGGGACTGTGTCAGTGTTCTGGCAGGAAAAGATGGCACATTCAAATAGAGCAATTAAGGAGGGTTTAAAGAAGAGACTATTTTCAAATGATGGATTGTTCAACTAATACAGGATGTTGCTACTCCCCAGAACTAGAAACAACAATAAAATATTAGCAGCCCTAGCTCAGAGGAGCCAGGAAGGAAATAGATTTGAAATAGGAAAAAGTAATTGCATGTTAAGGGTAACTAGTAGAATGTCCCCCAGAAAAGGGACACAGATAACCAATGGTGATAAATGGCAAGAGAGGTCTAGGGAGGTGGGGAATACATACCCCGACTGTATTCTCTGTTTCAACTCTGATATTCTGCCAGAGGGCAAGGAGGTCACTGATACAGTCAATACTATGCAGACTCCTGGGACACAGAGCACATGTGTAGGCGAAGAATATATCTGGAGAGGAAAGAACAGAATATCCAGCATGGTGTTAGAAAAAGGTAAAAGCCAGGCTCTTACTTAATCATGCATTCTTGCAAATTCATGGTATTTTATGAAATATAATTTATGTTCAGTTTCCCTCAGGGATTAAAACCCAAAATTGCAGGATGTAACAACATGAAAGCACATACATTTTATACTCAGAATCATTTTTTTCTGCTTTCCTAAGGCAGCATTTCATCCTGCACACAATAAGCTGGCTGGGGAAAGGGCTATGGGGCAGAAGGGAATTACCAAAAGCATAAAACACATTGTGTTAATACACCAAAGTACCTTTTACTACTGCAATAATAAATCTTTTGATTTCTATGATCTCATTTTTAATTGATTTAAAAATATTTATATAAAGTTTGATATTTATATGTTTATCAAAATTTAGGCTAGTCTTTTCTCTAACTGGGCAAAGAAGGATATCTAAGCTCCAAGATATTAAACCACTCTCCTAAAATTCCACTTGCTTTGGTTGCTAAGCCATACCTAGAATCTACGTCTCATTCTCTGATGCAGTTTTCTTTCTATCATAAAAACTGACCATATAGATTAGATTACTGATTTGAAGCAGTATGATTAATAAGTAAGCCAACAAAAATTGGCCACACTGTTTCCTCTAAATTTCAACATGACACTGGAGCACAAATATTAGAAAAATACCTACAAAAATGATACCTTTTAAAGAATGAACTCATTCTCGGTGCACTACATTGTGCTTACCTATATTGGGTTAATGTTAAAAGTCAGAAGATTGATCATTTTAACTGTATTCCAAAAGCTCTAAATTAAAATATGTTGTATAATTACCATCTCACTTTTATAAATTGGATTTCCATAGAAATTAAAGATGAAATATTTCAAACTTGAAACTTGTCTGATTAAAGTACCCAAACAAAAGTCTATAGTATCCCTGCTTTTTGAAAGTCTGCTTTATGCCACTTTACTTTTATATTAGACCTATATTAGTAGCTGTTTTTGCTAACTGAAAGAAATCTGAAGAGCGTTTTTGCTTTCATGAAAAAAGTCAAAAAGCAAAAATAGCATTCAACAGTTGCAGCATGCACCCTGAGCAGTAGGAATGGCCCCGCCAAGCTCCTTCCCCAGGAGCTCCACTCAGCACCTCAGCATCAAGCTACCATAGTTTTGAATTGTGTTGGTGAGAATCTGTCCTTTAGCTCAATTTACTTTGTGCATCTTTTAGCAAGATGTGTCCTGAGCTGTCAGAAAAGCCCAAGAGAAGTT
Organism: Leopardus geoffroyi; assembly: GCF_018350155.1. Taxonomy (NCBI): domain Eukaryota; kingdom Metazoa; phylum Chordata; class Mammalia; order Carnivora; family Felidae; genus Leopardus; species Leopardus geoffroyi. The sequence goes on from NC_059333.1 coordinate 99,392,619, forward strand.
ATTTTTGGGGTCTGGAAATGCTCAGAAAATTCTCCATATAGACTAATGGTGATTGCTTCTTCACGTTACACAATTATGGCTTACAAAGCATTTTCTAGGAATGATCTACTTTTGGGTAGCAGCTAAAACTCGCGTTTGGTCTTTCAAATTCATGTTTATAGTTGATCACAGATAAATTCTACATTACTATGTCTTGGAAAACATCTGAGTAGTCAACCAAATTTATACAGTACTAAAATAAATTTAAATGAGTTATGTTGTAATTACTGGTCCAAAAGCTGAATTATTGGGTGTGATGACTAATTTTCTGTGTCAGTTGGCTAGGTCATGCTACTCAGATATTTGGTCAAACATTAGTCTAGATGTTTCTGTGAAGATATTTTTTAGGTGAGATTGACATTTAAATAGGTAGCCTTTAAGTAGTTTGGTTGGGCTCCATCCAATTGGTTAAAGGCCTTAACAGAAAAGAGACTGACCTCACTTGAGGAAGAAGGAATTCTGCCAGCAGACTGCCTTTGGGTTTGAACTGAGACATCAACTTTTCCCTGTGTTTCCATCTTGCCAGCCTATCCTGCAGATTTTGGACTTTTCACCTTCTATAGTCATGTAAGCCAATTCCTTATAATGTATCTCTCTCTCTAATTCTCTCTCTCAGAATTACCAAATAACCCAGAAATTCTATTCCTAAATATATACCCCAAAGGACTAAAAACAGGAATTTAAACAGATGCTTGCTTGCATGCCAATACTCATTGCAGTATTTCCAAAAATAGTCAAAAGCTGGAAATAATGCAAATACCAATTAAGAGATGAGTGAAAAAACAAAATATGGTTTATACATACCATGGAATCTTATTCAGCCATAAAAAGGAATAAAGTTCTGATACATGGCTGAATCTTGAAAACATTACATTAAATTAAATAAGCAAGATGCAAAGGGAAAATATTGTGACTCTTTAAAAATGTCAAGGTCCAAAAAATGTCAATGTCATGATAAATAATGAAAAACAGAAATTGTCATGGATTACAGACAACAAAAGTGAGATGCCAACTTAATGCGGTGTAGTAACCTGGATAGGAAGCTGGAAGAGAAATAAGATACTAATGGAAAAACTATTGAAATGTAAATAAAGTCCTAAGCTAGGTGAATAGTATCAATATTGGTTTCTTCATTCTGAAAACTGTATTATGGTAATGTAAGAAATTAACATCAAAGAAACTGGGTATGGGGTGTAGGGGAACTCTCTGTACTATCTTTGCAGTATTTTTATAAAAATAAAATAGGGTGGCCAATTTTATTTTTGCCAAAAACTAATCATCAGAGAAATGCAACTCAAAAATAAATTTAGTCTAGGGGCTCTTGGGTGGCTCAGCTCAGTTAAAAGTCCAACTTCGGCTCAGATCATTATCTCGCAGTTTCTGAGTTTGAACCCCGCATTGGGCTCTGTGCTGACAGCTGAGAGCCTGGAGCCTGCTTCAGATTATGTGTCTCTGTCTCTCTCTGTCTGTCTTTGTGTGTCTCTCTCTCTCTAAAAAATAACTAAACATTTAAAAATATTATTTTAGTGGTGCCTGAATGGCTCAGTTGGTTAAGCATCTGACTTTGGTGCAGTTCATGATCTCATGGTTTGTGAGTTTGAGGCCTGCATTGGACTTTGTGCTAACAGCTCAGAGCCTGGAGCCTACTTTGGATTCTGTGCCTCCCTCTCTCTCTCTGCCCCTCCCCTGCTCATTCTCTCTGTCTCTCTCTGTCTCTCTCTCTCTCAAAAATAAATAAACAAAAAATTTAAAAAAATAATAATAAATAAAATTATTCTAAAATAGTTTGTTAAAAAATACATGGGAGAAATAAGTCAAATGGTGGGTGTGAACTCAAAATATATGGTAAAAAGAAATGTAAAACAAGACAAAAACAAACACAAACCATCAAACCAGTTCATTTTTTAAAAGCTGGCTGGTAAAAAGTCCCTGTTTGAATTTAGAGAAAGCTCATTCTATAGGCCCTATAATCAAAGGCATCTATTGTTCGTTTTCCCAGCTGGTAACAATAAAGAATAATTTTTCCGAAATCCCAAAACAGCATCCATGGAACTGTATCTCCTACAGATATTACAGTATTACAGGTACCTACATTACAGATAATTTTGTTTTGGTATTTATCATTTCCTAGAAAAAAGTTTCACCACTTTGCACGCATTAACTCATTTAATTCTCTTCACAAATCTATACATTAGACAATGTTATCATCCTCTTTTTACAGAAAAATAAGTCAGGACACTGAGATTAAGTGTTTTGTCTAGGATTATTTGTAGTAAATTGCAGAGTTAGAATTCAAAGCCGGGATTTATGACTTTAGAGTTCATCATCTTAATTGCCAAACTATACTGTCCTTGTACAATTAAGTGTATAACAACAGATACAGACAATTGTGCCATCAAATTCACAATCTCTCTCTTATACTTTCTAAGCACCCTGACACTAAACTTAAAGTATTAGCTTTTCAAAATAAAAGGCAACTAAATTGGTAAGGAAGAAGTAAAACTTTTCACCATTTGCAAATGAAATAACACTATATACAGAAAACCTTAAAACCTCAACCAAAAAACTACTAGAATTGGTAAGTGAATTCAGTAAGGGTGCAGGATACAAAATCACTACACAGAAATCCGCTACATTTGTGTACACTAATAATTAAAAAATAGAAAGAGAAATTAACAAAAAATCCCATTTACAACTGGAAAAAAATAATAAATTACCTATGAATAAACTCAACCAAGGAGGTGAAAGACCTGTACTCTGAAAACTGTAAAACCCTGATGACAGACATTGAAGATGACATAAACAAACAGAAAGATTTTGCATGCACTAATATTACTAAAATGTCCATACTACTCAAAATCTACTGGTTTAAGATAATCTCTATCAAAATACCAACAGCATTTTTCACGGAAACAAATAATCCTAAAATGTGTATGGAACCACAAAAGACCTTGAAGAACCAAAGCAATCATGAAAAAGAACAAAATTGAAGATGTCACAATCCTAGATTTCAAAATATACTAAAAAGTTGTAGTAATCTAAACAGTAGTACTGGCATAAAAATAGACACATAGATCAATAGAACAGAATAGAGACCCCAGAAACTAACCCATGATCATATGGTCAATTAATCTTTGACAAAGGAAGCAAGAATATGCAATGTGTAAAAAAGATTTTTTTTCAACAAATGGTGCTGGGAAAACTGGACAGCTACATGCAAAAAGTTGAAACTGGATTCCTTTCTTATACTAGATACGGAAATAAACTGAAAATGGATTAGAGACTTAAATGTGAGATATGAAACCATAAAAAATCCTAAAAGAGAGCACAGCCAGTAATCTCTGACATTGGCCATAGCAACATTTTTCTAGATATATCTCTTGAGGTAAAGGACATAAAAGTAAATTAAACTATTGGGACGACGTCAAAATAAAAAAAAAAAAAATTCTGCACATCAAAGGAAAGAGTCAACAAACATACAGAAGACCTACTGAATAGAAGATATTTGCAAATGACAAATCTGACAGTTAGTATCCAAAATGTATAAAGAACTTATACATCTCAACACCCTCAAAACAAATAATCCAATCAAAAATGGGCAGAAGACAAGAACAGACATTTCTCCAAAGACATACAAATGGCCAACAGATACATGAAAAGATGTTCAACATCACTCATCAGGGAAATACAGATCAAAATTACAATGGGATCACCTCACACTTGTCAGAATGGCTAAAGTCAAAATTATAAGAAACAACAAGTGTTCATGAGAATGTGGAGAGAAAGGAACCCTTGTGTACTGTTGGGAATGCAAACTGGTACAGCCACTCTGGAAAACAGTAGGGAGATGCTTCAAAAATTAAAAGTAGAACTATCATGATCCAGTAATTCTACTACTGGTTATTCATCCAAAGAATATAAAAACACTAATTCAAAAAACTAGATGCACCCCTTTGTTTATTGCAGCATTATTTATAATAGCCAAATTATGGGACAACCCACATGCTCATTGGTAGATAAATGATAAATGCTAAGTGAAATGAGTCAGTCAGAGAAAGACAAATACCATATGATCTCACTAATTTGTGGAATTTAAGAATCAAACCAAGCAAACAAACAAAGAAAAAAAGAGACAAACCAAAAAAACAGACTCTTACCTACAGAGACACACTGATGGTTACCTGAGGGGAGGTGAGTGAGGGGATGGATGAAATAGGTGAAGGGAGTTAAGAGTACAGTTAGTTATTATGAGCACTGAGTAATGTGTAGAATTGTAGAATCACTATATTGTACACCTGGAACTAATATAACACTGTTACATTAATTATACTGGAACTAAAAAATATATTTTTTCATTTCCCCATAAAAAAGAAAGCTTTTATGTACTATGTACATATGTGTTCTTTCTTCTATAACTGACTTTTTTGTGGAAGGGGTTCAATATATTTGTGGTATTCATGAGGAAACACAATATCCTTGCATGGCACACATATAATTTATTCCATCTTTATCCTGATAACATTTTGGGTATTTCTGATTTTTTTTGATGTTATGGAAAATATTACTCCAATATGCTTGTACATAAATGTGAAGTATTTTCTGTAGGCTCCGTACCAAGAAAGGGAATTGCTAGGATCTAGGATGCACATGTTTTACCTTAATTTTTGAATAGTGCTGAATTATTTTCCAGGGTGGTATTCCAATTATACCTAACTAATAGTTCATAAAAGTTCCCATGGCTTTACATGTTTATCATCATTTGACGTTGCTAGATATTTTATGTTTTCATAATTCAATGGGATGTGACAGTATCTCACTGTGCTTTTCATTTAATTTTCACTAACATCATATCCTCTTGGTCATTTTGTGTTTTTTCTTCTGTAACCTGCCCATTCATTTTATCCTCCAGTTTTTACTGTATTAATTTTCTTTTTCTTAGTTTTTAAAAAACATTTTAAAATATATTTTTACATTAATATTGTACATTCTCAGAGGCGCCTGGGTGGCCCAGTAGGTTAAGCGTCCGACTTCAGCTCAGGTCATGAGCACTTTGTGAGTTCCAGGCCTGCATCGGACTCTATGCTGACAGCTACAAGTCTGGAGCCTGCTTCAGATTCTAGATCTCCCTCTCTCTCTCTGCCCCTCCCCCCACTTGTGTTCTGTGTGTATCTCCCTCAAAAATAAATAGTTAATTAATTAATTAGTTAAATAAACAAACATTAAAAAAAATTGTACATTCTCTGCAAGTATTTACTCCAAGCCATTGACTCTCATTTTGTTCTTAAATGTTGTCTTTTGATACCCATATTTTTTAAAAATAATATAATCAAATGTATTAATCTGTTAATCATTTACCTTCCAGTTTAGGATTTTCTGTTGAAGAAGTCTTTCCCTACCCTAAGGTGCCACGTATTTTACCTCCTTTTACTCACGTTCATCATGCAAAGTTCCTGTAATTCGTTTACAAGACCATCTTTTCTGTAGCCTGTGATATCCTCAAGGGCAGAAGCCATGTATTATTCATTTTTCTACCCTGGGATTTTACGATGCTCCATAAATGTTTGATAATTGAAAGTCATGAGCTAGTGCAGTAGGTGCTAGTGCAGGTTTTTGGTATATCTTTCTCATGAGATAACCACTACATTAAGTTCTTACAATTATGTTACCAGTCAGAACCTGGATCCCCATTGAGTCTCTGATTGTGATATGCTTGGTTTAAAAAGTTAAATCTAAAGATATTCTACAAAGGAGAAGCATTATATAGTTACTAGAAATGGTGTGCATGGCTTCCTCTGCTTAGCTTAATATTAACAACCGGAAGTAGTGGAATCTTGCTGTGGAAAATACTTCCTGAGTCTATCTTTATTTTTGTTTTCTTACATATATGGGTGGGAATTCATAGGCATAACATTTATAAATGTCTTAGTGGACATGTTTTCCTTTGTTTTCTGTTAAATGTTGCTCAAAATAAATTTTATGTTAACAGGTACTTATTTCTAGATTTTATAATAATGCTATAGTTTACATGAAATTTGTTCCAAACAATTTTGAGCTTCATATGAACAAACTGTCCAGTATTGTTCTTACTAAAATAGCCAACTATTATACTTAACATTTATCGGGTTTCTGGAATGTAATGGACAGTTTGAATAATATAAATTATACAAAACATATAATAGAGATATTTACATTGTAGAATTTAGAATGTAAAGATGTTCAAATTGTTACAAACAAGGCAACTGAATTTTGATATATTACCTCTTTTGGCCTTTCTCTTTTTGGGGAAGTATTTGGAACATCATATGGTCATGTCTGTCAGATAAAGTATGACTCCTCAGAACAACAACAATAAAAAAAAAAGTCAAATCATTGGCTTTTGAATTATGAAAGCTAAGGTCTAGGCATATGTAAAAAATACTGGATCAGTATTTGATGACAAAGTTAGCTTTTCCTAACTTTGAATAATATATCAGATTAGTTTGACTGGGAAAAGGGAGAGTATAATATAAGAAAAACAGTGGAATAGACAACAGTACAGATATCTGAATAGAAGGTCTGTGACTTGCAGGGCACTCTGGAATGATGCTGAAGGACCCACAATGCTACACGTTGGAGTTCAGGGTTTTTGTTTTTGTTTTAGGAGTTCAGATTTATACCATGAGAAATAGCAAGGCATTGGAGAACCTTAAATATAGGAGTAGCAGGATTAAATTATTTGCATTCCATAACATTATGACTGAAGGGTGAAAGGTAGATAAGGAAGTGGTTACAAATTGGGGCACTTAGCAGTTTATTGCCAGCGCTTATGAACCTGAACAATTGGTATACAATGGGTAAAGGAAAGAATAAAATATAGACTGGTTTACCCAGATGAATTGAGAAGGCTTCATAATGTTCATAATAATAGCTAACGTTTATGCAATGGTTACAATATGTTAACCAGTGGCCAGACAATGGTGGTTAGTAAATATTTAACAACAAACTGGGACTAGCAGCGGAGTGGGAAAGAGCTCTGATTTGTATTTTGTCAATTTTTGTAGTATAAATACTCCCAGTATGGCCAACTTCAACCTGCCAATGAAATGTCATTCAATAGAAATTGGGCAGAGACATGAAAAATCTTAAGTACGTCACTAGAATTTTTTTACATATGTTAACTGCATTTGATCCTCATAATATGTCCCTTTAAATCATGATTTCATAACCTCGATACTATTCACAGTTTGAACCAGATAATTATTTGTTGTGAGATGCTGTCTTGTGAATTATAGAATGTTTAGGGTCATCCCTGGCTTCTATCCCCTGGATGCCAGTAATACACCCACCACACCAGTTGTGACAACCAAAATGTCGTCAGTCATTATCAAATGTTTTTTGGGGGAAAAAATCAACTCCAATTGAGATTCATTGCTTTAAGGCATATCCTACATTTTTATTCTTCTTTTCCTTCTTCTCATCTTCCTCATCTTCCTAATTCTTTATCTTTTACTTCTTTTTATTTTTGCCAATGAAGAAATTGAAACTTAGAAAATCACATACTTATTAATTGGCAGATTCAGTATATAAACATAGATCATCCAACTCCAAAGAAGACTCAGATGGAGATAACAGAGATAGAGATAGGTATAGAGATACAGATGATGGAGACATAGATATATAATCTCATGCTATCATTATTGGGTTTCATACTACCCTGATCACCATTTTGTATGGCCAGGAATTTCATCCTTGGCTTAATAAAGAGTTTCCCCTTGAGTATTAGAAGATTAAATGTATTAAAATTATTAAATAATTAACAATATTTTAAGATAAAGTTTTGTTTTGATTATTAGTACATTTTTCATATCACTAAAGTCTTTTTTTTTTCCTTTTCCTTGCCTATAGTCTGTATCTCTGTGACTCGGTTTTTTCTTTGTATAAAATGGGATAATAATATATCTACCTCAAGAATTGTTATGCAAAAAAAAAAAATAAAGTAAGTCAGACAGAAAAACAAATACTGTATAATATCACTTATAAGTGGAATCTAAAAAAGCTGAACTCATAGAAACAGAGACTAGAGTGGTGGTTACCAGAGGCTGGTGGTTAGGGGAAAAGGGGAGATTCTGGATAAAGAGTACAAAGGTTTAGTTATAAGATGAGTAAATTTTGGGGATCTAATGGACAGCATAGTGACTGTAGTTAATAAGACTGTATTACGTATTTGAAAGTTGCTGAGGAAGTAGATATTTATTCTTAAATTACAGGCTAATTTTATTCAAAAGCATAGATGTAGAAATTATAAACAAATTTAGCAAACTCAATCCAGCTCTGTATAAAACACTAATACATAAGTGCTATGAAGGCAATAATCTCTGGTTGTTTTTTTTCCCCCATTATCGTATCTCAACACTTTGAACAGCACATAGAACATAAATGGGCATCAATATTATTACTATTAATTATTATTGTCATTATTGTTGTTTCACAGTTTTATTTAAAATCAAGTTAGTTAACGTGTAGTGTAATATTGATTTCAGGAGTAGAATTCAGTGATTCATCACATATATAACAGTGCTCATCAAAACAAGTGTCTGCTAAGAGAGTAGATCTTAAATGTTCTCACAACAAAAGAAAGGGTAATTTTGTGATGTGATGCAGTGTTGGTAAACACTATAGTGGTAATTATTTTTCAATATATAAGTATATCAAATCAACAGGTTGTACACCTAAATTTACACAATATTATGTCAATTATATTTCAATAAAGCAGGAAAAAATCATTTTATGTGTATTAACTAATAGAATACTCTGCTTAGAACAATGCCTAAAAATATAATTACCCATGAATAAGTCTTAGTTTAAATAAACACACAAATAAAAATGATGAAAAGAGTTACTATCAAAGTGTGACAGTGTTGTACATATTTTTACTTTTATCCGATGTTACAATAGTTCTAGACACAAATTTGGAGAACCATAGAAATTCTAGATCTAGAAGACAAGCAACAAGACCTTGTATAACCACATCATACATGTTATAAGAAAATGTTATGGCATATGTCAACATAATCTTATAAAATGACATATAATCAATATAATCTTATAAGACATAATGGAAGAAGAGGAAAAAAATGATTTGGGAGACTTGTTTATGTCAGTTTCATTGTTTTTCAAAATATCAAAAAAAATTCTTTGGAGTGTGTTTACAAGTCAGTAACAAAATCACTATAATTCTAAAGAACAATGAGCAAGGGCATCAACTTACAAAGTTATTCCAACATGATTTAACTGTCAGTAGAAAAAGTCTAAAAGATTCTTAATATGTACAACATTGTTTTATATGTCCCTTTCAGTTTTTTTTTTTTTCTTTTAAAAATATCTATTGTGCCTTGATTGATAAAGATGCTCTCTAATTTCTCCAATGAAGTTATGGAGAAATTGGATTAAAAGTACCAAGTCCAGCTGCAAAATAATACTGTAAAGAGTTGTCTTTTGGGGGCGCCTGGGTGGCTCAGTCGGTTGAGCGTCCGACTTCGGCTCAGGTCATGATCTCGCGGTCCGTGAGTTCGAGCCCTGCGTCGGGCTCTGTGCTGACAGCTCAGAGCCTGGAGCCTGTTTCAGATTCTGTGTCTCCCTCTCTCTCTGACCTTCCCCCGTTCATGCTCTGTCTCTCTCTGTCTCAAAAATAAATAAACGTTAAAAAAAATTATAAAAAAAAGTTGCCTTTAAAAGTTCTCATTCTCCTACCTCCGATTTACTGATATTATCTCTATTAAACTTAGAATTTCAAGATGATTTCAAACTCTGTTTTTGAATATTTTAACAAAACATTTTAGCTCATTTTAAGATGAAAAATTTCAAATATATTTGGTGTAGTTTTTCCTACCTTTCTAACATATCCTGACATTTTAATATTGCAGTCTCCTGATCCTGTGTTTGACAAAACAGGAGTTTTGATCTGATTCTTAAGAAAACTGAGACTTAGAAAGCCTTAAATTATAATTTTGGTACACACAGCAGGTAGCTGCTAGAGGTTGTAAGGAAGTGATCTTCCTATCATTAGTGACATAACCATGCTTCCTTTACATTAACAAAATTCATTCTGATTTCATTTATGAATATAATTTAGCTCTGTGAACCCAGCAGGTTTCTTCTTTTTCCCCTAGTAGTTGTAACATAATGAGAGGGTCATGTTTGCAGATTTCATATGAAAAAATGTTAATATATGATTTCTACTTTAAATGTACTAATCTCTGATATATCTGTCATAATAATTTTCAGGGACTGTGAGTTTTCAATAACTAAAGTATTTGAATACTTCCCCATTTTTACAATTTTGTAATAGTCATCCATCAAATATCAAATGCTGACTAAGTGCTAGACTTTACTGCAGGGACAGGTGATACACTGGATAGTAAAGACTAATTCTCTCTTTTATGGAACTCACGAAGAACTGGAAAAGCACGTAATAATTAAAGAGGTGAAATACAATATATTTTAAGTGATATGTGATCTGAAAAAAGTAAAGAGTGAAATAATAGAGTATTTTATTATAATATACAAAGTAACATGACATAAATGATCACTAGAATTTGGGAGGTGATATTCTTTATAATTTTGAAAATTTGTCCAATCATTGACTAAATTATCAATACCTTTATATGTAAAATTCTACCTCTGTTCTAGGTAACTTAATGACTGAATTGGCTGTTCTTATTTTGTAAACTACCAAGTTTCTTTTTAATATATAACTTATATTGGTGTCCTTAATATTAATGGTCTTTATTTTTTAGTCTAAATCTAGCCTACCACCTTAAAACTAAGAAGGGATCTAAGTATAGAATTCCAAAGTAGGAAGGGTATTAAAGAGTCATATTTTGCTGATCATGGCCCTATAGACCTAAAGAAGTGAACTAAAGTTCTCAAAATCTAAGGTGACTTGAAAAATCAGATTTCTTATTTCCCATTTCATTATTTGTTTAAATTTATTGTGTTGATATGATACACATTACACATAGCTAAAATAGGCTGTCACATATGTGGTGCTATTTTAAGGGGAAACATTAGGACTACACCCTTAAAAATCATCTCATATGCTAGATGACACCTAAGAGGTCCACACTTCATCAACAATTATAAATATTCCTTCTTCTATTAAAGAAAGATGATACAGTAAACATTATTTGTTATTCACCTATTATTTATGAATTAAGTTTATCACATATTTTCTTAGATCAGGATTTAATACTATGGGAAAATAAGGGATCTTATCACCAAAATGATGAGGAGTGATGGGCAGCCTCATGGAAAACTCAAAAAACAAATGCTACCAACTTTAAAATTGGCATAATAAACACAACCGTGGGAGTAGAGGTTCTCCAAACACTGAACTGATTTCTATGAGCAGGAAATGTGGAGTTCATATCCTATCGGACATCCTTATCTCCTGCTTCCCAGTTCAAAAACTCCCTGTTACCTGAACAATTTCTTTAGTTTATCATTTGATCACCCCATAGCTATGCTGTCTACTCACTCATTGAATGGATACCAGGTTAGCTTTCTCAAGTTCAAATGAAATTATGTCACATTTCCATCAAAAGCCTATATTGCCTCTCCTATTATCTATAGAAAAGAAAATATCAAAATTTCAAATTGCTTGTTAAGATACTCCCCAATGCCTATGCATTTTTCCTTTTTACATGTTGTACTACATTTGTCTTTATGTAACCTAAAAAAAAAAAACACACACACAAAAACAAACAAAAAAAAACCATGTTCTTTAAACATATTTTCAGGAAAATCTTTGGAAATAATTGCTTTATTGAACAAAAGTGATCCTATTAAGGAGGTATATGGTTCAGAGAAATAATAAAGGGAAAGAAAATTATACAAAAGTTGGTGAGTGAAGCACCTGGGTGACTCCGTTGGTTAAGTGTCTAACTCTCAATTTCAGCTCAGGTACTGATCTCACCATCATGAGATCAAGCCCCATGTTGGACTCTGTGTTGGGTTTGGAGCCTGATTAAGATTCTCTCTCTCCCTCTTCCTCTGCCCCTCCCCTATTCACACCCTCTCTCTCTTTCTTAAAAAATAAGATGGTGAGCAACTGGAAGCATCACTGCTAATTATACGTAATATAAAATGACCTTTGCATAACAAACATGTGTTCTGTAGAGTCATATATTGTGTTGTAGATTCAATGTAGATGTATAATCATGTTAGAATAAAATGTTTCACAGATTGAAATTAAAATTGAATTATGGAATTACAAAAATATTTCAATTTCACATATTTACTTTTAATCTCACCGCAGAAGGCGGGCACACTTACTCATTGATACCCTATTTGTTCAGCAAGTAAATTTAAAAATTGAGACACTTTAGCTAAAGTACATAGAACTTAGCCACCTTGAACCAAAGGACTAAGTGGGGAAACTTCAATTTGGGTTAAAGGCAGGGAAAAGAAGTGGTTCTAGAAAGTAGATTTTGTTTTTAAAAATAAAAAGACTCAAGATATTCAGAAAAATATTATGCATAGATGGATATAGTGAGATTGAGAAGCTAAAGGTGTGAGCTAGTATTGGTACCCATAACATATATCATCAAAGATTTAATTCTGAGATTGACTTTAGTCACCAAAATCAAAATTTATTTCTCCACATTTGTATGTTAATGTAAGTAACCCTTATGAATCTTTTCATAAGCATGGATCTAAAAATTGGAATTATTTAACTCCCAGGGATAACATTATTAATCTGGGAATTGTCACTAATATCTGGGAAAAAAAGCAATTGTCTTCTAGTATAGTGAGTGCCTATGAATTAAATGGTTATTAGCACTATAGACTATACACTCACAGAATTATGCTTTTTTTCTGGAGAATGAGATATTGGAATTTGAATTCCATCTTTATATTTAACTCTCAGCTAGAATAACAAAATGTAAGAAAAACATGCAGGAGATACCCTTTTAAATTGATCTATTCTTCCACCACTGCAAATTTTATTACCTTTAAAGATGCATTGCTCAAAATCTATTGATACTTTCAGTTAAAAAAAATCATAGTTCAAACAACATTCTTATTATTCATGCTTTCCTACTAATAAATGACACATTTTATTCATCAATTCATTATATTCAATGAAGCCTACCAATCGGGTGTAATTGAAGTTTATACATTTTACTGTTTATCGTATTCATCTCAGATGCAGCACAGATACATCTTCATTTCTTACTAAAGAGCAGAATCGTGAGTTTACCCAGACAAAATATTATACAATTTCCAGGGGTTCTATCTTAGCCTGAGTCCCATATAAAATAAATGTGAGGCAAAAGTGTATGTGCTAGCAGTTAATTGAGTAGTACAATCCCAAGAAGGCAGGGATGAGGGATAAAAGGGATGTAAAGCAAGGAAGGAAGTAGAACAAATACAAGGGTATGTTTTCTAGGCCATCCACACTTTCCAAACAAGTTCAGTTAATTTCTCAGTTTCATGGGGCATCTTCATAGTGAACCCAGGAATTATTGTGTCTGAGATCAGCCCATAGCAGGCCATGAGTGGTAGAGAAGCATTTGTCTTATTTCTGACCACAACATACTCATGCTTCTCCTTCCCTTCATCCCTTCCATCCCCTTTGATTAAAGTTGGTGTTAACTCCCTTACTCTTCCACAAAGTGAAAATCCCTTCCAGGTGACTGATGTACAAGTAAGAGCCAATTGGGCATAATGCAGAGACATCACACTATTATATCCCCTTGTCAGTTTGCGCTGCCCAAAGGGCTTAGGGATCTGTAGGGAAAGATGGAGAAGTTTTCTAGCTCTGTAAACTTATGCTAGATCCATATTAAAATCTAGAGTAGCACATGTACTGATACCTGTAGAGATCCAAACTTCTCCTACTATAGTGACGAATGTTTCATGTCTCTGATAAATAGCACAATGGTTACTGTATTAGTTAACTTTCTCCAGAGAAACATAACCAATTGAATGTGTATATATAATAAAAGAAAATTTATTTTGTTTTGGCTCACACAATTGTGGGGAAAGGCAAATCCCAAATCTTGATGGTAGGCTGGAGACCCAGGGAAGAGTTGTTGTTGCAGCTGGGGTCCAAAGGCAGAGTGCTGGCAGAATTTCTTCTTCTTCTGAGGACCTTGGTCTTTTCTCTTAAGGCCTTCAACCAATCAGATGAGGCCCATACACATTGTGGAGAGTAATCTGCTTAATTCAAAGTCTACTGACCTAAATGTTAATCACATCTCAAAACAAAACAAAACTAAACTAAACTAAACTAAACTAAACCATCATAGGAATGTCTAGACTGGTGTTTGACCAAAAACTAGGTACAATGGACTAACCAAGTTGATGCATAAAATTACCCATCATAGTCATCTTACCTTAAACATATAAAATGTGTTTCTACGTGGCTATGAATGCATATATGCATATGTGTATACATATATATTTCTCTTTCACACTTCAGTGATCAAAAGACTTCCTGAAATCTTTATGATTTGCAATCCAAACTTCAAAATCAAGTGCAAAAACTTTCCTTATTTTAAATCACCTTAAATCACCCTCCAATCTTATTTTTTCTTTCTTTTGAACTTTGTTTTGTGTATGAGGCAGAAGATCATTTTTGGTTCCTTTACTGAATTCTTTCAATCTGAAACATTATTTCTTACCATTCTCTTGGAGGAAAGAGTTTTGATTATTCCAATAATCTAAACTCTCCTATATCTTTGTCTTAACAGCCTACAATTCCTCCAAAGCTTGTTGGTTAATTTAAAAGCAATACAACTTCCCTGTTTTGATGGTGAGGTATAGACATTATACTCCTTCTTCTTTGAAAAGTTACTTTAAAAACAGAGGAAAAAGAACACAAATAGCAATTATGATGAAACTGGGAGATAATTGTAAGACTACATTACTGTGCATGAAGACTAAAAATAATTGTAATACTAGATGATTTTGTAGAAATGAGGAGGGTGAAATTTGTGCATACAGAAGAAAATATCCTGAGCCAGTGGATTAATAAAACTCATGTAGCTCTACAGTCTCAGAAGTTGGAAAAACATGTAACAAAAGGTGGGTGTGGCAGGAAAGAAGAAAACCCCCCAAAACAGGGGAATTATGTGACCATGTGTTTAAAGAGTACTTGGGCCTAAAGACCAATTCAATCCAATTCTAAAAAAAACAAGCATTTCTCCAGGACAGAAAGCTTTGGAATCCTGTTCCAGAGAAGGACTGAAATAATATTCCAAATGAAAATACCCTCACATTGTTAATGTGCTCCACTTGATCTCAGAAATTTAGGCGTCAGGCACTTATACTCCAGGCAAGTGAGTATGGCATTATGCTTTGGAAAAAAACAACTGGTCTAGAGATTATTCGCCCCAGAGGAAAGACCACAATCCTTTTTGAATGTAAAACTCAGGGCTTCCAATTATTCAAAATTCCGTAGGAAAACCCCAAAATTAATAAAGCCCATTCACACTGCTTTATAAATTGAAACCACAAATTCAATTTTAGATTAAGTTTCTGCCAACTACTGGAGTTGGTCTGTCAAAAAAAAAAGGTGGGGGTTGCAATCACACAACTTAATTCCCTGGTCAGTGTCCATCGCCTGACCTTTTCTTTTCTTCTCTTTCCCTTTCCCTTTTTCCTTTCCTTTTCTTTCCTTTCTTTTCCTTTCCTTTCTGTTCCTTTCTTTTCCTTTTTTCTTCTCACCTTTATTTTGAAACAATTATGCTGACTGCCTAGTAATATAAACAAACAATCAGATTAATGATGTCTCTAGTCTTTGGCAGGTGAAGGTTAGCTGAGTGGAGTCTTCCAAAAAGACATTCTAGTCAACTCTTCAGGGCTTCATTCAAATATAATGCATACAGAAGGATCATCAGACATTTGCAGAGAGCTTCCAATATGAAAGACACAGAGCCCAAACAAAGAGTATTAAAGGAACAGAGAAAATGTGATCAGCAGAAGAAAACTCCAAAAGAGCTCTATTTAATGGGGAAACAAGAGTAGAATGTTACATAGTAGAGAAAACAGAATGAGACATGTGTGCACACACAATATTTACAGTACATTATTTATATGCTAAAGTAAAAAAAAAATCAATAAAGGTGCTAGAAGTTAAAATTAAAGGAACATAACAGATTGATTTCCAGAGTAAAAGAAAGGGAAGGCCCAGATGACAGCCAATAGCAAACCTATGGGGAACATTCCAAACTGCAACAAACACAGGTAGGATACCAGTGCCGCAGAAAAGAGTAAATGTTATGGACAAACTTCCTAAATAGCTTTGGATGAAATCAGATATAATGGTAGGTTTTGCAATATTATTAGACAGGAATAGCTTATAGGCAATTTAAAGTAAACTAAGTACACAGAAAAGGAATTTTCAGTGTCAATGATAACAGAAAGGGGCACAAGAAAAAAATTAATCATAGAACACAGCTTGGATATGCAAAACAAGAAATTATTCATAAAGATATGCAATATACAACATTTACAAAAAATATACAAGTACTAGCCAAGAGATTGTGATTGACTATTTTGTGATTATGGTTAGAGGGTAAACACAGTGATGTAAGGAAATAAACATTTCAACTACTATAATTGGAAGTCAGTCTAAAATTGATAAAATGGAACAATTTGTGGATAGTTTTGGTAGAAATATCTAGGACAATACCAGAAGAGATATGTATTAATTAAGTGACTACCTCTGTGGAATGGGGCATTGATGGAAAGAGGAAAGTCACAGTGAGGAGTGACTTACTTTATTTATTTATTTATTTATTTATTTATTTATTTATTTATATATATATAGAGAGAGAGAGAATGAGAGAGAAAATGCACGTGGGAGGTGGGGCAGAGAGAGGGAGAAAGAGAGAGAATCCCAATCAGGCTCAGTGCCGTCAGTGCAGAGCCAGATGCAAAGCTCAAACTCACTAACCATGAGATCATGACCTGAACAGAAATCAAGAGTCAGATGCTCTGAGCCACCCAGGCACCCCTATATATTTTTCCATTGTTTTACTATTTCTTATAAATATTTTGGCACATTTTTTTCCTTGTATTCATTTCCAAATACCAGGGGGTTGAGGTTGATTTTTTTCAAGTCTGTGGGTGGGTTCCTGATTTCAAGAAACTGTGGGTAAATATTAGTCAAGTTTTAATAAAAATAAGTTTTATCTTTTATGGTTTTAAATATATATATACATATATGTATTTAAAAGTCATTAAAATAAAATACATATTACAGTATGACACAACTCTATAATTACAAACTCTTCAAATGAAGGTCAAACTAAGTAGTTTTTCCCCACTGTGATTAAATAGTTACATATATAACAACTGTAGACTACCTGGGCCAGATTAGAAAAGATCATTGAATTTAACCCATATAAATGATTTGGAATATTTGCAATCTATACTGCTCTGTTAGCTAAATTCCCTTAATAAACATTCTTAGTAATCACTTAAACTCTGACATATGATTGTTCCCACTTTCCTTATGTAAAAAGTCATAGAGCAGTTCTGAAAAAATGAATACATGAATAAATGAATGGATGGACAGTGTAGAGAGAAGTAATGATGACGACAGCAGTTTAGAAAGGAAGAATCATGCAGTTTTCTGTCTTGGAGCTCTCATGACCTTCAAATACTACTGACTAGATGAGAAAATCTACTCTGACATAGGAGACAAAGAGATAAAAAATGTTAGATCTGTCAGAAACTTTCTTTACAGAGAAACTCACAAGAATTCTGTACATTTGGATTAAAAAACAAAATCAAGAATTGCAGTTAAAGGAGTGATTTTTTTTTTTACCACCAAGAGGATCAAGCCCCTAATGATCCCTGATAGTACAGCAAAGAAATGAAAAGGACTCACCAGATGTAGCCTATATGGCTTTGCTTCTTGCCCTATTATTCCGTATGTAAAGAATGAAGAAAATTCTCATATTATTTCATTCAACTTGTTTGTTCATAGCAGAATTCTTGTTGAGCAAAAATATTTTTTCTTATAGATCAGAAGGGGGACATAGCTAACCTCAATTTTAGAAAGCATATAAATGAAATTTAGTTCTGTGTATACTGAGGTTCCATGTTTTACTTCTTTAAAGTCTATTGAACATAGCAAAAAAATTGAAGATGATTTTAAATGATTGAAGGACAAACTGCTGTGGAAGAGTTGGAGTTGGAAACTCAGCCAAACTTGAGAGTTCAAGGACAACTTCCTTTAGGTGATGATGCTCAGCCAAAAATTTGCAATTTTGGTCCCATATTTGAAAGAAAGGATATATATTAAATCATAAAGGAATTATCAGATACTAGAGCAAAAAACAATTGCTACAATAAAACAAAAAGCACTCTCAGTTTTTTCTTTAATATAGCAGCAAAAATACACTTGAATTTCTCCTATATAAGATGATATGAAATAGAGAAGACACACCTAGTTAACCTTACCAAATCAACCAAATGCTTTCTGTTTTTCTCCAGGGGAAATGCATTTGACCTCCGAAACACTTTGTTTGGTTTCTGTTCTTCTAGACTGCTGGCTTCAATCCCCCTTCTGTGGCTGCTCCTTTTAAGTCACCTTAGAAAATACTTGTTCATTGCCTTCTCTCTTAAAACTGATTTCCTTGCAGTTTTAACCTTGTTCTTTGCTGGACAAGGAAAGGGTAACCTTTCCTTGGGTAACCATATTTACCAGTGTATATATATACATGTATACATGTATATAATATTCAGAAAGGGTAACCTTGCTTCTTCAGTAACCATTACCATATTTACTAGCATTATGATATATTAAATATCCAGAAACCTACACATCAACACAGATGTACCTACCAGTTCCCATGGATACTTACCACATCAATGTTGAACATCTCTACAAGCAAATTCAACAATTCTAAAATCTGCTTTCCCTTCAGTATTAATCCATTTCAATGAATGGGGCCACTATTTGTAATTACTTAGTCAGTGTTACACGTGAGTTTTTCATTTCCCTTACTGACACATGCAAGCAATCATTAAGTCTTACTGTCCTCCTCTTTATTTTTTTTTATTTTTTTTATTTTTTTTTTTTAATTTTTTTTTTTTTCAACGTTTATTTATTTTTGGGACAGAGAGAGACAGAGCATGAACAGGGGAGGGGCAGAGAGAGAGGGAGACACAGAATCGGAAACAGGCTCCAGGCTCTGAGCCATCAGCCCAGAGCCCGACGCGGGGCTCGAACTCACGGACCGCAAGATCGTGACCTGGCTGAAGTCGGACGCTTAACCGACTGCGCCACCCAGGTGCCCCTCTGTCCTCCTCTTTAATTCTCAACTGTTTTTGGTTGCTCTGTATTCTAAATTTCAGGGTATTGTCCAGATCGTCAAGAGAAGAGAAGGCAAGTCAGAGAAGAAACTAAATTACCTATGAAATGTGGTCTATATAAGAACTAATGAAATGTCAATATTGATAGCCTCCAAAATGACACATTCTTATGGGTAAGCAGAGTTTTTAAAGTGACAGAATAAAATTTATGTTAAAAAAAGAAAGAAATGTCACTTCATCAAAAACAAAAGTTGACATCTTAATTAGCGAACATGCCTTTCCTCTCCTAGCTCATGTCCTACATATCACATAGTACATGTAAATTGAACATGGGCTGTCTGTGAAACTGAGCTTGAATATTCAATATGATTGGCAAAAAAAAATATTTTATTTGTTAAATTGTGACAATGGTTTGATATTGTTATAATTAATTTGAATATTTAAAACCATATATCTTATCAGAAAATTCACACCTCTAAGATGGCTTTTATTTTCCCTGCCTAAAATGCAAGCACTTATTGCCATTCTGTATTTGAAATATTTACAGATTCATAGAAGGAAATGTTCTCCGCGTTTTCATGCTTCTTCATATATATTCTTGCTAATTCTTACTTTTTCTATTTTGTTTCTTTCTGGGTTCCTTTTATCTCATTGCCTTTATTTTATTATTTTTGTTAATATTAGTAATAATATTTTTATTAATTTTATTTGTTAGCCTCCAGGGAATATTTAATTCACTGAAAAATATTGTTATGTGCACTGAATATTGAAAAAATATTCAGGTCAGAATCAGTATTTCTTAACACTTTTTATCATGTACTTTGTGGCCAATACTGTTCTAAGTGCCTTATGTACACTAACATTTCATGCACAAGACAACGTTATGAGGTGCGTATTCTTATACCACGTTTTAAACACAAGAAAAATGAATCACTACAGTTAAGAAACCTACCTAAGGCCACACCTGTATGAAATTCCAGCTGATTCCTTAATAACTCTGATATTTAAAGATATTTTTTTTAATATTACTGAGCTGAGACCATTAGAGAGTCTAGACTGTTGGTTTATTTATGGTTTTGTTTCGTTTTCCTCCTCATATATACCTAGTGAAATTTATCACCATCTTGACTTTGTCCTGTAAAACTACTTATTCTTAAGTCACTATTTCCTAATTATCTTCTAGTCACCACAATGACATTTTAGAAATTTGATACTAAGTGAAACAAAGTGACTGAAATTTCGGTTTAATGGATCTAACATTTGATTTTCTGCTACTGTGAAACAATAAGAGAGAGAACACTTACTTAGCACTGCTCATTTTTTCTTTTTTCCTTCAAGAAACATATTGTATCAGTTTGCTAGAGCTGCCACAAAGAGTACCATAGACTAGGTGGCTTAAACAACAGAAATTTATTTTCTCACAGTTCTGAAGGTTAGAAGTCCAAGATCAGGAGTTTGTTGGTTTAGTTTCTTCTGAGGCCTCTGTCCTTGGCTTGCAGATTTCTGCCTTCTCTTTGTGTCCATGCATGGTCTTTCCTCTGTTCTCGTGCACCTCTAGTATCTCTCTGAGTACCCACATTTCCTCTTCTTATAAGGACCCCAGTCAGATTGGATTAAAAGCCTACCCTAATGGTCTCATTTAAAAGCTTTCAGTACCACATTAAAGGCTTCATCTTCAAATAAAGTCAAAGTCTAAAGAACTGGGGTTTAGAGTCTACACATATGAATTTGGGTGACATGTAATTTAGTCTCTAACACAATATTAATAAATTACTGGAATTGATAATCACTCAACACTGATTTTCTGTGCCTCTTTAAAGATGGATACATTAGAAGATAGTTTGATAAAATGCTAATGCCTTGTTACCTTTCTAATACCAAATTTAAATTAGGTTGTTAATCACTGCTAAGTGAAACTCTAGTCTTAACCAAGTCTAAAAATGAATATGCTTAGAAGTATTTCTCTGTAACTAATGCTTTCTGAATGTTAGTCCCAGATTATTTTAGGACTTGACAATAAAAGGCTTTTACAAGTACTTCTCCTGCCCCTCTTCTCTGTTAGGGGAAATCTTTAATTTTCTGTAAAACTTTCAAGAAGTTAAGAACCTTGTTAGCACATTATTTTCTCTTTGTGAACTTCCTACCCAGACGGCCTTTTACCCCATTGATTAAGTAGCTTTTATCAATGGAAAATAAGGGAAATACCAATTTCAATTATTTCTGTGCCCACTGCGGTCAGAAGAAACAAAGATCATAAAGTCCTTTTTATCTTCATGTGGGTTTTCTTCTCCAGCCAAAGAATTCTCCAACAGTTTGTTCAATTCTCCTTTACTTCCCTTCTCTGCTGCTTTGGACACATGGAAACAATGGTTTTCAATCTCTGAGCACTTTATTTCAGGCATCTGGCCACTTACTTTATAAATGAAATAACTAAAACAGGTACCTCTTTAAGGCATACTTTCTTGTAATTTTCCAAATTAAGTTTATCTCACCAGAAATATTTTTAAACATAAATGTATCAAGACTTTATGATTTATGAAAAAAAAAATCTCTGAGACTAACATGTTTACTGTTTTTTTAATAAAAAGAGGGTTAGTGGAAGGCCAGTGTCCTTAACTCTTCTCCTGTCCAGTCACATTAATTTACGCCAGGCTACATTCATTTTTCCTTTAAATTACTGAAATTATCACCTACTACTAGTGACCTAGACATTATTTACCAGCTCCAAGCTGTTCTACATTCTTCTGTCATATTTGCTCTAAAATTATGTGAATTTATGATATAATAATGATATTATATATATATTTTTTTGCTTTAAAAATTCAGGAAATCAATCTGGAAAATGTATAAAAGTGTTTGTAATATTAATGTCATTTTTTGTTATCTCAAATAAAGGACACCAATGTATATTTAGACTATTTGTATTAAGGTTAAATTGGAAGCTATAATCCTATAATTAGAATATAATTAAGAGTACAGAGATATATAAAAATTAAGTAATATTTCATAATCATTAAAGTGCAATTCATATGCTATATATTTAAAAAGATGGATATACATTTTTTAGAAAATTTTAAATAAAATAGTCTTTACTCAACTTGTTTGGGTAGATGTATATTAAACTCCAAAAAAGAATATATCTACATATGAATTAAACAATAAAAATAATTAAAATAGTGGTTACATTTGTCATTGACAATACAATAAAAATTTCAGACAAAGTTGAGTAACCAAGACTTCCTGAAAGAGAGAAAATGTGTATGTTTTCATAATGCCAGAACACTACACCACTTAATAGAACAAAGATCCAAAATTGATTTGAAAAATACATTCTAAAACTAAGGAATACTTACACCCCATTCCATAATTTTTAAATACTTTTTTACTATATCTGTGTGTGAATACCATGGAACCCATAGAAAAAGAATGTCAGTAGTCTACCTTTATACTTACCATTCAATTGAACTGTTACAGTAATTAGATTAAAAACTTGTAAAAAATTTCTATTATCTGCAGACTTACTGATAAGGGTAGAGATGTGGCTGGCTATTTTGAACATGGTGATCCCCAAACTCATGCTGGTGAAGATAAGTCTAGAAGACAGACAGTAAATGGGCACCTGCGTGGGTCAGTCAGTTAAGCATTTGGCTCAGGTCATGACCCTGTGGTTCATCAGTTTGAGCCCCGCCTTGGGCTCTGTGCTGACAGCTCAGAGCCTGGAGGCTGCTTCAGATTCTGTGTGTCCTTCTCTCTCTGCCCCTCCCTGTTATGTTCTGTCTCTTTCTCTCACTCTCAAAAATAAACATTCAAACATATCATTAAAAGATAGACAGCAAATAAATGAGTTATTTATTTTATACCAAAAATAGTTGTGAAGGAAGATGTTCTTAGCCATGGGTAGGTTGGGAAGGCCACTTAACAGAAAGGAAACATCTTTCACAAAATTTTGAAACAGGGACTATGTAGAAATATTAACTAAACTAACAAAGAGAGAGTAACTTTTCTCTAGCCCAATTTTTAAAGAAATTTTCTAGCTTGTTCTGGTGAGTCAAAATATTGAGCATCCTGAGTAACCCATCTCTCATCTTAATGAGGTATTTCTGGTTAAGCACATTCAGAGAAAAAGCTTCCAGAAACCAAACTTCCAAACTGTACTATCACCTCGATACCAGACAGCTTAATGACAAAACAGATAATATATATTATCAATATACATCATTGTTTAACAGTTCCTAAAGAAAAGAGCCTAGAGTATCTCAGATGGACTCATTTAGAGGATGAATTCTACACAGAGAAACCTAGGTGAGTCTGTTGGATGCAGAGAGTTCTAGGTTCTGATGATTCAAAGGCAATAGAAATATTCTTGAATAAACCTGGAGGTGAATCACATAAAATGTGAGAATCCCTGTGTTTCATCTTTTCTAGGTCTTGTCTCAATCTAATAACAAAACTTATACTTTAGTATAATTGTCTTTGGCTTCATAGGCTGCTATCATTCTAAATTGGTTTCAAACTCAAAATATTGTGGCCTTGGCTTTTTGGGGTAGTGTTTTACATTTGTTGTTTGCCACTAATTATGGTATACAAAATTAATTTAGTTGGTAAAAACCATTATTATAATTTATAATGAAATAGACAAAAAGAGAATTAACAGAGTGTATCATAGATTGTATGCATAAACATACATTTCAGGTGTGTGTGTGTGTGTGTGTGTGTGTGTGGTGTCAAGATGTAAAAAGTATATTTTTTTATGTGACAAAGTTAAAAATTTAAAGCCACTGTCCTAGACATATTGTAAAAGATAAGTATCATATCTGGTACGAATATATAACTCAAATCCTCCATTTAAGACTTTATGTAATTTCTGAAACTTTGTAGAATAACAAATTTAAGCCTAAATACATACGAGATATCTTAACTGGACCATAGAAGCCAAGAATAGACACTTGACAACAACTGTAGCCATACTCTTTTATTTCTTCATTCCTGAGAACCATTCATATACCAGCCAAAACACTTAGAAGTAAGTGTGGCTTGTGATGAATTCCCCTTGAAAGTCAACTTTCTTAATAGGAAATGCTCACCTTAATTGATTGTTGTAGAGAAACTGTAGAATCATTCAATTTTCAAGATATCACCTAAAGGAATAGGATACTTTGGCCACTGTTTACCAAAGTTAGTTCTTACTTTTGTTGTCAAAGTAGAAGATTTTCAAGAGGAACATATGTCCCTGAGTTTTTGGTTAAAAAAAAAAAAAAAGGTCTTACTTTTTACTGGCATATTTTCTTATATGTTGGGAAATATTAACATTAGAGAATAGCACGACATTACTGCAAAAATTTCTGATAATTTAAAACATGCTTTAGCTTTTTCAAAGTTTCACTATTAACCAATAAATACATTTAATTTTTTTTATTATTTGTTTTTCCCTAATCAGTGCAATAAGTTCTTTAAAAGAAAACTCCTGTACATATCTATACTTATAGGGATCCATGATATTATTGCTGTCATTAAAAGATAAACAGGGAAATAAATAAAAGTTTAAAAATGACACAGATGTTTTGGAAAAATTGTAAATGATATAGGAAATTCCTATATAGGAAAGAACAGATGAAAGATACAACAGATGTAAGAACATATTTAACTTCAGGTAAAAACTACTTAATAATTGCATCAGATTAAAAAGAATCCATTGCTTAAAGAATGGAAGTTAAGATATTAAGATAACAGAATGGAATAAAAATATATCTGATAATACCTAGGAGAGATATTTAGTTGATAGGAACAGTGATTTCACAGATTTAAAAATAAATTATAAACACCTAAAATACAGAAGTGGCACTACTTTTAAAAACTCTTGAGCATAGTAATAGGCTTTAGGAGTCACAGAATTACTAACAAGATAAACGTAAAAAAAAGGGACTATCATGAATAAGAGAACAAATTAAGTATAAGAGAAGTGGAATTTGCTAGAACACCTTGTTTATGCAATTTTGATTAGTTTTAATTGGTTCAAAAACATTTATCAAGTAAAAGAAACGGACGACCTAAAACGTAACCAAAAATATATATAGAAGCTATTTTAGGTCTATATTCCTTAACAGTAGATTTCAAAAGATAGAGGGGACTAAAATTGTGAACCCCTAACTTTTTCAAACCCAGATAGTTTAGAAATACTTATAATGACAACAAAGAAAACAATAACTAAAATAAACATGTAGTCTAGAATTTGGAAAATATGACGTCCCTTCAGGAGGGAAAATATGAGTTGTAATTAAAGTAATATATCAAAATGAAGTCACAAATAGGACCATCTGGAGTACAACACTTCCCCTTGTTGGAGCAGGAATATGCGAAGGGAAGAATGAAAAGGATCAATAAATTCTTGTTTGAATTAGCATCTTCAAAATCTGGCTTAGAGGGTTCTAAGATGTCAGAGGCTTAAAGCTAGGTTTTTCTTCACGGTGTTTTTGAGAGCTTTTTGAGATGGAGATCTCCATCACTGGCACATCCATGAACAGTTCTTACCCAAGAGAGTGAGTCTTTGTGGCTGTGAACATTTCTCTTCCTAGCCCCAGGACTTCCCTTGGTTTGCTAAATTTCCTTCCACTGACCTCGCTTCTCCCCTGCAGGTGACTGCAGTAAGCAAAATCTAAAACAAACCTATTCCCTGTTAACAAATAAGTGTCTTCACAACCTTCCCTTCTGCTACTCTCTTGAGTTTTAATTATTCTTCATGTAAGGGAAACTGTTTAAGAGTCGACAAGAACAAGAACCCCGGAACAAACTCTCTTCAATTTGTTTTGACAATTTACATATTGCATTTGCTTTTGAAATTCACATGTATCATATGTCTGTGCCCCACACAGAAACTTCAACTTTAGAATATCATTGCAAGAACTAAACTGAATAAGATAAATAAGCAGAACAATGAGGGAACTTCAAACTAAGTTAAATAAGGAAATCTTGACCTTGTAACTTTTTAATATGAAAAGGATAAATTTGAGAAAATAATATTATTATTCTAATATTTGAGAAGATAAAATAAGAATTGTTGAAATACTGATAAGGAATAGAACTATTTCCAGGGAATAAAAACTTCTCGGAGAGAAATTTTTCTCAATGAAATAAAGACCTATCTAAGAAATGAATGAATAAAAGTTGAATGAATCAACAATTAATAAATGAATACAAGAAAAACAAAATAGTTATCATAAGTAATAAGTGCATACTGGTGAAAAAATAGCACTGATTTCTGAGATTACCTAAATTTTCTTTGGTATCATGCTTTTCTAAATTTTATATAGTCTTAGCATTGTAAGTGAGTGGAGCACAAACATATACACACACTTTCTCACCATACAATTCATTTGCTATTCAGGAAATGTAAGGTTCTTTTATCATGCTCATTTTGTTTCTTTTCTTTTCTTTTCTTTTCTTTTCTTTTCTTTTCTTTCTTTCTTTCTTTCTTTCTTTTTTTTTTTTTGTGAATTCACAGCATTAGAATTCTATTGGGGGGTTTTACAAACAGAAGCTTATCAAGATGAATTTCATATTTTAAACAAAGTACTTTAGATGTTGGAGTCAAGAATTCTTCACTGGTCCTTGATATTTATTTGTTTTACTGCCTTTGCTGTTGAAGGAAAGCCTATTAGAAAGCCAGAAACTACATCCTTATGTCCCTGACATAGTAGGCCAGTATTGTTTCTTACCTATTCCCTGAAGATAAATTAATGAGTAAAGCAGAGAACAGTCATTTTACACTTAATTTTTTTTTAATTCACAAATTTAAATGAAAGAAATCTTTATTCTTCTCTGCTATGGCTTGAGTGTGTGACCATCGTTAAAACAATCAAGGGCATAGTCTGATAATGGTCAATAATGATGGACAAATGGACAGAAAAGTCCATGGATGCTTTATTAGTTTCTGCCATTCTTGAACTGGTAATCGATAAAAAAAAAAGGTTTTCTCATAAAATAAATTGAATATTTCACTGGTAAAAAGTGATGATCTTCTTTATTCCCATGGCTGACCTTAATAACTCACCAACTCCGTAGGCGCTTTGCGATATCTGTGAGTTATGAGACTTTCATACTCATGAAAGAAATATAATAATCACCATTCACTGCAGAGATATTCTACACCTCTCATATTAAATCAGTAAGAGGCACATGGTTCCTTGTAATTGCGAGAAGGCTAAATAAACATGTTGGGTATCTATCTAAATTTAGATATATGACACCTAAGGATCATTGTTTTGAAAAGGGATTTTTATGTCTGCATTGTCAATAAAAAAGTTAAGACATTTTATTATACTTGAATTAGGAAAATATGATTCAGTATGGCCTAATAAATTTTAGGACGGCTCCTTGACTTATTTCAAAATTGCTTATTTAAGCATATCAATTCCACATTCCACATTGAAAGGTATAATTAGAATATTTTAGTCTGTCATCATTATATTTTTATAGAAAGAGATTTAGCAATTATGTTAACTTCTAATCTGTATGCATTGTTTGCAAAGAACCCACTCTGCTATATAAAATCATGGGTATTCCAACAAAATTGGTTCCCTGAGAAAAACAAGGTAGCTATATAGACTGCATTAACAGAAACAAGTGGATCAATTGAATTTCTCCTGAGAAATATAAACAATGCATCTCTCTATACTTACCGAATAAATAAGACTAACCAAAGAAGACAGAAGGATAAGATAAGGAGACAATATATTTTAGAAATAGCAGTCCTTTAAAAATAATGCCATTATTCTCAGTTACTCAGAAACTCTGGCTAGAGAAGTTGAGTAATTTATTCAAAGGTACAAAATCATATTTGGCCAACTGAAAAACTGTAAATGATAATTATTTAATTATTTTCTAATGAACACATAGAAAATTTGAATACTCTTTAGTGTGCATCTTTACCATCATGTGTAGATTTCTGTAACCACCACTATAATTGGGACATATGTGATTCCATCACCCTCAAAATTCCCTTCTCCTACTCCTTTGAAATTACAAATTGCTGGTAAGTAGATTGAGGGACGGATTGTAAAATAAAACAGCACAAAATAATCTGGTTGATTGAAATTGTACTAAGTTTATAAGTAAGTCTAAGTAAAGATGTATGTATGTATCTACCTATCTACCTATTTATCTATCTATCATCTATCTAATATTTCATACAGGAGTTTTCAATCTTCCAATCCTACATTTTGTCAGCTTTTCACAATGCTTACATGATACACATTAATTCTGCTCAAATAAAGTGGGATCCATAGTTTATACATAAATAAAATCACCCATTGAGTGTATAGTTCTTCCCCTTCCAAAAGTTACTTAGGCATACTTAAGGTACTTTTAAGAATCATTATTTAGGGGCGCCTGGGTGGCGCAGTCGGTTAAGCGTCCGACTTCAGCCAGGTCACGATCTCGCGGTCCGGGAGTTCGAGCCCCGCGTCAGGCTCTGGGCTGATGGCTCAGAGCCTGGAGCCTGTTTCCGATTCTGTGTCTCCCTCTCTCTCTGCCCCTCCCCCGTTCATGCTCTGTCTCTCTCTCTGTCCCAAAAATAAATAAACGTTGAAAAAAACATTTAAAAAAAAAAAAAAAAAAAAAGAATCATTATTTAAAGAAAATATTATATTTTATACTGGGAAAAAATGATTTCCTTAGGATTAACTTCAGCTACTAAAATAAAGTGAAATTAACTTTCAAACATGAAATATTAATTAATGCATAATATGTAAATTATTAACAGATTAAGAAAGTGATTAAAGTCTTTTCAAATGGTCTTATTTATGGTTAATATATATGCTCATTGCTTTGCAAGAATATGCAATAACATATATATGAAATCACGAATAATAGAAAATACAAGTATTAAGTAGAAAAATAGACTGAAGGAAGGCCGCATAAGGAAATTCCTCTGGAGAAGGGAGTATTTTGTTTTCATGTTTACTTGATCTGCTGTGTTTGCCTGGATCCCACTGGAGTAATCTATTCATCAGTATTAAACATTCATGAGTCCCTTAAAAGCAGGTGTTTAGTTTTTCCAGCTCTGAATATGGCAGTTCCAAAAAGGCTTCACAGGAAAAGTGAAGCTCTCATAAGGGAGTGTTTCTTTTTCAAATGTTTAATTAGTTTTCAAGACTCTCACTGAATTTCAACAAAGTTGAGCTATTGACCAGAACACCTGTTTGGCTTTGGAGACTACTTTCAACATTTACTTTCAGGCTTGCCCAAGTTTAGGTAAAATTACAAATTAAAATATGTCAGCAACATTTAAAAATTAGGACCTTATTGCCATCAGTTCCTTTGGTAATTATTCTTATAACATCCATCTAGAGAAACTCACATAACAATAATATGTATGCCCTAATGATATCTATGGGGTTTCCTTATAATTTAGAATTAATTTAAAGTACTATTAGTTTAAACTGTATTCATTTTCAAATACAATGAACACAAGAAGACCTCAACATTTAGTGATTTCTTTTAAATTATTATTTACAATCGATTTTCTAGAATCTCTCTTCATTTTCATTTCCCTTCAAAATTTATTAGGTAATATCCAGTGGAATTAAAATAATATAACACTATTAAAGCAAAATACATATTTATTCTATCTAAATCAGTATTTTTAAACATAAGGGTTTTGTTGTTGTTGTTGGTAACATGTATAAATATGTATGCATAACTTTCTTATATATATACAAACATTATATACACTCACATACACATATACATATAACCGAACATATTCATTTTAAAATGAATATGGTTATTCTTTTCCTCATCTATGAATTCTTATGCATTCCATATAGCAGGATAATACCATTCTTCATCCATGGCTATAAGACATAGGCTGAGGAACTAATACAGGCTTACTGCAGTGCCTATAACCCTCCTTTCTGTCTTCTCTCACAAGGTGGTCTCTCCTGACATTCCCAAACATGCTTGGCCACCTGGCTGAACAGAAGCCACCCCCTTCAAAATCTCTGAGTAGTCATATTTTTATTGGCTTATTTTAAACACAATTAATTTTATAAATACATTTTTTATTATATATTTTCATTAAAAATAAAAATCTTGATGTGAAAAAATTTGACTCAAAACTTCCCCAACAGTTATAAGAGGTTTCCAGTATTACCTTCACTGGTTTCTTCAACATAAAAAAAACAAAAACAAAAAGAAAAAAAAAACCCACAGAGAACAATTTAACTTAATGTTAAAAATAAGTATGCCACTTATTGTTCATGACCATGTGCACTTTTTTTTTTTTTTTTTTTTTAGAGACAGAGAGCAAGCAAGTGAGAGAGAGGGGCCGAAAGAGTAAGAGAATCTTAAGCAGACTCCATGCTCAGTGTGGAGCATGATGCGGGGCTTGATATCACCATCCTGGGATCATGACCTGAGATGAAATCAAGAGTCCGATGCTCAACAAACTGAGCCACCCAAGCATCCCTTATGGGCATTTTTTTAAAGACTATTGGAATAAGATGTAAAAGCTTGAGTTCAAATTCTAAGTTTCTGAAACCATCATGCTTGGGTAGTTAACTTCAATCTACATGGACCTAATCTTTATTCTCTGTAAGATCAAGGAGTTTTTCCTAGATAATTTCTAATTAAACATTGATAACAAACTATGAAAATGAGAGCATAAAACAAACAAACAAAAAAACAATTTTCTAACATTAAGGAATTAACTGAAATACAGTAAGGCTGGTAATTTGGTGCCCTATGCAAACTTTACAATAAATGTTATATAAAGCAAATGACAAGGCATAGCATTCCTGATATTATGGAATGCATAATTACAATAACAAAAATTATGAACCTACCTTGACATTGAAAATATTCCCAGGAAAAATTCCTGAAATAAAAAGTATTTTGTCTTTCCCCTGTGTTAGGATTATGTGTACTTTTCCTACACTTTAATTTTTTTATTTGTTTTATAAAATGATTATAATTTCTTTTGTCATCAGGAAAATTATGTTATTTTTGAAAATAATGGATTGATGTACTATTAGGTAGTAATATCAATGTGGTATTATCTTGATCTTTTGTCCTACCACTTTTAGTTGGCATAAACTGCAAGCATCCTGAAAGAGAAAATCACAAAGAAAGTAAAGCAGTAATTTATTATTAGCTGAGATTTGGCTTAACTCTATGGTAGAGTTCCAGTGTTCTTAGACAGAACATGAAAATGACTATAATGGGCAGGCCAAAGTCTGGAAATATGTCTTTTCTTTAAATTGAAATCCAAGATTTGCATTTAATAACTGATTTATTTTTACATCAACTACTTATTTTGGACCTGCCACTTACTAGCACTCTTCTGAGAAATAGGAAAAAATATATGAAAACCCCTGCCTTTCTGGAGTTTATATTTTAGTGGGAAGAAAAGGGGAGATAGACATTAAGCATGTAAACAAATAAGAGAATAGTTGCATTAGAGAGTAAGGAAATAATAAAGCCTAAAGCTTGATTGGTAAATATAAAACTGAGAAGAGGGAGAGGATACAATGATTGATCTAAGCATATCCTCCACACCACAGAAGAAAGGGGTTTAATCCATCAACTCCAGACCTTTGAGCCTGGAATGTAAGGGAAGATGAAAGAAAAGATAGTAAGACTGGTTTTTTTTTTGTTTTTTTTTTTTTTTTGTTTGTTTGTTTTCTAAAAGAAGACCTTGGTCTATGTCCCCTTGAGACTTGTGGAAATGAGAAAGCAAGAAAGGGAATTGATTACAACTAAAGGAATATAAAAAATTAGTGAGCACCTTCTATGGAAAAATGAACCCTTGATTTCCTCTCCATTATGTGGAGAGAAAAGTTTAAAGGCAAAACAGGTCTCAAAAAAAGGAAATCAAAGAAAATAACAACTACATTTTACCATTCTGGTTACGTTGGAGGAAGGCTCAAAAGGGACCATAACTAGGTATATTCCAAATTCTAACAATGTCCATCGTCATGGTAGTTCAAATCTCTCACTATCATAAAGCCTGAATAACCTTTTTTCTTCTTGGGGTTGAAGTGACTTGACCAATTCTTGAAGACTGGAAGAGGATGATATGGTCAAGTCTTAAGTGTTCTCCAGAAATATGAAATTTAACAGGATTATTTCCTTTTTTATTTTTAAACATTTATTTACTTTTGAGAGAGAGAGAGAGTGAGAGTGCTAGCAGGATAGGGGCAGAGAGAAAGGGAGACACAGAATCCGAAGCAGGCTCCAGGCTCTGAGTTGTCAACACAGAACCCAATGTGGGGCTCAAACTCAAGACCATGAGATCATGACCTAAGCCTAAGTCGAACGCTTAACCAATTGAGCCATCCAGGTGCCCCGACTTAATACTTTTAAATAATGGCTTTTATGGTGTCTAAATTTTTAAGTTACTATCATATATTAACCCAACATCAAACTTTGCACTTTTTTTCGCATATAAACTATAATTTTAAAGTGTGTTCACATACACATATGCAGACACACGCCTTGTTGGTTTCTAATTTAATTTTTTTACACAAAAAACATAGGTTCACTGTAAAAGTAATGAAATTACCAACTTTTACACATATTATAACTTATAGCAACAGAACTGAAGTCAGGTCTTACTTGAAAGCCTCTACATTTTTTTACTGACTATAAAATTCTCCTCAGGCATGATGACAATGATAATCCCACTCATAGTACTCTTTACTTTAGAAAGCATTTTTTTCATTTCCTTTATATCAGGTAATCACATCATCAGCTCTGTGAAGAAGGTAGGACAAACAT
Organism: Leopardus geoffroyi; assembly: GCF_018350155.1. Lineage (NCBI taxonomy): Eukaryota > Metazoa > Chordata > Mammalia > Carnivora > Felidae > Leopardus > Leopardus geoffroyi. The sequence continues at coordinate 99,425,742 of NC_059333.1, forward strand.
TTTTATTCCCATTTGACAGTGGAATGCTTTTGAGTACAAAAAGTACTATACAAATATAATGTGGTATTATCAGTGTCTGTGAAAAATAAACGAGTGGTAAACAATAGAAACACAATATTTCCCATACAATTCTTCCATTCCCTGCATCAAAACCCCATTGATTTTCATAAAGTGTCTAGGACTAGGTCGACAGTATGTATTTAGTGATGAAATACAACCTAATTTGATGGTAAAGTTGTCAAAAGAAAGAAATATACAAGTGCCAACATTTGCGCTAAAACTTCAGTTGTTAAAAAAGAAATGCTGCTTCAGGACACCAAGCCCCATTGCTTTAAAATACATTTTTATTTTCTACACAATGCAATCTTTTCGAATTCCTGAAGTTAAATGAAGCATAGATTGGGGACATCCACCATTCTCATCACAGCTGCTGCAACATCATGGAGCACATTGCAAGCTCAATGGGAAAGAAATTAACTGCCCATCTGTGCAGTATAAATTTTTTTGGCTTCTCATGCTTGATTAGTGAGAGAGTTTTAAAGCATATGATAATCCAACCATTTCACAGAGATTATGTGTGAAATCTGAAGATAAACAATAAGATATAAGATCTTTCCTTTACCTGGAATCTTCTAGAAGCAAATAGAACCTACTGCAAAAATAAGTTATATTACTGTAATTTACCAAAAATATTTGAGAGAATTAGTATCTTTGAATCAGATAGCTAAGGATTAAGGGCTTCAAAACTAGCATTTGATATACATTAGATATGGGCCTTTTAGGGGATAGGAGAAAAGTAATAGCTATAATATGGGAAGGAGATTAATATTTTTATGACAAAAAAATACAAATGCTGCCTTGGAATCAAATGATTTGCATATGACTTTGTTAGTCTACATTGAAGAATCACCAACAAAACATGGACATATTGTGTCCCAGCAAACAGAAAAGTCTTTGCAGATCAGTAGTCAACAGATATAATCAGTGGATTTATAATGGTGAATATACAAACAAATTAGTAGAAATTTTATTCTAATCATTAAAAAGCAGTATTCAATGTAATAAAATAATTTATGACCTAAAATGATAGAGATATTTTTACATTATTTATACTCCACACAGTGTAAAGTCTGAACAAGGACTAAAAAATGGTGAAGCAAATGTATAACACATTCATGCTGGATCAATATTTCTCATTTGTCATTTGTCTTCCTTGGCTCACTTCATGGGGCAGGAAGATAGAACTTTGGAAAATTCAAACAATGAGGAGAAGACTGACATTCTAAATCCAGAGATCACTCTTTACTTTGTCATAAATAGCAAAAAGGCAATATATTGAGCAAGATATTGCATACCACCCAGTCATAACCTGAAATATAATTCATTATTTAGGTAATTTTCAGACTTTCATGAAAAGAAAAATAAAAAGAATGCAAATAATAGCTCTTTCACTACAGTTAACATTCAAATTATCTCTAAACGTCAGCTTTTTCCCTCAACATTTTGAGGAAGAGATCTTAAAAGCAAATGAGGTGTAGCTTTGCTCTAACAGAAGCTAGGGTCATAGACTATGGGAAGAGAGAGAGGAATGAGGATAGGAATTTACTAGCCAGCCTGGGTAAACTTTGAATTTAATTTGGAAAGGTTGATTCATCAGTCAGTTTTTAAAGCAAAAATGCTCTTTAAAAATCAACCCAAATTCAGTGGTTTATTATAGCAAACATGTTTTTTCATGTTCACAGGTATGTGAATTGGAAGAAGCTTGGGTAATACCAGCTGGGCCACTGGATGGGCAAATGTGCCTCAGTCAGTGGTTACATTCAGCTTAGATCCAGTCTGTGGATGGGGCCCATGTCTGTGTTATGTGTATTTATCTTGCTTGGTTATGAGGCTACCTAAGGTATGTTCTCTAGAATAGCAGAAGTGAAAGGACGAGGTCATACTATACAAGCACATTTATACTTTCTGAAGACACTACAACCACCCATAATCTACTTGCCGAAGCAAGTCTTGGGGCCAATGTCCAAATCAGAGAAATAATAAAGTATACTGTGCTTTAATGATCAGAGGTGCTAAAGGCATTCAAAAATAGGAAGACTGCAGGAAACAAAGTCATACAACATACAATATACTACAGATTGGCACAGAGAATTCATGGGGGAAATATGTAACACACCCTTAAATAGCTCTTTGTTGCCTGCAGTGAAAATCACAGAGAAGGTAGAGAAATTGGTTCACTGGACAATTTGTTCTGTTATTAAAGTCCTAAAATTTGCATTGATCTTATTTTCAACACAAATAAATTACAAGTAAATATAGAGAATCTTTGAAGGAACTCTCCATCATAACTACCTGATGAGGAAGTGGTGATGTTACAGAATCTTAGCTAAACATGAAATATCTAGTAAGGATTATTTAGTTTTTGTTTTCAGTTTTACTCTGACTTTGATTTTTCATGTTTTGCTGCCAGCAGGAAATAAATGTATATGAAGGTGTCCAATCAGGAAAGCGAAATAAAATATCTGTAAGTATTAATAATTCCCTTTTAAGTTAATATTTCAGTTGCACTAAACATCACATATCCGTACTAAATAAATCAAATGTATAGGGAAAATTACAGACAAACTTATGTGTATAATCCAAACTTTCAGTTCATCATTATTCCCTATCATACTTTACTTAAGCACCTACTATGAGCCAGTCACTGTTTACTCCTGCAGATGCAAAGATAAATATGCCATATGTCCTGACTTGAAGAGTTAATTAGCGTTATTGGGCTCAGACTTCTTAGACCGTCTTTTCTAGCTCTAATGGTTGATGTATTTTTTTTCTCTTAAGAAAAATATTGGAGAATAATGAATAATACACTTGAATAGGTTTTAGGAATCTGGGTTTTAACTCTAATCTGTCTCTAATTACACATGCAACCTAAGCAAGTGACTAGAACAAACTGTACCTATTTCCGCTTCTATAGAGTGAGAACCATGGTATTTTCCCACACATTCATTATTAGGATTTCTCTGAAGTCCAAAATAGCAGTGAACATAATATCAAGTTAAACAAGACTATGAATATTACCCTTTAGTGTCTATATCTTATTAGTGATTCTTTGGTTACTTGACATGAAAATAATAAAATTTAACATTTACATTTTGCTTTTAATTTAGAAAGTATTTTTTCATAAGTTATTGTGGAACAATGGCTCAACAAGAATGCCTTTGTCCTAAGTCCAGGAACTTATGGATATATTTCCTTACATTAAAAAAAGAGACTTTCAAGGGAGAGTTATGATGGCAGAGGAGGAGTGGGACCTTGGAATTTCTTCAACCCTTGAACACAGCTAGATTAACATGAAACCATTTTGAACATCTAGGGAATCGATCTGAGGATTAAAACAACAATCTGCACAATTAAAGGGTGAGAATAAGACAGATATAAGATTTAGAGACATGAATTGGTGGAGAAAAGCCACGGTGCCATGGAGGGGAGGCAGCCCTCTTCACAGAGAGGAGAGAGACAGAGAAAGGGAAGGAAAAAGAGCAGTGTGTTGGGTTCACAGAAGAAAAACACTTCCTCAAAAACACTTACTGGGGAATCAAGAGGAATGAACTATTGTAAGTTTTATAAACAGTGGAGCTCCAATTCTGAGGTTTTGGAAGTTTGTGCCATTCTCCAGACTGGAGCTGGGTGGGCAGCAGTATTCCTGGGAAAAAGAATGGTGGAGGCCCGGGAGTGGACAGCAGGGTGTAGGGATCTCCTGAGTTGCAATGGGAGAGAATATTCCCCTTCCTGGAGTACATTTGGAAAGGGTATATTATCTCTCCAAGGACAAAAGACCCGGCACTATTGAGTGGCTATTCATTAGCAAGGGACAGAAGTCTAAGCAGAGGGCAGATAACCTGGTTGCTGCTTTTCACTGTACGTGATCAGAAACTCCAGGCACCTGTGTGGCCATGTGAATTTTTTCTGGGACAAAACAGCACCAGACATAGTGCCACAAGGCTCTCAAACAGAGGAGGGGAGGGGAGCCTGGGTGGCTTAGTTGGTTGAGCGTCCTATTTCGGCGCAAGTCATGATCTCACGGTTCGTGGGTTTGAGCCCCGTGTTGGGCTCTGTGCTGACAGCTCAGAGCCTGGAGACTGCTTCGGATTCTGTGGCTCCCTCTTTCTCTGCTCCTCCCCCATTCATGCTCTCTCTTTTTGTCTCTCAAAAATAAATTTTAAAAGTTAAAAACAAACAAACAAACAAACAAACAAACAAACAAACAGAGGAGGGGAGTGGGTCTGTGCCTTGCCAGGTCCTTTAAGATTTGGACTTTTGAATCCCAACCATGTGCCAGAGATAAAACACAGGAAAACTGTGGCACCAGATGTGATGGCCCAGGCAGACACAGTGAGGGCAGGGATCTGACAGGGGCCTGAGACACAAGGGAGAGGTTGTTTGTTTTTCTGTGAAGTCTTCCTGAATAACAGCAGGTGCTAGCTTCCCCCTCTGGGGACAAGAGACTGGGGTGATGCCCACCAGCATGGCGGGACTTCAGTGGGCAACATAGTGCCCCCATTGGAGGCTAGAGCCACCTACAACAAACCCCATTCCCCTGTGCCCTGCAGGGGCATCTTTCCTAGGACAGGTCTGACTGTGAGCCAGCACAGCGGGCATCTCCCCCAGAAGACCAACACAGGCCCCCAGCATGCACCAAGCGCCAAATGTACTGATCAAAGAGTGCTCCAAAGCAACAGCTTTGGTTCTGATGGAAATAGGACCAGGCTTTTTGTTTCTTTTTGTTTTGTTTTGTTTGTTTGTTTTTCCTTTGGAAACAGGCTTATAGGCTTTTTATCTTTGTTTTTTGTTTTGTTTTCTTTTGCTTTGTTTCCATCTCTCTTGTTTGAATCAGGGTTTTTTCGGTTTTTGTTTTTTAATCAGGCTTATTTTAACAAATCAAAGCACATCTAGTTAAAGGTCCAAACACTCCCACTGCAAGCAAGGAGTGGGAGGAAATCTGCAGAGGACTAAAGTTGGGGGAAAGAACAGCCAAGTCACAACAGCAGACAGAGTGCACATATCATACACCAGAAACATTTCCTGAAGCATCAGGCCCTGAACAGTGTATAACCCCTTCTTAATATAACATCATATTTAGGAGCAGAAAACATAACAAGTTTTCATCACACACACAAGAGAGAAACCTAGAAAAAAATGACAAGATGGAGGAATTGTCCCCCAAAAGATAGGGGTTCCTGTGTGGTTCAGTTGGCTAAGCGTCCAACTCTTGAATTTGACTCACATCATGATCTCATGGTTTGTGAGTTGAAGACCCATATCAGCCTCTGTGGTGACACTGTGGAGCCTGTTTGGGATTCATTCTCTCTTCCTCTTTCCATTCCTCCCTCACTTGTTCTCTCTCTCTGTCTCTCTCTCTCTCGAAATAAATAAATAGACTTAAAAAAAAAAAAGATCAAGAAGAAATCTCAGCCAGGTATTTGCTCAAAACAGATGTAAGCAATATATCTGAACAATGTGGTTTAGATTTGTATTTCCCTGATGAGGAGTGATGTTGAGCATCTTTTCATGTGTCTGTTGACCATCTGAGTGTCTTCTTTGGAAAAGTGTCTATTCATGTCTTCTGCCCATTTCTTCACTGGATTTTTTGTTTTTTTCGGGTGTTGACTTTGGTAAGTTCTTTTATAGATTTTGGATATTAACCAATTTATCTGATATGTCTTTTGCAAACATCTTTTCCCATCCCATTGGCGGTCTTTTAGTTTTGTTGACAATGTCTTTGCAGTGAAGAAGCTTTTTATCTTGATGTGGTCCCAATAGTTCATTTTTGCTTCTAATTCCCTTGCCTTTGGAGATGTGTTGAGCAAGAAAGTGCTGTGGCTGAGGTCAAAGAAGTTGTTACCTGCTTTCTCCCCCCAGAGTTTTGATAGTTTCTTGTCTCACATTTAGGTCTTTCATCCATTTTCAGTTTATGTTTTTGTATGGTGTAAGAAAGTGGTCTAGTTTCAATCTTCTGAGTGTTGCTGTCCAGTTCTCCCAGCATCTTTGCTAAAGAGACTGTCTTTTTTCCCTTGGATGCTCTTTCCTGCTTTGTCAAAGATTAGTTGGCCATACATTTGTGGGTCTAATTCTGGGTTCTCTATTCCGTTCCATTGGTCTATGTGTCTGTTTTTGTGCTAATACCATACTGTCTTGATGATTACATCTTTGTAGTAGAGGCTAAAATCCGGGATTGTAATACCTACCATTTTGGTTTTCTTTTTCAACATTACTTTGGCTATTCAGGGTCTTCTGTGGTTCCATATAAATTTTAGGATTGTTTGTTCTAGCTTTGAGAAGAATGCTGGTGCAATTTTGATTGGGATTGCATTGAATGTGTGGTTTGCTCTGGGTAGTATTGACATTTTAATAATATTTGCTTTGCCAATCCATGAGCATGGAATGTTTCTCGATTTTTTTATGTCTTCTTCAATTACTTTCATAAGTTTTCTATAGTTTTCAGTATATAGATCGTTTACATCTTTGGTTAGGTTTATTCCTAGATATTTTATGGTGGTTGGTGCAATTGTAAATGGGATCAATTTCTTGATTTCTCTTTCTGTTGCTTCATTATTAGTGTATAGAAATGCAGCCGATATCTGTACATTGACTTTGTACCCTGAGACTTTGGTAAATTCATGTATCATCTCTAGCAGCTTTTGGTGGAGTCTTTCAGGTTTTCCAGGTAGAATATCATGTCATCTGTGAAGATTGAAAGTTTGACTTCTTCTTTGCATATTGGATGCCTTTTATTTCATTTTGTTTTCTGATTGTTGATGCTAGAACTTCCAACACTATGTTAAACAACGGCGGTGAGAGTGGACATCCCTGTCATGTTTCTGATCTCAGGGGGAAAGCTCTCAGTTTTTCCCCATTGAGGATGATATTAGCTGGGGGCTTATCATATATGGCTTTTATGATGTTAAGTTATGTTCCTTCTATCCTGACTTTCTTGAGGGTTTTTATTAAGAAAGGATGTTGCATTTTGTCAAATGCTTTTTCTGCATCGATTGACAGGATCATATGGTTCTTATCTTTTCTTCTATTAATGTGATGTATCACATTGATTGGTTTGCAAATATTGAACCAGCCCTACAGCCCAGTAGTGAATCCCACTTGATCATGGTGAATAATTCTTTTAATATACTGTTTAATTCAATTTGCTAGTATCTTGTTGAGAATTTTTGCATCCATATTCATCAGGGATATTGGCCTGTAATTCTCGTTTTTAGTGGGGTCTCTGCTTTGGGAATCAAGGTAATGCTGGCTTCATAGAATGAGTCTGGAAGCTTCCCTTCTGTTTCTATTTTTTGGAGCAGCTTGAGAAGGATAGGTATTAACTCTGCTTTAAATATCTTGTAGAAGATGGCCAACAGACACATGAAAACATGCTCAACGTCACTCCTCATCAGGGAATGACAAATCAAAACACACTCAGATATCACCTCACGCCAGTCAGAGTGGCCAAAATGAACAAATCTGGAGACTATAGATGCTGGAGAGGATGTGGAGAAACAGGAACCCTCTTGCACTGTTGGTGAGAATGCAAACTGTTGCAGCCACTCTGGAAAACAGTGTGGAGTTTCCTCAAAAAATTAAAAATAGATCTACCCTATGACCCCGCAATAGCACTGCTGTTAATTTACCCAAGGGATACAGGAGTGCTGATGCAGGGGCACTTGTACCCCAATGTTTATAGCAGCACTTTCAACATAGCCAAGTTATGGAAAGAGCCTAAATGTCCATCAATTGATGAATTGATAAAGAAGATGTGGTTTATATATACAATGGAATACTACTTGGCAATGAGAAAGAATGAAATCTGGCCTTTTCCAGCAATGTGGGTGGAACTGGAGGGTATTATGCTAAGTGAAATAAGCCAGTCAGAGAAAGACGGATACCATATGTTTTCACTCATATGTGGATCCTGAGAAACTTAACAGAGAACCATGGGGGAGGGCAAGGGGGAAAAAAAAGTTGCAGAGAGGGAGGGAGGCAAACCATAAGAGACTCTTAAATACTGATAACAAACTAAGGGTTGATGGGGGTGAGAGAGAGGGGAAAGTGGGTGATGGGCATTGAGGAGGGCACCTGTTGGGATGAGCACTGGGTGTTGTATGGAAACCAATCTGACAATAAATTATATTTAAAAAATAAACTAATAACCAATGTTTTGATGAAAAAATAAAATAAAATAAATTAAGAAAAATGTCTGGTAGAATTCCCCTGGAAGCCATCTGGTGCAGGACTCTTATTTGTTGGGAGATTTTGATAACTGATTGAATTTTTCACTGGTTATGGGTGTGCTCAAATTTTCTACTTCTTCCCATTTGAGTTTTGGTAGTATTTGGGTGTCTAGGAATTTGTCCATTTCTTCCAGGTTGTCTAATTTATTGGCATATACATTTTATAGTACTCTTTGATAATTGTTTGTATTTCTGTGTTTGAGTTGTGATCTCCTCTCTTTCACTCATGATTTTATCCATTTGAGTTCTCTCTCTTCTTTTTGAGAAGTCTGAGTAGGGGTTTATCAATTTTATTTATTTTTTTCAAAAGACAAGCTCTTAGATTCATTGATCTGTTCTAACTTTTCTTTTCTTTTTTTTTTGATTCTATATTATTTCTGCTTTAATATTATTATTTCTCTTCTGCTGACCTTGGGGTTTCTTTGCTGTTCTGCTTCTAGTTCCTTTAGGTGTGTGGTTAGATTTTGTATTTGGGATTTTTCTTGTTTCTTAAGATAGGCCTAGATTGCAATGTATTTTCCTCTTAGGACTGCCTTTGCTGCATCCCAAAGGGTTTGGATTGTTGTGTTTTCATTTTCATTTGCTTCCATTCATTTTTAAATCTCTTCTTTAATTTCCTGGTTAACCTATTCACTCTTTAGTAGGATATTCTTTAACACCCATGCATTTGTAGGCTTTCCATATTTTTTCTTATGGTTGCTTTCAAGTTACATAGCATTGTGATCTGAAAATATACATAATATGATCTCAATTCTTTTATTTTTATTAAGGGCTTTTTGTGACCCAGTATGTGATCTATCTTGGAGAATGTTCCGTGTGCACTCGAGCAGAATGTTTATTCTGCTGCTTTTGAATGAATAGTTCTGAATATACACCTGTCAAGTCCATCTGGTCCAGTGTATCATTCAAGGCCATTGTTTCTTTATTGATTTTCTGCCCAGATGATCAGTCCATTTGTTTAAGTATTCAGCAATTGTGGTTATCTTATCAATATAATTGCTTATGTTTGTGATTCATTGATTTATACATTTGGGTTCTTTCAAAATGAGGGCATAAATAGTTACAATTGTTAATTCTTCTTGATGGATAAACCCCGTAATTATGATATAATGCCCTTCTTCATCTCTTGTTACAGACTTTAGTTTAAAATCTAATTTGTCTGATATAAGTATGGACAGCTTTCTTTTGACTTCCAGTAGCATGATAGATGGTTCTCCATCCCCTCACATTCAATCTGAAGGTGTTCTCAGGTCTAAAATGGGTCTCTTACAGACAGCAAATAGATGGGTCTTGTTTTTTACCAATTCTGATACCCTATGTTTTTTGATTGGGACGTTTAGTCCATTTACATTCAGCGTTATTATTGAAAGATATGGATTTAGTATCTGTGTTATCTGTAGGTTTCATGCTTATGGTGATGTCTCTGGTCCTTTATAGTTTTCAGCATTCCATTCACAGCGTTCCCCTTAGGATCTCTTGCAGGCAGGTTTAGTGGTCATTAACTCCTTCAGTTTTGATTGTTTGAGGAATCCTTTATCTCTCCTTCTATTCTGAATGACAGCCTTGCTGGATAAAGGCTTCTTGGCTGCATATTTTCCCTAATTAGCACATTGAATATTTCCTGCCACTCTCTTCTGGCCTATTAAGTTTCAGTGGACAGGTCTGCTACTACCATTTTGTGTTTACCCTTGTAGGTTAAGGCCCATTGTCCCTAGCTGCTTTCAGAATTCTCTCTTTATCTTAGTATTTTGCCAGTTTCACTATGATATGCCGTGGTGAAGACCTATTCTTGTATATCTGAAGGGAGTTCTCTGTGACTCCTGGATTTGGATGTCTGTTTCCTTCCCCAGATTAGGGAAGTTCTCAGCTATTATTTGTTCAAGTAAACCTTCTGCCCCTTTCTCTCTTTCTTCTTCTTCTGGAACTCCTATGATATGGACATTATTATGCTTCATTGAATCACCTAGCTCTCTAATTCTCCCCTCATGGTCTAATATTTTCTTATGTCCCTTTTTCTCAGCTTCATCATTTTCCATAATTTTATCTTCTATTTCACTTATTCTCCCCTCTGCTTCCTCCATCCTTGCTGTCACTGCATCCAGTTTATTTTGCACTTAATTTACAACATTTCTTAATTCATCATGACAATTTCCTAGTTCCTTATCTCTGTAGCAATAGATTCTCTGCTATCTTCTATGCTTTTTACAAGCCCATCGATTAATCTTATAATTATTGTTCTAAATTCTTGATCAGATATATTGTTTATATATGTTTTGAGCAATTCTCTAGCTGTCATTTCTTCCTGGAATTTCTTATGCGAATTCTCCTGTTTCATCATTTTGGCTAATTTTCTGTCCCTTATGTGTTTAAACAGCTTATTATGCATCCTGCACCTACAAACACTACTATATTAAAAAGGGGTGTCCAGGGCCTGGCCCCTCAGGAGGTGTTATTGAAGTGTGTTGAGTGTGTTGTGTGTTCTCTGTTGTTGTGACTCTGGTTGCTTTATCCCCCTACTTGTAGTGGTGGTTTGGACCTTCCATCAGGTGTGATTTGATTTGTTCATTGAAGTAACCCTGGAAAAAATTTTAAAAGGGGTGGTGGTGGAAGAAACTTTATCCCATACAAATAGAGAAATGACAAGGATGTGGAAAAAGAAAAGAAAAATTGACCAGACAGAGAATCAGAGAAACTATATGGCTTAACCCAGAGAGAGAGGAAAATAAAGAAGGAGATACAGAAGAGGTGTAAAAAGAATAGATTAAAATATCTGCCTAAGGGGCACCTGGGTGGCTCTGTTGCTTAAGCATGCAACTTCGGCTCAGGTCATGATCTCATAGCTTGTGAGTTCAGGTACTGGATCAGTCTCTGTGCTGACAGCTCAGAACCTGGAGCTTGCTTCAGATTCTGTGTCTCCCTCTCTCTCTCTCTGCCTGTCCCCTGCTCACACTCTTATCTCTGTCTCATTCGAAAATAAGTAAACATTAAAATTTTTTTTAAATGTCAGCTTAAACAAACCAACAACCTGAATAACCAGAATAGAGAAGGGAAGAAATAAGAGAAAGAAAGGAAGAGGAAAAAAAAAAAAAAAAAAAATATATATATATATATATATATATATATATATATATATATATATATATAGTAAGAATTGACCAAGAATCAAATCAGAAAATGCAAAACCTCTGGACTGATATCTGATGGTGCCTTGGAACTGGTGGCTGCCCTGGTCTGAAGGATGGGCTGTCTGATTCAGTCAGAACGAACTGTCTCATGTAGATACACAGTTACCAGGCACAGAGGGGTGTGGTTTGGTGTAGGTGAGTCCTGCCTACCCTGTGGGCCAGCTGTCCTGTTCCCTGAAGCCCCACCTTGTTGGTGATGGGGAGAAAAATGGTGATACCCCAGTCTCTTCTCTAGATCGCGTGTCCCAGACCACTCTATTCAGGCCTATCTCACAGTGCCCCATGGCACTGTTTCCCATACTTTCCTGGCACTCAGCTAGGATTCAAATCTCAATGTCTTAAAGGATCCTGCTCCTCAGGCCATGGTTCTGGGGTAGTGTCACTCCACCTAGCTGCCAAAGGCCTCTGGATGGTGGGTGCCTGCAGGGTCTTTTGTCATTGGAGCAGCTATATACCTTCTTCCCACGGCACTCAAGGGAGGGGACTACTGTCTCCAACTGCACCTCTGAGCTCACTACTGAGCCTTGGGCTGGCTCCCCCACCAGCTGTGTGAACAGGGCCACAGGTCCCATTCCAGAGAAAGCCCCACAATACTGGAACAAGTTAGAAATTGGTTCCTTATAGAAATTCGTTCTTTCTCCATTTTTTCCTGTTCCCCAGTCCATGGTTTTTCTCTTGTCCAAATATAATCCTACAGTTCCACAGCCTCTCTCTTCCTTTTGTCTCTCCACAGAGGGGGATCCCTCCCCTCTGTGCCTATGCTGACCATTTTAACTCTCCCAATTCATAATCATGCACCAATGGCTCATCAGATTGTCCCTGTGGACCCCTGGAGATATTTCTGTCACTTGTAGCCCGGATACCTAGAATTCCAAGTCTTCTGGACTCAATACTGCTGTGTTTGAGAGACAAGGGAACTTTGAGTCCCCTACTTCTCTGCCATGTTGACTCTCTTCTCTGTGCTAGTTTAAATGATATAAATTCAGCACTTCCCCAAAAAAGATAAATGCCAAGTAAATATGATTCCTAGCAATGAATTTTTGCAAATGTGGTATTTTAACTATTACATTATGTAAAGTTTAATTTATCGTCATGTTGTGTCACATGATTTTGCATAATTTCATTATAAATTTTAAATTTGTTTTATTTAAATAAATAAACAAATACATAAATAATAAAATACAAATTAAAGACATTTTCACAGCTGATTAAATTAAGAATTTTTAGATGGGGAGATTATTCTGGATTATCTAGGTAGACCCAATATAATCACAGAGTCCTCATAAAAGAGCCAAATGAAGAGAATTAAATGAGATGGAAACAGAGGTTAGTATGATGTGGCCACTAGCCAAGGAAATTGGTAGCCTCTAGAAGCTGGAAAAAAAAAGAATAGTTACTTTCCTAGAGGCTCAAACAAGAATCAGCCTTGCTGACACCTTGACTTTAGCATAGTGAGACTGACTTTGGACTTCTGACTTCCAGAACTAAAGATAATAAATTCGTGCTATCCTAAGTATAAAGAGAAAATGAGTAGTAATTTGTTTCAGCAGCAATAGGAAACTAACACACTTATATATTATCTTTTTATATTGTAATCATATTACCTAATCTCTTTATTGTCTTATCTCCTTATAAAATCATCCACTTATCTTCTTTCAATGTGAAAGTCAATGCTCTTAACTCAATATTATTTACCAGAAACATTATTTTTCCTTGAAGAGAAAACTGTTAGAAATTAGAAAAAGATAACAAATATTAATTAATTATCTATATATCAAATTTCCATGATACAAATAATATGAATTAATACATGTTCTTTTAAGTCTAGGAAGAATAGTAGAAATCATATTTTTAACTAAAACTAAAATATTTTCACATATAACTATAAGTTAATTTAGGATATATAAATAATATATAGAATTCTCTAGAATTTATACAAAATAACAATAGTAGACAAGCTTATCAGTAGTTCAAAGAAAATGAAACTAGAAAAATCATGTAATTAGCTTATAAACCAAATATTTAGCTTATAAACCAAAAAAATAAACTATAAACAGGTTATAAACTATTAAATGATTGATTCAAAAAATTATGAAAAACCTAACAATTGAAATAGAGCCAAGAAGATATACAGTCTGAAATAACAGAAACACACCTGGTAGGTGTGGCGGCCAAGTGGACTTGTGACTGGGCAAAAGTGATACATCTAAGAGCACAGGCAAAACAGAGAACATGTGGAAGTCAGCAAAAGAGAGAGAAAAAACACAAAAGAAGAGAAAGAGAAACAAATTATAGTGCAGTTAGATGGCAGACCACCTAACCAATGCTGGGATATAGATTGGGTAACTGGCCTAATAATATTTCCCATATGTAAACACTGTTGGAATTCAGAGCTACTAAAAGTCATTAATTATGGTTTTTCTAATATTTGGTTCTCTGAAAGGTAAAAGAAGTTTAAGGGTACCAATTGTTTTTCCCATATACTGACAAATAAAACAAATAAGAAAGCAGGAGTGATAAAATTCCCACAATGGCCATACCTATATATAAAAAAAAAACAACTGTGATTGTATAAACAGTGTGACTCAGACCTCATATTCTGCTAACTGTCTCAAGGAGGAAAAGAGATGAGGAGAAGTCAATATTTAAGTAAAGTAAAAAAAAAAAAATGAAAATAGCTCATTCAGAGTTTGGAAACACAATTGAGAGCACACATTCGGGAGCCCGCATTTAATATCACAAGGGCTTGATATGTGTTTTTATTATCCCATATGTTTATGATTTAAAAAAATGAAGGACAGAAGAAAATAATGAAAAGGAAAGGAGAAAGGGATGGAGAGAGGGCAAAAGTAAATAGGAGAAGAAAAAAATATTTAAACAATAATTTAAACAGCATTAAGGGAAAAATTATAAATGTACAGGTATGATAACAGTTGGATTTAACAAATCAAGAAGGAAGACTTCGTGGAATACTACATTATTATCTTCATTTTTTTAAGTAAGTTCTACGCTGGGTGTGGAGACCAATATGGGGCTTGAACTCATGACCCTGAGATCAAGACCTGAACTGAGATCGAGAATTGAACGCTCAACCAACTGAACCAACCAGATGCCCCTGCAATGCTTCATTATGATATGTTAGTTTGAAACTATTTTTAACGCGCATTGATGAGTTTCCTGTGCAATAAATATAAAAATGCCATAGAAAAGGTGTGATTCTAGGGACACCTGGATGGCTCAGTTGGTTAAGTGTCCAACTTCAGTCCAGGTCATGATCTCATAGTTCGTGAGTTCTAGCCCCACATCAAGCTCTCTGCTGTCAGCTCAGAGCCTGGAGCCTGCTTTGAATTCTGTGTCTCTCATGCTCACTTTGGCAGCACATATACTACAATTCTGTCTCCCTCTCTCTCTGCCTGTCCCCTGCTCATGCTCTGTCTCTCTCTCTCTCTCTCTCTCTCTCTCAAAAATAAATAAACATTAAATTTTTTAAAATAGATATAATTCTAGAAATTGGAATAGAAACTTGATGTGAAAGACCATCATATTAAACTGCTTTTTGGTTTTCAATACTAGGCTCTGTTTTTTTGTTTTTGTTTTTGTTTTGTTTCTATTTTTGTTTTTTGCCACCACTCTTATCTCTAATATAGATGTGTATGTAGGCAAGTCTAGAAGACTAGCAGACATGGGGTCTAGGCAAAAAATCTCAACTGTTTAAAAAGGCTACTCACACCACATCAACTAAAAGAAGGATAAAATTTAAATGATTATCTCAAAAAATATGATTATCTCAATAGATACGGAAAAAGCATTTAGCAAACTTTAACATCCATTCATGATAAAAAAAAAAACCTTCAACAAAGTGAGTTTAGAAGGAATATACTTCAACAATAACAACAACAACAAAACTAAAGGATGCAGCTACGGACATGTTGTTGAAAAAGTTGTCCTTGGGGCGCCCGGGTGGCTCAGGCAGTTTAGCATCTGGCTCTTGTCTCCACTAGGGTCTAGATCTCACTGTTTGTGAGAGGAAGCCCTGCATTGAACTCAGAGCTGACAACACAGAACTTCCTTGGGATTCTTTCTGCCCCTCTCCTACTTGTACTCTCTCTCTCTCTCAAAAAAAAAAAAAAAAATGTTGTCCTTGAAGGCATTATCTTTGTATGTATGAGAAGCCTCAGCTAGTAATGAAATGTGATATTTTATTCAAATTTTCAACCTAGAAATTGGATAAGGGGTCTGGGGATTTGGCATACTGAGGACAAAATTTTGGGACATTGTCACTTCATGTTACCATAGGGTTAATTGAAAGCCAGCAAGGCCTTGGCATTGCTGGATGAAGAACTGAACTGCTTAGATTTGAATTCTGAATTATATCTTCTCCTTTAAACTTTTGGCAAGAATGTTAAACTTTATGTATTTTATACTCTCATCTGTAAAGTGGAGATAACAATGATAGTTTGTACATTTTTTTTCATCATTGCATCAGCTAATACAAATTAAAAATCTTAGCGCAGCCCATAGCACCTCGTATGAAATAGATGTTAGCAGTGCTTACTTTAGCCTTCAATATACCAGTGATGCCTGAGCAGAACATGTGGCATGAGTAAGTAACTTGGTTTAAAACTTCACTATGGCTCATAAAGCAGCTAAAACAAAGATTAAGAGTTTCTTTACAATGAAACTTTCTTCAGGGTGCAGGGTAATGTCAAGTTCATGGGTACAAGGGGGACCTGAACATATGGTCCAGCCACTAAGCTTCATGAAGAGAAGATCTTGTTACATTTTTGGGTTGATCATATTTGCTGGGTCCAGGAGCATGTTTTCCAGCATGATGTGAGTGCCCAGATGAGTGGTTTGGATCTTCAGCAATTTAATTATTTTTACCTTAATATTCTGTAGATTACTGAACAACTGTATAATGTCCTAGTTCCTGTTCTTGGATATATTTATGTAGAACCTGTGTAATTCTCTATTTCACTCCATCTCAAGTGTATAAGCAGGTGTATAATGATTAAAAATTAAAACTCATTTTTCTGATTTTATACAGAGCACCTGTGTAGACAAAATCACTCCATTTGACATGATTGAGTGCAATGTCTGTCTTATGGGAAAGCATTCTCTATTTAAATTTTATTCTTTACAGGGTCAATATCCATTAGAGTCAAGCTTCCACTAAATGTTCAATAACTGCTAGTTAGTGATCTTGATGATGAAGAATACACTTTTAAATTTGTTAACTTAAGAGACTATTTATTATTATGCCATATAACTGTCTAGGACTATTATTCCAAACATAATGGATGGGATGGGTCATGAGACTATTTTATGTTCTCAGGTTCATTCTAACTCAAATAATTGTTTTTAAAACCACACCTCTAACTACCTATAATATATAATCATCATCATTCCTTCCTGTGACAGATTAAAGCAGCTTGCAAGTTATAAAACTGATTTAATTCTGGGTAGTAAATGCCTTTCCTCAAAATTTAAACACCTTGTTCTTTTTTTATATCAAGGATATTTCTTGGTGATAAATATTACCTTGTTGCTGGAGCCTTTTGCAGTTTGATTTTTTTGTAAACTCAGTATTTTTCTAAATTTTCTATTATTCACAAGAGAATTCAGAATTGCTCTTCTTTCAATAGCTACCGGATGATTGGTTGTTTTCTCTCTTGGGACATGAAAATGTATAAGAGAAGCCACTCCTATGAAAAGTTGTATCAAGAGAGAATGCTAAAGCTATGTGGTAGATTCCACTAACAAGTGAAACAAAACAAACAAAAGAAAAAAAAATAGATGCCTTGAGGGCAATCCTATTTTGCATGTAAGTTTTGTACCCTGATTCAATGTTATGATACTTATTGTTGTTGTTCTCCCATTCTTTCTCCCTTTTATAAATAAAATTCAACCTACCAATCCTTACATTTATTTATTTATTTGGTTTGGGTCTGGTGGTGACTGTTGGTTGAATCAGATATTTGATTTCAACAATAATAATGAATGTAGTTCTACTCTTACTGGTAAGAGTACTTGATACTTCCCTTGGTCCTGCATAAAATACATTCTGAAGAAAACATACTTCATCCTTGAAGCATAACAATGATATTTGAGAAATTTGAAGGCCATGGATAATATCTTAATAAACAATTTCAAAACACAATTTATAGTTGCAAAGCACTTTCACATATTACATTTTTGCCCAGATTTTATAAATTGGGATATTGCGGCCCAAAATGATAAACTGACTTGCTATTTGTCAAGGAGTAATTGCTAGATCTATTACTTAAATGCAAATATTCTGATTCCAAGTATTGCTATATCTCTAAAAATCTAACATATATGTAAATACAAAATAATATAACTATCACAGCTTATGATTTGGAATGTTATAATAAACTATAAAAGCACATATATTTATGGTGTATCAAACAATCTAAAGGTATACCAGACACTCTAATACTAGAAGCTGTAGTGTTTGAGTCTTTATGAATTAACTTTAACCAGTGAACCTTCTTTAATTTTTTAAATTTTTTAATGTTCATTTATTTTTGAGAGAGACAGAGCACAAATGGTTGATGGGCAGAGAGCGAGGGAGACACAGAATCTGAAGCAGGATCCAGGCTCTGAGCTGTCAGCACAGAGCCTGATGTGGGGCTCGAATCCACAAGCCGTGAGATCATGACCTGAGCAGAAGTCAGATGCTTAACCGACTGAGCCACCCAGGTGCCCTGAAGCTTCTTTAATTTTGAAGAAATAAGATCAATGTATTCATTCTTTCTTCATTCAGAATCTTTGAAATAATTTAAAATATATCTCCATGTAATCACTGAGCAGCTCTTTATGTATGATAAACAGCAAAAATTGTACAAAAATTTGCTTAATTCAAAAAATTTAGTTTTAAGTATTGTATATTTGCCTATATAATTTTGTTTCAGACATTAACTGGAGTGTGTTTATTCTGTATGTTTTGCCTTTTTCCCTCTAACTTCAGCAATTTGATTCAGATAAAAATATTAGGAGACTTGCTGTTCTACATATTACAATATCTCTGTGCACTGATATCTGTACTAAAGATCACAGTGTGAATAAAACATAGCTTTGTTCCTCATCATGTTGATTGCCCAATGGGGAGGGCATGTGTAGTCAGATTATTTCAATATCTAAGTTTGACAGTTGCCCAGAACACTATAAAATCACAGAGGACAAGCATTAAATGTAGTTGTCAGCTAGAAAAATAATACTTATACTTGTATTACTTGGTGTAATTCTTTTTAAAACATTTGCTCATTTTACATTAAAAACATGTTGCAAAATGTCTCTTTCTTTAACTTCAATAATTATGTGCTGATGGAACACATTCCCTGAATCTCAGGCTTTGTTTCGGCAACAATCCAGGAGAACTACTATAGATTTCATGCCTCCATGGCCACCTTTATCCCTTAATCTTGCCTTCTTTCTATGTAAAACAGGAATCTGAGGAAAGTAAATCATGGTTCTTTATTCCTGCAGCCCTTGTGCTAAACTGGTCCCTTGGAAAGAAGTTAAACTTCATGTTATGCAAATGGTCAAACCCTTTGAAGCTATTACAACTCTAATCTACCCACTCAAATTGGGTCAGGTAAACCCATACATCATTTACTATACTGCTATGTAACTGTTAAATTTCTAGTCTGCATCCCCAAGATCCTGTCAGCTCCTCAAAAACAGAGATATTCTTATGTATTTTTCTAGTCATTGAATCTGGCTTTGTTACTAGCATATTGTTCAGTATCTTCAATAAATAAATGTTGAATTAATTGAGACAAGATTGGAATCCAGCTCTTGAAACTGAAAGGATACCAATAGTGTTGGGTCCTAAATTCTGTATCCTGAAAAGAAGAAGGGAAAAGAGGTTTCCCAATGTAATACCAGGTAGCTGCTTAAAATAGATCCAACTCATTTAAAAAGGATTCCTTACTTATTTTGGGACTTATTTTGACTTTTGGAAACATTTGATTCACTTTAGTTATTCAAGGCTGTATCTCTGGTACATGTCAATGAGTTGGAATCCACAGGGGGCAGATCTGTACATCATAGGAACTGATGGCACAGGTGCAGAAGAAAGAGGATATAAAAAAAGAGAGCAGGTGATTACTCGTATCTTGTCCATCGTCAAAAACCACATCCTATGAAAAGCACACTGGACTAAAGAACTGGACTACAGCTTGCCTATGCTACTAAGCACAAGAAGAACATTGATCTAGTTAAATAAATTAACATGCTTGCTATACCAGTATTTTTTGTTCATGTTGGCATAATCTATCTTATTTCCATCCTTTTTTTTTTTTTTTTTTTTTTTTTCAGTATTCCTGGGCCCTCATATTACAGGTTTCTCTTAAAAGCAGCATGGATACTTTTGTTCTACAGAAAAGTCAATTTTTATCTTTCCTCTTTCTTTATTGAAAGTTAGCAGCCTACATCAGATCTGATAATGAAACATGGTATAATATGCAAATGTTTGATTTCATTATTTAAAACTTTTAAAGTTAAGTGGTAACTATATGAGTCTCAATATAGTTAAATTCTCATTGGCATGTGCTTCTACACTTTAATTACAGAATGGTGTAATCAGTTGCTTCCTGATAAAAATGAAGAGGTTGGTTAGAGTGAAACTAGCTAATAGTCTCATTTAATTAAAGGACACTATTCTCATAACAACCCTTTTTATAAGAACATCAATAATGTGCTCACAAAAATCATGCTGAGTCCATTACTCTCCAGAAAATTGATTCTCATAGCTAATATTTGTGGATGGTAAAACAGAATATTTTGTAATATGAAAGTCAGTTTCTGCAAATTCTTTATTTTCCATTTAGTGGTAATGCATTAATTATCATTACTAATATATTTTAAGTAAGATTCACATACATGAATGCATATTCACTTAAAATGAGTTACTTTTAGAAATATATCTCTCTATATATGTATATGATTAGCATGATTCTTAAGAAATATTGTTAGAATTGTTTTTTTTTCTTTTTAATAAGTTGAGGATGCTAGGAACTTCTTCACATCTCAGATAGTAAATGGAATAATTTTCTTATTATTTCCTTCTTTTTTATTCTCTTTTAGTCCTCACTGGCCAAAACAACTGGGATATTTTGGGAGCCACACAGAAATGGACAATAAGGCAACATGGAATGGCACACATTCCCTCAATATACCATGTGTTTCTCATGGTTGGTGCCATTACAGAAATGCTGAAAGAATTATCTAGAAAGCACCTGGTTGAGGCTATAATTAACATTTGTTTGGTATTCTGATATTTACAATATTTTAAAATTCTTTGGAGTTAAACTGATTTTCAAAATTTTGTTTGTAAGGCATTTTTAGTAAATCTAGGGGTTCAGAGATTAACCATATCAATTCTTCATGATTTGCCACTGGTGCTCATGTGATGCGTGCTTTACATTCTCCCATCGTCATCAATGGCATATCAATAGGGTGAGACAGTCTGCCAGGTTCGGGCAATAAGAGAATGCCTTTTATGTGCTGGCTACTCTAAGCAAAACCAATGACAAAGTTTTCTTCTGAACATGATACTGGCCAAATATGGGACAATTGGGGCACCAAATTGAAAAAAATAAAAAGTTAGGCACATCTGTACTGATGATGAATGCTTAAATTAATATAAGAGAATGGAAGCCTCTTGCTTATGGTAGAATGATGAGTACTATTTGGAACAGTGGAGAAAGTGTCTGGAGTGGGGAAATTTATCATATGTTAACCATCACAGGAAAGACTGGATTGAATAAAACATTAGTGGATACCAAATCTACTTGTTATTATGATTAGTAGTGGGATGTTTGTATGGTATTAAACTGTCTTCCTAATTATTTCTTGGATTCATCCATGATAAATTCTCATATACAAAGAATTTTCTACATTATTCCTGCTTCTGAAATGTTTGTAGTCTTGCAAAGATGTGAATATGACATATAGCTCTCCCTGTATTTCTGAGCTAAAGCTGAGAATGATAAGCACTCGCTGTGTCTGGTTTCCTTGTTAAGACTCATCCACGCAGTTATCAGATAACATTTTCATTCATTGTTATTGCTGAGTATACTATAATCCATGCTGGTGATGAACTTTTTTGTTGTTTGTAGCTTGTATGTATAATACATAAGACATTTATGAACTTTCTACTGGATTTGAAGTAGCATTTTTAATTCTGATTTTTCATTTTCCTAATGATTAATGATCTTGGAGTCTACATATGCTTATATCCTATTTGTGCATCTATTTATATGAAATGACTCAGTCATTTGCCCATATATTTAGAAATGGGGAGTGACTTTGGCTTTAAGAGCTTCTTATGTAGTCTGCGGGGCACCTGGGTGGTTCAGTCTATTACGCATCAGACTCTTGATTTAGGCTCGGGTTGTAATCTCATGGTTCATGAGTTCAAGCCCCAACTTGAGCCCACGTTGAGCTCTGTGCTGACAGTGTGGAGCCTGCTTGGGATTCTCTCTCTTTCTCCTCTCTCTCTCTCTCTCTCTCTTTCTCTCTCTCTCCCCTCCTCCTCTCTCTCCCTCTCTCTCTCTCCCTCTCTCACTCTCTCTCTTTCACTCTCTCTCTCTCCTTCTTTCCAAGAATAAATAAATATATATTTTTTTAAAAAAGAGTTTCTTATGTAGTCTGGATTCTAGTCCAGCTATAAATAAACTTTATCTCCGTAGATATCTAAACTTTTTTTCTCCTTTATTATGGCCACTTGTTGACTTATATCGATTATTTTTGAATAATATTCGACCTTCTTCTTTGGATACACCTAACTTGTTCTTATTATATTTTAAATAAATTACTGGGAACAAGTTGCTAATATATTCCCTATGATATTAATTACGTATTTGAGGGAAAGTGTGTCCCTGAATATTTTTTCCTGCAATGCTGTGATCAATTATGAGTGTCAGATTAAAACAGTGTTGCAAAAGTATTTGAAAATTATTTCAACATTTTATATTTTCTCTAAGGGTTGGTATATAAATGTTATTTATTTCCTAAAAACTGTTAGAATTATCTGGTGAAGATGTCCAAGTTCAGAATTATTTTTATGAGTAATTTGATTTACATATTCAGTTTTTTAAAGCTATATACTTATTCTTAGTTTTCTCTTAAACTAAAATAATAACTTTATGAACATAAAGTTGTTAATATCTTTAATAATTTTTTAATGTTTGTAGGATCTGTATTGCTAACTCTTTTTTATTTCTGATATCAAAAATATGTGTGTTCCCTTGTTAAATTTTATTATTCTGTCTTGGTATTTACCAGTTATATAACACTGTTATTATCTATATTATATATTTAATATATATTAAGCTTATTTATTTATTTTGAGAGAAAGAGAACGCTTGTTCTCCTTATTAAAATATTTTTACCATTTATGAAATAAGGCAAAATGCCTTTATATAACATTTCAAATCTTGCTATATGGCTCCACTTCTACTTCCAGGCTCCTCTCTCACTGGAAACCTAAATTTTTTCTTGGCTCAATCTATGACAGACTCCAATACACTGAGAATTTCCTGCATTCTTCCTACTTATTGAAGTTGTACCTTGGCTCAAACTAGAATACTCTGATACTTAAAGCTGTGAAATTTTTCCTGTCCAGAAAATAAGAAGGTGTGAACAGACAAACAAAAAATGATGAAGGTCTGCCAAAATGTCAATGGGGTACAGAAACCAATATGAAAGTCTTCTCAGTGGCCAAAGTTGGAACAATGTAAATAAGTAATATTTCATTAAAACTTAAAGTATAAAATATAAAATCCCCAAGTGCAACTCATATAAATAAATGCAGAGGATAGCTAAATCTCTCATGGAGAATTCTGAATTACCTATGTAGATACTTCACCTTCAAAGACATTGTACTTAACTTCCATCCCTTTTTAAGTATGAGCTGCCATATGTGAATTCCTTCCAAATAGTATAGTATGGAAATGAGAGGGACATGGGTAAAGTAATTTTCAAGTGGGTAAACCTAACAAACACTACCTCAACAATATGATATGATGTGATGAGAATGACACTTTACCTCTGGTTTTCCTACTAAAAACTCATAACCTTAGTTTACTATGAGAAAAACATTGAGAAAACTCAAGTTTAGAGTATGTGACCACTACTCATCAGAACTGTCAAAGTCATGAAAAATAAGGAAAGTTTAAGAAACTCACAGTCCAGAGAAGGCTTAAGGAGACATGATGGCTAAATATAATGTGGTATCCTTGATGGGCTCCTGTAACAAGAAACACACATTGAGGGAAATTGATAAAATCTAAAAAAATATGGAATTCACTTAATAATAATAATAATACTAATATATCAACATTAGAGGATAAATTGTGACAAATGTAACATAGTGAGGTAGGATTATAACAATAGACTTGTATATAGGGTACAGAAGAACTCTCCATCCTATTTATGCAAATCTTCTGTAAATCTAAACTCTTCTAAAATAAAAACTTCATTTGTCAAAAAAAGTGTCCATTAAAATTACCACAACTTTATTTCCTAATTATTTTATTAAAAGGTAAAAGGATTACAGGAATATGAAAGCATTTGAATTACATGTTGTATGACTGGAGCCATTGAAGTTTCCAATGAGGAAAATGACATCATCTGACATACATTTTAATAAAACAATTTGTTAGTTTATTTATTTTTCAGACAGAGAGAGAGAGAGTGAGCGAGCAGGGGAGGGGCAATGAGAGAGAATCCCAAGCAATTTCCACTGTAAGCAGGGAGCCCAACATGGAGCTCAGTCATAGGAACTGCAAGATCATGACCTGAGCCGAAATCAAGAGTCAGACGCTTTTAATCCAACAATTTTTTATCCATTCATCAGTTGATGGACATTTAGGCTCTTTCCATAATTTGGCTATTGTTGAGAGTGCTGCTATAAACATTGGGGTACAAGTAAGCCATACAGAGAAAGACAGATACCATATGGTTTCAGTCTTATGTGGATCCTGAGAAACTTAACAGAAACCCATGGGGGAGGGGAAGGAAAAAAAAAAAAAAGAGGTTAGAGTGGAAGAGAGCCAAAGCATAAGAGACTCTTAAAAACTGAGAACAAACTGAGGGTTGATGAGGGGTGGGAGGGAGCGGAGGGTGGGTGATGGGTATTGAGGAGGGCACCTTTTGGGATGAGCACTGGGTGTTGTATGGAAACCAATTTGACAATAAACTTCATATATTTAAAAAAAAATTAAAAAAAAAAACAAAAACAAAAACAATTTTTAAAGGTCAGTTTCCATATTTAGCTTCCTAGATTTCTCTGGACAAACTGAAACATTTACTTTTGTTGCATTTATTCATTCCCTGTGCCTCCACTTTGTAGCTGTTTAATTCAGTTCACTTATTTAATTCAATTTATTTATATTTTACTTGAATTTATTCTTTCCATACATGCATTTGCTGTACTATGTGTTGGACATAAAAAGAGTGAATATTATGATCACTGACCTCAAATATCTTATGGATTAATATAAAAGTAGGAAATTAATATTGTACAATAGACTAAAAATCCAGAGAGTTACAGAATACACAATAATAGTATAGAAGAAGGAAATTTTTTTCAGAGGCAGTGGTTTTTAGTCTGAGATTAAGATGCTCATAGTAGTTTACCAGTTGAATAAATGGAATTAGTATTTTTGTTTCTTTTACTTCAAAAGTAATAACAGGCTTCAATATTTTTTCCTGTTCACAAATAATACGTCTTTATTATAGAACATTAAATATAAACACCTATGAAAAGCTGGTAACTATGTCAACAATATATAAACATTTTGTATTGAATCATGCATTTCTAATAGTGCTCTATGAATATATTTGCATTTTTACCAAAATGAGTCATAACATATATACAGGTTTACTGTTTTTTAATCAGTTTTCACATTTAATATATTGTGAGCATTTTCATGCCGTTAAAAAATATCCAAGATAAGAGAATATTGGCAAAGGCAATGCTATGAGGAGAAGCATAAAGATACATCTTAGCATGGTTTATTATGAAAATTACAACGAATTAAGTACAACTAGTTAAGGCAAGGCTCAGGCAAAAAATAGGAGTAAATGATATGAAACTGGAGAGATTGCCATGGTCACAAAACAATTAACCTTTATCACCAAAATATTCAAACTTTTAAGCCAAAATAATAAACTTTTTAGCAATGAACAATCATTGGATAATTTAGACTATAAAAGTAACACATGACCATGTTATTATAGGTCTTCTTGTACTATACTGCAATTAGATAATATTAAGTTATAAATGTAAATAGTCAATAATGCATAATTGCTGATCATGAAACATTACATTCCCCAACCCACTGGATTCTGGGTAGAGAATATACATATATAATTGTCACATTACAACTGTAAAATGCTTTATATTTAGTAAGTGCTCAATATATATGAACTGGCATCAAAATGAAATAAAGACCAACACTTCCAATAAAAAGTTACCTTATCTGAATCTTGATGTCTGATTATAGAAATATAAATAATCTTCTGTCAACTTTTGGCCTTTAGCCACCTTAATATGCTTTAGTTTACATTTTCATTAATGTTACTTTTTTTAACAAGCCATACAAACAAAACTATACAATAGATTGCTTCTTTCATTAACCTTCAATGGATCCAGAAAACTACTTGGCATAATAGACAGTTTGAAGAATTTGGAAGAATAACTATATTTAAAACAATGAGATTCAAAAATCTTCACAGTGAAAACATCTATGAACAATGTTAAATAGAAACCGATGGTGCCAGTTGGAATACAAACTTTCACTTGGAAACTCTCCATCTTTTCACACCAAAAACTGAAATATTATATTTAGGCTGTGTTCATAGAAGTTTACATGAAATTGCTCAGTAAATTATGGTATAGGCTAAGCTAGCATATCTCAGGTTTTTACACAGAACACTAGTCCAATAAGAAGAAGGAATGTTCCATTTAATCACTGTTTTCTAACTAATGTTTAGTTTTCCTGTCTTTACAGCACAGTGAAGACTGAATATCCTATCTCCCTGGAGTTTGGTGAATTAGAACTTGTTCTGGCAATTAGTTATGAATAGAATTAATCAGAAAAATTAAAAGCAAAGGTGAAACATTCCTATATCCTTTCTCTCTAGAATGGAGGCAAGTCTCTAGAGTCAGTACGAGCCCTTAGTGACATGAAAGAGAACTAAATCTTTGTTGTATTCAGCCACTGATACTGTAGAGTTGTTGTCATAGCATTCTCTATTCTTCTTGATTTATAAAGGGATTACTACCTAGAAAAAAAAAATGTTTTGACAAAGGATGAAGGGGGGAGTAATTAAAAAATAAACTGCTATGGGAGTTGTAAAGATGTAATCCATATTATACTGTTGTAACACATTTAGCATAAAGTTTACATGTGATATACTAGAAGAAAGTTTCATTTTGATAAAATCTTTGTTGTGATGGGTGCCTGGGTGGCTCAGTCAATTAAGCATCTGACTTTGGCTCAGGTTATGATCTCACAGTTTATGAGTTCAAGCCCAATGTCAGGCTCTGTGCTCTTAGCACAGAGCCTGGTGTCTGCTTGGGATTCTATGTCTCCTTCACTCTCTGCCCTCCCCTGCTCACGCTCTCTCTCTCTTTCTCAAAAGTAAACATTAAAAAAACATTAAAAAATCTTTGTTGAGATAACATATAAGATAGAAACCATATATAACTAATTTGTTATTCTAGGGAAGATTCTGAAGGATCAAAATATTAATAACATTTGTTGAAGTTGGCTTCAACTTAGCAAGTTGAAGTTGACTTAGCAAGATTTTAGAAGAATTTGATAAGCTCAGAAAAGAACTGTCCTGTTAGCAATGAGTAAATAATAAATTTGGAGGGATCAACTCAAGCTCAAGCATAAATAATTGAGAAATGTTTTGAATAACTATAAGCTATTCAAGTTCAGACCTACCCAACATCAAGTTGAGGCTATGGCTTGCAGTGCTCTTTTATAGGATTTTTATGGTTTCGGGTCTCACAGTTAGCCATCGTAAAGCCAGACTTTTTATCTAATAATAGCTTGAATCTGAATAAGTTAAACTGTCTCAGAGTAAAGATACATTAAAGGGTATGGTATACAGTTGAATCTTTCAAACAAGCAATAGGCATTAAAGATTCTCTACACTCTTGTACTTTTTCTGCTCCAGCCTAAAATCAACTACTACTTAAAGGAACTCTGTTTCTATAGGCAGATAAAGTAAGGGGTCCTTGGAAAAAGAAAGATGTGACATAGCTTTCTTAACATAGGATAGGTCCTTTTATGTCCCTCAGCTATTTTGTGATATATGTATGACTGGCACTACTTGTCCAAGCACATTTCTTGCAGAACATTCTGGGATATGTTAAAATTGCGGAAAAATAGACCTTAGTATAGTTAATAATATTTAAGGGGGAAAAAAGAATGTAAAAGCAGCCAGTACCAACCTAGGAGATAGTCTAACTATATCAGAAACAATAAATCAAGTTAAAACTCCCAGTCCTGTTTCAAAAGTAAAGATCAACTTAACACACATTCTTGAGTTATTGCAGGATTTTAACCCTTTTGATTTCTCATTATGCTATATGACTATTACTGGATAGAAATGCAATTGATTTTGTATCCTGTCACCTTACTGACAGTTCTAATATTTTTGTTTTTGTGTTTTTGTGTTTTTCTTTTGTAGAGTCTTTAGGTTTTCTATATATAGTATTATGTCACCTGCAAATAGTCTAAGTTTTACTTCTTCCTTACTAATTTGGATGCTTTTTTTTCTCTTTTTCTTGTCTGATTGCTGTGACTAGGACTTCCAGTACTATGTTGAATAAAAGTGGTGAAAATGTGGATCCTTGTCTCATTCCTGATCTTAGGGTAAAGCTCTCAGTTTTTTCACCATTGAGGATGATATCAGCTGTGGGTTTTTCATATATCACTTTTATTATGTTGAGGTACACTCACTCTAAACCTACTTTGTGAGAGTTGTTATCATAAATGGATGTTGTACTTTGTTAAATGTTTTTTTCTGCATCTATTGAAAAGATAATATGGTTTTTATCATTTCTCTTATTAATTTTTTTTTTTAGAGAGAGAGAGTGAACAGGGGAGAGGGATAGAGGGAGAGAGAAAGAGAATCTCAAACAGGCTCCAGGATCAGCACAGAACCTTATGTGGGGCTCCATCCCACAACCTAGGGATCATGACCTCAGCAGAAATCAAGAGTCAAATGTTCAACTGACTGAGTCACCCCTCATTTCTCTTGTTGATGTAAATGTGTCACATTGATTGATTTGTGAATATTGAACCATCATTTCATTCGAGGAATAAATCCCACTTGATCATAGTGAATGATTTTTTTAAATGTATTGTTGGATTCAATTTGCTAATATTTTATAGAGGATTTTTGCATCTATGTTCATCAGAGACATTGACTTATAGTTCTCTTTCTTGTAGTGTATTTATCCGATTTTGGTATCAGTATAATGCTGGCCTTGTAGAAATAATTAGGAAGCTTTCCTTCCTCATATATTTTGGAATAGTTTGAGAATAGGTACTAACTCTTATTTAAATGTTTGGTAGAATTCACCTGTGAATCTGTCTCATCCTGAACTTTTATTTGTTGGGAGTGTTTTTTTAATACCTGATTCAATTTCCTTGTTGGTAATTGGTCTGTTCAAATTTTCTATTTCTTCCTGAATCAATTGAAGAAGTTATAGTTTCTAGGAATTTATCTATTCTAGGTTGTGCAATGTGTTGACATCTAACTTTTTATAATATCTTTTTATAATCCTTTGTAATTTTGTGATGTAGGTGGTTATTTATCCTCTTTCATATCTTATTTTAAGGGAAAATCTCTCTCTCTCTCTCTTTTGATGAGTCTGGATAAAGGTTTATCAATATTGGTGATCTTTTCAAAACTAACTCCTCGTTTCTTTGATCTGTTGTTTTTGTTTGTTTCTATTTTATTTCTGGTCTAATCCATTCCATTTATCAAGATATACAGTATGGTACTTGCACAAAATAGACACATAGATTAATGGGACAGAGGAGAGAACCCAGAAACAAACCCATGATTATATGACTAACCCATGATTAATCTTCAACAAAGGAGGCAAGAATATGCAATGGGAAAAAGACAGTCTTTTCAACAAATGGTGTTGGGAAAACTGGACAGCTACGTACAACTAAACTACTTCCTTACACCATATACAAAAAGAAAATCAAAATGGAATGAAGAACTAAATGTGAGACCTGAAGCCATAAAAATCCTAGAAGAGGGCACAGCAATTTCTCTGACATCAGCCATAGCAACATTTGTTTAGATATGTCTCCTTAGGCAAGCGAAACAAAAGCAAAAATAAACTATTGGGACTATATCAAATGAAAAGCTTTTGCACAAAAGGAAACAATCAAAACAAAAAGATAACTACTGAGTGGGAGAAGATATTTTCAAGTGACATTATCTGATAAAGGGTTAGTATTAAAAATATATAAAGAACTTACACAACTCAACAGCAAAAAAAAAAAAAAAAACAACAACAAACAAAAAACAAAAAACAAACAAAAAAACACAAATAACCCAATTGAGAAATGGGCAGAAGACATGAACAGACATTTCTCCAAAGAAGGGATATAGACAGCCAACAGTCACATGAAAAGACGTTCAACATCACTCATCAGCAGGGAAATCAAATCAAAACCACAATGAGATATCACTTCACACGTGTAAGAATGGTTAAAATCAAACCCACAAGAAACAACAAGTGTTGACAAGGATGTGGAGAAAAGAGAACCGTCATGCACTGTTAATTGGAATGTAAATTGGTACAGACACTTTGGAAAACAATATGAAAGTTCCTCAAAAAATTAAAAATAGAATTATTATATGATCCAGTAATTCCACTAATGGGTATTTACTCAAAGAATAAAAAGCAAAAACAAAAACAAGAATAAAAACAAAAACCTAATTCAAAAATATATGTGCAATTTAATATTTATTGCAGCATTATTTACAATGACCAAATTATGGAAGCAGCCCAAATGTCCATGGATAGATGTATGGATAAAGAGGAATATATATATATATATATATATATATATATATATATATATATATATATATATATATTCACACACACACACACACACACACACACATAGTACTCAGCCAGAAAAAAGAATGAATCCAGAGGTCATAATGCTAAGTGAAATAAGTCAGTCAGGAAAAGATAAATACCATATGATATCACTGACATGTGGAAAGATAAATACCATATGATATCACTGCCATGTGGAATTTAAGAAACAAAACTAACAAAGAAAAAGGAGAGAAATCAAAAAAACAGAATCTTAACTATAGAGAACACACTTGTGGTTATCAGATGGGAGGTGAGAGGGGGATGGGTGAAATAGTAGAAGGGGATTAAGAGTATACTTATTATGATAAGTAATGTATAGAATTGTTGAATCACTATATTGCACACCTGAAAGTAACATAACACGAAATGTTAACTATACCAGAATCTAAATAATAAGTTAGTTAGTTAAATAAATAAATAAATAAATAAATAAATAAATAAATAAATAAATAAATAACGTACCAACCCCTTCAAGCCGTCAAACACTGGACCAACTGGAACCAGAGTACTGATGATACTGACTCTTGCCAACCCTCATGATTTCAGTCACCAGGACTTGGACTTTGTCAGTGTAGGATGACTTCTGGCTCAATTCTATACTGAACTCCCCTTTGCCAAGCCCCTTTATGTATATACATGCACCCTTAGCTTAAAACTTCCCCAGTTTGTTGTTCAGGAAGAAATTGCTTTGAGAAATATCTCCAAAGTTATCCTTTATTTGTTGCAAGTAAAACCTTTCCTTTCACTATTCTTTGGCTTTGCTGTGTCTTTTGGCTTGAGGCCCACCAAAGGGGAAGCTAATTCTGCGTTACATTTCTTTTTATTGGAGAATGGGATTTAGAACCAAGCTGTGCATGCTTTTTCATCATATGTATTACTTCCTCCAAATGAATTCGAGACTTGTTTCTCTATTTCAGTAACACTGATTCCAATGCCTGGTTAATGTTTAACTGGTGGCCAGATTAAGAAGCCAGATGAGACAGGATTAAATGGGGCAGGACTTTTAGGGACATGTGTAGCACCGGGCAGACCAAAATGAGGGTACTAAGATAAGCAGATGGAAAAATATATTAAATTGAAAGATGATATGTGTAGGTAAAGCAAAAACAGTTTTATATGAACAAGAAGCAAGAGTAAAGTGATTCTTCTGAAAAGTGTATTTATATCAAACCTACAGACATCACAATGACTCTAAACCCATATCTTTCAATAATAACACTGAATGTAAATGGCAACCTTATTGATAAGAATGTGGTAATTGCAGGGGACTTTAATACCCCACTGACAACAATGGATAGATCATCTAGACACAGGATCAATAAAGAAACAAGGGCCCTCAATGATACATTGGATCAGATGGACTTGTCAGATATATTTAGAACTCTGCATTCCAAAGCAACAGAATATACTTTCTTCTCAAGTGCACATGGAACATTCCCCAATCTTGGGGATCACATCCTGTGTCACAAAGCAGCCCTTCATAAGTACAAAAGAATTGAGATCATACCATGCACAATTTCAGACCACAATGCTATGAAACTTAAAATCAACCACAGGAAAAAGTCTGGAAAACCTTCAAAAGCATGGAACACCCTACTAAAGAATCAATGCATCAGCCAGGCAATTAGAGAATAAATTAAAAAATATGTGGTAACAAATAAAAATGAAAATACAACAATGTAAATGCTTTGGGATGCAGCAAAGGCAGTCCTGAGAGGAAAATACATTGCAATCCAGGCTTATCTCAAGAAACAAGAAAAATCCCAAATACAAAATCTAACAGGACACCTAAAGGAAATAGAAGCAGAGCAGTAAAAAACACCCCAAATCCAGCAGAAGAAGAGAAATAATAAAGATCAGAGCAGAGATAAATAATATAGAATCTAAAAAAACTGTAGAACAGACCAATGAAACCAAGAGTTGGTTTTTTGAAAAAATAAACAAAATTGATAAGTCTTTAGCTAGGCTTCTCAAAAGGAAAAGGGAGAGGACCCAAATAGATAAAATCAGGAAATAAAAAGGAGTTATTACAACTAATCCCTCAGAAATACAAGCAACTCTCAGGGAGTACTATGAAAAACTATATGCCAACAAACTGGACAGCCTGGAAGAAATGGACAAATTCCTAAGCACCCACACTCCCAAAACTCAAATAGGAAGAAATAGAAAACTTGAACAGACCCACAACCAGCAAAGACATTGAATCAGTTATCAAAAATCTCCCAACAAATAAGAGTCCAGGACCAGATGGCTTCCCAGGGGAGTTCTACCAGACATTTAAAGCAGAGATAATACCTATCCATCTCAAGCTGTTCCAAAAACATAGAAAGGGAAGAAAAACTTCCAGTCTCATTCTATGAAGCCAAACCAGACAGAGACCCAGCAAAAAAAACAGAACTATGGGCCAATATCCCTGATGAATATAGATGCAAAAATTCTCAATAAGATACTAGCAAATTGAATTCAACAGCATATAAAAAGAATTATTCACCATGATCAAGTGGGATTCATTCCTGGGCTGCAGGGCTGGTTCAACATTCGCAAATCAATCAAGGTGATAGATCACATTAATAAAAGAAAAGAAAAAAAAATATGATCCTGTCAATCAATGCAGAAAAAGCATTTGACAAAATCCAGCACCCTTTCTTAATAAAAACCCTCAAGAAGGTCGGAATAGAAGGAACATACTTAAACATCTTAGAAGCCATTTATGAAAAGCCCACAGATAATATCATCCTCAATGGGGAAAAACTGAGAGCTTTCCCCCTGAGATCAGGAACATGACAGGGATGTCCACTCTCACCGCTGTTGTTTAACATAGTATTGGAATTCTAGGATCAGCAATCAGACAACAAAAGGAAATCAAAGGCATCAAAATTGGCAAAGATGAAGTTAAGCTTTCACTTTTTGCAAATGACATGGTATTATACATGAAAACCCGATAGACTCCACCAAAAGTCTGCTAGAACTGATACATGAATTCAGCAAAGTTGCAGGACACAAAATTAATGTACAGAAATCAGTTGCATTCTTATACACTAATAATGAAGCAAAATACATACAAATAAAGAAACTGATCCCATTAACAATTGCACCAAGAATATAAAATACCTAGGAATAAACCTAACAAGAGATGTAAAAGATCTGTATGCTGAAAACTATACAAAGCTTATGAAGGAAATTGAAGAAGATATAAAGAAATGGAAAAACATTCCATGCTCATGGATTGGAAGAATAAATATTGTTAAAATGTCAATACTACCCAAAGCAATCTACACATTCAATGCAATCCCAATAAAAATTGCACCAGCATTCTTCTCAAAGCTAGAACAAGCTTTGTATGGAACTTGTATGGAACCACAAAAGACCCCGAATAGCCAAAGTAATATTGAGGAAGAAGACCAAAGCAGGAGGCATCACAAACCCAGACTTTAGCCTCCACTACAAAGCTATAATCATCAAGACAGTACGGTATTGGCACAAAAACAGACACACAAACCAATGGAATAGAATAGAGGACCCAGAATTGGACCCACAAAAGTATGGCCAACTAATCTTTGACAATGCAGGAAAGAATACCCAACGGAAAAAAGACAGTCTCTTTAACAAATGGTGCTGGGAGAACTGGACAGCAACATGCAGAAGAATGATACTAGACCACTTTCTTACTCCATTCACAAAAATAAACTCAAAATGGATAAAGGACATGAATGTGAGACAGGAAACCATCAAAACACTAGAGGAGAAAGCAGGAAAAAACCTCTCTGACCTCAGTCACAGCAATTTCTTACTTGACACATCTCCAAAGGCCAGGGATTTAAAAGCAAAATGAATTATTGGGACCTCATGAAGGTAAAAAGCTTCTGCATTGCAAATGAAACAATCAACAAAACCAAAGGCAACCAACAGAATGGGAAAAGATATTTGCAAATGATGTATCAGAGAAAGGACTAGTATCCAAAATCTATAAAGAACTCACCAAACTCCACACCCGAAAACAAATAATCCAGTGAAGAAATGGGCAGAAAACATGAATAGACACTTCTCTAAAGAATACATCCGGATGGACAACAGGCACATGAAAAGATGCTCAACACCACTCCTCATCATGGAAATACAAATCAAAACCATACTGAGATACCACCTCACGCCAGTCAGAGTGGCTAAAATGAACAAATCAGGAAACTATAGATGCTGCAGAGAATGTGGAGAAATGGGAAACCACTTGCCCTGTTGATGGGAATGCAAACTGGTGCAGCCACTCTGGAAAACAGTGTGGAGGTTCCTCAAAAAATTAAAACTAGATCTATCCTATGACCCAGCAATAGCACTGCTAAGAATTTACCCAAGGGATACAGGAGTGCTGATGGATTTAGGCACTTGCACCCCAATGTTTATAGCAGCACTTTCAACAATAGCCAAGTTATGGAAAGAGCCTAAATGTCCATCAACTGATGAATGGATAAAGAAATTGTGGTTTATATACACAATGGAATACTACTTGGCAATGAGAAAGAATGAAATAAGGCCTTTTGTAGCAACATGGATGGAACTGGAGTGTAATGCTAAGTGAAATAGGTCATACAGAGAAAGATAGATATCATATGTTTTCACTCTTATGTGGATCCTGGGAAACTTAACAGAAGACCATGGGGGATGGGAAGGGAAAAAAATACTTAGAGAGGAAGAGAGCCAAACCATAGGGAGACTCCTAAAAACTGAGAACAAACTGAGGGTTGATGGGGGGTGGGGGAGGGGAAAGTGGGTGATGGGCTTTGAGGAGGGCACCTGTTGGGATGAGCACTGGGTGTTGTATGGAAACCAATTTGACAATAAATTTCATATAATAATAAATAAATAAATAAATAAATAAATAAATAAAATAAAGAATAAGGTTAAATAATACAGAAAAGAAAGAAAGAAAGAAAGAAAGAAAGAAAGAAAGAAAGAAAGAAAGAAAGAAAGAAAAAGAAAGAAAGAAAGAGAGAAAGAAAGAAAGAAAAAAGGAAAGAGGGAGGGAGGAATGGAGAAAGGAAGAAAAGAAGGAAGAAAGAAGAAAGAGGAAAATAAAAGAATTAAGAAAAAAAATAGTAGATTGCTCCCATGTATTGATCTCTTTTCTCCACCAAATTCTCATTAACGCCTCAGCAACAAATATTAAAAATGATAAATAAAATTAAACATTAATAATAACAGCAAAAGATATACACCAGCACATTTTGTGAAGATGGAGATCAATTGTAGAAGTGATAATTGTTTTTTAAAATATTTTTTCCAACTATATTGAGATATAATTGACATATGTTGTGTAGGTTTAAAGAGTACAACAAGGTTATATGACAATACGGAGAGGAGAAAAAAAATCTTTAAAGTGTCCTTATTATTCCTAGTTTCTGTTCTTTTGCCCATAATTCCAAGAATTGGATCATCCCCTGATAACTTTATATAGCTTTCACTATACTATGAAATCAAGTATGGAAAATGAATTATTTCATTGCATAAATACATTGTCTTTACAGACACTGGTATCTAAATGTACCCCAAGGTTTATATAATATAATTAACTTCTACACACTCACATTGAACTATAGAAAGAAAAATTATTTTGCCATGGACAAAACAATTCATACAACATTCAATTTATGTTTGCATGGTTTGTGCAATGCTACTTTTTTATAATCTTAAAATATGGTTTAAAATTTAAAGCTGTTTTTTTTATTGATAAAGGGTTTTGTAAATAATACTTTAGATTGGAGTAGGCTATTATGGCCTTCTGGCCAAATCCAGCTCATGTCCTTTTTTTATAAATAAAGTATTATTACATCATAGCAACATCCACTTGTTCACATACTACCTATGGCTGCTTTAGTGCTAGAATGGCAGAGAATTAAATTTGCTGTGGCAAAGACCATATGACCTGCCAAGACTAAACATTTACTTATAAGGATATCGTGGAGTTTTATGAGCAGAAACACTGCTAATTTGAACTGAAGTGAACAGAAGGGGGATGAAATGAAGGAAACTGCTGGACTTCCTACATTTGCAAAGACAGGACAATAGAGTTGATCAGCTATAAATACTCACTATTATTCAAGAAGAGGGAAAAATGACCCTGAGGGAGATTCAGAGATCATTAAAAGAACTACCTCATTTTCAGCAGGTTGGATGCCCTCCACAGAGCAATGGAGTGAGACCACTGGGTGAGCCTTGGATCATCCGAGAATCCCAGCTATAAGAAACACCTTGCCTATGTTTTCTTCTAGGAGTATTAGGGCTTTGAGTCTTTAATCCATTTTGAGTTAATTTTTGTGTATGGTATAAAATATTGGTCTAGCTCCATTCCTTTGCATGTGGCTCTCCAGTTATCCAAGCACCATTTATTAAAGAGACTATCTTTTCCCCATTGTATATCCTTGGCTCCTTTGCCATAAATTAATTTTCCATATATGAGTAAGTTTATTTTGGGGGTCTCTGGTCCCATTGATCTATGTGTCTGTTTTCATGCCAGTACTGTATTGTTTTAATTACCATAGCTTTGTAATATAGTTTGAGATCAGGGAGCATGATGCCCCCAGCTTTGTTTTTCTTTCTCAAGATGGCTTTAGCTATTCAAGATGTTTTGTAGGTCCATACAAATTTGAGGATTGTTCTACTTCTGTGAAAAATTCCACTGGAATTTTTGATAAGGATTGCATTGAATTTGTAGATTGCGTTGGGTAATATGGATATTTTAACACTATTAATTATTTCATTCCATGAGCATGAAATGTTTTTCCATATGTGTATTTTTTAATCTCTTTCATTATTGTTCTGTAGTTTCCAGTGTATAGGTTTTTCATCTTCTTGGTTATTTATTCCTAGGTGTTTTATTCTTTTTGATGCAATTGTAAATTTATTATTATTATTATTATTATTATTATTATTATTATTAATTATTTAGAGAGAGAGAGAGCGGGAGAACAGGGTAGAGGGGCAGAGGAAGAGAGAGAGAATCCTAAGCAGGCTCCATGCTCAGTGCGGAGCCAGACACAGGGCTTGATACCAGGACCCTGGGACCACGACCTGAGCTGAAATCAAGAGTAGGATGCTCAACCAACTGAGTCACCCAGGTGCCCCTGAAATCTATTTCTTAGTTTCTCTTTCTGATAGTTTCACATATATAGAAATACAATAGAATTTATATGTTGATCTTGTATCCTGTAATTTCACTAATTTTTTTTATTAATTTTAACAAGTTGTGTGTGTGTGTGTGTGTGCATGTGCGTGGAGTCTTTAGGATTTTATAAGTTTGTTTTTAACTTAGGAAAATATAAGAATAATTTCTCACATTTTAACTTACCGAAGATAAAGGATAAAAAAGGGGGGCTACATGAGGGGAAAGTGACTAGTGATAAGACTTTTCAAGGCATCAATCGGTAGTTATAGTTTAAATTTTGTCCAGAAAGAAGGGAACACAAATGAAGAAGAGGAGTTACCTATAGAGTTTAGAGGTTTGAAAATTGAGGGAATTCATATCAGATAATCTCCATTTTGTCAATAAAACAGGAAGTGTCAAAATCTGTTGAGAAACCAGGGAAACCAGGGACTTCAAGAGAGCAATACAAGTGAAAAAAAAATTTAAATTGAGTAATGTTATAAAAAATGTTTAAAGACAGTTGAGTTTAAAGATTTTTAGAAGACTTTGATTTTTTCAGAGTAATTGTATGTTCACAGAATAATTGACAGAGAAGTACAAAGATTTCCAATATACAACTTGCCCCCACACACACTTAGCTTCCCCTATTATTCCCAGCAGAGTGGTGCATTTGTTACATTTGATGAACTTACACTGACACATCATTAGCACCCAAAGTCCATAGTTTACCTTAGGGTCCACTCTTGGTGTTGTACGTTCTGTGGTTCGAAAATACATGTAATGACCCCATTGTTATAATATCATGCAGAGTATTTTCACTGCCCTAAAAATCTTCTGTTCTCTATCTCTTCATTCCTTTCCTCCCATCCCGACAACTATTGATCTTTTTACTGTATCAATAGTTTTGCCTTTTTCAGAATGTCATATAGTTGCAATCATATAATATGTAGCCTTTTCAGATTAGCTTCTTTAACTTAGTAATATGATTTAAGGTTCCTCCATATATTTTAATGGCATCACATAGCTCATTCCTTTCTAACACAGAATATTCCATTGTCTGGATGTGCCAGTATGTATCCATTTATCCACTGAGGGACATCTTGGTGGTTTCTAAGCTTGTGCAACTATGAAGAAAGTTGCTACCATCATCCATGTGCAGGTTTTTGTGTGGACCTGTTTTCAACTTCTTTGGGGAAAAACCAAGGAGTGTGATTGATGGATTGTAGAGTAAGGGTATGTTTAGTTTTGTCTGACACTGACAAACTGTCTCCCAAAATGGCTGTGCCATTTTGATTTACACCAACAATGAATGAGAACACTGTTGTTCCATATCCTCACCAGCATTTGCTGTTGTCAGTGTCCCAGATTTTGGTCATTCTAACAGGGGAGTAGTGGTAAAAAAGTTTCAAAAATGAAATTAATCAATATGTTTTCTGTCTTCCATACAATTGGCAACTTGATAATAAAGAAAAGAATACTCAATAGCATGGGTTGACCAGCTTTTGAAACTAGAAAACCAAGACTTAAGTACATAAAGGAACTCAGGATTTCTAGAGTAGATAGAGGGACAATGGATGAAGAGTGGAATGGTGACAAGTTATTATAGAGCAGGATTTGGAATGCAGGATAAGAGATTTCCTTTTAGGTTCTAACTTTATTGGTTTTTGGTGCTACCTGAAGGATTCAGACAGAAAAGATTCAGAGGCTTTGTCTAGCTCAAGAAGACAAACTGTTTTCACTGTACCAGATTAGTGATATCAGCTATAAATTATGGAGGAGAAAGGATGGTATTAGTGCCATGTATTTAATTTTTCTGGTGTGTTAAAAATTTAGGCTCGAGATGAGTTTAAACAATCTAATAGTGGAGGGATGAAGAAGATATCAAATGAAATGAATCTGAAATTAGAGAGAAGCTTAGAGTTTGGGATCTTGCAAAAAGTATATATTTAAGATTAGGTAGTGTTATTCCTCTCCTAAAAACCTTCCAGTTACTTCCCGTTTAATTACTAAACAATCCAGAGTATGTATAAATGGCCTCAAAGACTCCACATGATCAGGCTCCCAATTTCCTTTTTTATACCATTTACTACTAGTTTTTTCCTCTCTTACTCTACTCCATACCCACTGGCCTTTTGCTGTTCCTTAAACATTTTGAGTAAATTCCTCGTTTATGCTACTTCCTCCACCTATGATATCTCACACTCAGAGAGCAGTAGGGCTTGGTTTATCACCTCCTTCATGTGTTTACTCAAATGGTTATTTTCCATGAACATTCTACTTAAAACTGCAAGTCTGTCACATCTCATCCCACACATTCCCAGTCTCTACTCTCTGCTCAGTGGTTTTCTTTTTTTTTTTTCTTTTAATATTTTAAATGTTTATTTATTTTTAAAGGAGAGAAAGACAGATCATGAGCGGGGGAGGGGCAAGGAGGAGGAGACACAGAATATGAAGCAGGCTCCAGGCTCTGAGCTGTCAGCAGGGAACCCTACGTGGGGCTCCAACTCCTCAACCAGGAGATCATGACCATAGCCAAAGTCAGACGCTCAACAGACTGAGCCACCCAGGTGTGCCTCTGCTCAGTGTTTTTGTAGATCCTACCACCTTCTAAGACAGTATGTATTTTATTTATTAATTTATTGTATGCAATCCCACTACCAACTAAGCTGCTTTGTAGCTTCTTGAGGACAGAAATATATGTGCTTTGTTTCCTGCTGTATCTCCAAACCTTGTACATACTATGTCTTCTACAAATATCTGTTGAATTAATTAATGGATAAATGAGTAAAATAATAGGATCATCCTACCATTAATATTTTCTATGGCCACTGGGGAAGGAACAAATATTAAACTGTGGTGATACACACATAAACACATACAAGCACACACACTATATATATATTGCATTATATATAGTATGTATTTTATATACACTATATACATACACATATATCTTACATATACACATTATACACACACAGACACTATAAATATATTCTTTCCCTAAAATTTAATGGCATTTAAAGCCATAGCAATTTCTCAGAAAATCTGGAAGAGTTGTGTAGACATAGAATTGAAATTGCTGTTTTACAACAATTTGGCTGACAGCAAAGATTATAAAGGCCAGAGATGGCACATAAGGAAAAAGCAAGGAAGAGCCCCTAATGAATCGGGACAGAAGTCCCCTTTGAATATTTCCAGGACTGATACATATTTTCCTAGAAAATTTAATAGATTTTTTTCAAAGACTAACCCTTAGAGGATGCAGAGTAGATCATCCAAGTATTAAAATACCCCTAACCAGCTGAAAGGAACTGGAAGCATGAAATTTGATTTTCTTCATCAGAAAAGTGATCCATAAACACCACAAAATTTCAAGGAAGTAAGGGAAGAACTTTGTAATTATAATTACAACATTTAAGTAGAGAGATCTAAAAATTAGACACATAAGGGTCCTGGGTGGCTCAGTCAGTTAAGCATTCAACTCTTGATTTCAGCTCATGTCACGATCTCATTGTTAGGAATAGCATTGGGCTCTGGGCTGACAGTGTGAAGCCTGCTTTGGACTCATACTGTCTCTCTCAAAATAAATAAATAAACTTAAAAAATAAAAATAAAAAAAAATTAGACACAATAAAGGGAGAAAATTAATAGGTAAAAAGAAAAACAAAATAGAATGGAAGAAAAAGGAGGAAGACTGAAGATGTTTAGAGAAATAATATTCTCTTCTTATATCTTAATGTGGGTTGCTGATCCATTTATATACTTCATTTTAGATCCATTTCCAGACTAAAAGTTAAATTAAATTTGTGGTCCTATAAATTTTTTATGCCATTAAACTAGTTTTCCAACTAAATCACTATTTCTATTACAAATGTTATTCTTCCTTCGCCTATTTACTCTTTTGTCTCAGTTCCTACATTTATCACACATACCATTGATAGTATTTTGTAACTTCCTGAAAATTTTGTATGTGTAAACTTTACTCTTCCTTCATTTCCATTGCCTGTATTCCTACATTGTCTATTTCCTAAAATAGCCTCTGATTTGTTTTTACTTCTAATCACTTTTGTACAATTAATTTTCTATAGTACCAATAAAAATAATTCTAAAGCATCCATCACATTTCCCAGTGCTCCTAAACTTCTATAGATCAAACTACTTTTCTTTCCAGTCTTTCAGAACATCTATGACATGTTCCTACATTTTTTCTACCAATTTCAAGAGGAACTCACCACTCCAGCCAAAGCTGACTGGCATTTCCCATTAATAAATCACTCTTAATCAATTAACGTGATACAAGTATTAATAAAAGAAAGGATAAGAACCATATGATCCTCTCCAGAGATGCAAAAAAAAAGCATTT
Source organism: Leopardus geoffroyi (assembly GCF_018350155.1). Classification (NCBI taxonomy): domain Eukaryota; kingdom Metazoa; phylum Chordata; class Mammalia; order Carnivora; family Felidae; genus Leopardus; species Leopardus geoffroyi. The sequence continues at coordinate 99,467,899 of NC_059333.1, forward strand.
GACAAAGTAGACCATCCTTTCTTGGTAAAAACCCTCAACAAAGCAGGTTTACAAGGAACAAACTTCATCATCATATAGACCATGTATGAAAGGCCCATGGCTAATATCGTCCTCAATGGGGAAAATCTGAGAGATTCTCCTCTATGGTCAGGAACAAGACAGGGATGTTGACTCTCATCACTGTTGTTTAACACAGTACTAGAAGTCCTAGCCTCAGCAATCAGACAACAGAAAGAAATAAAAGGCATCCAAATCAACAAGGAAGAAGTCAAAATTTCACTCTTCTCAGACGCCATGATACTCTATGTAGAAAACCCAAAAGATTCCACCAAACTGATACATGAATTCAGCAAAGTCACAGGATACAAAATCAATGTACGGAAATCTGTTGCATTTCCATAACCAATAATGAAACAGCAGAAAGAAATTAAGGAATTGATCCCATTTACAATTGCACCAAAACCCATATGATACCTAGGAATAAATCTAACCAAAGAGGTAAGATAGCTATACTCTGAAAACTATATAAACTTATGAAAAAATTGAAGATGACACAAAGAAATGGAAAAACATACCATGCTCATGAATCAGAAGAACAAATATTTGTTAATAAGTCTAACTACCCAAAGCAATCTATACATTCAAGGCAAAAATAACATCAGTGTTTTTCACAGACCTAGAACAAATCCTAAAATTGTGTGGAAACTCAAATAGCCAAAGCACTTGATAAAGAAAAGCAATGCTGGAGACATCACAATTCTGGACTTCAGACTATATTACAAAGCTGTAATCACCAAGACAGTATGGCAGTGGCACAAAAACAGACACACAGATAAATAGAACAGAATAGAAAACCCAGAAATGGACCCAGAATTCTATGGTCAACTAATCTTCAACAAAGCAAGGAAAGAATATCCAATGGAAAAAGGACAGTCTCTTCAAAAAATGGTTCGGGAAAACTGCACAGAAATATGCAGAAGACCAGTGAAACTGGACCACTTTGTTACACCATACACAAAAATAAATTCAAAATGGATGAAAGACCTAAATGTAAGACAAGAAACTATCAAAATCCTAGAGGAGAACACAGGCAGTAACTTATTTGACATCAGATGTAGCAACTTCTTGCTAGATAAGTCTCTGGAGGCAAGGGAAACAAAAGCAAATATGAACTGTTAGGACTTAGATGAAAAGATTCTGAACAATGAAGCAAACAATCAGCAAAAGGAAAAGGCAAACTTTGGAATGGGAAAAGATATTTGCAAATGACATATCTGAAAAAGATTATTATCCAAAATCTATGAAGAACTTACCAAAGTCAGTAAGTTTTTTTGACCCAAAAAACAAATAATCCAGTTAAGAAATGAGTAGAAAACATGAATAGACATTTTTCCAAAGAGACATAAATATGGCTAACAGACATATGAAAAGATGCTCAACATCACTCATCATCAGGGAAATACAAATCAAAACAATGATGAGATAGCACCTCACACCTATCAAAATGGCTAAAATGAACAACACAGGAGACAACTGTTGTTGGCAAGGATGTGGAGAAAGGGGAACCCTCTTACACTGTTGGTGGGAAAGCAAACTGGTACAGCCACTATGGAAAATGGAATAGAGTTTCCTCAAAAGGTTAAAAATGGAGCTATCCTAGGATCCAGTAATTGCACTACAAGGTGTTTACCCAAGGATACAAAAACACTAACTCAAAGGAATACATGATACCAATGTTTATAGCAACATTATAATAGCCAAATTATGGATAGAGCCCAAATGTCCATCAACTGATGAATGGATAAAGAAGTTGTGATATATATCTACAGTGGGATATACTCATGCATAAAATAGAATGAAATCTTGCCTTTTGCAATGACATGGGAGCTGGAGAGTATTATGCTAATTGAAATAAGTCACTTAGAGAAAGACAAATACCCTATAATTTCACTCATATGTGGAATTTAAGAAACAAAATGAATGAACATAGGGAAAAAATAAAAGAGAGAGGCAAGCCATAAAACAAACTCTTAACTATAGACAACAACTCTATAGAGAGCTCTATACAACTGAGGGTTGCAGGATGTGAGGTGGGCAAGGGAATGGGTTAAATGAGCGATGGGTATTAAGGGGGGTACTTGTGATGAGAACTGAGTATTGTATGTATGAATCGCTAAATTCTACACCTGAAACTAACATTATACTGCATGTTAACTATCTGGAATTTAAAGAAAAACATGGAACTAAAAGAAAATAAAGACATCATTCTAATTCTTGCCTTCTTCATGTACTCACACTTTTCTTTAAGTTTAAATCATTATATCTCTCTCCTAAGAACTGGAATCTTCCCCACATATTCCACTCCAAATTTTTTAAAGTAGCTTAAAACAACAGATGTCTGTTATTTTCAAGAATCTCTGGGTTGGGTGTCTGGTTCTTTTTGTTAGAGTTGACTTATTTTGGGGTAGGATGACCTCATTCATATGTCTGATGATTGGTTTGATTTCAGTTTAGGTAAAGGGGAAATCCTGCCATTGGTTTTTCATCAAGCAGTGGTGTTCCCAAGAGTAGTAAAAGATGTCAATAACTGATGCTCAAGTGCCTTACAAGTCTATGTTTGCATCCCATTTACTATTGCTGTTATTCCATTGGTCATGGCAAGTCATATCTCCAAACCCAGAGTGAGGGTAAGATGTCTCTACTCAAGAACATGGATGCCAGGACACCAATTATTACATTTTATTGTGGGGATAACACTTTATATGAGATCTGACATCTTAAAAATGTTACGTGCACTATAGATGAACCTAGTTGGCTCAGTTGGTTAAGCATCTGACTTTGGCTCAGGTCATGATCTCATGGCTCATGAGTTTAAGCCCTGTACTGGGCTCTTTGCTGACAGCTCAGACCTGGAGCCTGCTTCAGATTCTGTCCCCATCTACCTCTATCCCTCCCCTGCTCTCTCTCTCTCAAAAATAAATAAACAGTAAAAATTTTTAAAGCTAACTGCATATATATATATTGCTAACTATATGCACAATGTTGCACAGTAGATCTCTAGAATTCCTCAATCTTGCATAACTGAAACCTTGTACTTGAGAAGCTTTCCATCCCTCCTCCCTCAGCCCCTATAAGCAGCCATTTTATTCTGTTTCTATGAGTTTGACTTAGGATTCTCACCTAAGTGGAATAGTGTAATTCTTTCCTTCTATGACTGACTTGTTTCACTTAGCATAATGTCCTCAAGGTGCATTAATATTGTCCCATATTGGCAGCATCTGTTTTTATAGATATTTTGCTATTATTGATTTGTAGTTTAATTCCATTATAGTATGAGAATGCACATTGTATTATTTCTATTATTTTAAATTTGTTAAGATTTATCTAATGGTCCAGAATATGGTCTGTCTTGCTAAGTGTTCCATGTATACTTCAGAAGAATGTGTATTGTTATTGTTTGGTAAAATGATACATAAGCGTTAATTAGTAAAGTTGGTTTTTTAGGTCATCAATATTCTTACTATCCTATTAATTACCTCAGTTGCTAAGAGAATAGTACTGAAGTATTTAAAATTAATTGTGAATTAGTCTGTATCTCAGTATTTGCTTAGTAGTAATGGCTTTATTAATTTGAAGAATTCTTGGAAAAGTAACCCCTTTTTCATTCTAACCCTTACTCTTTATTTTCAATAATATTCTGCTTTATGAAGTCTGCCTTTGCTGAAATTCACATAGTTACTCCAGTATTTTTTTGGTTAAAGCTTGCGTCTTTTTCTGCTATTTTTTTCTTTTATTATACCTCTGTTTTTATGTTTTAAGCAGATTTCTTATAGTAACTATAGAGTCTTTTTATTTATTCCAATCATCTCTTTTTAATAGGTGTGTTTATAGCATTTATTGATAGAGTTGGATTAAAATATACAATTGCTAGCTCTTATCTATTTTTTCATTGGTTTATTGTTTTCTGTCTTCTCTTCCTGCCTTAAATGTTTGAAGGTTTTTAAATTATTGCATTTTTCTCTCCATTATTAATAAAGTTTATTTTTTATTTTGAGAGAGAGAAAGAGAGTGTGAACAGAGGAGGGGCAGAGAGAGAGGGAGAGAGAGAATCCCAAGCAGGCTCTTCACTGTCAGCATAGAACCCAATGTGGGGGCTCGAATTCACAAACTGTAAGATTGTGACCTGAGCTGAAATCAAGGGTCAGATGCTTAAGTGACTGAGCCACCCAGGTGCCCCTCTCTCCATTATGATGATGATGATGATGATGATGATGATGATATTTTCCAAAATATCAATGATCTCTCTAGATTTTCCTAGATGCATTTTTATTTATTTTATTTTTTATTTTTAATTTATTTTAATTTATTTTTTAATTTTTTAACATTTTTATATATTTTTGAGAGCAAGAGAGACAGAGTGTGAGCCAGGGTGGGACAGAGAAAGAGAGGGGGGAGAGAGACAGGGAGACACAGAATCTGAAGCAGGCTCCAGGCCTTGAGCTGTCAGCACAGAGCCTGCCACAGGGCCAAACCCACGAACCTCAAGATCGTGACCTGAGCCAAAGTCAGATGCCCAACCAACTAAGCCACCCAGGCGCCCCAGTTTTTATTTTTGTTTTAAGTTTATTTATTTATTGCGAGAGAGAGAGCAAGTGGCAGAAGGGCAGAGAGAGAGAGGGAGAGAGAGAATCCCAAGCAGGCTCTGTGCTCTTAGCACAGAGCCTGATATAGGGCTCAAACCCAAGAACCGTGAGATCATGACCTGAACCTAGATCGAATCAGATGTGTAACCAAGTGAGCCACCAGGCGCCCTGATCCATTTAAAAAAATTTTTTTTAACGTTTATTCATTTTTTGATAAGAGACAGAGCGTGAGTGGGGGAGGGGCAGAGAGAGAGGGAGAGAGAATCTGAAGCAGGCTCCAGGCTCTGAATGGACAGCACAGAGCCCCACGCAGGGCTCGAACTCACGGACAGTGAGATCATGCCCTGAGCCGAAGTCAGTCGCCCAACTGAGTGAGCCACCCAGACACCCCTATTTTAAACTATTGTTTATGTAAACTTCAAATAATTTTATACTAACTATACAAGGAGCATATATCAAAATATTTACAATTCATACTTTCCATCTTTTTTGTCATACTTTTATACATATTGCAAATACACAATAAATTACTAATATGTTTGCTTTATACAGATATAAAGAGAAATTTAAAACAAGAAAAAAATGAATTTCACTTTACCTTAACTTTTTCCATTTTCAACACTCTTCTTTTTATGGAAACAAATTATAGAACATATTTCCTTGGCCTGAAAAAAAACATATATTTACTTAAAGTTAAAAAGCATGTGTATAAAAATCAAGGACAGCCAATAACAGAATAAAGACAGAATATGTAGGTGTTAAATGAGGAAATAATATGTGGAAATAGTAATAAATTAATTATAAAGAAGGAAAAGAAGGAAAAAGCAAAGAAATAGAAGAATAGAATGAACAAAAATAAAAATTGGGACACAAAATGTTGTGTACACATGTAAAATCAATGGTTGCAATCCTTAGCTTTTCAAATTGAATGGGAAAAATAAATCTATGTATACAGTATTCATGAGAAATATATCTACACAAAATTTTTAAATTAAATGTGTAGGGAAGACTCTAGTAAAAAAATGTGAAACTAAAGAAACAAAACCAAAGGGATGATAGACCAAATAGATTCTGTACAAAAATAATTATTAGGAATAAATAGAGCCCTTAGATAGTGGTAAATAAAAGTGTAAAAAAACAACATGCAAAAATCTTGTATGTATATGGAGTTCATAATGTATTCTCTACATACATAAAGCAAAATTTGAGACATTATAAAAAAAATAATTGCAGTTGAAAATTTTAGCAGATTTGTTTCAGAAAATATTCAATTAAGGGTACAATTTAAGGATATAGGTAATTCAAAAAACATATGACCAGATGGATATACATAGATTCCTACTTTTGATAATTAAACAATATTGTTTTTTCTAGTACACATGTAAGTTACAAAATGAAATTCATAAATAACAAAGATTGAAACTTTGTAGATCTAATGATCTGTCAAATTAAAACTTAGAAATCAGTAATTAAAATGTAACCTTAAATCTCCACAGTTTGTGGAATTTAATATCTATATGCTTCTAAATACCTCATAGATCAAAGAAATCATAATAAAATTGTAAGTATTTATAAAAGAAAAATAAGAAAAGCACTACATGTCCAAACTTGGATGTAACAATGCAGTATTTAGATGTAAAGGTATGTCCTTAAATGCTTATGTGTTTAAAGAAAACGGTGGAATCTTAATGGAATATGACAAAGTAAAAATGGAAGATTTAAATCATTCATTATTTATATTCATTCCTTATAAGTCACTCTACCACAATATTAAAATGTGTGTGTGTGTGTGTGTGTGTGTGTGTGTGTGTGTGTGTGGTAAGAACAATTAAGATCTAGTCTCTTAGCAACTTTGAAGTTTATAATGCAGTATTGTTGACTATAATAACTACACTGTGCATTAGATGGCAGGACATTTTTATCTACTAGTTGTAAGGGAAATGTTGTTAAAGGGTAGTAATTCTGTTGTAAAACTGGGTATTTTTTATAGTTGGTTGCTGAGTTTTAGTAGGCAATAAACTTGCCTGTATTAATATTTAAAATTTGCCTGAACAGTTGTTATTGTTTTTGCTGGCTCTCTATGAATCTGTCCTGTATATAAGTCATTTAGTTTCTGCATAATATGATCTGGTATTTTCAATATTCACATGTTAGATCTTGTTCCCAATTATTTATAATGATAATCTCGTACCTCTCATAATATTTATTTCTTTGTCCTTTTATTTTCATTTTAAGAGCTTTTCTTCAAACTTGCTCAGCAACCAATAAATTATTCTACTGGTTTATTGCGCTTTTTTTTTGGTTTCTTTTGTGATTAGGTATGTGTGTATGTGCTGACTGGATTAATTCTGCTCTTTTCTCTTTTTAGTGTAGAGTTGAATGGATTTGTCATTTCCATCACATTTTCCCTTATTTCTTCTATTGCATATTTGATATTTTCTTGCTTTTTAATATTAACCAGTTTTTTCTTATGATTTTTAGATGTTTTACATTGAAGGCACATATTCTTGCTTTCTATGCAAACAAAACAAAACAAAGACTACAAAAATTACCCCAAAGTGTAGAGTGCCCTTAGTTCACCTTTTAGTTTCCTAGCAAAGTTTTTGAATTCTATTTTTCAATTTTCTAGCTAGACTTGGAAATGCTGAATTTCCAGTATGATTCCTTGATTTTAGCATCTTAATTTTTTTTTTATTTTCTACTGGTTTCTTCCTTTTATTTCTTTTGCCTATGTTTCAAGTTCTTAGAGCTTTCATAGTACACAGAGAATTATGCGTTCCTTCGCCTTAATGACTAGACATCTCCAAATGTACAAGGCCACCAGCAGTCAGTCCCTAATTTCAGCTTCTGACTTGTGATATTAAAACTACCTACCCTACTTTAAAAATATACTATGAACATGGAATTTCAGATGTTGAGGGAGGGGTGATCTTAATTTACAAGTGAATTTCCTAAGTGAGGAAATATATGTCTGCCATTTTCTATGAACATGCCCTAAGTTTCTGGGTCAGTGGATGATCAGTGACCAATATAAAATAAACACCTTTCTAACTTTTTTCTAGTGTCTCATGAAGCAATTTTGACATATGCCAAAACAAGGCCAGCTAGGTTTTATATAATTTGGCTTCAGATACCTTACTAATAATACAATTTTCTCCCATGTTTGGTCAGATTGTTTGCCTATCTTTCTTTCTCCAACTTGCTGAAAGTTTTATACACAATACATAAAAAATGTAAAGACTGTACCCTGGATGCTTAGCCATGTGCAATTTTAATCTAGAAGTGTCTAGAGATACTTTCTGAAAGTTTTCATATATATGTGTGTGTGTGTGTGTGTGTGTGTGTGTATGAAATATATATACATATATGCTTTTATGTACATAATGTATATTTACAAATATATACTGTATATACATATATGAATTGTACATGCATATACACATACATAAAAATGTTGAGACCCTACCCTGGATGCTTAGCCATGTGCCATTTTGATCTAGATGTGTATAGAGATACTTTCTAAAGTGCTATCATAATTGAACCCCATCTATTTCCTTTGACAGAAATGTCTCCTTGATTTCTTCTTGTGAGGTTGTGTGGGGAAGTGGAACCACAAATCCTTCATCCTTTTCTGTTTTTTCATAAGCCATCTCTGTTTTCAGAGATTTTGAAGTATATTTCCAAAAGTCTTGTATCAGACCGCATCCAAAATAGATTTTAAGAATTGGACTTTACTTATGACAAGGTTCCCAATAGTTTATAACATTTAAAACAATGGCATATATACAGATATATATTCTGTTTCATTACGGATGAAAAGATATAAATTGCAGATTATCGTGATTTTTATTTTTTAATGTTTATTTATTTATTTATTTAGAGAGAAAGCAGGGGAGGGGAGGGGGGAGAGAGAGAGAGAGAGAGAGAGAATCCCTAGCAGGTTCTGCACTATGAGCTTAGAGCCCAACGCGGGGCTTGATCTCATGAACCATGAGATCATGATCTGAGCTGAGATCAAGGGTCAGATGTTTAACTGACTGAGCCTCGCAGGCGCCCCACAAATTACTGTAATTTTTAAAATTAACTAGTAATTAAAGAGAAATTATTATTTTAGTAATTATTCAAGTGATCGGTCTTCTCTACAAAGCTTTAAATTATTTAAAGTATTGGTAGTGTCCCTTTCCTTATCAGTGCTTCATTGGTACTAGTAAATATCTGTTGAATTAATTATGAGTATGGTATTCTAAACTTGAATGAGCAAACACATGGAGTATCAATTTATTCTATGTTTCAAAAGTAAATATTAATTTAATATTGAAATTTATAAAGCCACATTAAAAGTTTTCTGTAAGATACGATGAATAGGGTCAGAAGGCCCAACGTCTCATTTTGTTTTCTTCAGTTATTACTTGTATGATTCTGAACAGGTATCTTTATTTCTCTACTACAAATTCTGTATCTCTAAAATGTTGACAGAATGCCTGCATTGCCTTTTTCATGTCTCTCACCCCCATGATTAAGTATGGGAATATATAAAACAAATTTAATCCACTGAGAGATATTCAAATGGACATCATTATCATAGTTAATATTACCAACCAATTGAGAAAATGATTCTGGATACATGCTTACTTATTAGATACATGGATAAGCGGACAGGTATATCTAACTTCAGTGAAGACCGAACAATGTCTTCTCAAATGGTACCTTTGATTTTGATCATTCTGCTTGCCATTGCACCTTAGAACATTGCTAGATTAATCTATCTGATCATTTTTTTTGTTTTTTTCATTGCCAGGAGAAAAAAAATTAAAGTGTCTTAGCATGACATGTTGAGTACTTCACAAATTTTCTTCTTATAACTTCATATATAACATCTTATAACTTCATCTCTGGCTCTTGAACCCTCTTCTTCTGCAGTTTCTTTGTGTGTTTTGTATTTTGCAGGAAACAAAACTGGTTGTATATATCTGAGCATGCCAGGGTCTTTCATGACTTATTGCCTTTACCCACCCACAGGCTTCATATTACAGAAATAGCCTACTTTTTCTCATTTTTCCATAAAAATTTAACATTCAAGTTAAAGGTCAAATATTACCTTATCTTGGAATCATTCTGTATTTGTCAGTCAGACTTAAATGCTACCTCTTTGGAGCCCTCCTAAGATTTTGTGTAAACCTTTACATGTTCACCATAATGTGCCTAGTTGTATTGCTAATTGTGTGCTTTTTTTTTCTATGTATTATGACATAATGAATCCTTTGAGAACAGGAACCAGTTGTTTTCAAATTTGACATAAATGCAGAATAATTTTCATGCAAATAAATTTGAGTTAAATTTAAAGGATGCTAAGCAGGTAACTTTCTTCATCTCAGTTTGCACATTAAAAAATTGAGATTATAGTGCCTATAGGAAAGGCTTTTAGAACAATTAAATTATATTGTTTATGTTATTATTATTATTATTATTATTATTATTATTATTATTATTATCTTGTTAAATTTATCATAGTATTCATTCTCTTCTACTACCGTACTGAATTCAGCACTTTGATCAAATACACAACAAATATTTATTGAAAAACATTATTATAAATTTGCCTATATGCCTCTCTAGCTATGTTTTACAATATCACTTGTTGAAATGTGTATGCTCACCAATCGAGTATTCTCATAAAGATGGACTATACTTCAAGGACATTTATGGTTAGGGACTGACCTTACATTTCATTTAGGAATTAGATTGCTGATAAAATATTTAAAGCAAGAAGAGCTTGATATTAAATTTCACTTTAGGTAGTAACCAAGTTAAACACTACATCTAAGTAAAAGGAATACTCAACTGTCGAATCACTATAATCACTCGGTGACACTTTTGCTATTGTATTCTCATCAGGCATGACCTTACATTCTGCAAAGTCTTCAAAATACTGAGTGAACCAGCCATTTATTGATTATACCTTCATACTAATGCAGTGAAACATTTCACATGCAATTGGGACACTTATTACTTTGAAGAATAAAGTGGCAGAATGGATCCCACTGGGCTGTTAAAAGCAAAGAACTCTGCAAAAAAGTATTGGATTATTTGACATTAAAATGAGCACATGCTTTATTGGTAGCACCTACCTGTCTTTTTCAAACTTTTAAAATATATGTTAATTAGGCAATGTAAAGAGCCACAATAGAAAGTCACTGACTAGAGAGGAAACCTCAGGAGAGGTTACTGTGCTAGGAGTCAGGATGGCTGATTTTAGACATTGCTGTTGGCTAAATGTTTTCTAAAGAGATTGTTCATTCCTTTGAGGCTGAGTGTCTTTATGAGTCAAGTAAAGAGAATTTACTTGTAACTTCAATGATCATTGCCAAACTAAAAATTTTATGATAGGTATTAAATATATCTAGTATCTATACCTTTATATCTATGTCTCTGTGTACAGTTAGCTGTTATCTATGACCTATTGCATGTATCCCAGTATATGTATACCTAGATATAGTTATTTTTGCATTCACAGTTGTCTGCATAGATGTGATGTAGCTTAAGACTATTTAACATAGAATATCATCATTCTGTAATCTTATTTTTGGAACCTAGTACACAGTTTATTTTCCAATTAAACCATTTTGAGTATGGTAATGAATAAAGAAACTTCAATTTACAACACTTAGAGTCTCAAAAAAAATGCTCAATGGTTTATTTGGAAAATGAGCTTGAATGTTGTTAACTAAAAACTACCTTACAATTTAAAAACACAAAACAAACCATCTGATTTAATTGAACTCCAGGGATATAAGAATCCCCATCTAATTTACCATATCATTAAGTAAAAAAAAAAAAAAAAAGACTGGATTATTTTATCTAACTGATAGTTGGTTTTTGTGATTCAAATTGTGCTTCAGTCATTACTTTCTGAGCAAAAGATCTTTTACATTAAGTACTTTTAGAATTAGAACAAGAATTATATTTTTTGGTGTGCAGTTATATGATATCTTATAATAACAGAACACCTTGTGAGCAAAATTGGTACAGCATAGAACTCCTAAGAATGTAGGCATCAGGAAGTGCTGATTTCCAGAACACTCATATGACAGAGACAACAAGTGCATGGTTCTGTAATTTATGGACTAAAACTCCAGCATGATGATTTCTATACATTAATAACATGTGGCTTAAAATTGTCTCAGTAACTTAATTCAGTAACTTGTGATCTTTTGCCTTTTTTCAGGGCACAAAAGAATATTCAAAGTTCTTGTCCTCCACCAACTTCATTTTTTGATTTAGAGGTAAAATGATGGAACTTAAAACATTAGTTAATACAAATGGTCAATATATTTGTACAAAATTGGTTTGTCACAAATCTTCATATACTTAGGGAATACCTAATAATGCAGATTTCTGATTCAGTAAGTTTAAATGATCTAATGAGTCTTCCAGATCCTAACAAAGTAGTTGGTCCTTGACCCCACACTCTCTAGCAAAGTATATGCTTTAAGTAATGGTTCATCCACTCTATATGCTAGCAGAGTTTTCAAGGAGAAAAGTAAAAATCTTAAAGAATTTTAAAAGAAGAGCTTGTGTCCTCTTGAGGAAAGATCTTGTAATGTTACAGCAAATATAAGCAGTAGCTATTCCCCCCCAAAATTGATGGTCATTTATCAAGTAAATATCTATACACTGAAGAAAGACATCTTTCAAGGGCTATTGGTTACAGGGTCTAGAGGGACACTAATATCAAGAGACTCAAAATGCTATCATAATTCCCCTCTTACAGTGGGATTATTCAGAAGCTCTGTGATAAGGACTTGGTCCTGGTCCAAGGTCATTTCACATGAAGTCTGTCAATTTACAGATCCAGTCTGTGGCTATTTCACCTTTCCCTGACTGTGTAATCGGAATAGATATAGTTAGAAGAACACTAACATTGGGTCCCTTAACCTATGAAGTCAGCTCTGTTATTGAGGAAGAGGGGGAAAAAAAAAGGAAAAGAGTCCTTAAAACTTTTGTCTTTTGACCAAATTAATAAGATGGAAACAATAATGTATCTCAGGTGCAATGACAGAAATTAGAACCACTCATACAGACTTCAGAATACAATGCTGAATGGTGTCCCTCATATTTGCTTTTGTCAGAATTATATCTGCAAATTTTGGCAGAAAAATAATGAACCAACGTAAACTTAAAAAGAAGTTGTAGCCCCAGTTTGGACAGCCTCACTTGATGTAGTTTTGTGTTTTTTTTTTTTTTTCTTTTTTTTTTTTTCCAGAACAAATTATCCCAGCCTCTGGCACTTGATATTCAGCTACTGATCTAGCACAATCTTTTTTTTTTTTCAGCACCATTAAGAAATATCATCAGATTAGTAGTCATTTTTAGTCTTGCCCTGGGGCAGAGTTAACCTTCCTTCTCTTGCTCACTATGTAGTCCACTTAAATCTTTCTTACACTGACATTTAACAGAACATCTACTGCTGTGCTATCTTGGGGACATTGTGTCAATGACTTGATCAGCAATATTCCAGATAAACTAGTAAGATAACTGCATTCCAGTGGTTAGAAGATAAACTCTCCAGAAGTCTTTCACGATCAATGAAATATTAGGGAATTGAGTCCTCTTGAGCATGCTAAAATACCTGATCCAAAAAAGGCAATATATTTCAGATTGAACCTGTAACAACTAAAAGAAGCATAAGGTTTCATCAGCTTCTTTTGAGTTTTGGAATGAGCATGTATAATGCTCTTTTGGAATACTTCTTGATCTATTTTCTAGGTGGCTCAGAAGGTTGCTTTTTTTGAAGAGTCTCTGTAGCAGGTCCAAGCTATGGTCCAAGAATTATCTACAGTATATGATGATGCCTTGTAAGTTTCTTGGCAAGTCCTGATAGAGATGTCTCAGTGCAGACTTCTAGAGCAAGGACATACAAGTCCAGACTAAAGGTGTGGTCTCTTCAAAACCATATTTTAAAAATATTTCTTAACCATGACAATGTTGAATAAAAACCAGAGCCAGAGTACCACTGTCAGTGATACTCTGTATCTATTTCCTTGATCTGAACTAATTACCCATAGAGTGCAACCCACAGAACTCTTCACATTAGAGTACTGTCTGTGCCTTTCTAGGAAATTGGTTTAGCAATCATCATGTATTCATTCTTACTTCTTGAGGCTCTCATCCCAATATACTAGGTTAAAAATTATGTATTTCAAATCCTTTTGTAGGGTGACCTCTAGGAAACCAAATAGCATTTTTATATAAAATAGATTTCAAAATTTAGTATTATTCATAACAAAAGCATTTTGCTTTAATCTAGGTGCTTGTGTTATGTTTTCTTGATTAATCCTAAATTTTGCAATTTGAATAACAACATGCTAATGATGGACATTTCCCTATTAATATTAAAGCATGTTGTCATATATTTAATACTACAACACCAATTAGCATATTACCATCCAGAAAGTTTTGCAGTAGGGATTTAGAAAAAAATATACAAATGTTTGACAAATAAGGAGGATATGACATACACTTTTAAGAATACCCAGGGAATGATAGCAAGGGACCAGTTACCTATTCCCTCTATATTCTTTTTTTTTTTAATTTTTTAATGTTTATTTATCTTTGAAAGAAAGAGAGACAGAGCACAAGTGGGTCAGGGGCAGAGAAACAGGGCGACAGAATCTGAAGCAGGGTCCAGGCTCCAACCTGTCAGCACAGAGCCCAATGTGAGGCTCGAACTCACAAACTATGAGATCATGACCTGAGCTGAAGTCAGATGTTCAACCAATTAAGCCACCCAGGCACCCCCTCCCTGGATATTCTTAAAAGCATATATCATATCTGCTTTATTTGTTAAGTATTTATTTTTTTCTAAATCCTACTGCAAAATTATCACCAGTAACCTGTTACTTGTTTAAGGGACCAGTTATCTGTTGAAGGTATTTACACTTAGTTTCTGGGAAGATTTGATATTGCCGTGTTGTACATTCAGATACACACACAGAAATGCATAATGTTAGGGGCACCTGGGTGGCTCAGTCAGTTAAGCCTCTGACTCTTGGTTTGGGCTCAGGTCGTGATCTCAGAGCTTGTGAGTTTAAGCACTGAGTCAGGCTATGGACTGACAGTGTGGAGCCTGCTTGGGGTTCTCTCTCTCCCTCTCTTTCTGTCCTCCCCTGCTTGTGTGCCCTGTCTCTCTCTCTTTCAAAATAAATAAATTAATTAAAAAAAAAGAAATGCATATGCAAGTAAATATCTGTATGCATACTCTTATTTATATATATGTGCATCCATTTACATTTATATATTTGCATATACTTGAGTATATTTTAGTGGTTCTTTAAAATTCTTATATCTGTTTGGTAAAAAAATAACCTACGATAATAGAATAAAATGTTTATAAATATGTTTTAAAACTGTTTGATTATGCAACATGTATATTCTACATATTGCAAAATACTCCCATGAAAAATCTAGTGCTTTTTTCATGTATACATTCAATATTTTCTAAAATAGATTTTGAATATGCAGTCATTCTTTTCATAATCCTGGAATATATTGATGGGATATAAATGCTTCTTTTCAAGTGCTAATTTAGTTTTTGAATATCATACTGCATCTTTGCAGAATGATTCATTCAGATATCTAGACAAAAGATTTATACAGTAAATTTGGAGTTTAACCGTTTAGCTAGCTACACATTATTTTTAAAGTGGACTTCCTTAATATGACATGAAGTCCTATTTGAGAAAAATAAAAAAGGAAACTACTACTCTTGGGAAAAAATGTAGAATAGTTGTAATATCCTCTTTTTTACTATATTACCTAAAATTTTACTTCAAAACTAATTTTTATATGAAATATCTAAATTAGTTCTGATGTAAAAAATGTTTGATTTTAATGAACTATAAGTTTTAGATATTTAACATTGACCTCTCACCTCATTTCTTGCTGCTGAGTGTGCATATTATTTATATATGTTAAACATACTCAGCAACTTCATTTTAATCAGGGAGATTACGATGTCCTTTATCCATATTTTACATACAATACACAATCAATTTCCTATTATTTCCTATTATCTCCCAACCAATCTTTGCACCTATGCTAATTAACTATCAAAAAATGTATAGTGCTGATTGTAAAACTTTTTTAAAATATTGAAATGTATTCATTCAACTTTGAAATATATTTTTATGTAAATGTTCACATAATGCTTAGATAAAGATGAATTATTTTTTACTGGAAAAATCAGTGTTTTGTTGATATTATTGTCTTTGTCCTCCTAGCTCTGATCAGTTCTGACAGTTTTTTAAAATTCTGGTAGTGTACAGTTGTAAACAGTTATTCTTTTTCCATTTCCTTATGGCTACTAATATTGTCTTATTAACTACTTAAGTTTTTTTTTTTTTTTTTTAAGTTAAGAGAGAGAATCCCAAGCAGGCTCCACACTGCCAGCAGAGCCTGACCAGTGCCCAATGCAAGCTAGAACCCATGAACTGTGAGATCATGACTTGGGCCAAAATCCAGAGTTGAAGGCTTAACCGTCTGAGCCATCTGGGATCCCCAACTATTTAAGTATCTGTGTTCTAATTCAATCTTAATGAAACATGTATTTCATAGATTTAATCAAGCAATTAAAAATAACTCAGCATTCAGAATTTTAAAACTTTTCTCCCAGTTTTTCTATCTAATAAAATCAAAATTTCAAGAATAATTATAAAATGTAATCTTAGTGGTAGAAAAGAAGATGAATGTTAACCTAAATATTATTTTCATGAGGATATGAATATCTGACCAAAATAATATATTGAATAAAATGATTTTTGGTTTTAGATCTTCATAATTTTTATATCCATGGCTATATGTCTAATACTATGCTACAAACTGTACTTTTATTCTCATAATAGTTCAATTTTGATACTATGTTTATTTTTTCTATATTTATGTATCTCTGAAATTGGCTTTGCATAAAATGAGTCATTTCAGACTAAACTTCAAGAATCATCCATCCACTTTTTCATTTAATAAATATTAAGTAATATGTCGAATACTGTCCTCCACTTGTTATATGAAAATATTAAGATGAGTGAGAGGCCAGATGCTACCTTCAACAGAGGACCATAAATTAGTAGAGAAATATCATATTTTTATTTTAAAATCACAATATAAGATAGGATATGATAGGTGCCATGAAGGAAATAGGGCCGTTGATAGGATTAAATGAAGAGACATGTGTAATATGTGTAGAACAGTGCTAATAAATGTTAGATAATGATAATGAAACTTGTGCTAGTGGTGATGATGTCAGCAGTGATCCTGATTATCAGTGCACATTGATTTATGGCTTGAATTTGTCCAGATCCTCAAAGTGTCCCAAACTGGCTTATTTATTTTCTTACATGCAAATGTATTTCTTGACTTTCTCTGATATATATCTATGAGATGAGGTAACATAATATAATGGTTAAAAGAGCTGAGCTCTACAACCAAACTTCCTGTTCAAATTTCATCACCCACTTATATCTATATCTGAGTGATTCAGGCAAGTCAGTTTTTCTCTTTCTACTTCAGTTTTACTAGGCAAAATGGCAATAACAATAAAATTATTTACTTCATCATAGTATTTTGGTTATTAACTAAGTTAATCTATTAAACTATAAAGGTGTCTAATGTATGGTAATTACTTAATAAATGGAGTTATTTTTTTATCGTGAAACCTCTCAGCTTCTCTTTGCACTTGGGAGGTGGTGGATACTGGGTGTTCCTGATTTATAGTTCCCTTTGTTTATATACTCTGAAAACTTCCGTTGAGTGCCTAGAAGAGTGCAAAGACTCACCTAACCTTAGCTATCTCAAGTTTTCGCCTAGGTGAACTTACAGTGAAATTATCATCAATTTTGGACCCAGGGATACTTCGATTGATTTCCAGTTTACTTATGAAATATACAACCTCAAGATGATTAATTTAATATTTTTGCCTTAGTTACTTTAACTTTGTACGGGTAATAGTGCCTTGCTGCATAATTCTTGTAAACATTGAGTCAAATAACAAAAAAATATTTTTCTCAGTTTCTGGCACTTGTGATTCTTCTCTTGGTCATCTCCCACCAGACTCCTAGGTCCTATTGACACCCAATAATAGGAAAAAGAATGTTCTTCAATTTAGTTTTATTAAGGAAAACTCTGTCCATTATTTTGGAAGTTGCTAAACATGTAGGATCACTAAAATACACATGATGCTTCCATAATTAAGGGCTGTCTTACCTAACAACAGCAGAAGTGGTAGAAAAAGTCTCCATACAGATAATATCAGTTGTTGTTTTACACAGTCAGATAAATAGATTGACTGGTTATTTCATCAGCAAGTATAAGGGATATAAATGGAATATTGCTATAGTACTACATGAAGAACTTATTTTCCTAATGGTGAGAGGGGGAGCAGGGTCACAATAATTCTAAGCAACAAAGGAGAGGTGAAAGTAGTATATATCTGCCTAGTACCAGCATAAATAGATGTAAAATTAAAATATCAATTTAATACCATGTTAGTTTGTTTACATAATGACAATGAAATACAAGCTTTAACCTATAGTTATGTTGATTTGCATAGAAGCTAAGTAGCAAGATGTTAAAGGAGTCATGAATTTAAGTATATTTCTAACTGAAATTAACCTCTACAGTCTTACAACAATGATGTAAAATAATGATGAGTGAAATTTAAAGTGTGACACAGAGAGCTAAATAGATAAACTATATATACCATTATTTCATAGAACCTATTTTAACACAATACCTTTAACCCTATTCAATTAATATATTTTATTGGAGAAAGGAACAGTTTTTACCTGCATAGGTTTCAAAGTTCACATATGCTACAACTAGGATTAAATTATATTTCTGCCTTTCATTAAATATGAATGAATATATAACAGACCTGATCTGCTATAACAAACCTAAGTGTCATTTTTAAATATTAAGGATTATATATATTTTAATTAGAGGATACATATATGTATATGTATACATATATATATATATATATATATATATATATATATAATATGCAACAAGATGCTTAAAGCAATTTTATTAATTTTTTTGTTATATATATAAAAATATATAACTAGAATTAGTTGGTATATATATACAACTAATATGTGTGTATATACATACATAATAAATATATGATGTATATAATATATAATATATATCTACATAAATCGATGTTATTTACCACTTTCTGTTTTTACTCAGAATCTACAAAACTATAAACCAGTTGAAGACATTTAATAATCTTTTTTTTTAGTCGATGATTTTAAAAATGGAGAGGGTGCATATTTCTCCTTAAGGAGTACTTCTATAAGAATATGATGCTAGAGAATTAATGGCTTTCAGCCACCAAGGCTAAATTTATATCTCATTATTACAGAGTAAGGGGGCTTATGGGTCTGGATTGGCTGACAACAGAGGGATAGAAAGACTTGAAGTTATGGCTGTTACAAGATAGCAACTTGATTTCAGCAGGTATATTTAGTGCAAAAAATTTTTTTTAACCATCTGGAAGATATAAAAAGAGGAACCATTTTTTCCCCAATGTGCCATATGTTATAGTGGAGCTTTACCTTAAACACTTAAACTTCTAGACTCCTTATTTACTCCCATATAAAATATGCCTGAAAAGAAGATAATAAACAAGAAAGAAATTAAATCCAAAGTAGACAGAAGGAAATAAATAACTCAGGTAAAAGTAGAAATCAACAAAATAGAAAATAGAAAATAATAGACAAGAAAACCAAAATCTTTAGAAACTATCAATAAAATTGATAAAATTTTAGCCATATAGATCACACAAAAGAAAGTGAAAACATAGATTATTATTAAGAATGAAAAATGAGACATTATTATATTTCTATATACATTAAAGGCTGAAAAGGAAATACTATGAACAACTTTAAACGAGTTTAACATTTTAGGTGAAATATACGATTTGTTTTTGAAAGTCATGAACTACCAAAGCTCTCTCCAGAGGAGATCTGTAATCTGAATAGCCCTATATCTAACATAAGAAATTATTTTTTTGAAAAAATCTTAAATTAGAATGTTAGGTACCAGTAAAAGACTTTTGCAAATATGAAGGAAGAAATAATACCATGTCTTTATGTAGTCCTCCAGATAATACAACATGGGAAAAGTCAGCATTGTCCTGACAACAAAACCAGACAAACACATTCCAGAAAACAAACACTAGAGATAGGTATCCCTCTAGAACACAAACAGAAAATTTCAATAACATTTTACAAAGAGATAATGTAACATAATCAAGTATGTTCCCAGGTATGAAACGTTGGCTCGATATTAAATAGTGAATCAATGTAATCAACTATTAACACATTTTTTTCTTGAGGGAGAGCAAGAGAGAGCACAGGGGAGGGGAAGAGAGAGAGAGAGAGACAGAATACCAAGCAGGATCCATGTCCAGTGAGAAGCCCAATGCAGAGCTTGATCTCATGACCTTGAGATCATGACCTGAGCCAAAATCAAGTTGGAGAATTAACTGACTGAGCCACCAGATGTCCCAACACATTTTTAAAAATGAAAAACCAGCTCTTCTAGTCCATTTTCCCTTCATTACTAAAGCCAGTTCAAAACTCCCCTTCTCAGGGCATCCTTCCCTGCTTTGCCTCACCTGCTGACATTCTCTTAGATTTGGCCCTAGAGTCCTCAGTGTTACCATCTCAGTTTGCTCCAGTAACTATTATTGCACTGAGGCTTCAACTGAGGGACTCCCTGACCCCACTTCCCTCAATCTGGAAGTCACCCTAGGCTGGGATCTGGGCCTAAACTTTTATCCTCACTCTGTCCCCAACAACCTGTTCAACCTTGGGTGGCTCACTCAACCTCTCTGAACTCCATTTCCTCCTGAGGGGTTTCCAAACTCCACTGTTCCTTCATCTCTGTCCTGTGGCCCACAGGTTGAGGATATCATACAGTAATGGAACTTGGGCCTGAAAAGCATGTTTGAGGTATATCTGGTGGGGAACATGTCCTAGCACTTCATCATCTTCCATACCTCTGTCCAAGGAAAAGCAGACATTTGCATCTAGGTTCCCTTGGACTATAAGACCATGGACCACTACAACTATGACGTCTTTGCCAGTGAGAATGTGCCTAAGAAAATGGGCTATAACAAGGTGAAGATCATTCTCAGAATGACAATGGGCCATCTTCTGCCAGACACTGTACAACATCAGCTTATACAAAAACGTCAGAGTGGGGACTTCTGTGCTGACAGTCCTGGAGCTCTGGACTTCATGTGAAATTGAGTAGGCCCTGCTCTTTTTGTCTTTGCTGTATGCTGGTCTTTCCACATCACCTGTGAGTCTCCATGTTCTCATCTGCAAAATGGGCATGATACCTCTAGGCTGCTGTCAAGAGGTGTGAATGTTGGATGTGAAAGCATTCCCCTGGGAAACCCCTACCCATCATTATCTCTCAGTTTTCCCCAAGGTGCTTCCAGAGCTCCTGGCAGGTAGTAAGTTATGTGGCTACAAAAACCACCCGAGGCCAGGTTTGTCCTGGCCTCCACTGTCCTGTAATTTCCTGAGGTCAGCCTGCCCTTTCTATCTCCTTTGTTGTAGGAGGAACTGAAATTATAGTTGCCTGCTCAGGGACTATGAAATTCCTTCTCCTTGACCTTTTCTTGAATGTTATTAAAACGTTTCATGGGCAAAGGGAGGCTGGGTGGCTCAGTCAGGTAAGCATCCAATTTCAGCTCAGGTCATGATCTCATGTTCATGAGTTTGAGCCATGCATTGGTCTCTGTGCAGATAGCATGGAGCCTGGAGCCTGCTTTGAGTTCTGTGTCTCCCTGTCTCCCTGCCCCTCCCCTACTCCTGCTCACACTCTCTTTCTCTCTTAAAAATAAAATTAATGAAAAAAATTTTTAAAAATGTTTCATGGGTAAAAAATAAAAATGAAAAATGACATAATCTTCTTAATATGTGTAGAAAACAATTTTGAAAAAATTTAATACCCATATATTTCAAAAAGTCTCAAAAGACTAAGAAAGGATGGCAGCTTTTTGGAGGAGAGAGGCCAAGATGGTGCAACAGCATGGAAGTCTTTTTTGTATCTCTTGTCCATGAAATACAGCCAGATCAACATTAAACCATCCGGCACACCTAGAAAACTGATTTGAGGATTAACACAACAATCTGCACAACCTCAACCACAGGACTCAGCACGTATGCAGTGTGAAGTGGTGAAATGGGACAGAGAGAAGCCACAGAGGGCAGGGAGCTGTTTTTGCTCACACAGAGAGGATGGAGACTGGGGAAGAATATGGGAAAGGCACGCCCCCCCCCCCCCAAAAAAAAAGCAGCTGGAGAGAAAGCAGAAAAAGTGGAAACAGCCGCAGGGACTGAACTAAAAAGGGAGACAGGAGAAAGGAGAGGGTATAAGTTCCATTAAGTCTCTATAAACAGGGGGAGTGCAGAGTCTGAAATTCTGCAGCTCGATACATGGAGGTGCTCTGGTGGGGAGGGCGAATCCCCAGGAGCAGAGATGTGTGTTTTGATTTTCCATATCCCTGAAATGCTGCTACATGGTCACATGAACTTTTTCTTGGGTGGGCTGGCACCCAGCCACAGTCTCTGGGCAGCAGCAGCAGCACAGTCTCTGAACACTCCTGGGTGCAGCCAGCACCTGGTCATTGCTCAGTGAGACCCTCTCCCAGAAGGTCTGACTGGGTCAAAGCCACAGTCCCTCAGAAGTGAGGGGTTGGGAAACACAGCCGCATCTGAGGTAAAACTCAGGAGGGTGGTGCTGCCTGGAAACCTGATGGCTTGGTCACAAACAGTGTAAAACTGGGGAGTGGATGGAAGCTGGAGAGAAAGGACGGGTCTGTGATTGCTGAATGGGCAGAACAGAGTTCCGATACTGGAGATTGGGTAGCTGGGTGATGCTGTTTTCACCCCTCCTGTGCATGCACATACACACCTACAAGCACCACAACAATCCACCCCAGTAAGCTAAGCAGCACCACCTAGTGGAGATTTAAGCCATTACACTAAGCCCCACCAAACTGGGCCAACCTCCCTCTTCAGGAAAACCACAAGTCTCTCTGCCTGCATAGTTTACATACTATAAAGTGCTTCACAGTTTGACTTCTAGGGGAAAACAATGTAATTTCAATCATATTTCAGTCTGTTCACTGGTCCATGTATTCAATTTTTTTCTTTTTCTCTTTTTTTTGAATACAGAAGGAAAAATTATTTTTATTTTCAATTTTTGATAAAAATATTTTTCTTTAATTTTTTCTACTATATTTTTACTGTTTTGTAAATTTTTCAAATTCTTTCACTTCCATTATTTAATTTTATTCTATTTCATTGTATTCATTTTTTAAGTTTTCAAATATTTTCTAATTTGTTCTTTTTTTCTTCTTTTTATTTTTTATTTCCTCCTTTTTTATTCCCGTTTTTCTCTAATCTGTCAAGCTCCTTTCAACAACCAGACCAAAATACACCTAGGATCTAGCATCATTTTGTTTTTGCATTGTTTTTAATTTTTTTAATTTTAATTTTTTTACCTTATTAATTCCTTTCCATTCTTCAAAATGATGAAACAAAGGAATTCATCCCAAAAGAAACAGCAGGAAGAAATGACAGTCAGGGACTTAACACAGATACAAGCAACATGTCTGAAACAGAATTTAGAATCACAATAATAAGAATACTAGTTAGGGTTGAAAACAGATTAGAATCCCTTTCTGCAGAGATGAAAGCTAGTCAGGATGAAATAAAAAATGCTGTAACTGAGTGGCAAGGATGGTTGAGGCAGAGCAGTGAATCAGTGTTACAGCGGACAAACTTATGGGGAACAGTGAAGCAGAAAAAAAGAGGGAGATGAAGGCAAAGGAGCACAATTTAAGAATTGGAGAAATCTGTGACTTATTAAAAAGAAACAACATCAGAGTCATAGAGGTCCCAGAAGATGAAGAGAGAGAAAAAGGGATAGAAGGGTTATGTGAACAAATCATAGCAAAAAACTTTCCTAACCTGGGTAAGACATAGGCATCAAAATCCAGGAAGCACAGAGGACTCCCATTAGATTCAACAAAAACCGACAGCAACAAGGCACATCAGAGTCAAATTCACAAAATACTCAGACAAGGAGAGAATCATGAAAGCAGCAAGAAAAAAAAAAAGTCCCTAACCTACAAGGGAAGACAGATCAGGTTTGCAGCAGACCTGTCCACAGAAACTTGGCAGGCCAGATAGGAGTAGTAGGATATTATTCAATGTGCTGAATCAGAACAATATGCAACCAATAATCCTTTATCCAACAAGGGTGTCATTCAAAATAGAAGGAAAAATTAGAAGTTTCCCAGAGAAACAAAAATTAAAGGAGTTTGTGACCACTAAACCAGCCCTGCAAGAAATTTTAAGGGGGACTTTCTGAGGGTAGAAAAGATGAAAACAAACAAACAAACAAACAAACAAACAAAAAAACAAAAGCAACAAAGACTAGAAAGGCCCAGAGAACACCACTGGAAATTCCAACTCTACAGGCAACATAATGGCAATAAATTCATATCTTTCAGTACTCACTCTAAATGTCAATGAACTAAATGCTCCAATCAAAAGATATGGGGTAACAGAATGGATAAGAAACCAAGATCCATCTCTATGCTGTTTACAAGAGACCCACTTTAGACCTAAAGACACCTCAGATTGAAAGTAAGGGGATGGAGAACCATCTATCACGTTAATGGTCGCCAAAAGAAGCTGCAGTAGCCATACTTATATCAGAAAATCTAGACTTTAAAATAAAGACTGTAACAGGAGATGAAGAAAGGTGTTATATCATAATTAAGTGGTCTATACATCAAGAAGATATAACGATTGTAAACACTTATGCCCCAAATATGAAAGCACCCAAATATATAAAAGAATTAATCACAAACATAAAGAAACTCATTGATAATAATAGCATAATAGTAGGGGACTTCAACACACCACTTACAACAATGGACAGATCATCTAAACAGAAAATCAACAAGGAAACAATGGTTTTGAATGACACACTGGACAAGATGGATTTAATAGATATAGTCAGAACATTTCATCCTAAAGCAGTAGAATACACATTCTTCTCCAGTGCAAATGGTTCTTTCTCCAGAATAGATCACATACTGGGATATAAAACAGCCCTCAATAAGTACAAAAATATTGAGATCATACTGTGCATGTTTTCAGACCACAACACTATGAAACATTAAATCAACCATAAGAAAAAATGTGGAAAGATAACACATACTTGGAGACTAAAGAACATCATAATAAAGAATGAATGGGCTAACTAAGAATTTAAAGAGGAAATTAAAAAGAACATGGAAGCCAATGAAAATGATAACACCACAGCCCAAAACTTCTGGGATGGAGTAAAGGCAGTTGGTCATAAGAGGGAAGTATATAGAAATCCAGGCCTTCCTAAAGAAGGAAGAAAGATCTCAGATACAAAACCCAACCTTATACCTTAAAGACCTGGAAAAATAACAACAAATAAAACCCCAAACTAGCAGAAGACCAGAAATAATAAAGACTAGAGCAGAAATCAATGCTATCAAAATCAGAAAAAAAAAAAAAAAAAACAAAACACAGTAGAACAGATCAATGAAACCAGAAGCTGGTTGTTTGAAAGAATTAAAAAAAAAATTGATAAACCTCTAGCCAGTTTGATCAAAAAGAAAAAGGAAAGGACCCAAATAAATAACATCAAGAATGAAAGAGGAGAGATCACAACCAACACAATAATAGAGAATATTATGAGCAATTATCCACCAATAAAATGGGCAATCTGGAAGAAATGGACAAATTCCTAGAAACATATACACTACCAAAACTCAAACAGGAAGAAATAGAAAGTTTTAACAAATCCATAACCAGTAAAGAAATCAAATTAGTAATCGCAAATCTCCCAAGAAACAAGAGTCCAGGGCCAGATAGCTTTCCAGGGGAATTCTGCCAAACATTTCAAGAAGAGTTAATACCTATTCTCTTCAAGTTGTTCCAAAAAATAGAAATGGAAGGAAACTTCCAAACTCTTTCTATGAAGCCAGAATTACCTTGATTCCAAAACCAGACAAAGACCCCTCTAAAAAGGAGAGCTATTGACTAATTTCCCTGATGAACATGGATGCAAAAATCCTCAACAAGATATTAGCCAACTGATCCAACAGCACATTAAAAAAAATTATTCACCATAACCAAGTGGGATTTATATCTGGGATGCAAGACTGGTTCAATATCCACAAAACAATCAGTATGATTTATCACATCAATAAAAGAAAGTACAAGAACCACATGATCCTCTCAATAGGTGCAAAGAAAGAATTTGACAAAATATAACATCTTTTCTTGATAAAAACCCTCAAGAAAGTAGGGATAGAAGGATCATATCTCTAGATCACAAAAGCCATATACAAATGACCCAATGATAATATCATCCTCAATGGGGAAAAACTGAGAGCTTTCCCCCTAAGGTCAGAAACAAGACAGGGATGTCCACTCTCACTACTGTTATTCAACATAGATTTGGAAGTCTTAGCCTCTGCAATCAGACAACACAAAGAAATAAAAGGCATCCAGATTGGCCAGGAGGTCAAACTTTCACTCTTCTCAGATGACATGATAGTCTATATGGAAAACCCAAAAGATTCCACCAAAAAACTGCTAGAACTGATCCATGAATTCAGCATGTTGCAGTACGCAAAATCAATGTACAGAAATCGATTGCACTCCTATACAACAACAATGAAGCAACAGAAAGAGAAATCAAGGAATCGATCCCATTTACAATGGACCAAAACCCATAAAATACCTAGGAATAAATCTAACCAAAAAGGTGAAAAATCTATATGCTGAAAAATATAGAAAGCTTATGAAAGAAATTGAAGAAGACACACAAAAAAATGGAAAAATATTCCATGCTCTTGGATAGGAAGAACCAAAATTGTTAAAATGTCGATACTACCCAAAGCAATCTACATATTCAATGCAATCCCTATCAAAGTAACACCAGCATTCTTCACAGAGCTAGAACAAATAATCCTAAAATTTGTATGGAACCAGAAAAGACCCTGAATAGCCAAAGCTATCTTGAAAAAGAAAACCAAAGCAGCAGGCATCATAATCCTGGACGTCAAGCTGTATTACAAAGCTGTAATCATCAAGACAGTATGGTACTGGCACAAGAACAGACACTGAGATCAATGGAACAGAATAGAGAATCCAGAAATGGACCCACAAACATATGGGCAACTAATCTTTGACAAAGTAGGAAAGAATACCCAATGGAATAGACAGTCTCTTCAGAAAGTGATGCTGTGAGAACCGGACAGTGACATGCAGAAGAATGAACCTGGACCACTTTGTTACACCATACACAAAAATAAATTGCAAATGGATGAAAGACCTCAATGTAAGACAGGAAGCCATTAAAATCCTTGAGAAGAAAGCAGACAAAAACCTCTTTGACCTTGGTTGCAGCAACTTTTTACTAAACACATCTCCAGAGGCAAGAGAAACAAAAGCAAAAATGAACTACTGGGACCTCAACAAAAGAAAAATCTTCTGCACAGTGAAGGAAACAACCAGCAAAACTAAAAGGCAACCAACTGAATGGGAGAAGATATTTGCAAATGACATATCAGATAAAGGTTAGTGTCCAAAATCTATAAAAAGAACTTATCAAACTCAACACCCCAAAAACAAATAATCCAGTGAAGAAATGGGCAAAAGACATGAATAGACACTTCTCCAAAGAAGACATCCAGATGGCCAACCAACACATGAAAAAATGCTCAACATCACTCATTATCAAGGAAATACAAATCAAAACCACAATGAGATACCACCTCCCATGTGTAAGAATGGCTAACATTAACAACTCAGGCAACAACAGATGTTGTCGAGGATGTGGAGAAAGAGGATCTCTTTTACACTGTTGGTGGGAATGCAAATTGGTGCAGTCACTCTGGAAAACATTATGGAGGGTCCTAAAAAAATTAAAATAGTATGACCCTACGACCCAGCAGTTGCACTACTAGGTATTTATCCAAGGGATACCGGTATGCTGTTTCGAAGGAGCACATGCACCCCAATGTTCATAGCAGCGCTATCCACAATAGCTAAAATATGGAAAGAGCCCAAATGTCCATCAATGGATGAATGGATAAGAAGATGTGGTGTCTATATACACAATGGAGTATTACTAGGCAATCAAAAAGAATGAAATCTTGCCATTTGCAATGAGGTGGATGGAACTAGAGGGTATTATGCTAGGCAAAATTAGAGAAAGACAAATATCATATGAATTCACTCATATGAGGACTTTAAGACACAAAACAGATGAACATAAGGGAAGGAAAGCAAAAATAATATAAAAACAGGGAAGGGGACAAAACACAAGAGAGTCTTAAATATGGAGAACAAACAGAGGGTCACTGGAGGGGTTGTAGGAGGGGGGATGGGCTAAGTAGGTCAGGGGCATTAAGGAATCTACTACTGAAATCACTGTTGCACTATATGCTTACTAACTTGGATGTAATGTTTAAAAATAAATAAATAAATAAATAAATAAATAAATAAATAAATAAATAAATTAAAAGGGGAAAAAAAGAATATAAGGCAGCTTTTCAACCAGGTAAATAGGGTCCATATTTAACTTAGAGCTCACATCACATTCAAAGGTAAAGTTCTCTGTGTCTACCCCCTCAGATCTGGAATAAAGTAAAGATTTCTCTCACCACTCTTATTCAAGATCATATTGGATGTTCTAGTCAGTATAATAATAAAGTAAGGGAAAAATCCTGTGAAAATCTCATGGACTTTACAGAAATCTGTAGAACTAATACTTGTGTTTAGCAGGGCAGTATTTAAGATACACACACACGCACAAACACACACACACACACACACACTACACTAGCAACAAACAACTGGCCATTGAAATTGAAAAAAAAAAAGTCATGTAAATATCACCAAACTATGAAACATTTAGGGATAATTTAACAAAATATGTTCCAGACTTGGACCCTGAACACTATAAGATACTGCTGACAAAAATTAATGACTATTATAATATATGGAGAGATACGTATGTTCATGGACTGAAAGACACCTTATTCTTATGATAATTATATTGATCTATTCAATCAAGACAAGTCCAATTATGATTATAAAAGAATGAAACTGACTTATCTAAAATGTGTATTAAGGTGCAAGGAACTGAGAATAAGCAAAACAAATAAAAAAAAAGAACAAATGGATGATGTACACTTACTATAAAGCTGTAGTTATGAAGACGGCATTATATTTATGATAAAGATACACATACAGATCAATGGAACAAAATTAAGAGATCCATACATATATGGTAAACTGATTTTTGACACAGTTAACAGGTGATTCAATAGGTTAAAAGATAGTTTTTAAACATATGATATTAAGGAAATGAATGTCCACATATAAAGGGAAAAAAAATAAACTGGTACCTTTACTTCCCACATAGACACAATAAATAAAAATGACCGCTAGACCTAAAATAAGAATTAAAACTAGAAAACAGGAGAAAACTCTGTGTGACCTAATTTAAGCAAAGATTTTTAAGATTAAACAGAAAAATGTACAAACTATAAGACACAAGAAAAGATTAAATTGGACTTCTAAAACATTGAAAACTTCTGCTTCCAAAGGATGCTCTAAAGAAAGTTTAATGGCAAGCCAAAAACTGGCAGAAATTTTTTCCAAGCATAATTCTGAGGAAGTCTTGAGTTGAGAATATATAAAGATTCCCTAAAATGAAATATTGGAAGAAAAATAGCCCTCAAGAACTTGGACAAACATTTTGGTGAGTATTTCATCCAAGAAAATATAGGAATGGGAATTTAGCAATTGTAAACCTGTTCAACATATTATCAAGCTTTGAATCAGGGAACAGGAAATAAGTACCCTTGCCCATCCTCTAGATTGGCTAGAAGTAAAGAGACAGTTAAAAACATGTGTTGGAGAGGATGTGAAGCAAATAAAATGCTTTACATTGCTGGTTGGAAGGAAATTGCTATGGATACTTTGGAAAGAATTTTAGCAAATTCATTTGGCATACAATTATCATACAACCTAGCAATTGCATGCCTGTATTTTTTTAAAAGAAATAAAAACAATATCCACACAGAATTTTACTTAAATATTTATAGCAACTTTATTAATAACAGCAAGAAAAAATAAAACTCCAGAAATAACCTAAATAGTTAGACTAGTTGTGTCCATAAAAGAGACTACTACTCAACAATATAAAGGAACAAACTATTGACAGATACAACAACATGAATGGACACAAAATCTTTATGCTAAGTGACAAAAGCCAAATACAAAAAAACCTACCACTTGTATGCTTCCATTTATATGAATATTTTAGAACAGACAGTGGTTATATCAGGGGTTGCTAAGGATCCCAGATGGGAGATAGAGTAGAGGTATGATTGCACATGAATACCAAGGAGCCTTTTGGGTGATAAAAAATGTTCTATTTCATGATTGTGGTGGCATTTACATGACAGCATACATTTTCCAGAACTCATCTAACTGTAAAATTAAAATTGTCAAATTTTATTTTATATAAATTATGCTTTATTCTAGGTTATTTTAAAAATTATTAATTTCCAGAAGTTTTTTGCCATACTACATATTTATAGCATTAGGGTAACATAACATTAGAATATGTGTACATAAAGAGAGATGCATGTGTAATCACAACATTCAATGACTGGTAAAAATCTGTCTTTTGCCCTGTTCTTCCCCACTTTGGGGAATACCTCTTTAAGATATGTGTTATTCTTTCCCTTTCAGTGCTATTCTTTGAGACTTTATTACTTTGCCCAAAAGTAACCCCCAACCCTTTTCTTGCTTGAAAAAAATTCAGATCTTTTCCTCCACAAAAAACTGTGTCTTTCTTATATGCATTTAACTGAAAATTGAGTGTCTACTATATCCCAGATCATTAATTAGGCAGTTTCACATACTTTTTTTCTTTATCTTAATAATAATTCTCTCAAGCACATGTTGTTATTTCTAGATCATGGCAACAATAGCCAAGGTGAGGAATCTAAAGAGGTTCAATGACATTCCAATGTTACCATAAGCATAAGTGTTACCATGTTGCCTCAGATCCTGTGAGAGAGGGTCTGTTTTACAATACAAAATGGTTAGGGGCTCATGATTAATTGGAAGTTAATGTCCCAAGTTATGTGGTTCCATTTTTAAGAGTGTTTCCAGTGATTAAAGAGAAAAGGCCATTTGGAATGTTAGAAAATATGCTTTTCATCCAAAATAGGTTTTAGTAAGTGGTCTTTAACTAACTTCCAAATAATACAATATAGGTAACTACCTAGCTGATGGGGTCTTAAATGCTCACATAGCATGGAAATGGGAAATCCTAATTTTTTTTATATTAATTACCCTTATAGTTATAATGTAAAAAGGCCACTTGACCTAGAGAATTAAATAACAAGAAAATCAGCTTTCCAGATGCTGAAAAAAATGGCCTCAAGTAAAATGTACTTATTCATGTAAAATAATTAAGCATTTGTGTATAGTACACAGCAGCATTCGATGAGTCATCTGTTTGTTTTTTTTTCTTAGCCACTATGGTTAATATGTCAAAATTACTGGCTACTGAAGTTAAAATTAACAAAATAGGAATGTTAACAGCAATTTTTGAAATGCTTTAGTTAATTACTATGTTTTAAAACTGGTTATGACATTAGAGTTCAAGATACATAATGCCTTTTTTATCAAAGGAAACCATAATCAGGGCAGAAAGAAGTGAAATATGTGTATTTACGTAGATTCTGAGCAAACGAAATCTTCTATTTTTTAATTATTAATATGCCAAAGTTCCTTGTGTGAAGATTGCTCATGGTGATTTCATATATATATTTGCTCCCATTTAAGCAAAAGAATATGCAAAATGAAAAACATTTTTTCTACTCTAGAGAGTTGTGCCAACAAATTATCTCTCCAGAACACATGGGTACCAATATAGGAGATATAAGTCATAATACCTCTGATATTTATCATCATAAATATTCTAAGAAAAGTTTAAAATTATTGCTGCCCCCAGAATTTACCCTTATATAAGCTTCTCTTTAGAATTTGCTGTGCTTTTCCACTTCTTTTATCCACACTAGCATTACATCTACATCCTCCTTTGGAATATGATGGATATTATTTTCAAAGCCTGTGTCTTCATAATGAACACAAAATTAATTTGTCAACTAATCTATTCACTGTTCACTCACTGTCAAAAATGCCTATGTTTCTAAATACGTGTAATAAAATTTAAATCAGAATATTATTTTTTTTAATATTTTTAAATGTTTCCTTCAATTTTTATTTTTGAGAGAGAGAGAGAGCACGTGCATGTGTGAGTGGGGCAACAGCAGAAAGGCAGGGAGACTGAGGATCCAGAGTGGGTTCTGCGCTGACAGCAGAGAGCTCCATGCCAGGCTTGAACTCATGAACCGTGCGATCATGACCTGAGCCAAAGTTGGACACTTAACCGACTAAGCCACTCAGGTGCCTCAAACTGAAAAATATTTTAAATATTTTTGCGTTAAAAGCATATCAAGTGGAAAAGAATGGTTGTGCTCTTATAAAAGATACTGTAATAATTAGAAGGTCAGATTAAAATGAAAACATTATACTTTACAATATAAAAACAGTGTAATGAATGGTGCCATTTAGTTTACTATTTTTTTTTTACTCCAGTGCAATTAAATTCTATTTCACTCTTTATTTTCAGATATATTTATTTATATCTCTGTGTAGTGTAGATTTAAACTGAATATTTTACATGTTAAAAAGTGGGAACTGAACCTGAAGAAAGACTAACTAAAGCAGCAACCTGGGAAATTTTCCAGTTTAAACTCCTTTTGTTGCATTTACTTTCTTTTGACTCTGCAAAAAGCAGAGGCAAAGGCAACCAACCTGCATTAGATTCTTCTAGTTCATAAAATCAAGAGACTACCCTTCATCAAAAGTTCCAAATTCAGGAAACTGTCAAAAATTAACAAAGCTTACTAGCAAAGAGAATAATTTTATAATTTTGGTTTTCCTTTAAGAATTGCAGAAAAACCATTTATTTCCATTTAAATCTGATGTTGCATCAATCAAGAATGTTTTTTTCCTGTGTTTCCTTCATTATATGAAGCTAAATGTACAAATAAGTAAACCTTCAAATTACATACGCTTCATGGTAATGCCCAGCAATACACTTTTTCTTACATAAATCCAACTTGCAGCAACAGGTTCTTGAACAGAAGTATTTTATTTTAGACTTGAATATAGCCACAGACTCACCATGTGGCCATAGCATACTTGCTTATATGCTTCTAATTTTTAATACTTTAAGTAGGGAGCACAGAGATGAAAATAATTCATTACTATTTTATGTTTACTTGCTTACATTTTGCATTTGTTACTTAGTGCTGAAATAACTACTGAAATTTTCTTCAAGTTGATGTTATGGTTGTGTGCACAGGTGTGTGTGTGTGTGTGTGTGTGTGTGTGTGTGTGAGAGAGAGAGAGAGAGAGAGAGAGAGAGAGAGAGAGACAGAGACAGAGAGACAGAACAAGAGAGAAAGAGACAGAAACAGAGCAAGAGAGAGAGAAAGAAAGAGATAAGAGGGGAAGGGCAGGTACCCAATTTTAGGATTTAACTCTGTAAGACTTATCCTCTGCAAGTCAAAATTAGAAGACCAGCCATGAAAATAGAACCAAGAGACTATGCTATATTAATTTGTCAGTGACAGTGTTTTTGTACTGTTCATAATATTTTCTCCCTCTTTCCTTTTCCCTAATGTTCTGTTTTGTTGGCTAATTATGAAAGGGACAGAATTGGAAAAAAATAAAAAGCAACACATACAGTTAATGGATTACTTCACATTAATTACTACTGTAGGATATTGGTGGGCATTATTTTTTCAAAGAATCATTTAAAAGGTGACAATTCGGCATTGTGTCAGCTACATAATTCTTTCTGAAAAATGCCAAGAGAAACTCAATATAATAAAAAATGTAACAAATATTTGCCATATTTTTTTACCATAATGTTAAGTTTTCTGTAAGAAAAAATAATAGAGCTGGGAGATATCCAAGTTATTATCTTGCCCAACACTTCCATTATATCAATGAAACAGTCAGGGAAATTAAGGCCACACAGTGAGTGGATAGCTCTTTCACAAGAAGGTAGACCTTTACAATGGACAGCTTTAGGCTTTATTCCCTTTCTACTCCCTGCCTAATTCTTCACTTCAGGTCAGGAATAGGTTAATTTTGTAAACTTTGTTGTTTTTTTTTTTTTTCACATTAAGTTAATTGTGGATCTAGGAAATGAGTCCAAATTAAAAGCAGGAAAAAAGTATACCAATAAATTGTTATTAGTAATTTTCTTCAACACTGAATACTGATTGTATTATGCAATATATTAATTTCTTAAGGAAGTCAAACACTCTGATTAAATTAATAGCACAAGAGTACAAGTATCAGGTTAGTTGTACCTAAAAGCAAATGGGAAAACAGAATTCATGGATTAATGCTACAATAACTATGGTCAAATGAAACTTTGGAAGTAAATACACATAGAATTTAGGAAATCATTAATTGAATAGAAAACATAGAAGTAAACTATTGTATTTAAACAGGAATATCTGCTTCTAACGTTTAAAAATGGAGATTTCACATTGAAATCTGAATTTCTGCCTTCTTATAAACGAGTAGGTGAGATCTAGCCATACCAGGCCAGCATTCTCCCACCACAACAACCACCTGGGGTTAAAAAGCAGCAGTCCTGCTTCAGATGGGGCATGTGCTCTCCAGTTTATAGTGTGCCCCATCCATCATATCACCTGCCTGGCTTTTGTAAGCCTTTGGGTCTGAGACTCTGGGGATCTAACAATCTAAGGCACTGATGATGAGCTTAATTCAGTTCAAACAAGTATCAACTTGTACAAGGTACTCTAATAGGTACCGGGGATATAAGGAATAAGACATGATCCCCCCAAGGAACTCATAGATCACTGTTTCTGGTGAGATCAAGAAAACTGGTAATTAAAATACATTATAACATCTTCACTGAAAGGGTATAGAAATGATAAAGACCAAAGTGATTAAACTCGCTTTCTAGCTTTTTGAGATGGTACTTAGCTCAATGATGTTCAGCATTTCTTCTTTTCTAATATATGCATTTAAAAGCATAAAGTTGCCTCCAAGCGTGGTGTTAACTGCAGTGCAAAAGTTTCAACATGTATTTTTATTATAACTTATTTAAAAACTCTAATTCCTACTCATGTGATTTCTTCTTTGACCTGTGGGCTATTTAAAAGTGTGTTTATTGGGGTGCCTAGGTGGCTCAGTCGGTTAAGCGTCCGACTTCAGCTCAGGTCATGATCTCACTGCTTGTGGGTTCAAGCCCCACATTGGGCTTTGTGCTGACAGCTCGGAGCCTGAGCCTGCTTCAGATTCTGTGTCTCCTGTCCTTTCTCTTTGCCCCTCCCTTGATCATGCTCTCTCTTCCTCAAAAATAAATAAACATTAAACAAATTTTTAAGTGTATTTATTAATTTCCAAATATATAGAATGTCCTGATTATCATTATAAATTTCTCTTTACCTTAATTGTCTTACAGTAAAAAAAACCTAAATGAATTTAATTCTTTGAAATTTGTTGAGATTTGCATTAGACCAACATGTAGCCAGATTTGTAAATGTCAAGGTGAGCTTGAAGAGAATGCATGTTCTTTAGTTCTTAGGTTCAATGTTTCATATAATGCCCGTTAGATCAAGTTTGCAGATCATGTCATTCAGATATTCTACATTCTCACTGATTTCTAAAATCTACTTGTTCTATCAGTTACTAAGAGAGGTATGTAAAGTATCTTGTCATAATTGTGGATTTGTCTATTTCTCCTTGTAAGTGGTTCTGTAAATTTTTTAATGTATTTTTTATTAAGGTATAAAACATATATAAAGCATATAGATCTTAAATAGGTAGTTCTGGTAGCAGAAAGAAAAACTTTGGAATTATTTTAAACAGAATGACAGGGGCCCCTCAGTGGCTCAGTCAGTTAAGCATCCGACTTCAGCTCAGGTCATGATCTCAGGGTTTGTGAGTTTGAGCCCTGCATGAGGTTCTGTGCTGACAGCTCAGAGTCTGGAGCCTGCTTCAGATTCTGTGTCTCCTTCTCTCTCTGCCCCTCCCTCACTTGTGCACTGTCTCTGTCTATCTCTCTCTCTTAAAAATAAATAAACATTAAAAACAAATAAACATGGGGTGCCTAGGTGGCTCAGTTGGCTCAGGTCATAATCTCGCAGTTGGTGAGATCGAGCCCCGCATCTGGTTCTGCACTGACATCCTGGAGCCTGCTTCAGATTCTGTGTCTCCCTCTCTCTCTGCCCCTCCCCCACTCTCTTTCTCTCTCAAAAATAAATAAACATTGAAAAAAAACATGACAAAAGTCTGTTTGAACAGAGACAACCTTAAAAATGCAACTAAAAATAAAACATTTTAAAAGTCAACTGTACTTCAGTTACAAATAAAATTGTACACATTGCACCTAAAATTTTTTTACTAGTTACCAATAGTAAATAGAGATTAATGAAATTCTCATCTTGCTTCATTAAAAGTGTGCCTAAAGGAAATAAACAACCAAAAATTTAGAAGTCGTATCTATAATATAGAGTCAGTTCATGAAATTTTGGCTAATGGAAAATTTCTCAGCTTCTAAATGAATCACAGTTATTTTCACTCTGCTTAGTTAGTTGCAATAGACATAATGTACTTAGGATGAAATCCTTGAATTCAGTTTCATTATTATAAATGTTTTTCATCTACTTAAGTAATAGAGTCAACTAACACACCCTACCCCTATAACTCCACTTCACTTTTATTTGTTCAGGGGAATATGACCTGCTCATTGTGATGTTCATAGACTAGGAAAATATGCTAATTAAATCAGAGATTCATCACCTGCTACATGTATATATAAAAGGCAAAATCACCAATGGTATATCAGCTGCTGACAGTCTCCATCAAAATCTCATTTGAAAATGACAATCTCTAGCAAAGCACAGAGCCTATATTACAATAAAGAAAGGTTGCTGGTCACTCAATTACCCTCAGTCCTATGCTCTAGAGATGGAGTAAAATAGTAGATTTATACATTATTATTTGCTCCTAATCATGACACTTCCAGAGGAGGAAACTTCACATTTTTTGAAGCATTGACTGCTCCTTTGAGCTGTTACTAGTGTCTGCGTTACACACGTTTTCTGTTTATAGATTATTTTTGACATATATTCTCTCACAAATTCCTTTCCTTAAAAACTCAAATTCTCTAACATCAAAACAAAGGAAAAGCATTTTTGACCATTCTGTTGCAATTAGTTATATGACTTTGAGCAAGAATATAACTTCAAAATGGTCTCCTGTCAGCACCTCACCTAAAGAAAAGGTCAAGTTGTGAGGAATAAGCTTAGGAATTCCCTGAGCTTGCACTGATGGGTTAACAAGGCATAAAGAAATAGAAAGCCACAGGATAAAGGTATCCAAGATTAGATAAACAAGATTAGGTAAATAGGGCAAAGGCCCCCAGCATAGGACTAAGATATAGGAAAAGAAAAGCCTCAGAATGAAAGCATCAATAACGAGGTAAACAAGATTAGGTATTCAGGGTAGTAACACTCCCCAATTTAGAATAGCAGAAGCTGCTTTCACAGGAGGGAAGGACAAAATTAGGTAAACACATAAACAGGGCTATAGACCACAGTAGGGCTAAGTTGCCTGAGCAGAGCTAATTAGCAAAATAAAGGTGCCTGTTGACCCTAAGGTAGCTCCTCATGCCTGCTGTAAACAACCATCTGCCCAACTCCAGGACTTTGTTTTGTATTGACCCAAATCTATAACACCGCATGTCTTCAATGCCCCCCTTTCCCCTCATGCCCTTGAGTTAATGTTCACAGTCTCATTCTTTCTTTGTGCACACTTGTAAGCCTTCTGACCCTAATAAAATCAGAGCAAAGACCCTTATTTGGGGCTCTTGACTCCCCCTGGACATTAGCTTCTCTCACATTTCAATCCTGCATCCGCTCTCTTGCTGGACAAGAGAGAACTTCAGACCCAGAGTCTAGGACATCAAGTCTGAGTCTATTCAAATTCAAATTGTCTAGGTATTTGAGGCTGAAATAATGACCATTTTCTACAATTATTAATATCGTCCACACAGATGACTGAATTGGCTTTCAGAATAAGTGTCCTGTGGTGTCATTATTTAGTCTTATTGATATGGTCTTAATACAAATCAACTTCTTAAATTCAGTATCTTTCCGTGACAGGGATATTTCCTTCAAAAAGAGAGAGTGGGCATTTAATGTTTTCAGTCGGTATCACAATTTTCTTTAAAGGAATCAAAAATAGAACCATAGTTTTGTGTAATAATTAAAATACAAAACCAATAATAATTAAACAGACTGAAACATAGAAATCATTAGAGCAGTGTATTGCACAAAGTGAAAGGTTAATAAAAGTTAACTCATTGTCTCATACCAAATAGATGCAGTCTTAGTAGCTACAGTCTAAAATCATGGACAAGTACAGGTCTAACTTAGAGTACCCACATATTCTCCCTGAAATTTGAAATTTAGCGTGTCTTCACCAATCCATTTTCTACATACCCAGAATCAAACCAGGGATAGATTTTGGTATATTTTATTGCTGTTTTTAACCTTAGATAAAGGGAAAAGATGGCACATAGAATAGAATAAATCCAGCTGGGATGTGTCAGGAAACCTAAGTGTTAGAGGGTTAGTTCCCATCGCAGCTCACTAGTTTTGTAATGACCTCAGGTTCTTTAATCTCTATCCTGACAGTTTCTAATAAGATGTTCTTGAAGCTCTCATTAAGTTGAACTTTCTATATGTTGGGGTTCACTCCCACACACTTTTAAAATGGTAATATAAGACAAAAATCTCTTGAGAATGTATATGCATTTTAAAATTTCAAATATGAAATTCTCTCGGGAACATGTACCACTCAGTACTCTATCTGGCATGCTATGATATTTAAAGAAAAAAAAAGAATGCCAGGCAATTTGAATTTTAATAGCCACCATTATTAGATTGGAAACAAGCACCATTGAATACCCCAACTGAGAGTAGACAATTTGATCAAAATATGGTTTTAATTCTTATGGTTGCCTCTAAAAATTTAAGTCAAAGTGAGTGCACGTCTTTATTGTCCATCAAAATGGCATATATATATATATATACATATATATAATTATGACACATATGTAATTAAGATATTACAATAGAAAATAAAGATGTGTTTTAACTTGAATTTTGTAAAAAATTATTATTGTGTACTTACTTGCTTAATATTTTGCATTTTTTTAAGTGCCTAAATTGCTGCTGAAGCATCCTTCAAGTTCTCATTGTGGTTTTGTGTGTGGCAGAGATATAGGGACGGCAGGGGTGAGGATGTGCGAAAAGAGAGGGAGAGCCTAGATTTAGAAACTAAAACTGTAAATATATTTTTCCCATATTTTTCTGTGAGAAAAAATTAAATGCCAAGTCAAGATCTCAGTAACAATGTTTCTCAGTAAGAATGTAAGGCACAAGACAGAAGAAAGTATTACATATTGAAGGGATTTAAATAGTGTATGTCCTGAAAGACTGAGCATTCAAGGCAGTAGATCTGCTCAACTTAAGGCCACAGGGTAAGATTGACATCCTTCTAAATTATCTGAATCTGGTGAGACAGAATTTTAGTTGGCCATTTTGATATATGACACTTAACTACCCTTTATTGATTAAATCTTAATCAACTACTGGGGCACCTGGGTGCTCAGTCAGTTAAGCATACAACTCTTGACTTCGGCTCAGGTCATGATCTCATGGTTCATGAGTTTCAGCCCTGCATTGGGCTCTGTGCTGACAGTGTGGGGCCTGCTTGGTATTCTCTCTCTCCCTCTCTCTCTGCCCCTCCCTAGCTCACTTGCTCTCTCTCAAAATAAATAAGCTTAAAAAACTAATCAACTACTTAATAGTTTGTATAGTGAACATTTGTGTGTTTTGTTGATATGCTGACTTAATTACAGAGTGAAAATTAAGCATCTCACATGCTATTGTAAAGAAAAGGTGTATTATGTATCATATTTCACATCCAAACATGTGCAGTGTGTAAAACATGTCAAATCACCAGAGAACATCAATCTATTGGAGGCAAGAAGATTCCTGGAGTTTCCTAATTAGAATATTCTGCTCTCTAAAAATAATTCAGTTCTAGAAAATGTATCTAGAACCTTGAGACACCCAATGAATCAGTGAGTTTTTAGATCATGAGTTAACTGAACTTACAGTACAAGATAATCAGAGAAGTTTCATGTGTATAGACAAGATTTTAATGACAATATATTTTAATTAGTACAAAATATGCTTTAGTTCACTTCTGAAAATGTGATTTGCATCCATGCCATCTAGGAATCTTATGAAAAATACAGCTGACTGGGCCCCTGTCCTAAGTGAGAGAATCACAACCTCTTTATCTGTAGAAATGAAGATAATATTAGTGTTATATAGTAAGATTATTGTACAAATTATGTAACTAATTCAAATAATATTCTGACACCTACAAACCATTTGATATGTTAGCTATGCTAGTTACTGTTATTATTCTTAATTTTGGTCTACTCCAAAATTTGAAAATCATGTATTTACCTACTTTCTATTATGTTTTAATAATAAAATAACAAAGAAAACAATATTCCAGAACCAGTAATACTTTTTAATACACATATTATACATATTTTTAAGGTTTTCTAAGTTACTTCGTGTCATTGACAGATGATCCCAGCCAAAAAATGGAGAATCTCTGCAGTATGATGCATTTGTTTTGCAATTAGCAAAAGGTTGTTGATCATTCTAGAAATTTCATTTACAGAATGATACTTTAAAACTAAAGTGTGGTCTGTCTTGGTTTGTATTATTATCTTCTGAAAATGACTAGAAATGAAATGGAACATGAATTTCAGAATTTGCTAAAATGTTATATTGAAAATTTCTCTCAGGGTTTGCATTTTTAATGCTCAATGCAAAAATTACTCATTATTTTCACTCTCATATGACAAGTTAAATTATGTTTCATTTCACTATTTTATAGAACAGTATTTTTCCTCATAAAATCTCTAGGACTTACAGCTGAGAATAGCTTGATAAAAATGATTTCTCTTACTTTTCTTCTTAAAAATATTCTTCATCTGGCATCTCTAAATAGACAGCAAATCGCCCCATGCATTATACATTTTTGTCTTAAACTGGCAATTCAGTAATTGGCTGTGTTTGTGTTAATGTAAAGTGCTTAAGATACTGTCTCTGAAAACTGTAAGTTAACCATTAGAAATGATGTTATAATTATCAATTAATAATAAATGGAGTAAGAGGATAATTTCAATTGAGGACGTAAATATCTAAATAGCAGTGGGCTGTATTTGTGTGTATGCACATGTGCCGTCTTCTTGTAAAACTGGACTTACATCTCACCTTTATCATCTACTTCAGTTTTATTTATCATCTCTATCTAGTTTCCTGGTTAACATAAGAAATGTTAAAGAAAGGAGCATGAGATTTGGACTTAAATGTATGTTCTTAAATTCTTAACCACGAGCTCCTAGCTATAAAATTATATTAAAGAATCATGATCATTGCAATGCAGCCACAGATTCCTCCATAGTGTTCAATAGAGATGTCCTTCTGTTATCCTTCAATAATTCTAAAGAAATAAAAATATTTACCAAGTACTTACTCATTATCATAAAATAAACCACTTTACACTTTGTTTAACTATATTACAAAAATGAGAATCATGTGTAGAAATCTAATTTCTATAGAAGAAATTAGAACCTAGAAATTTTTTTATAGCTGTCAGATTTCACAAATCTTAGAAGTGACTGGAAACCCGCTCTAGGTTGATTGTAAGGCCCTTAATTTTTCTATTTCTTTTTACCTACTCCCCTTTGAACATATTCCTTCCTAGTCCTCATAGAAGTTTGGTACTGTAATTCGGTTTCATTTTCACAAAGGTAGCTGATACACAGGAAATTAACATAAAAAAGTAAAACCTTTTCCTCATTTTTTAGACAAAATTTTTCCACCTTCTGCTTCTGCATGCAATCTGAAAACACCCAAGGACTAAGCAAACAGCCAAAATCCCCCTATTTCTTATTTCTCCTTCATGTCTTTCAGCACTCACTAAATCTTGTCGTCTCTTTTGACATATCTGTTTTGCAAGTTTCTCCCAGGCTGCTCGTCATTGATTCCTTCCCCTGCTCTCTGCCATTTACAATGAACACACCAATATCAATTAGTGTAGAGCTGCTTGTTATTTTTTTGACCTTTAAAAAGGTCAAGTCCTCCCATTTACTCATTTCAACTGTGTACTCGACAATACTGTTTTTCTGACAGAGGGTCATGGGTTGATTTGGATTTTATAACTCAGAATTTTTCCTCTCAATTTTGTAACATAATGAATTTTTGACAATTCCAATGTATTGACTATGTGCACATGCTCCTTGACTTGAAAATCCTTCTATAACCATTTCTAATTTTGTAGCCAAGTGTAGTCATACTTGGAAATTACACCTGTCCATTTTTTACTCTAAACCTTGCACCCTCTTTCCACCCTCTCACATTACCAAGATCACACCTCATATCTTCTGCATAGACTGCTATTCGGTATCTTCGTCTTTAAGATAGCATTAAATCCTCCTTATACTTCAAATTTTTTTTGTCTTCCCCGTCTGCCACCATCCAGATTACTCTTAAAGGCTATGCATCTTCCTTTTCCCA
Organism: Leopardus geoffroyi; assembly: GCF_018350155.1. NCBI lineage: Eukaryota > Metazoa > Chordata > Mammalia > Carnivora > Felidae > Leopardus > Leopardus geoffroyi. Next base: position 99,510,496 of record NC_059333.1, read on the forward strand.
TATGATGTATCATAGTCATGGGAATGATAGCATATCAATATTCAGTGTTCCAACTACACTCGAAGGGCATGAGGTTATCCAAGAGTGATTCATTGGAGTGGGAGGTCATTCTTAGAATTTGGTCTACCATAGGCAATTCACAATCGATATCTTGAAAAGTGTTATTAACTGTCACCATCAATCTTGTTGTTCCATTGCTTTCTCAGTTAAGTTGGTAATGCTATCATCGCAGCTACCACTGGCAGAATTGGAGGAGGATGCCTTGACTATTTCTGCACTCTCTTCTGATTTCAGACAGTCATTCACCACATTCGACACATTTACTAGGTATTTCTTAAATCTACCCACTTCACTTCATTGTTATTGCCATCACATTCATTCCAGCCCTCATAATTTATCTGCCATCTCTTATTATTCCAACATATCTTTACATCACTACTGGAATAGCTATCAAGTATAAAAAAAACTAAGCATGGCACATTTCTACCATAAATCACTTAATGCAGTGATTTTAATAAGTCGTGGAACAAGAGGTATATTGGAATACACCTGGGATATTTTCCTACATGCTTCTTCCTCCATACTCCCACTTTCATCTTTAGATTGTGACCCAACCTTGATTGATGATCTCCTTAAGAATGAGGGGCGCCTGGGTGGCGCAGTCGGTTAAGTGTCCGACTTCAGCCAGGTCACGATCTCACGGTCCCTGAGTTCGAGCCCCGCATCGGGCTCTGGGCTGATGGCTCGGAGCCTGGAGCCTGTTTCCGATTCTGTGTCTCCCTCTCTCTCTGCCCCTCCCCCGTTCATGCTCTGTCTCTCTCTGTCCCAAAAATAAATAAACATTGAAAAAAAATAAAAAAAAAAGAATGAGTACTTAATGGAACTATGATTTTTAAATGAAATTCAAGTTTTACAGAGCTCTACCACTGCCTCCATGACCTAATCCTTGTCTCTAGCTTGTCTATTTCTCTGCATCTGATATTTCACTATATAAAGTTGCTTATCCCATATATGTCATTATCTTTAAATTTTGCATTGCTACTCATAATGTTTACTTTCTTAGAATTTCTTGGGTCCTTTCTTATCCAGTCAGATTACTACTCATTTTGGGGTAATTACTTCATATAACAAATTCTCTAAATTGATATTCATGATTTCTTCTTCTATTTGCAATCCATATAACAAATTAGTTCCCTCTTGTCTACAGTTTTCATTTTAGTTGTGTGTTTGTCTTGGCTCTTACAATTTTGATTTGAATTTCTACCTATATCACAGTCTTTGTGGTGTACAAACTGTAAGGTGGCTCCCCAATGTTCCCACTGCCTGTGTTCATGACTGTGTATAATCCTCTTTCCCTGGGTATACACAGAACCTGTGACTTGCTTCTACTCGATAGTCTATGGCAAAGGTGATGGGATATCACTCTCACAATTACATTATATAGGACTCCATCTTGCTATCGCAAGGCTTCTCTAGAGATTTTACTTGCTGTCTTAATGAAATACGGGGCCATATTGAGAAAAACGTCATGAGGCAAAAATTGTGGAAGTCCGCTGGGAACTGCAAGAGGGCCTCTAGAAGCTGAGGGTGGCTCCTAGATATTAAGAGCAGCCGCTGGCAGATAAATTGGAGCAGTAAGTCAGAGCTCTCAGTCCTATAATCTCAAGAAAATGAATCTTTCAACCACTTAAGTAAACTTGGAAGCAGATTTTTCCCTAGTCATAACTGAAGATCAAAACATAAGCTGGCTGAAGCCTCCATCCCCATCTTTTGAGACCCTGAGAAGAGGACTCTTCTAACGTATGTTCAGATCTCGAACCGCAGAAACTTTGACACAATATAAATGTGTAATTTTATGCTGCTAAATATTTGGTAATTTGCTACACAGCAATAGAGAGCTAATGTAGTCTTCAATGCTAGACATTGGCATCTTCGAAAGTAGATTGTGCCTTAGCCATTGTGTGTTCACTCTGTAGTAGAGTCTAATAAATAGTAAATGCTCTGTGAAGATTTATCAAAAGGATAGGAGTTATACAGAAGACATCAATTATGTGGATCCAGGCTTTAAGTAGTCATTCATTTTTAGAGATATAATATAGACACTAGCATCTTTTCTGCTTTTTTTTTTAAGTCCAAACAATCCATACACCTAGAACTTCATATCAATTAAATGCAAAGAGCCCTGAACTTGAACCTCAGTGACTTCAGTATTGACACTTACCTGCATGTTTTAGTCTTTCCAGCCTTTACTCTTTTTTTTAAAGTTCATTTATTTATTTTGGGAGAGAGTGAGAGAGTGTGTGCATGCCCTCGCTAATGGGGGAAGGGGAGAAAGAAAGGGAGAGAGAGAATCCCAAGCAGGCTCCATACTCTCAGTGTAGGGCATGATTCAGGGCTCAATCTCATAAACCATGAGATCATGACCTGAGCCAAAGTTGAACACTTAACAGACTGAGCCAGGCAAGTGCCCCTCCAGCCTTGATTCTTGATTCTAATCTATACCTTAATGTTTCCTTTCAGTGCCCCCATTTGATTTGGTGATACGCTGAGAATTTTGTTCTTTAACGTCCTATCACCTTGATTTTAGGTATTTACAGTGCCATTGAAGAAACCTCTTAACTCAAGCCCTGTTCTTTCTGAATCATGCAGCTTGCCAGATGGGCTATAATCAGATAGTTGTTTCCTGACAATTTATGGTTCCAAATCTTCTCATCATTTTCTGAGAAGTCAGCCACTCTCCAATCCATCTCCATTGAAAGTAATTTGCCATGAGCAAAAGACCACCATGAGCAGATGCTCATATTTACACTACAAATAACAGATGTGAAAGCAGAGTAGTTGGTGCTGTTTTTTTAGGTACTACTGACCTAAGTGAATTTCTGTGTCTCTGTTTTTCTCCTGGATACAATCAAGAAGGTTTGGAAAGAAGTAGGCATAAGCTGTACTACATTTTTTTTTTTTTATAACAAAGTCACTTAATACACAAAATGCCTACTTTAGTAAGGGGCTCTAAGCCAATGGGTTTCTTCAAATCTCACCTATGTAATGATAGATTCTTCCCCTACTCATTGTCCATGCATCCTCCACCAATGACTAGAATGACAAGGATTTCCAATTGTTTAACATAATTAAACAGACAGAATATACTGGTTTTAAAACAGAGCCCTTCCTTAAGGCACAAAAGAGAAAACACATAGTTAGCTAACTACCTGATGACAAACATGGGGTATGCATACCACTGTATGAATTGGTAATGTCTGCATTTTGGCTGGAAATATTTTATACAGAAACCTCTAAACCAACTCTTTAAAAGATCCACACTCTATTCTTCCATTCTAAGTACCGCCAACAGCATGTAGTGTTCAGTCTTACCAATTCTACTTTGGCTTTGCCTCCCTGATCCTAAACTTTCAGAGCCAATACTCCTTTTTTTCAGAGAAAGTTTGACAACCTAGGACCTGACCTTTTCCTAGGATATATTGAATAATGATATTCGTTTATTCTCATCTATCTGCTTTTATATCATTAAGAGCTAAATTTCCCAAGAGAATGATGATCTTATTTTTTTTCCCCAAACATGACTCTGGCATTCCATTTCAAATCCCGATCATTTCTGCACCAATCTTTCCTGCCCTGAGCATGTACTCTTTCAGCCCTACAGTGAAAGTTACCTTTGTTTCAAGCTAATTTTACAAAAACAACTCCAACTGTGTATTAACTTCTAAAATGTTAGCCTGGGTTACATTATCTCCCTGGGTCATAAAAGGCTAGAGATCTATGCTGTCTTCAAGGTTAGGAGAAATTTCATCCACAAAATTACACTGTCACCATGATGATGTCATTCTTTTTGTCATGCCTACATTCCCCAGCTATTTACTCTCCAATCATGCCAAGAGAGTTTTTGAAAATACTGTTCAAGTCTTATATGTGTGTACCCTTTTACATTTCCATTGTTCATTACCTGCTGATTAATAGAATTTCAATAGTATTTTGATGAGCATTCATGCTGCCACAGATTCAAGAATAGGATAGATGCATTTAACTTACCAAATCAGAATTATATGTAACAATTGACCAGTTATTAATTCTAGCAAATCCATTCTATATCATTCATCTGTGCTTTCTCTACTTCCTGCAATACCAAACAAAACCACCAAAATAATAAACGTCACATCTGTCCAGTATCCAGTGATTCTTTAAAAAAAACAGCATGATATGGAATGTCTGTTTCACATTCTGAGTTATAAATCATTTTTCCTTAACTTCTTACATGTAATATTGTCTTCTCTCAAACATTGCCTATCATTAAATATTTAACATTGTATCATATTGTGTTCATATTGAGATAGTATAAACTATTTGTAATAAACTAAAATAAATCATGTGATATTAATCAAGATGGCCTCAACTTCCTCCTCAGCTTGACAAAAATTAAGGCAAGTTTGTTCTTTACTGTAGACCTCTAAACCCCCTTTTCTTAGAATATTTACTCTAAAAAACACATAATTCCAAATTCTTTCTCTGCTCTTTGGAATGTAGATAAATCTTTTCCCTGTCTATCGCCAGTTGTTCAACCCAGGAATGTCTTTCTCAAGGGCTTGAAAGCCATCTCGTTGAAATATAATCATTGAAGATAGATTATTTATCTCCCAAGCTGTGTTAGGTAAGAGCCTAACTTCAGTAGGCACCAGTCAGCAAACACATATGGCGCAGTCACATTGACTAATGTCTCTAATGGTCTTTAGTACTTTTTGATTAACTCACCCTCGTGTTTAAAAACTACACTGTCTTTTTGCTTCAATGGAATTGAGTTCAATCTCTCTCCATATTGCAGTAGTATCACTTCCTATTGCAATAGTTTTGAATAAAATCTTGTTTTCTAACTTCATCCAGTACAAATTTTGTACCATATGCATAACTCTTTATAATTTTATTAGCATGAAATAAAATAGGCTTTCTACTTTGTGATGAAAAGCAGCAAGAAATATAGTTTCCATTCACAAAAACAACTATCTGCAATTGTATTCAGTGTCTGTTTTTATATATAGTACTTTACAGTATTTTGTTTAATTTCCATATTTGACTATTATTCGATTTGATTTTCTTTTTTGATTACAGAATCTGAGTTTATTACAGCTGATAACATGGTGAAGCATTTACTGAAGCTAACTAATGGAAGGACCATGGAAAAGGATTAAAATGCACTCGTGTTAGTGAAAGCATAAAAGTTTTACCTAGACAACTTTCAGAATATACATCACAAACAAAACACAATTGATAGTTTTTTTTTTTCTTTTGTTTTACATACTAGCCTAAGCTTGGTCTTTATCCAGAAAAAACTAATTTGAAGAAATAGAATTTTCTTCATATTGATGTTATGAAAAAGAAAAGGTAATAGGCCTGCATTATTTCTTTAAAAGTAAAAAGGCTATGGGGCACCGGGGTGCTCAGTCAGTTGAGCGGCTGACTTCGGCTCAGGTCATGATCTCACCGCTCATGGGTTCAAGCCCTGCATTGGACTCTGTGCTGACAGCTCAGAGCCTGGAGCCTGCCTCAGATTCTGTGTTTCCCTCCCTCTCTGCTCCTCCTCCGCTCATGCTCTCTCTCTCTCAAAAATAAATAAACATTAAAAGAATTAAAAAAATAAATAAAAATAAAAAGGCTAGTCTAGGCTATATGTAAACCAACCTTTACCCAACCTTCATATAGGTGATAGACAAAATAATGCCTTTTTGGTTTATATGAAATACATCCTTTGTTTTGATGTCTAAAATCACTATTTAAATACTCAAAAAAACTTTTCTTTTTTTAATTTAAAGTCCAGTTAGTTAACATACAGTGTGTCAAGGCTTCAGGAGTAGAACCCAGTGATTCATCTCTTACATAAGACACCCAGTGCTCATCCTAAAATGTGCCCTTCTTAATGCCTGTCACCTATTTAACCCAGCCCTTCACTCACCTCCCCTCTAGCAACCTTCAGTTTTTTCTCTGTATTTAAGAGTATCTTATGGGTTGCCTCCCTGTTTTTAACTTATTTTTCTTTCCCTTCCCCTATGTTCATCTGTTGTGTTTCTCAAATTCCACATGTGAGGGAAATCATGATACCTGTCTTTCTCTGACTGACTTTTTTCACTTAGCATAATATCACTAGATGAAAATATTAAATAATTTTTAAATTATGCTATATTTAAAATGCTCTGAAATATTTAGAGCTCTCTATATAATAATTGCATTTTCATTTTCCACAAATATTAAGTATGCAAAGATTAAGGTCCTGAATATCTTTAGGCATACCTTGGGAAAGAACATAAAGCCTATTGACTAAACATACCATACTTTCTGGTCACAGTTGATATGTGCTTTTGCAAAGGAGTAAAAAGAAAAAAAGGTGAGGCAGAAGTCTTACAAACAATTTAGTAAATGAACCCAGTTAAAATCAGAGTGGATCAGCTTCTGGGTTAAACCACCCGGACAACTGTTAGTAAAATAACCCTGGAAAACGATAGATAAGCAAATATTAGGTATGCCTAGATGAAAATGTGATATTTTTATATTATTTACTTTATGATAACTTCAATCATCTTATTGTCTTAGTTTCTTATTTTTCACATAGTATGTGACCCTCATTCTCTTGAAAAACAAAAAGGCAGAATACATTTATATAAATCTCGTATTAAACTTTTTTTAATGTTTATTTATTTTTGAGAAAGGGAGCACATGCACATGAGTGGGGAGAGGCAGAGAGAGAGGGAGACAGAGGATCCAAAGACAGCTCCAGGCCCGCAATAACAAGCCCCATGCAGGGCTTAAACTCATGAACCACGAGGTCATGACCTGAGCTGAAGTTGGACACTTACCCAACTGAACCACACAGGTGCCCCTTGTAGTAAACTTTAATGAAGCCCTCTGAAGACAATATGTTTCCAAATTAGTGGGAAATTTGTAGCATAGAAAAGGAGAAGGTCAAAATGAGAAGAAGGAATGAAAAAAACTAAAAAAAAGTTTAAAGCAGGAGAAAGAAAAATCATATCTCATTAATCAGATTCAAATGTCCAATGAATTTTATAATCTTTAGTGAAGCCTATATGTTTACATAGAGCACATAATCTTTATTATATTTATCTTCTTCGTGAGAAGAACATGTTTTCTCCTACTGCTTCAATGTAACTTTGATTTACAACATTATGTGTATTCTTTGTTGACTAGTCTCCTATATTTACCTTCTAATACTTGCTGTTAATTAAGGAAGGGAAGAATTTCTGCACTTCTACCTGAACAGATTATTGCCCTAGGAACTACTTCTTTCATTTGCAAGTTAGATGATTTGCATGTGGATTGTTTTGCCAGTTTTTTTTGGTATGCTGCCATACTAGTTTCATACAATGCAGTAAACGGGTTACCAAGAAGCAATATACATCAGACCTTCTTACCTCAAATTTTAAACTTAAAACAAGAGTAACTCAAGGTGTTATGTACATATATGTAATTATATTTATAATTATATTTATGTAACTATATATTATTATAATTATATTTATAATATACATGTTTAGAAGATGATTATAAGATAACTATCATTTACATATTATATATTTTTGGTAATTTTTTCCATCAAAAAATAATATGTGAATATTTTGTTCCTTTCTTTTTTCTTCTTTTCCATAATATAATGCAATATAAGCCAGGAGAAAAAAATATATATATACACACTTTTGTGTATGTGTGTGTGTGCACACACATGACCAAATCTTACAAATATTATCTAAACATTTCTCATTAGCTAAAGTAGAAGGAGATAGACTAAGAAATTATAACCTTCCCACCATCAAGATTTAAAGAGCTATGATTTATCTCATATGTGACTGGCATTGAATATCAATCTATGCATTAGAAAGGTTTAACTATATTTCTCAACAGTACACGTAATAGATGTTGATGGTACTGAGTAGAAGAGCTTTTTTTGACACATAAATTACTTATGTCCAGTATAACCATTCAGATTCTGACAGTTCAAATGCTTATCCTAACAGAGATGACTTTGCTCTTGCTAGTAAATGAAATTGACATAAGGGTTGCTAAAGGAAATGAAATATGTGGCATTCCAATTTCAATGCCAAAACATTGAATTGTTCCATTTTGCTTACGGGTTTTGAGATACATAGGGAGATTGGAAAGCTTGAAAATGCTAGTTTTGTTTCATCCTGTACTTTTTAAAAATGCACTAAATAGTTAAAAGGGTTTATAGAATAAAATACAAAAATATCTGTGTAAGTTAATACAATCAGGTTCTTGAGTTTGGATGAATGCAAATGAATGAAAGGTTTTAAATCATTCAAAATCTTGACCAAATATTTAGAGGTTGGAGTTCAAATATCTCTTCAGATACGGAAGTTTTTGAAACTTAGGAGTTAGTAGATTATCTTAATTTCTTAAAATAATCTGTGGTTGTAAATAAAGAACAATTATATGGATATTAGAAGATGACAATAATTACTGGAGATTAAATTTCCATAGAGGATTTCTGTAATTATTTAAGACTTAACCTTTAGAATAGCTAATGAGTATACTGAAGGAGAAAGTTAATTTGATGGAAGAAAAATATTATCTGGTACCTGATGATGAGCATTATAAATATGAAGATTAATGTCATGAAAAATATTTACTATGTATTTGACTTTTTTTTAAAACCATGCATTATGTATATTGGAAATAGTTTTAATTATCATGGCTTCATTTACATATAATTTATTTTATAATTTCCACATTTCATGTAATATTATTCTTTTGATTTTTTCAAACACTTAAAAATGAAAAATTATTCTGTGTCATGGACTGTACAACATCAGCTCTGATTTGGCATGCCTCATTTGACCTGAGGGCCACAGTTTGCTATTCCCTGTTCTATAAAGCAGGTTTCCCATTAAACAAAAAAGTATACAGCATGCAAATAGGTAAGAAAAAAGCAGTCTGAAGAGACAAATTAATCATTGGTATAAAAGTCATATATAACATATATGTTGGAACTATAGGGTAGGGATGAATGATTTGTTAAAAACCCTAATGGAAAAAGTAGACAACATATAAGATCACATATGTATTTTCAAGACAGAGTTTAATGCTTGAAGAAAAAGCTAAATCTAAATGTTAGAAATAAAATAGTAATAGAAATGAGGAATACTTTTGAGGGATCATCAGTAGCTTCAGAGCAGCTGAAAAAAATTAAAGAACTTGAGGATAGGCAAAGAGAAATTACTTAAACTGAAAGGATATAAGACAAAAAGTGGGGATGGGGGAGTTCAACAGCAAACCAAACAGTCTAAGAGCTTTAAGTCAATATCAAACAGTTTAACATATGCATATCTGGAATCTTTAAAGAAGAAAGAAAATAGAGAAAAAGAAATGTTTGAAGAAATAAAGGGCAAAATTATTTCAAAATTAGTGACAGATAAGAAGATCAGAAAACATCAAGCAAAAAAAAAAAAAATAACAATCAACTTAGCCATACTATATTTAAACTGCTGAAAACTAAAGACAAAGAGAAAAATTTGAAGATGGCTAACAAAAAACACATATATTACTTACAGTGGATAAAGAGTAAGAATTAAACAGAAACTGCCTGTCAGAAACTATGTGAGGAAACAAAAAAGTTATTAACTTAGATATTGCCTGTGGCTGCTTTCATGCTACAGTGATAGAGTTGAGTAGTTACAAAGTCTAAAAATAAGCAGGTTAAAAATAAAAGAATGAAGAAAGAAATGCCATCCTAATACTATCTAAGAGAAAGATAGTTATTTCAGTCAAAGTAGACTTCAAATATGGAATCGTCAGAGATAAAGAGGGAATTACAAAATCATAAAGGCATCAATTATCTAAGAAGACAGAATTATCCTCATTACATATAGATGTAGTACTGACATTTAAAATGCATGAGGTGCAAAAGATGGTAAATCTGAAGGGAAAAATAGGTAACTCCACAATTATAGTTGAAGATATGAACATTTCTTTCCCAATAAAAGGCTGAACCCACCAGGCAGAAATTCAGCAGGGAAATAGATGACCTGAATAACACTATCAGACAACTTGACCTGTTTGATGTTTACAAAACATTCAATGCAATAAGAACACAATACTCATTTTTCTCAAGTGCATGTGTAACATTACCCAATATAGACCATATTCTGGGCCAAAAAACTAAAATAACAAATTAAAAAAATAGACATCATATAAAGTATGTTCTCAGACAATAACTAGAAGTCAATAACAGAATGAGATCTGAAAAATCCGGATATTTCAAAAGTAAACTTCACACTTCTATAATGCAGAGGTCAAAAGTGAAGTTTCTAGGGAAATTAAAAAGTATTTCAGACTAAATAAAAATAAATACATAGTCTCCCCCATTATTAGTGTCTTTCACCAGAGTAGTGCATTTGTTACCATTGATAAACATATATTGACATATCGTAATCATCCAAGTTCATTCTTTACTATAGGGTTCATTTTCAGTATTGTCCATCCTATTCATTTGGACAAATTATAGCAAATGTCTATTTTTAAAATATCATGCAGAGTAAAAATTCTCTGGGCCCTTACAGTTCATTGTTACTCACACCTCACATCTGGAAAATATTGATCTTTTTATTGTCCATAGTTTTGTCTTTTTTAGAATGTCAGATGGTTGGAATCATACCATACAATAAATAGCCTTTTTAGATTAGCTTCAGTTAATAATGTGCATTTAATTGGGGTGCCTGGGTGGCTCAGTTGGTTAAGCGACTGACTTTGTCTCAGGTCATAATCTCGCAGTTGGTGAGTTTGAGCCCTGCAATGGGCCCTGTGCTGACAGCTCAGAACCTGGAGACTGCTTCAGATTCTGTGTTTTCCTTTCTCTCTGTACCTCCCCCACTCACAGTCTGTCTGTCTGTCTGTCTCTCTCTCAAAAATAAATAAACATGAAAAAGAATTAAAAAAAATAATGTGCATTTAAGTTTCCTCTATGTATTTTCATGGCTTTATAGCTATTTTTTTAGTGCTGAATAATATTCCATCTGTATGTACCACTATTTATTCACCTACTGAAAGACATCTTGGTTGCTTCCAAGTTTGGCAATTAGGAGTACAGCTGCTATAAACATTTGTGTGCAGAGATTTGTTTGGATGTCAGCTGTCAGTTCATTTGGATTAAGACCAAGAGCTTAATTGCTGAATCATATAAAAGAATATGTTCAGTTTTGTAATAAACCACAAAACTGTCTTCTAAAGTGGCTGTACCATTTTTCATTCCTACCAACAATGAATGAGAGTTCCTGTTGCTCCACATTTTTACCAGTTTATGATGTCAGTCTTCTTGATTTGGGCCATTCTAATAGATTTGTAGTGGTATTTCATCATTTAAATAGTATTTCATTGATGACATATGATGTGGAACATCTTTTCATATGCCTTTTTGCCATCTATATATCTTCTTTGGTAAGGTGTCTGTTGAAGTATTTGGTTTATTTATTGGATTAGGGTGTTTTCTTACTGCTGAGATTTAAAGGTCTTTTGTATATTTTGGATAATAGTCCTTTATCATATGTGGTTTTTTGCAAATACTTTATTTCAGTCTGTGGTTTGTCTTCTAATTATTTTGATACTGTCTTTTGAAGAACAGCCATTTCCATTTTTAATTTTAATGAAATCCTGCTTATCTATTAATATCTTGCATGGGTTGCATTTTTAGTGGTACAGTATATCTAAAAAGGAATCACCATGCCCAAGATCATTGAGGTTATCTCTTAATTACATTGTAAAAATTTATAGTTTTGCTTCTATAATTTAGGTTAAGATACATTTTAAGTTAATTTTTGTGAAGGTTCTGTGTCTAGATTCCTTTTTCACATATAGATTCTTTCAGGCTTTCTACATAGAGTATCATGTTATCTGCAAATAGAGAAAGTTGAACTCCTTCCTTGCTGATTTGGATGCCTTTTATTTCTTTTTGTTGTCTGATTGTGAGACTAAGACTTCCAGTACTATGTTAAAGTAAAGGTGGTGAGAGTAGACATCTCTGTCTTGTTCCTGACCTCAGAGGGGAAAGATCTCAGTTTTTCCCCAATGAGGATGAATATTAGCTGTGGGCCTTTCATAGATGGCCTTTATGATGTTGACGTATGTATCCCCTATCATACTTTGTTGAGGGTTTTTATCAAGAATGGATGCTCTACTTTGTCAAATGCTTTTTCTCCATCTATTGAGAGGATCATATGTCTCTTATTCTTTCTTTTATTAATGTGGTGTATCACACTGATTGATTTGTGAATGTTGAACCAACTTTGCAACCCAGGAATAAACCCCAGTTGAGCAAGATGAATGATTCTTTTAATGTATTATTGGATTTGATTTGCTAGTATTTTGTTGAGAAATTTTGCACCCATGTTCATCAGGGATATTGGCCTATAGTTCTCTTTTTTAGTGGGATCTTTGTCTGGTTTTGGAATCAAGATAATACTGGCCTCATAGAATGAGTTTGGAAGTTTTCCTTCCATTTCTATTTTTTGGAACAAGTTGAGAAGAACAGGTATTAACTTTTCTCTCAATGTTTGGTAGAATTCCCCTGGGAAGCCATCTGACCCTGAATTTTGTTTGTTGATAGGTTTTTGATAACTGATTCAACTTATTTGTTAGTTATTTGTTTATTCAAATTTTCTATTTTTTCCTGTTCAGTTTTGGTGGTATATATGGTTTTATCAATTTCTTCCAGATTGCCCAATTTGTTTGTATAATTTTTCATAATATTCCCATAATTTCTTGTATTTCTGTGGTGTTGGTTGTGATCTCTCTTATTTGTGATTTTATTTATTTAGGTCCTTTCTCTTTCCTTCTATTAAGTCTGGTTAGGGGTTTATCAATTTTATTAATTTTTTTAAAGAACCAGATCCTGGTTTTATTGATCTGTTCTACTGTCTTGTGTGTGTGTGTGTGTGTGTGTGTGTGTGTGTGTTTATATCATTTATTTCTGTTCTAATCTTTATTATTTCCCTTCTTCTGATGGTGTTAGGCTTCATTTATTGTCCTTTTTCTAGCTCCTTTAGCTGTAAGGTTAGGTTGCATAGTTGAGATTTTTCTTGCTTCTTGAATAAGACCTGGATTGCTATATACTTCCCTCTTTTGACTACTTTTGCTTCATCTCAAATGTTTTGGACTGTTGTGTTTTCATTTTCATGTGTTTCCATGTAGTTTGTTTGTTTGTTTTTTCTTCTTCTTTAATTTCCTGTTGACCCATTTATTCTTTAGTAGGTTGTTTTTAACCTTCATGTATTTTTATTTTTTTCCAATTTTTTTTTCTTGTGGTTGACTTCAAGTTTCATAGTGTTGTGTTTAGAAAATACACATGGTATGATCTCAATCCTTTTGTACTTGTTAAGGCATGATTTGTGACCTAATATGTGATCCATTCTGGAGAACGTCCCATTTGCACTTGAAAATAATGTGAATTTTTCTGCTTGAGGAAGAAATAAGCTGAACATATCTATTAAGTCCATCTGGTCCAGTGTGTCATTCAAAGCCATTATTTCCTTGTTGATCTTCTGATTATATGATCTGTCCATTGTTGTAATTGAGATCTAAAGTACATCAATGAGTGATCAACCTAACATATAAAGTTCTTGACTCCTTCCAAACTCAGAATAATTATGTTGGGTCATCTCAGCTTAGTGCTTCTCATGAGATTGACTTAGACCATAGGAGGGGCTAAAAAAAATAGCTAATTTTTCTTTGTGTTCAATGCCGCTTGCTTGTTCTTCTTTCCAAATGTTCTTATCCACAATATCCTACATATAAATTTCACTTTTTTCCAAGGACAAAGCCTGAAACAGACATTGTTGTAACAGCAAGTCAGCATCTCAAGATTCGTCTCATTCTTTTGGAGTTAGCTACGGGCAGGTGGCTGGGTGTCAGCCTTCCGTTTCTGGTCTTGGTCTGTAAACACTTCCCTGACTTACCAGCTTCCCAGTACCTTCAAACAAATTATTAAAATATATTATTCAGCACTTCTAACTAACATTACTAAGAGGGTTGGTCATCATTATCTAATGTACCATTCCCATAAAAGCATTCCTTTTTTTCATCAAGCAATTTAAAATTTAACTCTAATGATATACATTATTAGATTAACTATATATGTTGCTGCCATGGTCACTAATGAAGTGGCTAAAACACAGATCTGATTAATATCCAATATTCTTATGTATGTATTCAATAATGTTTATATACTAGATATTTTCATTTATTCTAATATGAATGACTTATTACTTAAAAATTGTAAGTACAATGTTATGTGTTTCCAAAAGGATATCCTCAAAACCCCTATTAATAATTTTACATGAAAATTCAGGTCACAATTTAACCTGTATATGGTAAAATTAAGTATATATATATGTTTATATATATTTATATATAAATTTATATATATATATTTATATATGTACATATGTTCTCTCTCTCTCTATCTATGTAGTAATAACCTCCCTTCACTTTCATATTTCAGACTTAAAACATTATCCATATTGCTTTCCTTAAGGCCTTAATATAAGTAAAATAGAAACTATTTTCTTTATATTTGCTGCTTTGAATTTACTTGTTTTTCTCACATTCACGTTCAGCAAAATCTAAGCTTACAAATAACAACTGCATTTGAGTTTACAGTTTGGTTGCATTCTTGAATCAATAATCTATTTCTATAGAGCTTAATTCATCTTTGAATCATTAGGCTATTGTTTTGGGGATGAGGTAACTGTCACAAATTCAGCATTTTGCATCCTATAAACTTTAGTGTCTCTTGAGTTTTTCAAAAGAGGAGTTTTGTAGGGTGTCTGTATGGCTCAGTCAGTTGGGTGACTGACTCTTAATTTTGGTTCATGACAGGTCATGATGTCATGGTTGTGAGATTGAGCCCACCATAAGACTGCATGCTAATGGTGCAGAGCCTGCTTGGGATTCTCTCTCTTTCCCTCTCTCTATGCCACTTCCTCATGCTATCTCTCTCTTCCCAAATAAATAAACATTATTTAAAAAGACTTACTTTAAAAAAAGATTTTGTGTGTATATTACTGTTTCAATTTCCTCTGCCTTAATTTCCATACCCTGAACTTCCATGCATATGCCTCATTATACAAAATTTAGTTGCAATAAAAGAAACTGATGGTATGTTGTATATTTGTGAGCTGAATCAAAGGTGAGTGACCGACTGGGGCGCCTGGGTGGCGCAGTCGGTTAAGCGTCCGACTTCAGCCAGGTCACGATCTCGCGGTTCGTGAGTTCGAGCCCCGCGTCGGGCTCTGGGCTGGTGGCTCAGAGCCTGGAGCCTGTTTCCAATTCTCTGTCTCCCTCTCTCTCTGCCCCTCCCCCATTCATGCTCTGTCTCTCTCTGTCCCAAAAATAAATAAAATGTTGAAAAAAAAAAAAAAATTAAAAAAAAAAAAAAGGTGAGTGACCGACTATATGATTGTCCTGGAACACCATATATTTTAATTAACACTTTTTATAAAAATATTATAAGGTTGAAAAATAATCATGGGTGATTTGCCTATCAAACAATAATGTTTTGTTCTTCCTAAGAAGATTGTTGATAGCAATCGCGGTGCAATAGAAATTCCTTTGGAATCTGTGACAGGTTAAGAACAGGAACATGTCTTTTTATTTAAGTATATAATTATAAGCATTAACAAGTTTCAAATATGTTTTCTGTATATTTCCATTTCTCTATATCTAACAAAAATTGGCATTGCATATTGTCATGTATCACCTTCACTTGTTTAAACAGATATATATGGAATTTTTTTTTCCTAGTCCTCAAACAAGGTGGAATTATCCCTTACATATTGACTCCCTGTCACATTTTGTAGACCATGGCATCAATATCCAGACTCCATGACATTTAATAGGAATAATCAGTCATATATTTTTTCTTTATTTAAATTCCAGTGAATGAGTAGGTGCTGTCATCCCCAAGAATAAACAACAGTACATTTCAATAGTATAACAGATATATTTACTTCATATAATCGGGTTTCATAATTTTTGAAGGTCAAAACTACGTATAATAAAGTTCAAGAAGTTTGTTATAGAATGACCTAAAAAAATCTCCACTAAGAGAGGACATGTCAACCTTGTAGTGTAAATATTTCAATCATCCAAAGAAATAATAGCCATGTTAAATGAGTACTAATACTAACATACTCAAAGTTGATACATTAAATTTTGAAAATTTTAGATTTTAATTGCTTTAACTTCCAGGTATGTATTTTATTAAGTGAGGTCCAACGTTATTGGATGAAAATCACTCTCAATATTGATATTTATTTTATATTCCTACATTGATCCTTATACTGCAGAGAAGTTTTTTGTAGAAAAACTAAAAATGCTGCTAGGTCACAGAATTGAGTTTACATTGCAGATTTTATTCATTCTGTGACCTCGAATAATTCTAGGTCTTTGTTTTTTCTTCTATAAAATGAGGATAACACAGTCTATTATATTTTTTTCTAAAAAAAGAGGGGACTATAATATAGCTTCAGAGGTATGGTTTGTGTCTGTTTGGTAATGTCTATTGAAATTTGAAAAGTTCTTTTTTTCATAACTAATTATAAAACTGGGGTCAATAAAATTGGCAAATTAAATATTTTGATAAATAAAGTTAAGTTAATAAATAAGAGAAAATTATTTCTACATAGGTTGTGAAGTAATGAGATCTGAATTAGGATTTAACAGGAAGTTATAGTTGAGCAATATACCCTGTGAAATTCATGGGGTAGGGATGAAAAAGAGACCATATTTAAAGGTAGGTCTGGAATCACTTTATAGTGAGAAAATTTTATGTAGTATAGGAAGTAAAAGAAGAAAATTGGGGGAGGATCCTGGGAAGATGGCGGTGTAGGAGGACGCTGGGCTCACCGCACTTCCTGCTGATCACTTAGATCCACCTCCACCTGCCTAAATAACCCAGAAAACCGCCAGAAGACTAGCGGAACGGAGTCTCCGGAGCCAAGCGCAGAGGAGAGGCCCACGGAGGAGGGCCCCCCCACCCCCGAAGCAGATCTCCGAAGGAAAAGCGAGCTAATTCTGCCCCTCCAGGCCCTGTGCACCTTGCCAATCCACCCCAGCTAATACACCAGATCCCCAGTACCACAAACATGGCAGTGTGCAAGTAGCCCAGATGGGCCATGCCATCCCACAGTGAATCCTGCCCCTAGGAGAGGGGAAGAGAAGGCACATACCAGTCTGACTGTGGCCCCAGTGGTGGGCTGGGGGTAGACATCAGGTCTGACTGCGCCCCTCCCGACAATGCAAGTTATTCAAGACAGCACAGGGGAAGTGCCCCGAAGTCCCGCACCACTCCAGGGACTATCCAAAATGATGAAATAGAAGAATTACCCTCAGAAAAACATCCAGGAAATAACAACTGCTAACGAACTGATCAAAAACGATTTAAACAATATAACAGAAAGTGTATTTAGAATAATAGTCATAAAATTAATCGTTGGGCTTGAAAACAGTATAAGAGACAGCAGAGAATCTCTTGCTACAGAGATCAAGGGACTAAGGAACAGCCAGGAGGAGCTAAAAATGCTATCAATGAACTGCAAAATAAAATGGAGACAACTACGGCTCGGATTGAAGAGGCAGAGGAGAGAATAGGTGAACTAGAAGATAAAATTATGGAAAAAGAAGCTGAGAAAAAGAGAGATAAAAAAAATCCAGGAGTATGAGGGGAAAATTAGAGAACTAAGTGATGCACTAAAGAAAAATAATATACACATATTGGTATTCCAGCGGAGGAAGAGAGAGGGAAAGGTGCTGAAGGGGTACTTGAAGAAATAATAGCTGAGAACTTCCCAGATCTGGGGAAGGAAAAAGGCATTGAAATCCAAGAGGCACAGAGAACTCCCTTCACACGTAACTTGAATCGATCTTCTGCACAACATAGCATAGTGAAACTGGCAAAATACAAAGATAAAGAGAAAATTCTGAAAGCAGCTAGAGATAAACATGCTCTAACATATAAAGGGAGACCTATAAGACTCGTGACGGATCTCTCTACTGAAACTTGGCAGGCCAGAAAGGAATGGCACGAGATCTTCCATGTGATGAACAGAAAAAATACGCAGCTGAGAATCCTTTATCCAGCAAGTCTGTCATTTAGAATAGAAGGAGAGATAAAGGTCTTCCCAACAAACAAAAACTGAAGGAATTCATCACCACTCAACCAGCCCTACAAGAGATCCTAAGGGGGATCCTGTGAGACAAAGTACCAGAGACATCACTACAAGCATGAAACCTACGGACATCACAATGACTCTAAACCCATATCTTTCTATAATAACACTGAATGTAAATGGACTAAATGCGCCAACCAGAAGACATAGGGTATCAGAATGGATAAAAAAAACAAGACCCATCTATTTGCTGTCTACAAGAGACTCATTTTAGACCTGAGGACACCTTCAGATTGAGAGTGAGGGGATGGAGAACTATTTATCATGCCACTGGAAGTCAAAAGAGCTGGAGTAGCCATACTTATATCAGACAAACTAGACTTTCAATTAAAGGCTGTAACAAGAGATGAAGAAGAGCATTATATAATAATCACAGGGTCTATCCATCAGGAAGAGCTAACAATTATAAATGTCTATGCGCCAAATACAGGAGCCCCCAAATATATAAAACAATTACTCACAAACATAAGCAACCTTACTGATAAGAATGTAGTAATTGCAGGGGACTTTAACACTCCATTTACAGAAATGGATAGATCATCTAGACACACGGTCAATAAAGAAACAAGGGCCCTGAATGAGACATTGGATCAGATGGACTTGACAGATATATTTAGAACTCTGCATCCCAAAGCAACAGAATATACTTTCTTCTCGAGTGCACATGGAACATTCTCCAAGATAGATCACATACTGGGTCACAAAACAGCCCTTCATAAGTATACAAGAATTCAAATCATACCATGCATACTTTCAGACCACAATGCTATGAAGCTTGAAATCAACCACAGGAAAATTCTGGAAAACCTCCAAAAACGTGGAGGTTAAAGAATAACCTACTAAAGAATGAATGGGTCAACCAAGCAATTAGAGAAGAAATAAAAAAATACATAGAAACAAACAAAAATGAAAATATAACAATCCAAACGCTTTGGGATGCAGTGAAGGCAGTCTTGAGAGGAAAATACATTGCAATCCAGGCCTATCTCAAGAAACAAGAAAAATCCCAAATACAAAATCTAACAGCACACCTAAAGGAAATAGAAGCAGAACAGCAAAGACAGCCTAAATCCAGCAGAAGAAGAGAAATAATAAAGATCAGAGCAGAAATAAACAATATAGAATCTAAAAAAACTGTAGAGCAGATCAACGAAACCAAGAGTTGGTTTTTTGAAAAAATAAACAAAATTGACAAACCTCTAGCCAGGCTTCTCAAAAAGAAAAGGGAGATGACCCAAATAGATAAAATCATGAATGAAAATGGAATTATTACAAAAAATCCCTCAGAGGTACAAGCAATTACCAGGGAATACTATGAAAAATTATATGCCAACAAACTGGACAACCTGGAAAAATGGACAAATTCCTAAACACCCACACTCTTCCCAAACTCTATCAGGAGGAAATAGAAAGCTTGAACAGACCCAAACCAGCGAAGAAATTGAATCAGTCATCAAAAATCTCCCAAAAAATAAGAGTCCAGAACCACATGGCTTCCCAGGGGAGTTCTACCAGACGTTTAAAGCAGAGATAATACCTATCCTTCTCAAGCTATTCCAAAAAATAGAAAGGGAAGGAAAATTTACAGACTCATTCTATGAACCCACTATTACTTTGATTCTTAAACCAGACAGAGACCCAGTAAAAAAAGAAAACTACAGGCCAATTTTCCTGATGAATACGATGCAAAAATTCTCAATAAGATACTAGCAAATCAAATTCAACAGCATATAAAAAGAATTATTCACCATGATCAAGTGGAATTCATTCCTGGAATGCAGGGCTGGTTCAACATTCACAAATCAATCAACGTGATACATCACATTAATAAAAGAAAAGATAAGAACCATATGATCCTGTCAATCTATGCAGAAAAGGCCTTTGACAAAATTCAGCAACCTTTCTTAATAAAAACCCTCGAGAAAGTTGGGATAGAAGGAACATACTTAAAGATCATAGAAGCCACTTATGAAAAGCCCACAGCTAACATCATCCTCAATGGGGAAAAACTGAGAGCTTTTTCCCTGAGATCAGGAACACGACAGGGTTGTCCACTCTCACCACTGTTGTTTAACATAGTGTTGGAAGTTCTAGCATCAGCAATCAGACAACAAAAGGAAATCAAAGGCATCAAAATTGGCAAAGGTGAAGTCAAGCTTTCACTTTTTTCAGATGACATGATGTTATACATGGAAAATCCGAGATTCCACCAAAAGTCTGCTAGAACGGATCCATGAATTTTGCAAAGTTGCAGGATACAAAATCAATGTACAGAAATCAGTTGCATTCTTATGCACTAATAATGAAGCAACAGAAAGACAAATACAGACACTGATCCCATTTACAATTGCACCAAGAAGCATAAAATACCTGGGGATGAATCTAACCAAAGATGTAAAAGATCTGTATGCTGAAAACTATAGAAAAGTTATGAAGGAAATTGAAGAAGATATAAAGAAATGGAAAAACATTCCGTGCTCCTGGGTTGGAAGAATAAATATTGTCAAAATGTCAATACTACCCAAAGCTATCTACACATTCAATGCAATCCCAATCAAAATTGCACCAGCATTCTTCTCGAAACTAGAACAAGCAATCCTAAAATTCATATGGAACCACAAAAGGCCCCGGATAGCCAAAGTAATTTTGAAGAAGAAGACAAAAGCAGGAGGCATCAAAATCCCAGACTTCAGCCTCTACTACAAAGCTGTCATCATCAAGACAGCATGGTATTGGCACAAAAACAGACACATAGACCAGTGGAATAGAATAGAAACCCCAGAACTAGACCCACAAACATATGGCCAACTAATCTTTGACCAAGCAGGAAAGAATATCCAATGGAAAAAGGACAGTTTCTTTAACAAATGGTGCTGGGAGAACTGGACAGCAACATGCAGAAGGTTGAAACTAGACCACTTTCTCACACCATTCACAAAAATAAACTCAAAATGGATAAAGGACCTGAATGTGAGACAGGAAACCATCAAAACTCTGGAGGAGAAAGCAGGAAAAGACCTCTCTGACCTCAGCCGTAGCAATTTCTTACTTGACACATCCCCAAAGGCAAGGGAATTAAAAGCAAAAATGAACTACTGGGACCTTATGAAGATAAAAAGCTTCTGCACAGCAAAGGAAACAACCAACAAAACTAAAAGGCTACCAACGGAATGGGAAAAGATATTTGCAAATGACATATCAAACAAAGGGCTAGTATCCAAAATCTATAAAGAGCTCACCTAACTCCACATCCAAAAAAGAAATAACCCAGTGAAGAAATGGGCAGAAAACATGAATAGAAACTTCTCTAAAGAAGACATCCGGATGGCCAACAGGCCATGAAAAGATGCTCAACGTCGCTCCTCATCAGGGAAATACAGATCAAAACCACACTCACATATCATCTCACGCCAGTCAGAGTGGCCAAAATGAACAAATCAGGAGACTATAGATGCTGGCGAGGATGTGGAGAAACGGGAACCCTCTTGCACTGTTGGTGGGAATGCAAATTGGTGCAGCCACTCTGGAAAACAGTGTGGAGGTTCCTCAAAAAATTAAAAATAAACCTACCCTATGACCCAGCAATAGCACTGCTAGGAACTTACCCAAGGGATACAGGAGCACTGATGCATAGGGGCACTTGTACCCCAATGTTTATAGCAGCACTCTCAACAATAGCCAAATTATGGAAAGAGCCTAAATGTCCATCAACTGATGAATGGATAAAAAAATTGTGGTTTATATACACAATGGAGTACTACGTGGCAATGAGAAAGAATGAAATATGGCCCTTTGTAGCAACATGGATGGAACTGGAGAGTGTTATGCTAAGTGAAATAAGCCATACAGAGAAAGACAGATACCATATGGTTTCACTCTTATGTGGATCCTGAGAAACTTAACAGAAACCCATGGGGGAGGGGAAGGAAAAAAAAAAAAAGAAATTAGAGTGGAAAAGAGCCAAAGCATAAGAGACTCTTAAAAACTGAGAACAAACTGAGGGTTGATGGGGGGTGGGAGGGAGGGGAGGGCGGGTGATGGGTATTGAGGAGGGCACATTTTGGGATGAGCACTGGGTGTTGTATGGAAACCAATTTGACAATAAACTTCATAAAAAAATTAAAAAAATAAATAAGCCAAACATGAAAAAAAAAGAAGAAAATTGGGGTGAGGAGAAGAAAAGGAATAGTTAAAAATATTTACTTGTTCATCACACAAGTACTTATGAAATTCCAAATAAGTGAAAGAAATTTTAGTAGGCTTTGGGGATACACATAGTCAGGACTGCTGTTAGCTCTATCCCTGTCTTCTACTATGATCTCATTGCCTGAAATGGGCCAGGCTAGGACTCCATAGCCATATTTAACAAATGTCAGAGATCCAGCATTAAATAACCAATATGAGTTAGTGATCAGAGGCTTCATTTCTTGCCCCATTCCTATGTTTCCATGCTATATAAGCTTCAGTAAAGAAGCTACAGAAATAGCTATTACGAACTCCCTTCTAAAGTTTGCAAGTGGGAATACAAAGCCAGGTACAATCAATTTTATAAAATAAAAAGAAAAATAGCCTATATTGTTAACATGCAACATAGTAACTTTTACCTGTTACCTATTTTAAGCCTAAATGACTCTTCTTTTTGACATTTCCTATATCTATTTTTAAAATATAGAATTGATGCTATTTTACATTAGAAAAAAGATTAAAACATGTATGGTATTATTGTGAAAACACAAGACATTACATAAAATATATAAGAATATACATTATGAATGTTGAAAATGCTTAATCTTTTTCTTTTTGATTTTAAATTTGAACAAATAAAATAATGTGCTAAAGAGAATATATGTGTGATAGTGTGTTGTATTAGTCTGCTCAGGATGCCATAACAAAATACTATAGACTGGGTGGCTTATATGACATTAATATTCTCCCGGTTTATCACACTACAGGGCTAAGACCAAGGTTCTAACTGATTTGGTTTTCAGTTTCTGGTTAGAGCTCTCTTCGTGGTAGTCACCTCCTTCCTACGTCCTCACATTGCTTTCCCTTGGTGCATGCATGCACATGTGTGTTTACACACCTGTGCACAAGCACACACAGAGTGAGCTCTCTAATATCTCTTTTTATGAGGACAGTAATCCTATTAGAGTAAGGCCCCAGCCTTATGACTAATTTCACCTCCTTAGAGGCCACATCTCCAAATATAGCCACACTGGGGTTTAGGGCTTCAACATAGGAAATTTAGGAGGATACAAACATTTAGTTCATAACATCTGTCTTGAAAGTGAATAATTGATTCGTGTTGAAGTGATTAATCTCTAGTTAGAATTGTTTACTTTTAGCAGTTTCACCATAATGTTCTCCAGAAGGTCTATCTTCTTGAAATTTTTTTTCATATAGTGTGTTATATATTGATGACTACTAAATCTCATTATTCCTGGAAGAATAGTAAATATCAAGTTATGTTCTATTTTATTCATAATAATACTGGAAATAAAGCATGTTTTCCTAAACTCAACTCATACTAAGTGATTATGCTATATTAGAATGTTGGATGGGCATGTGTACTCATGGATCTTCCCATGGCAATGAAAACTGAAAACATGATTCTTCTTCCTCATGTTTCCTGTGGTACAGTTGGGACCTGAAAGTCTTACAAGGCAATTAATTGTAGGACAGCAGGCAGCATCAGAACAAATTCAAGAACATATGCTCTCAATGATGCTCATTCTGTAAGTTCATTTATTTTTATTTTGTTTTGTGCCAATTGAAAAGTTTGCATGGGTAGAAAAGATAGACACTTAAACTGCAGTAAAGACAAATGTAAAATTTAGGTGTTAATTCATTGCCAGTCTAAAATCAGTAAAAGTGCTATTGAGAGAAGGGTACAGGGAAAGCAGAAGTCAAAAGGAGGAAACAAGGTGCAAAAAATTTAAAAACTATGTATTTAATAAGATTAAAGATAAG
Organism: Leopardus geoffroyi; assembly: GCF_018350155.1. Lineage (NCBI taxonomy): Eukaryota > Metazoa > Chordata > Mammalia > Carnivora > Felidae > Leopardus > Leopardus geoffroyi. The sequence goes on from NC_059333.1 coordinate 99,534,717, forward strand.
AAGCCAAAAGAAAGTCAGAATTAATAGTCAGATGTCAAGTACAAAGGTCTGAATTTAACAATGAAATTAATTACTTTGGACAAATACCCCCAGTTATAATTCTCCCAGATACCATTTGCCTTGAAATCAGTCCTGTCAGTAATCATGCACAACTATGGTAATAATGATAGTATAACACAGAGTACCTGGGTGATTCAGTTGGTTAAGTGTCCAGCTCTTGATTTCCGCTCAGGTCATGTTCTCATGGTTCATGAGATCCAGCCCTGAGTTGGATCCTGCACTGACAGTGTGGAGCCTGCTTGGGATTCTCTATCTCTCTTTGCATCTCTCTCTCTCTCTCTCTCTCTCTCTCTCTCTCTCTCTCTCTCTCTTTGCATCTCTCTCTGTATCTCTCTCTCTCTCTCTCTCTCTCTGTCTCCCTCTCTTTCTCTCATTCTCTCTCTTCCTCTCTCTCTGCCCCTGCTGCTCGTGCACACACACAGACTCTCTCTCTCTCTCTCTCTCTCTCTCTCTCAAAAAATAAACTTAAAAAAATAGTATATCATGATTAGATTTGGTCCCTAGCCAGGTATTTCCCATTTAACCCCGAAGACTTATCACTTATCATTATTTACACCAGACATAAATAATTGATGTAAAGATAGGGTATCCTCTAAGGGAGCTCAGTGCTTCTGTGTCATTTACCTTTTTTAAGTTATTTGGCCTGGAGGGACAGATCATTGTGTAGTTTCAATCCCCAAACCAAGCTAAGGAGGATCCAAGAGAATCTTTTAAAGTTTTTTTTTTTTAATGTTTATTTATTTTTGGGAGAGAGAGACAGAGTATGAGTGGGGGAGGGGAAGAGAGAAAGGGAGACAGAATCCAAAAAGGGCTCCAGGTGCTGAGCTGTCAGCACACAGCCCAAAGAAGGGCTAGAATTCACAGACCATGAAATCATATCCTGAGCCGAAGTCAGAGGCTTAATTGACTGAGGCACCCAGGCACCTCCAAGAGAATCTTTTCAGATGAAAGGAGAAATTTATATCTCCTCCTTGAGATCATTCCTTGAGTGACCAGCTGCTCAGCCACCATGCTTATAACCATTCCTTGTGGTACAGAACTGGGAAAGGGCTGAGACATTGCTATAACAGTATATCCAAGTAGAGAAGAAAATGCATCCCACCTTCAAGCTCATAGTTTATGAAAGGTATGGAAGGTGCAGTCGACATTTGCATACAAGTTCCAGAAATGTGGAGTATAGGAGTTCCCATGTGAGATTGGGGGCTTTAGGTTTTCCTAAACCTGGGTTGTACCCAAACACAGCATGGTACAAAAGGTAAATATATGAGAGAAGGATGGTACTTGGCTATGGGACTTTCAAAAGAACCATTTTTATCTGAGAGCAGCCAGGAATTAGAATGGAATACCTTAGTAAGAGACTACTGCTAATGGACCCCAAGCCTCGTATGTAATGAGCAACAATCCCAAAAGATTTTACTACAACCTTATTACAGTATTCATTTAAGGAATCACATCATGTCAGTCACGTATAACTACATAAGATAAGCAAAGAAATAAGATGTATATTTCTCCTTCTTGCCCTTTCTGAATCTTATAAATACTTTTATTGTATCTTAATTATTTGGTTTGGGGAAGGGAAAGCAGGAACCTATCGGGTGTTCCCTTTTTTTTCTATAGTTGGTTAAGGGCAAGAATTACCTCTCTTCAAAAATATTAACTTCCCAAATAGGCCAATATTTTATGAATTTAAATCTCTATATCATTTTAAAATTATCATGCCAATTATAACTTTATTCTTCCTGGCGTGTACAGAGGATGAAGAGAGAAGATAGTAAGTAAACATAATAATGCCATCTGATACAAAAAATAACTCCACAAAACAAATAACAACAACAACAAAACCAAAAGCATTCCACTAAGATCCAAAACAGTCTTCCTAATTGGTTGGAGGCTTTTCCCAAAATACTCAGGATTAATGCATATTTGGTTCCTCCATCTAATACATGAATTCAAAGTTTTCTGTATTTCTGTGCATAGAGCTGGCTGGCAGAAAAGGAAGTACTATGATTATCAAATGTGGAAGATATGGATAGAACTCCTGTGAACATTCATATGCAGGTGTGCAGGCTTTGTGTAAGCACAACTTTTTTTTGTTATTTGTTTTATTTGAGTATAAATGACATAAAGTACTACATCAGTTTCAGATGTGCAACTTAGTGATTTGACAAGTTTATACATTATGCTATATTCACAAGTATAGCTACCATCTGTCCTGTTATATCACTCTTTCAACATCATTGACTACACTCTTTATGCTGTGTCTTTTATTCCTGTAACTTAATCATTTCATAACTGGAAACTTGTATCTCCCACTTCCCTTCATCTATTTTGTCCAACCCCTCACCCCCCTCCTCTCTGGCAACCAGTTTGTTCTTTGTATTTATACATCTGATTCAACTATTTATTTATTCATTTGGTGTGTGTTTTGTGTTGTGGTGTGTGTGTGTGTGTGTGTGTGTGTGTGTGTGTTTCAGATTCCACTTATAAATGTAATTATAGGGTATGTGTATTTGTCAGTCTGACTTATTTCACTAAGCATAATAGCATAATATCCTCTAGGATATCCATCCATGTTGTCTCAAATGGCATGATCTTATCCTTTATTATGGCTGTGTAATATTTGTGTTATATATATATATATATATATATATATAACACACATATATGACACTTTTTTCTTTATCCATTTATGTACTAATGGACACTTAGGTTGCTTCCATGTCTTGGCTATTGTAAATAATACTGCAGTAAACATGGAGGTGCATATATCTTTTCAAATTAGTATTTTCATATTCTCTGGGCAAATACCCAGTTGTAGAATTATTGAATTACATAGTATTTCTATTTTTAAGTTTTTTGAAGAAGCTTCAAAATATTTTCCATAGTGGCTATACCAATTTATATTCCTACCAACAATGCACAAGTGATCATTTTTCTTCTCATCTTTGCCAATACTTATTTCCTGTCACTTTTATTTTAGCTGTTTTAACCAATGTAAGGTGATATCTCTTTGTTTTTATTTTATTTCCCTGCTGATTAGTGATGTTGAGCATCTTTTCATGTGTCTGTTAGCCATCTGTATGTCTTCTTTGGAAAAAAATGTCTATTTGTGTCTTCTGCCCATTTTTAATTGGATTATTTGTTTTTTGGGTGTTGAGGTTGATAAGTTCTTTATATTAATTTTGGATATTAACCCCTTATCAGATATGTAATTTGCAAATATCCTCTCCTATTCAGTAGGTTGTCTTTTTGTTTTGTTGATGATTTCTTTTTGTGTACAAAACCTTTTTATTTTGATGTAGTCACAATAGTTTATTTTTGCTTTTGTTTGACTTGCCTTAGGAGACACATCTTGAAAAATGTCGCTATGGCTGATGTCAAAGAAGTTACTGCTTGTGCTCTCTTCTAGGATTTTTCTGGTTTCAACTCTCATGTTTAGGTCTTTAATCAATTTTGAGCTTATTTTCATGTATGTATTAGAAAGTAACCTAGTTTCATTCTTTCATATGTAGCTGTATATTTTTCCTAACACCATTTATTGAATGTTCATAAGAATTCTATTCATAATGGCCAGTTCCAAAAACTGGAAGTAATCATGATGTCTTTTGAAAGGTGCCTGGAGAAAGAAATTGTAGTATATCCATACAGTGGGATACTATTCACCAATGAAAAGAATGCACTATTAAGCCATGTGAAAACATGATGAAACTTAAATGAGTATAGTTAAGGGAAAGAAGCTAGTCATAAAATACTGTGTACTTTATGATTCCATTTATGAGATTCTGGAATAGGACATATTGTAGATACAGAAACCAAATCAGTGATTTCCAGAGAAGTGTATCTTCTGTCAGTCAAGTTTTGACAAGATTGCACCTAGTAAGAGACCATGAGTCCATGGAGCAGCCAAGCTGTATCAGTGTGTGACCCACAGAAACTGTGAGATAATAAATGTTTGCTGTTTTAAGACACTAAAAAAAACGTGGAAGACAATAGTAGGTCATGTTCTAAGTGAAATACATTATATATAGTCATATTCTAATGGGTAGAATTAAGTTATATGACCACATCTAAGTGCAAAGGAAACAGGAAATATTCAGTCCAACTATGTGCCCATAGAAAAAAAGACAAACCAGAGAAGCAGCTGTTCTATTTTCTTTTTTTTTCTGGTTTGCTTGTTTGGCTTTCTGGCCATGTTTTTTCCTATACAAATCACAATCACTTTATCCTCAACGGATTCAATAAGAAGCAATCCGGATAATCTAGGTAATGCTTACTAACTAACAAAAGCAATGTCTCAGTGGCTTAAAGCCACTTAAATTTCTCAGTCACAATACATGCCAACACAGTCCAGCAGACGGTTTCTGAATGTAGTGGTCATTTAGAGAGCCAGATGGATGGAATCACCAACATGTCACAAAGTTCCATGATCACCATGGCAAGGAGAGAACATGGAACTTATATAACTTCTCCCAACATTTCATCAGGTAAAGTAAGCTACTTTTAGTACTAACTTCCAAAATTGTAGAGATGTGTCATATATATATGTATATTATATATATATTATATATATATATATATATTATATACATATATATATTATATATATATTATAATATATATATAATATATATATATATTATATATATATATATATATTATATATATATAATATATATATGAATGAACTTGATGACTATTCCATAAATCCAGTCACTATGTTCACCTCAAAATCTCAAATATTCAGCAACCGTGCAGTCCTCTCAGGTCACTGTTTGTAGAGTTCATTATGTATTGTCATACTATAAACTAAAAAGAAACGTTATTTTCTACAATCATCCACCATATAATGGTGAACAAGGTGAAAATAATCACATAAACACTCTGTTTCAGAAGAGTGGAGACAGGAAATCACACACAGCAATCACTGGTTTATAACAATCATGAAATCCTGCTGGATAACCTTTGTAAAAACTTTCTTCCCTGTAGGTTTGGCAAGTTCCTTAGTTAGACATATTTTACTCTTTTGGAAGAATAGCCTTGTCAAGTCTTTTCAGTGCCCTGTGTAGAGGTGTGTGTGTGTTTCCTCATTTTTGTGAAGTCCTTCCTTGCTTGTTACGTACTATGTCATCATCTCACTGGGAAATTATGTTCTCACTGGGGTCTGCACAGCTTTCACAGTTTATATCCTGCTATTGGAACTTTGCAGGCAAAAGAAATACATTAATCCACTATTACCTTAGATTTTTCTGAACTTTGTAAAAAAACAAAAAAGAATCCCCACCCACACCTCTAAAATCATAAGCTGGCTTCTGATCTCTTTGCTTCTAGAAATGTCTGAATTCCAGAAATCTACTCAAAGTTTTCTTCTTTTAGGTATAGATCTTTTCTAGACTTCTTCAAATCTATTCATTCTCTTTTAATATGAAGTTATTTGAAATTATAGGCTTAGGTGTGAAGGAAAGACTTTTGGTTTGTACTTTGTCACAAGGCTAAGTGACCTTATTTAATGGGAAACTTAATGCACATTTACCACTCAAGCAACTTTTGTCTCATTTACTAGATTTAAATTTTTTTTAACGTTTATTTATTTTTTGAGACAGAGAGAGACAGAGCATGAACAGGGGAGGGGCAGAGAGAGAGGGAGACACAGAATCTGAAACAGGCTCCAGGCTCTGAGCTGTCAGCACAGAGCCCGACGCAGGGCTTGAACTCACAGACTGTGAGATCATGACCTGGGCTGAAGTCGGACGCATAACCAACCAAGCCACCCAGGCGCCTCTCATTTACTAGATTTTAAAGCTAAGAAGCAATTGGGTTTTCCAACCTGGCTAAGCCACACATTTCTGGACTTTACTTATTCTCTTACATATCTGCTTGAAAACTGTCAATTCTTCTCTGTGCCTGAGCACATCTCTCTTGTTTAGGACTATAGTAAAAGCAGAAAATAAATGCCAACACTATCATCCATTTCTTTCCAAGCACTTCCCACAGAGCTGCAGCTTTGTTAGGGGCATGGACTGCCTTCCAAGTTATCAGCCATAACAGTTTTGCCAAGTATGTTGTCTCTGCATAAAAAGGATCTTTGGTTTTCTAGCTGCTGACATCAATTTCCTTACAGATCACAGCTAAATGGCTTAGCTAATTATATTTATATCACTTACAAAAGCACCCTACTCATTGAATAATGTTTCTGTTGGTTAAAGAAATTTTGAAAGCCTGGTAGGAGCCAAGATGGCAGAACAGCATGGAAGTTTTTTTTTGCATCTCGCGTCCATAAAATACAGCCAGATGAACACTAAACCAACCTGTGCACACCTAGAAATCTGATTTGAAGATTAATACAGCAATCTGCACAACCTGAACCACAGAACTCTGGATGTATGCAGCATGAACTAGGGGAGAGAAAAGCCACAGAGGGAGCTGTTTTTGCTTGCAGAGAGAGGACAGGGACAGAGGGAGAGTACAGGAAAAGCACCCCGCCGAAAGCAGCTGAAGAGAAAGTGGAAAATTGGAAACAGCCGCAGGGACTGAACTAAAAAGGGAGAAAGGAGAAAGGAGAGGGTTTAAATTTCATTAAGGCTTTATAAATAGGAAACTCAGAGTCTGAAACTCTGCAGCTCGATACCTGGCGGTGCTCTGGTGCCAAGGATGAATCCCCAGGAGCAGAGTGAAGTCCGGGTGGTCTTTGGGCCACATGAGGAGAGGTGGTTCCCCTGCTGGGGGGACATCTGGTAGAGGCGGTGTGGCCTCCCCACAGGGAAAGGTCCCAGCAGACCCTGGAGAATGGCCACATCCACTGGTGTTGGAACGAGGACTTTAAGGGTGAAGCCTGGCGCCAGATGTGTGTGGTGATTTTCCATAATCCCTGAAACGCTGCTGCTACATGATCGCATGAACTCTTTCTGGGGCGGGCTGGCACCCAGCCGCAGTCTCTGGGCATCAGAGGCAGCACAGTCCCGCGAACATTCCTGGGTGCGGCTGGCACCTGGTCATCGCTCAATGAGACCCTCCTCCCGAAGGTCTGAGAGGGTCAAAGCCGCAGTCCCTCAGAAGTGACGGGTTGGGAAACACAGCCGCATCTGAGATAAAACTCAGGAGGGAGGTGCTGCCTGGCAACCTGACGGCTTGGTCACAGATAGTGTAAAAGCAGGAAGTAGATGGAAGCCGGAGAAAAAGGACGGGTGCGCGATTGCTGACTGGGGAGAACGGTTCCCATACTTGAGGCCAGTAGCTGGGTGACACCATTTTCTCCCCTCCCGCGCATGCGCATACACACCTGTAACAATCCACCCCAGTAAGTTAAGCAGCGCCATCTAGTGGAGAATGGAGCCATTACACTAAGCCCCGTCCAAATGGACCAACCTTGCTCTTTAACAACACAAGTCTCTCCACCTGCTTACTTTACAGACTATAATGTACTTCATAGTTTGACTTCTAGGGGAAAACAATGTAATTTCAATCATATTTCAGTCTGTTCACTGGTCCATGTATTCAATTTTTTTCTTTTTTTCTTTTTTTTTGAATACAGAAAAAAATATATTTTTATTTTCAATTTCTGATAAAAATATTTTTCAATTTTTTTCTACTATATTTTTACTGTTTTGTAAATTTTTTGAATTCTTTTATTTCCATTATTTAATTTTATTCTATTTCATTGTATTCATTTTTTCAAATTTTCAAATGTTTTCCTTTTCTCCCCCTGCCCCCCCACCTTCTTTCTCTAATCTATCAAGCTCCTTTCAACACCCAGACCAAACACATCTAGGATCTACCATCATTTATTTGATTTTGTGTCTGTGTATGTTGTTTTTAAGTTTTTAATTTTAATTTTTTTATCTTATTAATTCCTTTTCTTCCTTCAAGACACTTTGAAAGCCTGAAACAGATAGCACCAACATGTGTAATGGTGCAAACTGCACAAAATTACTTTTTTGCTAATATAGCATCCTAAATGCATGTCCCAAATCTATAGCCTATTCTCTAAAAATCTTTTTATAATTCCCCAGGCAACCTAGGATATTGAGGCTCATACTTATGCATAAATATTGTCTCTTTTCCACATAAAACACAGTATAATGAAATTCAGATTTTCTCCCACCCATCTCCTTTGTGCTGTTTTTAGCAAATACATTATGTTTCTGTATGTTTGTGTTAGCCCCATATATTATACACATCTAGTTTTATGCAATTATTCAGTTACAAGAAAAATAAAAAATCCTTTATAATACAACTTTTTTAATAATTATATAATTATTTTCACTGGTACTCTTTGATTTTTCATGTGAGCTTATATTACTGTCTGGAGTTACTTTCAGTCTGAAAAGTATCCTTTAGTATTTCTTCTGAGGCAGATCTGCTGGCAAAAATTTGTCAGTTTTTGTCTATGTGGGAGTGTCTTTACTTTGCCTTAATTTTTGAAAGATAGCTTTTCTCTTCATATAATTCTATCTGACAAGTTTTTAGTTTTTTCTTTGAGCACTTTGAATATATTCCACTGCTTCATGTCTTTCATTGCTTCTGTTAAGAAATCAGCTGTTAATCTTAGGAGGATTAATTTATAAGTGAGCAATTATTATTCTCTTGTCACTTTCAAGATTTTCTCCTTGTCTTTTATCACTTTTACTATGAAGTTTGTACTTATAGATATATGTATTTATCCTGCTTGGAGTTTGTTGAAGTTCCTGGATGTGTAAATTAGTATTTTTCAATAAATTTGAGAAGTGAAAGCCACTATTTCTTTAAATATTTTTCTGCCTCTTTCATTCCTCTCTTTTGGTATTTCCACTTGTGTATGTAGATATACTTAATGCTGTGATGAGTTTTTTTTTAATTACCATTTTTCTTCATTAAAAAATTTTTTTAAACATTTTTATTTATTTCTTATGTTTATTTATTTTTGACACAGAGAGAGACAGAGCGTGAGTGGAAGTGGGGCAGAGAGAGAGAGAACGCCAAGTAGGCTCTGCACTGTCAGCACAGAGCCTGATGCAGGGCTTGAAATCACCAACCATGAGATCATGACCTGAGATGAAATCAAGAGACAGATGCTTAGCTAACTGAACCACCCAAGTGCCCCTATTTTTCATTTTTTAAATCTCTCTGTTCTTCAAATTGCAGTCTCCACCCACCTATTATCAAGTGTATTAATTATTCTATCAGTTCAAATCCACTGCTAAGCTACTCTGGGTGAATTTTTTGTGTTACTATATTTTATAACTCTCATTTCCATTTTATTCTGTTGAAATATAATTTGTATAGTGAGCACTCTGGACTCTGAAATATAATTTGTGTCTCTTTATTGATATTCTCTGTTTGATGCAACATTGTTATTATAGCTTTCTTGGTCTCTTTAAACATTTTTTCCTTTCATTCTCTGAGCATATTTATACTAGCTACTTTAAAGGTTTTTTGTTAAATTCAACATTGAGTGAATTTTGCAGACAATTTCTGTTGCCTGTTATTTTCTTTGGTATATGGGTCATACTTTTTTGCTTCTTTGCATATCTCATTTTGTGGTTGTTGTGGTAAACTGTGTTTTGTATAAGATAGCAACTCTATGTATTCTTGCTTTCCTTAATCTGGGCTTTGTTATTATTTACTTATTTACTCATTTAGTCACTGACAATTCTGGTGAGATTTATTCCAACTTCCCCCACCTCCAGTGTGAAGCCTCTGATGTTGTTTCTAAGAGATACATCTTAGAAATGTATGCTCATAATCACTGTATGATGACAGTGATTTTAGCAGAGGTCTGTCTTTCTCTCACCACACTCATTGCTGGATGATTACTATATTGTTTTCAATAATATCCTATGGTATACTTTGCTTTACAGACTAATCCAACCAAATTCAAGCTCTTTACAAGGGAAAGCTGCCAAAGTCAGTGTCTGAGATTTGTACTGATTTCAGAAGGGCTCTTCCCAGCTATGTTTTTTTCTATTACTCTCTGGAAAACTATCAGGCCTACAGTTTAACCCATATCTCTAATGAATCCATCAATTCCTATCAATCTTTTTTTTTCATAACTCCCATTGTCTTTTAATAGTGCCCTTAGGCATGAAGGTCTGCATACTCTGTGGCAAAAAAAAGTCAGTTTATTGGAGTCATTATAACTCTCTATTCTATGACTGCTTCTCCTCCAAGGCAAAATCTCTGAGACATATCACTGTTGCCAGGGGTAGGAAAATGACACTTTCTCTCTGACACCCCTACTTTAGGTGTTGAGTGCTCTGTGGGTAGGGGAGAGCAGGCCTAGGTCTCCATGGTTGACTGCCTGGTCATGTTATTCCCATATTATAAGCCAGGCCAAAGATAATCAGTACACTGATATTCTCAGTGGTACCCTATATTAGGTAGAACTTCTGTTATACAAATAGAATTGCGAAGAATTGGAGAGACCATCTCCTGATTTTACTCCCCAGAATCTAGCTTCATCAATGAGTAGCTGAAGGCAAGATGCAAAATACTAGAGTCCTGCCCATCCTCTAATTGAGAGCTTAAGGAAGAGGGAGCCCCGTCTTACTGACAGTACTGGTGGGGAGTAGAGTTTCCACCTCACTTAGCTGGGAGGAGGAAGGATGCAATAAGTTTTGGTTAAGGGATAATAGATTCTTACAATTCTTACTGAGTTTGAGTATATTTTCTTATGTTTTTTTTTTCTTTATGCTCTTCAGTCCATTTCCAGAAAATTTAAATTTTGCTGTTCTATTTTATCATTGTCACCAGCTTCACTGGGGAACAGATTTATGGAATGCCTTACACTGTCATGGTACAAGTGAAACTCCCACACTATTTTTTTTAAATTAACATTTTTCAAATGCCTCAGTTGCTTCAGTAATTAGTGGAACCAGGCTTCTATCCATAGGAGACTTAAATGCATTTTTTAATAATCATATACACATGGCCACTGGCACTGAAAGAATAAGTGTTGCTCTTTTTCAGCTCCCTAGAAGTCCTCAGCCCAAACTTACTTATACTATTAGGAAGCCAAGAGGCTCACCCCAGGCACCCCATGACTGCTCGGGATGATAAATTCTAATTATACTCTTTGGGTGAAGACCTTTTTAAATATGTTGGAAGAGACAAGTTTAGAGGAAAAAATTAAAGTATTTGTGTTTATTTGAATGATGTTACCAGCAACCAGTTTAGGTCAAAAAATATTTATTTAATTTCTGATAAAATATCCAGGTCAACTTTCTTTTTAACACATCTCACTTCTACGTTCCTAGATAAATGGAAATAAAGTGGTAAAAATACACTAGAATTATAATAAAAGTTGAGGAAACAATAGTGGGAAACAAATTTTAATAAATTTTGGGAAAATGTAAAAGGTGGAAAAGTAAGTGGTAATTGAGAAGTATAATGGAGAAGTACACCTGTAAGGAGATGTTACCATTTGTTTAAACTGTAGAGCACTGAATTTTAAGGAATTTGACGCATTGGGAGCAATAAAAAAAAAGGCTGAAAATTTTAGGTGGTGTAGGGGCACCTGGGTGGCTCAGTTGTTTGTTTGACTTGATTTTGGTTCAGGTCATGATCTCATGGTTCATGAGATCAAGCACCATGTTAGGCTCTATGTTAGCGTGGAGACCGCTTGGATTCTCTCTTTCCTTCTCCCTTTGCCTATCTCCTGCTTGCTCTCTCTCTCCTTCTCAAAATAAATAAATATATATTTAAAAAATTAGATGATATTATAGATTGAATTCCGTGCCTCCAAAAGTCACATGCTGAAGCCTAACTTTCAGGACCTCAGAAACTGTATTTGAACACAGGGCCATTGTTGAGGTAATTTATGTTAAAATGAGGATGTAAGGGTGAGCTCTAATTCAGTCTGTCTGGCATCCCTACAAGGGGTGATTAAGATATAGAGAGAAACTTCAGGGATGTATGTACAGAGAGATAGCTATGAAAAGAAGCAACAAGAGGGTAACCATCTGCAAGTGAAGGAGAGAGGCCTCAGGGAAGACCAACCATACTAGCACCTTGATCTTGGACTTTCAGGCTCCAGGACTGTGAGAAAATAAATTCTGTTGTTATGCCACCAATTTGTAGTATTTTGTTGTGTCAGCCCTAGTCAAATAATATAGGTTAGTGGGTGAAAGTTTTGTACACCAGGGTTATGGGGTCTGTATCAAGGAGATTATATTATCTTTCCATTGATTCCTTCCCATGTAACAGAAATGAAGAATGCCTTTGACAGGTTTATAAGTAGACTGGACATAGCTGAAAAAAAATCTCTAAGATTATATCAATAGAATATAGGATATATCAATAGAATCCTTAAAACCCACATGCAAAGAGAAAAGACTAAAAACACACCAAAATAAAACACATAATATCCAAGGCCTGAGTGAAAACTACAAAAGTTGTAACATCCACATAATGGGAATACAAGAAGAGAGAAAGTAACAGAAGAAATATCTAAAACAATAACTTAGAATTTTCCCAAATTAATTTCAGACACAAAACCACAGATCAATAGAACACTGGTAGGATAAATGACGAAAAGAAAGAAAGAAAGAGAAAGAAAGAAAGAAAGAAAGAAAGAAAGAAAGAAAGAAAGAAAAGAAAAGAAAAGAAAAGAAAATTGCACATCATACCTATGGAAAAACAAATGTAGGACTTACATCTGACATCTTTTCAAACCATGCAAACAAGAAGAGTAGAGTAAAATACATACTGTTAAGAAAACAAACAAACAAAAATATAGAATTCAATACCCTGATACATTATTCTTTAAAAATGGAGGACAAATAATGAATTACTCAGACAAACAAAAAACTGAGGAAATTTGTTGCTAGTAGACCTGTCTTGCAAGAAGTGTTAAAAATTCTTTGGAGAGAAGAAAAATGATATGGGCCACAAACTTCATAAAGTCTTCATAAAGAAAAGAAGAGCCCTGGGGCGCCTAGGTGGCGCAGTCGGTTAAGCATCCGACTTCAGCCAGGTCAGGATCTCGCGGTCCGTGAGTTCGAGCCCCGCGTCGGGCTCTGGGCTGATGGCTCAGAGCCTGGAGCCGGTTTCCGATTCTGTGTCTCCCTCTCTCTCTGCCCCTCCCCCGTTCATGCTCTGTCTCTCTCTGTCCCAAAAATAAATAAACGTTGAAAAAAAAAAAATTAAAAAAAAAAAAAAAAAAAAGAAAAGAAGAGCCCTAAAGAAATAAGTGAAGGTAAAATAAAAACTATTATTTTTCTTCTCCTTAGTTGATCTAACAACAGTCCAAAATAATGATGCCAACAGTGTAATTGATTATATATGTTATATAATCAAATGTTATATGTTATATATATATATATATATACACACACATATATTATATATATGTTATATGTTATATGTATTTTATATATGTGATATATTATATATAATATATACAAAACATACATATTATATATGCTATATATCAGAAATATATATTTAATATGTAAATATAAATGTAAGTTAAATAAGAAATAATACATATAAATGTGTAATATGTATATTTAATATATATGCACTTTTGTATGCTTATTGTGAATAGAATGAATGACAGCAATGAAACAAGAGACAGGAGAGAGAAGTTAGGATCATTTTATTATTTTTAGGAACTCAGACTACTCATCAAGTTGTTTGGTGTATTTGAAATTGGACTTGAATTAGCAACACCTAAAGCAGTTATTTAAAAAATTCTAACAGATATTCTAAGAAAAGAGAGAAAATTAAACTGCAGAATGGACAATCTTCTAGCAGAGTTAAGGACAGAAAAAGAGAGAAGGTACAAGTTATTATTAAAAATAAAAGAGAGATAACACATAAATTAAAATAATAATAAAGTGATTCTATGAATAGTTCTGTGCCCACAAATTTGATAATCAATATGGAAGAGACAAATTTCTTGAAAGACATAAGCTAATAAGAAATAGATTATCTCACTAGGCCTATATCTATTAAAGAAATTGAGTGAATATTCCAAACAAAAGGCATCAGGTCCAGATGGGATCACTGGTGGATTCTTCCAAATATTTAAGGAAAAAATTCTACCAATCCCTTTCAGAGGCCTAGAAGCTGAGGTAATAGTCCCCAAATCATTTTATGAGGCCAGCATTACCCTAATACCAAAACTAGACAAAGACATTACAAGAACTACAGATCAATATCTCTCATGCATAGATGCAACATCTTCAACAAAATATATTAGTACCCTCTAAATATGAAGACTGTGAGTATAAATCTAAAAAATATATAGAAAATCTATATACAGAAAACTGCAAAATGATGAAGAATAAAATTAATGAAGAACTAAATAGATATTCCATATTTATGGATTGGAAGACCCAAAATTATGAAGATGTCAGTTCTTTTCAACTTGATCTATAGATTGAGTGAAATTCCAATTCCCATTCCGCAAGGTATTTTGTGGATTTCAGCAGACTCTAAAGTTTAGAGTCAAAGAATAGCTAAACCTACATTGAAAGAGGACAAAATTAGAAGATGGACACTATTGACCAAAGTCTTACTATAAAGTTACAGTAGTCAGTAAGACAATGTGGTGTTGGCAAAAGAATAGACAAATAGATCAATGGAACAGAATAGAGAGGCCAAAAATAGACCTATATAAATATAGTCAATTGATCTTTAATGAAGAAGGTCATATAATGGAGCAAAGAAAGACTTTCAAATAAATGGTCTTGGACAAACGAAAAAAAAAAAAAGAATCTAGACACAGACCTTATACCCTTTTAGAAAAATTAACTCCAAGTAGATATACATGTAAATTTTGAAGCTATAAAATTCTTGAAGATAACATTTAAGAAATCCTCGATGTTCTTGGGTATGATGATGACTTTTTAGATGAACACCAAAGGCACGATCCATGAAAGGACCAACCTGGACTTCATTAAACTAAAACAAAACAAAACCAAAAACTTTCTATTTTGTGAAAGACAATGTCAAGAGAATGAGAAAACAAGCCACAGACTGGGATAAATTGTTTGCAAAAGATAACATCTAATAAAAGACTGTTATCAAAAATATACAAAAACATCTTTAATTTAACAATAAGAAAACAAACAATCCAATTACAAAATGGGCCAAAGCTTAACAAAAGACCTCACCAGAGAAGATATACAGATGGCAAATAAGAATATGAAAACTTGCTCTGCATCATATGGCATCAGGATCATGCAAATTAACACTACTATATACCTATTAGAATGGTCAATTTCCATAACACAATATGAAATGTTGGTGAGCATGCAGAGCAACAGGAACTCTCATTCATTGTCAGTGGGTTTGCAAAATGGTACAGTTAATTTGGAAGACAGTTTGGTGGGTTTGTAAAACTAAACATACTCTTTCCAAATGATCCAGAAATTATGCTCCTTGATCTTTATGCCACAGAGTTGAAAACTTATGTCCACACAAATCCTAGACACAGATGTTTACAGCAACTTCATTCATAATTGCCAAAACTTGCAAGCAGCCCAGAAAAATGAATCAATAGACTATGGCACAACCAGACAATGGAATATTATTTAGTGCTAAATAGAAATAACTATCAAGCCATGAAAATACATGGAAGAATTTTAAATGCATATTATTAAGTGAAAGAAACCAATCTGAAAAGGCTGCTGACACTAAGAAAGATCAGCGATGATCGGGAGTGGGGTATATGGACATTGAAAATATTCTGTATGTTATCATAATAATGGATACATGTTCTTATACAGTCATCCAAACTTATAGAATGTTCAGTATGAAGAGTGAACCCTAATGTAAACTATGGACTTTGGATGATTATGATGTGTCAGTATAAGGTTCATCAACAACTCCTGTGGGGATGTTGATAATGGGGGAATTTTGTGTTTTGGGGGAAGGTTGTATGTGTGAACTCTCTGTACTGTCTTCTCAGTTTTGCTGTGAGCTTAAATGTGCTCTAAAAATTAAAGCCAATGGAAAGAAAATGACAAGGATCAGAAGGATGAAGGGCTCTTAGAAGTAAGTGCCTATGAAATTAAATTGAATGAACAAATTATCTAATATGCTAGACTATTTGGCAAATATAATTGAATATTTTGATAGCTTTTTTGAGAATAACCATGGATGGATACATAGAAACAGTACAAATGAAAAACCAAGTGCTTCCACTTCTGGCCAAGATGGATTAACATGGACCAGATCTACCCTCCCATGTGAAACAACTAAAAATACCTGACAGACAAAATACATGAAACAATGTGATGTGTGTAAAATGGTCACAGAAACAGAATAATCTGAGGTGGAAAATAAAGAAGCCCATGAAAAATAGATATGCTTCATATTTTATTTACATTCTAAAGGAGAACTTAATTGATTAAAGTAGTTGATTTAATTGATAGATTTGCTATCATGTGTTGGTGTCATGCATATGTAGATTGTGGAAGAATGACAAATAACACCCTTCTTTAATACCCAAGTTTGGATTCATTTTGGAGCTAGACTCAAAATCAAAACGAACTTTTTTTCCTGATGAATCTAAACTGGAGAAAGTAGAATGGACTTGTGGCCAAATGGACCTCTTAATATATATTCTAGATGGGAGTACTATGATGTCACAGACAGTGTTGTACAGCTACTGCCATCAGCAGACCCCAAGTACCCTCTTTGCAGGCAGGCAGTTCCCAAAGAGAGAGCTACGTAGGGCGATCTTCATATTTATTTTCCTCTCCCAATTGCAGTTGTCCACTAAATCATTTCTCCTGGAAAATAGCGTGGGGGTTTAGAGTTTCTGGAATGTTTCTTTCTTGCAGTTCCTTCCAGAAATGGAATGAAAAGTCCCTTCTCAATATGTAAACACAGGGGGAAATCTTGTGTCCTCTTTCATATGTAAAGAGAAAATACTGATTTGCCTGAAACAACAACAACAACAACAACAACAACAACAACACAAGCTAAACCAAACATTATATACTTTTTCCTCCTTTTCTTCATGTATAAAGACATTCTTAAAAGATTTGGGAGCAGGTCAAATTCAAGTAATTATTTCATCTTATTTGTCATACACACAAGGCTACCCTTCATTTAATTATTTTTTTTTTCTTTTGAGAAGTTGCAGTAATCTTTATTACTGTTAGTTACTTTAATTTGACTTTGTTGGCTTTTGTGCTTAGAGCAATTTGAATTTGACAGTTCATTTATAGTGAATTTTAATAGGGAAAGTCAGTTAAGCATCTGTCCAAATTATCCCTTATATATACAGCGTGGAATGTAAATTTGCATTGCAATAAGACTTATTAGAAAAGTTTAACTTGTCATTACCGACTCTCACTGTCTTTTTTTTTTTTAATGAGAGACTCAGCCAAATGTGTTAGAGTTGATGAAGGCAAATTTCATAACAATGTATTTCAGTAAAATATATTAAATGTTATTTTAGAGGCTATCAAAGAAATATATATTAGTTTAAATGATAATATAGAATCTTTCCAAATTCTTTTTGCAGTTCTTTCCAATATGTCTTTTCTATCGCCAAAAAACTATGTATACATTAACATACCTGTTTATACAATTCAAAGAGATTTTTAAGTCTCTGCTTAGCCACAGTGAAGAAGCTACTAGAATGATTACCAAGTTTTCAAAAAAATCATAAAAGAATATTACTGTCAAACCGCATTATTGAGTTTCACTTGGCGGAGAGAATTTTTCTTTCATACATTGCTTTACTCCACTGCAAATTTAATTTGTTTCCACTGGAATGATTTCAGATTCAGGTTCTTAGCCCATAATGTCATGGGACTTTATACAAAATATGATTTGGGGATTTGTCCATTTAAATTCCTGACATATGAAAAATTTTAGTTTTGCTAGTGGTGCCTTCAAGACCATAACTACTTGTTAGCTATGTGAAAATAGGAAATTATTGTCTCTTATTAAGCCTTCAGATATTTCATCTATTCTTTTCTAATGTATTTACTCATCTTCTGTGTTTTCCATAAATGATGAGCTTCAGCAGGGCATAAACCTAACTTTTGTATCTTCAGATTCTAGCAGTGTTTGCAGGTACAGATGATGCAAACATTTATAGAATGAGAATAAGTGTGTTTAGTCACTAGTGATCTCTTACAGATGGCTGAGTGATTTATATGCCTCTCTTAGGTCTTTAAAAGCTTTTGAAATTGAGAAAAAGATATTTATTATATACATCGATTGTATTTCACGTGTTTTCTCTTAATCATAAATATTTAAATTCACATGGTAAATTAAATCTTTGAATAATTTCTGCTCAAGGAAGACTTTCTATTGTTTGGATACTGTAGGCAGATGAGACATAAACCTTCAGCTCTTTAATAGCACAATAAAATACATAAAGGCACTAATGTCCTTTTTTGAAAAGTAAAATATTGGCATGCCATAATATTCTACCACATAGGTACATGGTGAATTGTATGTTGTTTCCTACTGTTTAATACATAGTTTTGGTTTTTGTTTTGTTGTCATTGTTTTTGTTTTTTGAGAGGGAGAGAGCAGGGGAGGGGTGGAGGGAGAGGGAGAGAGAGAATCTCAAGCAGGCTCCAGGCCCAGCATAGAACCCCAGGTGGGGCTCAATCTCATAACCGTGACATCATAACCTGAGCTGAGGTCAAGAGTAGGACGCATAACTGACAGAGCCCCCCAGGTACCCCTAATACATAGTATTTTTACCCTATTAGCTTACTCTTACAAATAATTGTATGATTAATTACCATATGTGTACATAAATGTTTAGCTACATTGATTTGCTGTGTCAGAGCTTTTCAGTCATGGGCATTATTGAACAATATTTAGGAAGAGGTTAGCACCCAGGTGTCCAGTTCTATTAAATTCACTACTCCATGGATACAGATAGGTCTTAAATGTCTAAATTTTTTATGATTTTTATAAACTTTTATGTAACCATTCTTTATATACATGTAGAATATGAAATTCTGCTGGTTATTGTACACAAGAGGAGTACAAGAATCAAATTTCATTAATTTAGTTTGCCTTTGGAGAATAACTGCTCTGAAAATTAAATTTGAAAGCTGCTGAAGGCTATAAATAGCTTAAAATATTAAAGTATTTTCATTTAAATTCTGTAATAATAAAGGTTTGGATTTGATCCTAAATGATAGAAGACGTGAGCAGTCAATAAAAATCATTCCCTGGATTTCAAGATCACAAAGTAACAATCTATCAATCAAAACAAATTTCTTGCTTTCTTATTGTCTGTTTACAGCTCCATAAAATATTAGATTAGTGATCAAAGATAATATATTTTGATGCTGACATCGAAAGACAAAATATCATAAGAATTTACACTTTGGGAAGGTAATATCCTTCTGAAAAGAGACTGACATTCCAAAACATGATAATGGTGTATGACAATTTGAAGTGCAGGGTCCTGACTATATTAAATACAAAAGTTCAGGGAATTGTAAGTCATTTATGCTAACTGGCTTGTCAAGATGACATATCTTGTCAAAGAAAGGTTGGAAAACAGAATCCTGTGGCAAATGAAGACAGTTTTT
Source organism: Leopardus geoffroyi (assembly GCF_018350155.1). NCBI lineage: Eukaryota > Metazoa > Chordata > Mammalia > Carnivora > Felidae > Leopardus > Leopardus geoffroyi. The sequence continues at coordinate 99,554,276 of NC_059333.1, forward strand.
TGATATTTTGTCAATATTTCCAGCCCACTGGGTTGATGTTTCATGATTTTTATAAGCTCATGATAAAAGGAACTCATATTTTAAATTTATTCTGAATATATTATAAGCATTATAAACTTATCTTTTATAACTAGGTTATACATAGTTTTTTCTCAGAATATGTTTTTCCAGAAACTTAAATATGGAAATCAAAACCAAAATGTGAAAGTCTTTTTATTTTACAAAGGCATGTATAATTATAACCATGAACTTGGGCACATTTACTACTCTTCTTCAGTTGTAAATTAATGAAATGGAAAATACCTTAGAGTATTTACTGTAGGGGGACAAGCTTTCTTTTCCATTCAAAGAGAATAGTGCAGCTACCCAACACACAGCTTCTAATTTTGATACCTCTTCTCGAAACAATTACGATCTATTGCTTGGACTTTTAATTTCTTCAGCACTTACATACATCTAGAATTTTAACCACAAACTCAAATTGTTCACCATGAGACCATTAGCAAAACTTGGAAAAAGTAAAAATACCTGATTGTATACACTTAATATATTGAGATAGCAATCACATGCCATATAAATACAAATATTTCCTAATGTCATTGCATGCATTATTCAAACCACATTACTTATGAGCTCATGTGTATATCCACACTATGATTTACCTTTGTGTGTCCCTTTTCTTGGTTATTATTATTATTATTCATTTAATTAATGTATTCATTATGGGAAAATTTGCATAAAGACTCGCTCTGTTAATCATTTGCCCTACAAACAATCCTAAAGTAAGGAGAAAGCTAAATTTCACTGATGGAAATGAAATGATGCATAAAAAGAGAAGTTTAAACCATATATATAGTTATAACTGTTAATACACATTTTAACAAGTGATTGCATTCTAATTCCTTACCTTAAAGAACATGGTGGAGAATGGTAAGTGGGATAAACGTATCAGAATGAAATAACATTCTCTTACTTTACCTATAGATTTATAATGATGTACACATATCTGATAGTTTAGATATAAAACTTTTAGGGAAGAATGACAAAAATTTTAAACTCAAGTAGTTTTCAATTTCATTTTCAGGAGGTCCACAGACATACACATACAGTCATTCACATAAATGCTTAAAGCAGGATTTTGCCTGTATTCCCTATACACACAATGTGTTAGGAAGCTAAACTGTCTTCTACTTTACACAGAGGTGTACATACACACACACACACACACACACACACACACACACACACAAATACTCAACTCAGTGGAGGAATGATATGAAATGACATTTATGAAGGATATAAGAAGAAACATGGAATTCAGCAGTTAATAGAGAAAAGTGCTTTTTGAAAGCTCAAGACAACATTTGGCAACTATATAGTTTTTAAACTTAGGTTCTCCACCCATGCCACACATTAGGATTAACTTGAGGAACTTTATAAAAATACTGTTGCCAAGACCTCATTACAAAGGCTTGATTCACGTTCCTGGGCCTAGTCTTTATCAGAAAATTCCTATGTAAAGAGTGAATGCACAGACAGTGTTGAGAACCACTTTCTTGGGTCCTTCTCATGTACATATAATAACTTGAAAATTTACGTGTAGTAAGAAACATGTTAGAAGAATCAATACTAGAATCTGCTAAGCTGCCAGATAGGTGTGTGATGATGGGCTAGGTTGGACGTGGTCACTTTGGACCTCAACTTCCTAATGCAAAAAATGGTTAGCACTAAATGATGTTTAATGTAAATTATGTAAAATTTTAGCTCTCAGATCTCTGGTGATGTAATCACTTATATATCCAAACATTTATAAAGTTAGATAAGATCTTATTGACAAAATTGCAGATAACTTATAAACTCGAAGAACAATTGTTGATATGGTTTATTTACTGGCAGCATCTAGCTCTAAAAGTTACTGATATTCAGTATAATATTTAAGGAGAGAATTATGATGAAATAGAAAAATTATACTTGATATTATAAAAGTGGTTTAAATTTTAGCTTTGCCATGTATGTCTTGTACAGTCTTGTGCATGTGATTTGACACCATTAAACTTTGGTGTCCTTATCTTTATTTATTTTTTTTTGTATTTATTTATTTATTTATTTATTTATTTATTTTGAGAGAGGGAGAGAAGGAACATAAGCAGGAGAGCAGCAGGGAGAGAAACAGAGAGAATCCCAAGGAATCTCCATGCTGACAGTAGCCATCAAATTCATGAACCATGAGATCATGACCTGAGCCGAAATAAGGAGTTGGCTGTTTAATCAACTAGGCCACGGAGGCATCCCTGGTGTCCTTATCTTTAAAATGGCAGTGGGTATGATAATGCATGACATTATTCAGAGAGCTGTTATGAAAATTAGAATAACATTTTATGTTTAAAATTCTTTTATAAAATTATTAGAGGTGAATTGTTTTGAAGAACCAAGAGTTTTTAAAAGATAGGTGGTAGGGGCGCCTGGGTGGCGCAGTCAGTTAAGCGTCCGACTTCAGCCAGGTCACGATCTCGCGGTCCGTGAGTTCGAGCCCCGCGTCGGGCTCTGGGCTGATGGCTCAGAGCCTGGAGCCTGTTTCCGATTCTGTGTCTCCCTCTCTCTCTGCCCCTCCCCCGTTCATGCTTTGTCTCTCTCTGTCCCAAAAATAAAATAAACGTTAAAAAAAAAAAAAATTTTAAAAGATAGGTGGTAGAATGTGATACTCTAAAGAAACCAGGAATGTATAAATTGGTAGGAAGGTCATTTGGACACGGTAGCTTTGGGCTTTCAGGGGACAGTTAATCTCGTAACCCTAAGCTAATTTTTAAGATCATATAGAGTACAATTCACACATGATTTAGTTTGGGGGCTGCCTTTATTGTCTTTGGTTTTATTACTTTTATCTCTGTAGGACATAAGCAAATGGCTTTGTGAGATTAATATATCTCAGAATTAAGCAGGAGTAAGACCCTCAAGTAGTTACAAGTATGTTGCCCTGAAGATTGATGAATACAAAAGAAAAATATTTTTCTGGACATATGGGCATGTTCTTAGGATCTATTGCCCAACCACAACATAACTGTGAAACACTATACAAAGTGAGTTCTGAAATAATAATAATTTCATTTCTTTGTTCTCTGAAACATTGTTTACTGAGCACTGACAAAACAATAAACAAAGCCTTACTCTCATAGAGTTTTCTTAGGACAGGAGAAGTTATTACCCTAAAGATAGACACTATCATAAAATCATTCAAATACATTTTTTAATTTTGAATGTTATATAAGTGGTAAGTAGTAAAGTGCTTGAGAGCATATAACAGAGGGCATTTATGAAGAAGTCATAGTGTAATTAAGTTCTGAAAATAAGTAGGAGTAATTATCTGAGAGGGATGAGAGAGTGGCCTCTATAGCAATAACTCAGGAATCTCTACCAGGCTTCATATGGCTTCTGCCTTTGGATTCTTCATACATCCATTTCCTCTGTGGTGTCTTGATAGTTTCTCTGGCTTGCATGCAGTGGTGGATTGCCAGATGCCTCTCTAAGATTCAACTTTCAGTTTATCTAAATCAAAGGCATTTTGGGGGGCGGATAGTATTTCCTGGGAAAGTTCCAGTGTTTTGCCCATTCTTTTCTCACACATTTTAAATTTATAACCAAATTTTACAAAGCAAACACAAAATCCAAAGAGAATTTACCTTTTTTTTTTTTTCGTCTTTTTGCTTTTCTGATCCCTAACTTTAGGTAATGTGCATCTTTGCTTGAAGGCGGGGGTGGAAGGGTTAGGGGGGTGGCAATGGGTAGTAGGCCAATATCTGCCAAAAAAAAGCATAGATTAACATATCTAAACCTTAGTCTGCTAAATAGTTTGAAGTGCTTTGTAGACATTTGAGTGAATATGAAAAACAGGCTATTAAATATACTATACAAATACAGTGGTCAAAAAAGGGGTTTAGGCTGAAAATAGACATTTTTGTTGATGCTGTTTTTATATATTGTTGATGAACAATATATATGTTGAAAATATATATGAAATGAATTATATATATCTATATTTGATTATATATCTACTTACTTTTTTTCTTAACTTGCCATATAAGTGACTCTGACTCTACAATGAGGAATATATAATGTACTACAGCATACATGTTTAGAGACTATTTAGAATATTTAGAATATTCTTGGAGAATCTTTAAGAGTGCTGATAGCATGTTCACTCCTTTAATTGTGCAGAACTTCTGACCTTTGAGGAATATATTGGATGGTATATATTGGAGAACAGCCAACTGAATAAGCAATCGTCTTCCTACTCTAGGTAAGAATAAATCATTAATAACATGATTGATATACTATTAACAAAATTTCAGTACAGAGTCCATAGTTACTTCCTTAAGCCATTTATTATACTAATATGTCCCTCTGGATGCCTTTCCGTAGATATGGCTGTCAGGAGCCTGCATATTTTTCAGATCTCAAAATATTCTCTTCACTCACAACACATGGATCATGCCTTTTGGTCAACCACTTTGGTGTTTGGCTTCTATAAGAATCCTTAGGAAATGATAAAGATACTTCTTTCTTATTCAAGGATTATTTTAAACATTTCCAGAATAAGAGTATCAACTCTACACAAAATAAACAGGTGCAATTTATTGAGAGAAACAATCTTATGGATGCAAAATTAGGGGAAAAGGAATATGATGCAAGAAAAAAACTAAAATCCAATGCACACAAACACACACACACCAAACATGTACACATGTATGCATGTATGGAATTGAAAAAGGCTGAACACTAATTCATCTATAGAATTGAAACTTATGGAATTTTCATCCTGGGAGCATTATTTTATTCCTCAGGGAAGAATGTTATAATAAACCCTTTGTCCCTGTATACCAGGCCTTTAGACTTGGCTCTGTCAATTAGCCATACATTTTAGCCAAATTACTCAACCTTTCTGGGACTCACTCCTTTACTAAATAATATGTTGATTGGATTAATGGTTTCTGTCACGGGTTGCACAACAGAATCATTGAGGAACTGATTTTTTTAAAGGCCCAACTCAGATCTACAGAATAAAATAGTGCCCAGTAAACTGTATTATTACTGTTTTGAATTTCAGAGGTAATTGAAATGAGCAGTTCATTTTGATAGTCACTAGACTAAATTACTCTCTCTTCTGGTCTCAATACTTTAGGAGTCTGTGGGTCTGCTAGGAATAAGAAGAAAATATGTACCACTCTAATGTTAAAATTACATGCTTCACATGCTTAGTATCATTAGAGCCACAATATTTTCCTTTTAGCTTTTTAATGAAAAAATAATAATAAGTGGAATTTCCATATTTATAGCCTGATTTAGACCCAATTCTTCTAGGATACATAGGGTGTGCAAATTAAGAGTTACATGTATAAATACCTGTCTATATTCAGCCAATAGTATTTTGAAACATTGAAATTATTATACCTTTACAACTTTACTTCACTAATTTGATTTTTAATTCAAAGTAGATAATATTAAAGAATTTGTTAAAAATATTTCATGTTTGAATGAGTGACCAATTCAACAAACCTAGCTTAATTAACAAAATTCTAATTATAAGATTATTTACTTTATTTGCATCTATTTATCTGTAATTACATATATAAAAACAAATTAAAGCAAGAAAGCATGTAATTACCTAACCTAGAACATGGTCTCCACATCTGTAACTATTTCTACTGAAGTCCACTAAAGCAGAGTTAATTATGGTCTAAAAAAACGATTTAGCATATAAATATTTAAGGGGCACCTGGGTGGCTCAGTTGGTTAAGCAACCTACTTCTGCTCAGGTCATGATCTCACTGCTGGTGAGTTTGAGCCCCGCCTTGGACTCTGTGCTGACAGCTCAGAGCCTGGAGCCTGCTTCAGATTCTGGGTCTCCCTCTCTCTCTATCCCTCCCATGCTCATGCTCTGTGTCTCTCTTTCAATAATAAATAAATGTTTAAAAAAATAATATAAATATTGAATCCACAGTGGTTCCCTTTGCACCCGAGTATGAAATATATTTTATTCTGCAAAATAGAGTGCTATATCCTTTACCTCCAATAATAGCTTTGAATAGATTTCACATACTTATGTATATATAGCAGAATATGTATTGAATGGTCAAGATGCTTGTCTGTGTGAATAAGAGATGTATGTTGCATTCACATAAATAAAAGGATTGCTTGCCTCTATGGTATTTGAAAGGTTGCTGAAGCTCAGTGAGATGCTCTTCATTAAAGAATAACTCACGCGTAAAGCTTCCATAAATGCAATGGAAATGAGACATGTTTTACTCTATTTAGCATTTATGCAGCATTTTTGAAAAGTGTGTTTTAGAGTCTCCTCACAACAGTCTTATGACCTAGTGGTGTTATGCTTACTTTGCAATGGATAAATTAAGGGCCAGAGAAGCCAGGTATTGCTCAAGCATGTGGAAGCCAGGCAGCAGAGGAAGTCCAAATTGCCACTCTGAGACCTGACATTCCTTCATGTTGTTTTTCTTCTATGAGCCACACTACCTTTTTTTTTCCCCTCATAAGAAGAATTTGTAGGGTGAAGCAGAAATATAGCATTTGTATGTAAGGTTGGTAATTTACAGATAACTATTTTCAACAGGCAAACAAAGGCACACTGTCACAGTATCATTTATGAGTCTAAAACCTATTCTTAGCTTCATGGTAACTCTCCTAATCACATATATGACAGCTTATTATATGCATACTTAAGATCACTTGTATATTTTATATATTTATGTATTATTTTAAGGTAGCCTAGAGTACATGCTTTGTTAGTGGGAAAAAGAATAAACAAGTCCCCAAGACAGAAACTAATCATGCAAGTGAGAAAACAGGCAATGTTAGAGAAGGACTGATAGAAAATAATTATCCTTAAATATTGGAATGGTATACTTTTTTTAGGTTTTAACATAGTCAAATATGACTTTATGACTCCTTGGGATTCTGAAAGATTGATATAGCATGAATATAAATTCTAGTTTCTGCAATATGAAACAAAACCCAAGAATGCCCATTAGCTTCATTCAATTATGGAAGAAGCATGACTGCTATAATGGCACATTTTTATATTGACCTAAACAAATGTCTCTTTCAGCTTGTGATAGTCCTCTTATGTCAAGCATGGGATACAGACCTTTAAATTATTTTTTTTGTCTGAATATAAATGCTTTCTACTTTTGAATTCAAGCTTCCTTTCTTAGAGAAACTGTTTTTCTTTGGCCTACTTTCATTCATTACATAAGATATGGCCTGGAGCAGCAAGAATGTGAAATGATTAGTCCTCATGGAATTACTTTTTACTCTTCATATTCCTTCAAAGATTACTATTATTGGGATAATGCTGTTCTATGCTTAATTTTGCTTTTTTATTTTCTTCTTGCCATCTCTGCACTCATTTTAACAATTCCTAACTTTTTATACAAATTTTGAAGTATACGAAATTTACAATATATTTTCAAACAATAACAGTGTGTTGAGCACAGACCTCATAACAGGTCTTTGGTTCTCTAAAGGAAGGTTTATTTCTTTCTTAAAAAAATTTTTAATATTTACTTATTTTTAAGAGAGAGAGAAAGAGCGCATGTGAGAGAGAGTAATGAACGGGGGAGGGGCAGAGAGCGAGAGAGACACAATTCTATACTTAAATATTTACCACAAAGATGAGTGTGAAGCTAAGAGAACCATCTGAAGAAACTAAGAGAACGGAGAATGCATCAGAGATCAGTTCCCACAGTAATTTCCATCAAGAACTATGATTAAAAACTGTTAAACCTTTTCAATGCTACATCATGTAAAATGGAAGTGTCATGGTGATGATGAAAACAATGAAGATTCTTCTTTTTCTCCTTCTTCCTCCCTTTCTTCTCCTCTTCTTTGTCCTTCTCTCCTTCCTCCTCCTCTTCCTTCTGTTGCTGTTGTTCAGTCTGTCATTTAGAAACCATTAATTCGGTAGGCATTGACAAATATTTCTATATGCAAGAAAATATACTCAAAGTAAAAAATTATAACCCAAAATTTGTAACCTAGTAGACTGCTGGTCACATATTTGGCCCAACTTGGTTTTAAGAAATAATACAAACATTTACATATAGTGTAATTACCCTTAAAAACTAAATATTGGGGGGTTTTCTTTTTAAAAATACAAAAACCTGGCAACACTAAGCTGATATTCCTATCAAGCATCTGTCAACTAGAGCAGTTGCCCTTTTTATAGAGATTAATCCGGAGAGCTTTGTACCGGTATCTCCATATACCTAGCCTGTTTTCTCAGTAATGTTATTTACCAAGCCCTATAAGCACTTATTTGTATTAGCCCAGTCTCTGCTCTGGAAGGGCTCCAAGTCTGATCCAAGAAAAGAGGTAGCAGCAATAAGAATAATATTAAATTAAAAACTCTCTGCAGACCCTGAAGAGACCCTCTTATTTAATAAGGAAGCTTATATACTACACTATTTATTTTTACTTAGGTTGTCAGAAATTTTCAATGAAAATATGAGTAAAATAGGCAACTTGTGGTATAATAATTTATCATTTTTGTGACTTCATTGCATATTTTATTAGTTTTATTGCATATATTATTTTAGTCATCAGTTACCAATATTTATTGTGATCTACTATGTGCCAGGGATGTGTATCCCTTTAATTCTAATGTTTTCAAAAATTTTCTTTGGAAAAATCAAAGAATAAAATATGGCCGATAAATAAAACATTTAGCCCATGGTATTTTGAATTTTATAAAGTGTTCACACAATCCCTGTAATCTTCTCCCTCTCCAACTATAGAAAGCCATTCCACAGTCATAATATCCCTAAGGTATCCATCTCAGAGAATAAGCTGGGACCAATATGAGTATCTCTGCTATGTCTTGTGAGGATGGTGAGGTCGTGTGTAAAATGGTCTGCTTTCCTTGCATGTACTTCCTCTGTAATCCTCTTGGGCATGTCAAATTCAATTCATTCAGTACTGATATAGAAGGTTCAGACACTTACAAGAATATGTCTTCTGAATATGCTTTTATCAGTTATCCAAACTTCACAGAAGCGATTAACATATGGGAGTTTTATCTTGAAGGATAACATCTTGTGTGTGTTTGGCCTGTGCCTATAAAACCTAAGTACTCTTGACATTATAGCCTTCCTGAAAGTCTCAGTTATTCATGACTATGTAGGATATTCCATTTCAAGGGAAGAAAATTAAATGCTATCAATGTCATAATTGATAAATACTTAGGGTACCAGGTGAGATGTTGTCACAATTTTGAACACATTAACCTGGTATTATTCATTTTCACATCTCCCAAGTCCAGCCTATTTTCTGTCCCATTGTAGATACTCTAAAACATCTGATAATATATTAAAGATCTTCACAAATGTAGCAGCCATAACAGATATCCTTTACCATAGAGTCTAAATCCATATTGCACCCTTAGCATGGAATACCTTTAGTTCCATTCCTAGACAAAGTTTTGTAGCTTTTGTTACCTCCTGTTAGCATTTTACCTTGAATTAGAGTTTTTTTTTAATTTTACAGATGTGGATGTTATTATATCATTAGCAGGTTGGAGGCAAATATCTTGTTCATTTATTTACCATTCTCATTTAAGTGGCTAGTATACAGAAACTATTCCACATATATTTATACACTTGCATTCTGAGTCTCCTGCAGGGATTAAGGAAGTTTCACTTACTCATTTAGTTTTTACTTATTTAAAAATGTTTATTCAGTAGTTACAATGAGTCAGGTACAATTCTGTGTGGTTTCTATACATCAGTGTACATGGAAAATATATTACTGTGTTTTTGAGCCTGCATTCTATAGGGGAAAACAGATAAAATAGGAAAACAAAATCAATAATTAAACTATATTATATGTTAAAGGTGATAAGTGCTACAAAAAATAGAGTAAGCAGGAAGGAAGTAAGATTAGCAGTTTGAGAAGGGGTGAGTGAAAAAAAGCTACAGCTAGAAATTAAGAAATCATAAAATAACAGAGTTGCAGAAAACTACCAATGATTTCAGCTCTCTTCTTTACCACTGAAACAGGTAGTTCACATGATGCTCAGAAGTGAATGGAAATTACATACCCTACCTCTATATGTCTGTGTTACTGAAAGATGATGTTTTCGCTATCATTGGGAGCCTTCCAAATATTACACAAGAAATCCTGTTAATGAAAAATAATCAAAACCAAAATTCTCAAGAGAGAAAACATACTAGGGAAAAATTAAGATATGAGGGTCAATAGGTTACATTTAATACATACACGTGTTATATCCAAGAGCACAGCCATTGATTGTTTTGCTTGAAATGGACATATGTATTCTGACATTTAAAACACCTGAAACAGTGTTCAAGAGTTGACTTTAGGGGCGCCTGGGTGGCGCAGTCGGTTAAGCGACCGACTTCAGCCAGGTCACGATCTCGCGGTCCGTGAGTTCGAGCCCCGCGTCGGGCTCTGGGCTGATGGCTCAGAGCCTGGAGCCTGTTTCCGATTCTGTGTCTCCCTCTCTCTCTGCCCCTCCCCCGTTCATGCTCTGTCTCTCTCTGTCCCAAAAAAATAAATAAACGTTGAAAAAAAAAATTTAAAAAAAAAAAAAAAAAGAGTTGACTTTAGTGCACAATTTTATTATTTTCTTTTCAAGTAAGATTTTATATGTCCTACTATGTGCCAAATACTGTTTTAAGCATTGGAAAACAGTATTTAAAAAAAACAAAATGCTAACACTCATGCAGGTTACATTTCAGTAGGAGAGGATGCATACAACAATAACCATATGAATGAATTATACATCACATCTCAAAAAGCAACAAGATGGAAATAAAGAAAGCATAAAAGAAGAGGCATAGAGGAGGAGGGGTTTGGAATTTTAAGTAAGCATTATATAATTAAGAGTTTAAGTGAGGTGTAATAGAAGGTAAGGTGACTACCTGGAGAGCCTTCTAGGAAGCCTCAGAAGGAATGTGTCTTGTTTGCTCAGGAAATAGTGAGGAACCATTGCTACTGGGATAAAGTGAGCAATGGAAAATATAATAGGTGATGTGAGGAGAATGGTACTATAGGGCTAGATCATCCATAGGAGATATGTTTAGATTATCTATCCAGTGCATTAATATGGCCTCAATAGGAGACTAAGATGTGACTGTTTTATGAATAAAAAAAAGAAAATTAGTGCTTTAAACAGAGGGAGAGAGAGAGAGAGAAAGAGGGAGAGAAGGAGAGAGACTGACACATGAAGAGTCATATTGATTAATGGATAACGCCATAAAAAATAGTTTTTCTCTGAATTCTTCAATGAGGACAAAATATTAAAAAAGAAACAAAAACAAAATAGCAACCACCAAAAAAAAAAAAAAAAAAAGAAAGAAAAACCTGTCATTCCTTGGAAGAACCTCTTACCTAGGGCATGGAATACAGAATATATTTCTATATACACGACAGCCATAGAGGCCACTCTAAATAAACCAATTTAATTTGACACAAAATGTTCTATGGCAATTTTTTTAAAAATAAGTTTTCAAGCTCAAATATTTTTTCCTATTATTTTGAGTACATTGTATTCTGGGATGAAAGGCACGTGGTATAATGTATTTGCCTTTAATTGTTAGCTATAGCATTATGGGATATTCCATACTTTTATATTGTGTTTTAGTTTCCCAGGGCTGCTGTAATAAATTACCAAGACTTGGGGGCTGAAACAACAAGAATTTATTATCTCTTGGTTCTGGAGGTCAGATATCTGAAATCATGGTTGCACTCCTTCGGGAGCCTCCAGGGCAGAATCTTTCTGTGCTTCTAGGTTCTGGTGGCTGCTGGCACTTCTTGGCTTGTGGTAGCAAACTCTCTTCTCTGCCTTTGTCTTCACAGGGCCTTGTCCTCTGTGTCTTTTCCTATTTGTCTCTTATAAGAGCACATAATTGGATTTAGTGTCCACCTTAATCTAGGATAATCTCGTCCTGGGATCCCTAGCTAGTTATATCTGCAAATAGCCTTATTCCAAATTAGGTAATATTCTGAGGTTCATATGGACATACCTTTGGAGGGGGACACTATTCAACCCAGTACCTATGTTAGTTATATCAATCTTCTATGTGGTTTTATTTTGATTTCTTCATTATGATTGAAACTTGTTAAACCAGAATAAAACACATTAAAAGTATTTTGATATACTCAATATTTCCATTTACTATTTCTGGTCTGCATGTGTTTTACAAAGATACAGAGCATCAAACATCTGAAATCCGTGAAGCTGTTCTTATTCACAAACTATTGCTAAAAGGTCCCATCGCTGTGACAATAGTGCTACAGGCTTGTTCCTGTGAACTAACAGAATCCTTTGAGTTAGCACCTTTAAGGACTAGCACTTTGAATTACATCAGTCTTTTCCTGAATATGGTATTGGCATTTTTCTATGCCCTGCTCACTCACTTTGTCACAAATGTCACAATTAGTGACCTGGGTTTAAAATCAATTTCATCCACCTTACAATTACTATTCCTGATAATCTGGGGTGCCTGGCTGGCTCAGTTGGTTACACGTCTGACTCTTGATTCTGGCTCAGATCATGATCTCACAGTTCATGAGTTCAAGTATCATGATGGGCTCTGCACTGATAGCACGGAGCCTGCTTGAGATTCTCTCTCTCCCTCTCTCTCTGCCCCTCCTCTGCTCCCACATACTCTCTCTCTCTCTCTCTCAAAATAAAGAAATAAACATTAAACAAATATTCCTGATAATCTACTCTTTTAAGACACACTTTGTACCACCAGTCAATGGCCCTTTTCCATAACAAGTAAAATTCAAAGGACATAAGGGAGCAAATCATAATACAGAAATAGCTGAAATATTAGTGTTATGCCAAAGAAAATTGGCAGCAAACTTATTTGTACTTCTCTTGTATTAGTTATTGGCAGAATATTTTTTTTGCATATTTTTGGTATTTCTTTGCTAAGAAAGAATGAGAGTATATAGGTTATAGATTTTACTTTGCTGTTACACTAAATTAAAATAAACAGTAATTATTTTTTTCTAAATAAAACAAACCTACTTTTCTAAATATTTAATCTAACTTTATATCACCATTTCTATTGTGGTGAATATTTTAATCTCAGCTACCATTGTGTCTTCTGGATGTGTCCACCGAGCTGTAAACCTTCAAAAAACAAACTCTTTTCTGAGTTTTATCATTCAAATAAAATAGTATATATATATATATATAATACATTATATATATTATATAGTATACTATAGTATATTATAGCATAATATATTATATATAATAAGTTTTATCTACTTTGAACTCTGTGTAGGTGAAATCAAGCAGTCCATTTCTGTTTTGTTTTGTTTTGTTTTGTTTTGTTTGTCTCTGGTTTATTTTCTTCAGTATAATATCTACAAGTTCCATCCACGTTCAGACATGCAGTAGAGTTTGTTCATTTAATTGTTGTAGAATATGTCGTTCTATGACTATTGTACAGTTTATTTATCCACTCAGTGTTTAATGGATATTGGGTTGTTCTCAGTTTGTGGCTACTAACAATAACATTGACATATTTATACATATGTCTTTTAATGCTCAAGAGTGCACTTATGTTGAGTATATATATCTGTGCATGAAATTCCTGGCTCTTAGGTTGTGCATATATTCAGTTTTAGTAGATACTGCCAAACGGTTTCCAAAAGTATAACTGACTTACTACTAGTGTTCTAGTTGTTTCACATTCTAGCAAACACCTGCCTTTTTAGCTGCCCCCCTCCTGCACTTTCTGTTCAGTTTTTCAGACTCTTATCATGTTCCACATGGAGATTAGAAATTACCAAATGCCTTGAGGTAGAACCATGTGCAGCATATTTGAGTCATTTCTCTGAAGTTTCCTTTTCTGCAAAACCTTTACTCTTAGAATATTTTGTGGCCCTATACTTCATATTTATCAGTAAATATTCTGTGGAGAAAAGGCAGCAGTGAATAGAAAGTCCACATCATTTAGCTTACTTTCTGTCTGGAATCTTGGATTCTCAAGTTCTGGATGCCTTGGTTTCTCTCTGATACTTTCAAAAAGCTATTTTAGTACTTTCACAGATTTTATTTTTATTATCAGCAGAGATATCATTTGATATCAACCGTCCAGCTGTAGCTGAATATCACCACCTCACATGTTTTTACTAAGTCATATTTTGTTAGTAAGTCCCGGAGTTGGTTCTGGTGACTGAATGTTAGGACACAGGATCTTTTCATTCGAAAATCTTCTGAGTATTGCATCTGACCTAGAGACTTTCCACTTCATAGATATCAGATAGCTGACGTAGTTTCAAGTATCGTGGCATCTCATAACAGAACCCAAGGCCAGAAGAAAGGAAAGGAACAAAAAAGGATTTTCACTTTGTAGATTTCTCTCCTTTGATGGAATGACAATTCCAGCCTTCCAAGAGGTCTCCAGCAAACATCTTTGATCAGAAAAGTTACACTTCTTATTTTAGGCCAATAACTAGCAAAGAAGGACGGACTCCATGATTAATTTAGACCAATTAGAATTTATTCTGTGGGATAAACAATTTCACAACCCCTGACTATCAGGACCAGTTAGAAGATGGGAAAGGGAAATGACTATTTATTAGGCAAACAGGCAAACAGACCCTATCATACAAAATACTTTACAATCTTTACTTACTCCAGTCTTCCAACTTCAGCTTCTAATCTTATTGTTCTACATCAGAGGTTTTAAGCTTTCGTGTTGTTGTCATTTAGGCCAGAGAATTCTTTGTTGTGGGTGTTGTTCTGGTCATTCAGGATGTTTAGTAGTAGTCTCACTCTCTGCCCCTCCCCTGCTGTGCTCTGTCTCTCTCTCAAAAGAATAAATAACATTTTTTTAAAATTATGAATACATAAATAAAATGAAAATATACAATGAGATCACAAGCAAAATTCTGTCAGAGGAGTAGAAGTAATTAACAGAACAGGAGAAAGTAAATCAACTTTAAAAAACAATTAATGAAATTCAAACATAACAACATTAGACATTAAGCAACAAACTGGTTCCACATGTAGAAATTAAAGGTAGCTAGAAAAGTACATAAAACTCTAGAGCAAACATCTTTATCTAGGTTTTCTTTTTTTTTCTTTTTTTTTTTAACATTTATTTATTTTTGAGACAGAGAGAGACAGAGCATGAACGGGGGAGGAGCAGAGAGAGAGAGAGACACAGAATCTGAAACAGGCTCCAGGCTCTGAACTGCCAGCACAGAGCCCGACGCGGGGCTCGAACTCATGGACCATGAGATCATGACCTGAGCCAAAGTCGGACGCTTAACCAACCAAGCCACCCAGGTACCCCTATCTAGGTTTTCTTAAACTTTGTACAAAAACAATGTAGAACTCTTTCTGTATTATTGGAAATTTTAATTCCTTAGTGTCTGTCCAAAATAAATGAATGATGTCTTTCAGTGTGACTTTGCTTTAAATTCATCTAACACGGATGGATGAACATTTGAGAACTAATTCTCATTTGAGAATGAACATTTGAGAACTGTTCTCAAACGTAGAACATTTGAGACTAAACACTGAACAAATATATTCTGCAAATAATTACTGGACTTTTGTTTCAAGAACTAGAAGAAATAACCTCTGGATTGTTTCTCTAAACAATGTTTTCCTTAATACTCTACTGGATAGCAATGGAAACACTGGGAATACCTGTGCTTGGCAGAAGACCACTGTATATTGCCATGGGATGCAAGGCTGGTACTGGCATTTGACTAAATGCCGTGGAATTTTCTAAGTGCGCAAAATGGAAAGTCTATTTCTAGAAACTGCTAAGGAGTCTAGGTCTGGGATTGCTAAATTTCTAATAGATTCCCCGTCGTTCAAGAGAGATAACTGGAATTTTGGAGTTCCTACAGTTCCTGTATTTTGGTATTTCACTCATTTTTCTTATTTATTTCTCTATATTAATGAATGAGTCATCTTATTAAAGTCTATAGCAGACTGAACCAGCAATTATATTAAACATTTTATTGCTTCTGTGTGATTGGAAAGTGTATTATTCAGAAACAGTAAGCCCCACAATACCTTTGTCCATGTGCTTTAATTTATTTTATAGACATATATGTATATATAATATATATACACACATGTATAATGTATGTATACATGTATATACAGTGTGTTGTATATATGTATATATAATGTGTACACACACACACACACACACACACACATCTTCCGGATGAGCATTTAATTCTGTTGACAATTTCCCTTTTTCAAGACATCTTTTCTATTTCACTCTACTCTAAGCCTCTAGATAAACAACCTCCAACTGGGGGAAACTTTGTGTCTCAGAGGACATTTGGTGATATCTAGAGATATGTTTGCTTCCTCAAATAAGTGAGGGAGAACTGCTACCAGGATCTAGTGGATAGAGGTCAGTATTTCCATTGTATTTAGATTAATTTTGCAGTATTAATTTCCCATGTAACATACTTTGTAAACTAGTAAATGATATGGGAAATTCTCTTGTTAGCTACCATACTGTCTTTTCAATGTTTGTATCTATTTACTCTTCAAAATCCATTTGTATGTAACTTTTCAAAGTTCAGTTTCAAAGCAACATATAAGAATAATTCTGGGGTTCCTGGGTCGCTCAGCTGGTTGAGCATGTGACTTCAGTTCATGTCATAATCTCAAGGTTCATGAGTTTGAGCCCCACATTGGGATCGCTGTTATCAGCACAGAGCCGGCTTGGGATTCTCTGTCCCTCTCTCTCTGCCCTTTCCCCACTCATTCTCCCTCTCAAAATAAATAAACATTTTTTTTAAAAAAGGGTAATTCTTAGCCGTGAAACAACTAAGAAAACTAGATGATAAACATAGTGATTGTATGGCCAAATGAGGCCCATCTGAGAATCTTGAGCTACCCACTAACAAAGGGATTCTTACTATATACAGTAAAATCTTGGATTGTGAGTAATTTGTTTCACGAGTGTTCTACAAGACAAGCAAACATTTCTAATAAATTTTAACTTGGTAAGCGAGCATTGTCTGGCAATAGTAGTGCCTGATGCCAAAAGTCACATGATCACAAGTACCAGTGGTTCTTCTCTCTCTCTCTCCCCTGCTGCAGGATTGTGGGTGATCATCAATGCAATGTCACATTTCTGCAAAATCCTCAAAAGGAAGCAAGAGTAAGTGTCATTGGATAGGTTCTTTGTTAAAGTTGCACGAAAAGAAAAAGATTCCATTGAGCCAATAGATAGCAGTGATTCCGTTACTGACAGTGAAAGTAAAGTCGCCCTACACAGGAACCCTCCTCTTTCTTGTCTCCTTCACACCAGCCACGAAGGTTTTCAAAGGTAAGCAGGTTAATTTGTATCTTTTTTAATATTTTGTATTTTCTTTATTATTTTGTATTATATTACAATATTGTAATCATTTTTATATGAGCATTTTGGGGTTGTGGAATAAATTATCTGAGTTTCCATTATTTCTTATGGGGAAGTTCACTTTGATATACAAGTGCTTTGGATTATAAGCATGTTTCCAGAATGAATGATGCTCACAAACCATGGTTTTACTGTATTTAGTTTTAGGTTTTTTGTTTCATAATTAATATTATTTTGAGGGCTGCTTAATGTCTTTTTCCCCAAGAGGTGATAATTGATCTTCCCCAAGATCATATTGTATTGGAGAGTGAAGTCAGCATCATGACATGCGAATCATCCTTTTATTTTCCTTTCTCCTTCCATTTACAACTAATCGGATATCTATAACCAAAACAACCAAAACCCAAAACACAATCTCCCCCACCTTAATCTCACCTCTGCACAGCACACCAGGACACCAGAGACATCCATCCATCTGTGCACTTGAAAGAGAGTGAATTGGACCTACGAGGAAGCTTTGGGGCCAAGGGAGTCACAAGGAAGGTGTACTGGTGGCAGAGGCAGCCGGAAGAAAGGTTGGCAGAGGCCTTGAGCCAGCATCGCCTTTATGGCAGTAGAACCGGAGAGTGAAGCTCTCAACGGGGAAGTCTACCCGGCCACTAGTGCTGCAGCAGGAGCGACCTGTTGGTTTTTCTGAAGAGAAATAGCAGTGACTGTGAGGAGAGAAAGGAAAGGAAAAAAAGGAAGATAAATAGAACTGAGTGGATACATTCTTGCTGTCCAAACCAGGATTCTGGCAAAAAGGACTGCCTGCAAAACTCAGGGACACAACTCCCCGCCACCGTTCTCCACCGCCCACCCCACCACTCAAGGATCTCCCTACTGGGCTTGGGTATACCCAAAGCCACAGGTGCCAAGTTCACCCCCACTCTGCTCCTACCTTTAAAAAGAATTCCTATCCATCAGGGTTTTAGTTTGTTTGTTTTTGTTTTTGTTTTTAATGCACTTGTTCCCAACCTTAATAGTGAGTCAGAGCTGGTAAGAGAAACTAAAAATTTGTGCTATAGCGCCACCTCCTGGGAAACAAAAGAAAAGCTCCTAATTACCAACTTGTTGCACCCTTAGAGTCAAAATAAACAAAACTTTGCTAGATGAGAAAGGTGCTTGCTACTTCAAAAGTGGCGACAGAGACACTTTTCATCAAATAACATGGAAAATCACGGTAACACAGTATCACAAAAAGAAAATTACAGTTTTCTAGCAACTGAACCTAAAGACACAGGGTATTGGTTCTAACTGATCAAGAATTTAAAATAGCTCTTACGGGGCACCTGGATGGCTCAGTCGGTTAAGCATCCGACTTTGGCTCAGGTCATAAATTCGCTGCTCATGGGTTCGAGCTCCGCATCTGGCTCTGTGCTGACAGCTCAGAGCTGGAGCCTGCTGTGGATTCTGTGTCTCCCTCTCTTTCTGCCCCTCCCCTGCTCTCTCTCTCTTTCAAAAATAAACAAACATTAAAAAAAAAAAATTAAAATGGCTGTTATGAAGAAACTGAGATACAAGAAAACTCAGAAAGGCAATCCACTGATCTCAGGAATAAAATTTGATGAATAGAAGGAGTACTTTACCAAAGAGATTGAAATTTTTAAAAAGAACTAAACAAATTCTGAAGTTGAAGAACTCAGTAAATGAGATGAATATATTAGAATGTGGAAGAGAGAATGGAAGAGAGAATAAGAGAGCTTGAAGATAGAAATATAGAAGTGTTTCATGGAGAAGAGGAGATATAACTAAGATTTTTTAAAAAGTGAAGAAACCCTACAAGAATTTCAGACATCCTTAGAAGAGCTAACATACTGTTAGTGGGTGTACCCATTAGAAGGGAACAGAGAGTGTATTTAGAGAAATGATAGTTGAGAACTTCCCAAACGAGAGGAAGGAACTGGATAATACAAGTTCACAAAACTGACAGAACATCTATTGTCTCAACACAAAAATACCTTCTCCAAGACACATTATGTTAAAACTATCAAAAGTCAATGATAAGAATTGTAGGGGTGCCTGGATGGCTCAGTCAGTTAAGTGTCAGACTTCAGCTCAGGTCATAATCTTGGGGTTCATAAGTTCAGGTCCCATGTCAGGCTCTGTGCTGACAGCTTAGAGTCTGGAGACTGCTTTGGATTCTGTGTCTCCCTCCCTCTGCCTCTCTCCCACTCACACTCTGTCTCTCTCTCAAAAATAAATAAACATTTAAATTTTCTTAAAAATAAAAAAATGTAAAGGTAGCTAGGATTTAAAAAATAATAAAATAGAAAAAATGTAAAATAAAACCCATTAGAACCCCATTAGGCTACCAGCACATTTCTCTGCAGAATCTCTATAGAATCTCTAAATGTTGTTTGCAATGACGAATTCAGAACTGAAAGATAAAAATTACCAACCAAGAATATTTATCCTGGGATAGTTATTCTTCAGATATGAAGGAGAAATAAAGGTTTTCCCAGACAAACAAAAGCTGAGTTCACCACTACTAGACCAATCTTATAAGAAATGTTGAAAGAAACTCTTCAAGCTGAAACAAAAAGATGAAAATACACAAAACTCTGATTAAGGTGATAGACAGAATTAGAAAACTGTAAGTCTTTTTTTTTAGAACAGTATATTAAACAACTATGGCATAAATGTTAAATAAATAAAAAGAACATTAAAATAACTATAGCTACTACAATTGGTAATGAAATCACAGCATAAAAAGATAATTTGTGATATCAAAAACATAAAAGGAGATGAGTAAAAGGATGGAAATTTTAGGTGAGTGTAGCCATACTTATATTTGAAAAAATAAACTTCAAGCCAAAAAGGGTAACAAGAGGCAAAGGTCATTATACAATGATAAAGGGGTCATACATCAGAAAATGTAACTATTGTAAATATAACCACTCCCAATACCCAAGCAATGAAATAGATTAAGCAAATACTAACAGATGTTAAGGGAGAGATAGACAACAAAACAATAAGATCAGAGGACTTCACTACTTCACTATCAGCAATAGATAGATTGTCCAAAGAGAAAAATCAAGAAAGAAACACTGGAATTAAATCATAACCACTAGGGCAAATGGACTTTACAGACATATAGAGAACACTCTATCCAAAAGCAGAATACATACTCCTCTGAAGTGCACATGGAAGTCTCCAGGATGTGTCTTTGCGATAATATACAAAAGAAATATTAGAAATTTAAAAAGATTAAAATCATACCAACTACCTTTTCTGACCACAATGGCATGAAACTAGAAGTCAACAAGAAGAAAGTGAGATGTGGAAAGTAAACAACACATTTCTAAATAAGAAGTACATCAAAGAATAAATCAAATGGGAATTTTTAAAAGAAATCTCAAAACAAGCAGAAATGGACATACAACATAACAGATATTGTGGGATGTGGCAAAAGCAGTTCTGAGAGGAAAGTTTATATCAATAAATGCACATATTAAGAAGTTAAAAAGATCTCAAGTAAACAATCTTAATTTACTCCTCAAAGAACTAGAAGAAAAAGAGGAAATTAAGCCCAAAGTTAGGAGAAAGAAGGAAATAATAAAGATCAGAGTGGAAATAAACACAGACTAAAAGAACAATAATAAGGAGTAATGGAATTAATACCCGGTTCTTTGAAAAGACAAAACTGACAAAAATTTAGCTATACTAAGAAAAAGAGGCAAGACCCAAATTAAAAATAAAAAAGGAGGCATTACAGCTGATGCTACAGAAATGCATAGAAATCATAAGAGACTTCTATGAACAATTATATGCCAAAAAGTTATATAACCTAGAAGAAGTGGGTGCATTTCTAGAAGCACAGTCTTTTTGAAGACTGAATCGGGCAGAAATAGGAAATCTGAACAGACAAATTGTAAGTAAAGACAGTGAATCAGTAATCAAACTCCTAACACACGAATTCCAGTATCAGATGGTTTCACTGGAGAATTCTACCAAACATATAAAAAACACCAATCCTCAAACTCTTCCGAAATATCAAGGAGGAGTAAGCATGTCTAAACTCATCTATGCAGCCAACATTAACTTGGTACCAAACCAGATAAATATACCACAAGAAAACCATAGGCCAATATTCCTGATGAATATAGATACAAAAATTCTCAATAAAATATTAGCAAACAGAATTCAAGAACTCATTGAAAGGATTACACATCATGATCGAGTGGAATTTTGTTGGAATATTTTATGTTAGAATATTACAGTTAATTCCAATGCAGTTTAAGTGCAAGTATTCAGACTGATAGTTACCACAATCCAAATATCACACTGCATTGCACCTTTGGTCATCATAGAATTAAAAACAAACCCACAAAAGTAAAATGTATGCATCAAATTTATTTACACACACACACACACACACACACACACACAAACTCATGTGTGAGTGCACAAAACCATGAATGAGTGCTAATTAGGGAGAGAAAAATGTGATTAATTTTTTATCCTTTCAAATATTTAACAGATTTATTATAAGAGATGCAGATATCATACTAATGAATAAAACATACATTCATTACTAAATAAAATATGTGAAAATATATGTAATTTTGCTAAAACTACCTTAAAGTAATGTCATTTCAAATTGGAATAATTTCAGAGCTGAATGTGGAAATTGAACATTTGTGAACAAATATATACAGTATTAACACAGAGTCCACATTCTGTGTCAGTGCACTTAGAAGTTAAACTGTGATATGTGCATCTATAGCTCAACTTTGTGTATAAAAATCATACCAAATCCAATTGTATTTTGAACAGGAGTTCTCAATTGTCAGTACTTAAGACATTTTTTTCTGCATCACCAGTTTACATTTTATGCTACATGCACCTGTCTTTCACTGCAGACGATATTCATGCTTATTAAATCAATTTCACCAATAGGAATTCTTCCTTGCTCAAATTAAATTTATGAAAGGCAAAAACTTTTAAGAACTATATCCAGCTATTGATAATTCAATTTGTTCTGTCCAAATAATATTCTTCAGTTATTTTACCATTTCTATGGCATTTTTGGAGGTGGGATGGCAGTATAAAACACAGCCATTCAAAAAGTACACATAGTTATCTCTAAAGTTTCTATAGCTAATTACAATTTGATTCTCACATAAATTATACACCTCTATCTCTGTGGTTTTTATTTAGGTGTAGACAGCTTCCTGCTCACATCAGGAAGAAAAGCTATCAAATAGACAGGTTTCCTGTTCTTCCTTCCACCCTAAAGCAATGAACTTCCCAGGAGACAACCCACTGGAGACTTTGAGTTAGCAATGGCTTTTGAAAGTTCTCTTTTCCCCTGTTGGCTGACTCTCAGTGAGTATTCAGCAAAGTTACATCTTTGATCTGATCCCTTATGATCACTTGTAATTGAAGGGGTTATAATGGCATGTATAGAATTAGCCCATCCCTCTCCCTGAAAGTTTTGTGGAAACAACTTTTCTCCTTAAAGGAAAACCTTGGGGAAAAAAGATAATTACACCAAAAAATTAAAAATCATTACTATTTTTTTATTTAGAAGGGCCTCACATATATATTAGATTAATCACGCACCTGTCATTTTGTTGCATGTCTGCTATTTTACAAAGATGTATTAAAGTGTTAAGTAAATAGAATATATTGAGTTATCTCTCATTTTAATGAAAAAATAATCTGTTCCATAACCAAATGGTCCAGAAATTAAATGGTGCAATGTTGAAACATTTTGACCTCTAAAAGTGCACAGTTTTGCTGTACCATTAGAATCATAGAGCACTATTAGTTTTTAGTAACAAAGTAATATGCAGTCAGAACACGTTTAGAAACAAATTAATTTCTTAAGTATATATCCAATGCTAATTTTGCCCTAGTGTGAATATTTAAATATAAATATTTACTTACACTCACAGAAGAACATTTTTATTTATTTAGTTTGTTTTCCTTTTATTTATTTTTAAATAAAATTTATGTAAAATATACAACAGGATGATTTGATATACATGTGCATGGTGGAATAATTACTAGTCAAGCTGATGAATATGTTTTCATATTACTGATTTTTTCATATTGCTAAAATCTACTCTCTCAGCAAATTTCCAAAATTTGATACAGTATTATGAGCTTTAGCCTTCATGCTGTTCTTCATACCTCCCTCTCGACTTTATTCATCCTTCATAACTGCAACTTTGTACCTTTCATTGATTTTTGACAAAATATCATTTCATTCTCTAAGAATGAAATAGGAATAGAACTAAACAACTTACAGACAAAAAAATGAAGGGAAATTAAAATTTTGAGTGTAAATTTCAAAATTGGAAAAAAAACCATGATCTGGTGACTATCAAAAACTTTCAAATATGCAATATTTTTATTAGGATAGAGTCAAGGAATAAAAGTAGTGAGATAAAATTTACAACTGTTAAAGAAAATCTTTTTTATTTCATTTCTACTGAATAATGGTTGAAATCAACTTGTTATGGAATTTAGATTCTACTGGATATGTTTGATAGTAATGAATAGTATCTTTTAAAATGTCAATGTTTAGGGGCACCTGGGGGGCTCATTCATTTAAGTGTCTCACTTCGGCTCAGATCATGATCTCACAGTTCACGAGTTGGAGCCCCCTGTCAGGCTCTGTGCTGATAGCTCAATGCCTGGAGCCTATTTCAGATTCTGTGTCTTCTCCTCTCTCTGTGCTTCCCCCACTAGTATTCTGTCTCTATCCCTCTCAAAAATAAATAAAATATTTAAAAATAAAAAATAAAATATCAGTGTTTAAAATATGCCAGATAAGTCTATTCTTTGCTACTATTGAAATTTCAAACAAAAAAATAGAAACCAATATAAAAGTACATGATGAGAGATCAAAGGTTTCACAATTATTTTTAGGAGTCATGAGAGAAAAGATTTTGAAGATCTTTGTATTAAGTCCCCCAAACTATTGATTCTGTCCCTGAAACTATCATAACTTCCAACCCTTCTTTATTCCCATTTTCAGGGCTTTAGTTCAAGCCTACACTATCTGGTTTCTCACGTTTATTATTTAAAAAAAATTTTTTTTTCAACGTTTATTTATTTTTGGGACAGAGAGAGACAGAGCATGAACGGGGGAGGGGCAGAGAGAGAGGGAGACACAGAATCAGAAACAGGCTCCAGGCTCTGAGCCATCAGCCCAGAGCCTGACGCGGGGCTCGAACTCACGGACCTCGAGTTCGTGACCTGGCTGAAGCCGGACGCTTAACCGACTGCACCACCCAGACGCCCCGTCTCACGTTTATTATTAACGACCTTCACAGGAACATTCCTCACACCCTTGCCAGAGTAAACTTTTGAATAGAAAATATGAAAACATAAACATGTTATCCGATGATCAGGTCTTTATTTTTGGCATGATTTTCCCCGTTGGAAAAGCAATCATACACCAATGCCTAGCTAAGTATCTGCATGTGTGCGTACATTTTTAACAACAACAAGAATGTGCAGAAATTGGTTAAATGGAGGAGTGAATCCTAAAACTGCACCTGTTTATTCTTTTTCACACACAAGCCAGAAGCCCTGAGGCTTCTGTGGAATAATTGGATTCTGTGGAACATAATTTGAAAACCACTCTTTATGCTGATTTGAAATCTAAGCTTTGAGAGCTATACAAGGACTTTCCTAATCTGATTCCAAGAATATGTTCTGTTTCATCTTTACCACTTCTCCCCATAAGCCTCTGTCACAGCCATGCATAAACGGTTCTATTTTCCAAAACATACCACTATGTGGCAAATCTCTTGCCTCTATGTATTCTCTCCCTCTTCCTGAAATGACATTTTCTCCTTTATTTTTCTATCCTAGGTTCCTTTAATACTTACTGCAAATATCTGATACTCCTCCCCTAGTAAGTATAGGAGTATTAAGTATACTTCTCTCTTTACTCCTCCCGTCCTTTGTCTGTAATTGTATTTTAGTGTTTACTATGCTTTGTTTTCATCTTCACCTTCCCTGCTATTCCACATTTCCTGAATTATATTCTGATTATCTCTGTGTTGCCAGCAACTGACAGACTTTCAGATACTTAGTGAGCACTTCATAAATGTCTAATAAATTCAGTCGATATTTACTTTAAAGTGTTGTATGGTTGGGGCATCTGGGTGGCTCAGTCCATTAGGCATCTGACTTCAGCTCAGGTCATAATCTCACAGGTTCATGAGTTAGAGTCCCACATTGGGCTCTGCATTGACAGTGTAGAGCCTGCTTGGGATTCCCTCTCTCTCTCTCTCTCTCTCTCTCTCTCTCTCTCTCTGCCCCCACCCTGCTCATGCTCTCTCTCTCTCAAAATAAATAAATAAATGAATAAATAAACAAACAACTTAACAAAAATAAAGGGTGGTATTATTTAAAGAAATTCTCTTTATTTTTAACTTATCAATATTAGATAATCTATACAATAATTGATATATCTAACAATATACTATAAACAAAAAATATTGAGCATTGACTCTATATGCTATATGCCAGGCACCCTCCTGTGTATTTTATATGCATTACAACATTTAATTTGCTTCTAACATTATGACAAAGTACAAATAGTAACTACAGAGGAGCTTAGGCCTGGGAGGCTATCTAAATTACGCAATGCTACACAAATAGAAAATGGCATAGTTGATATTTAAACATATCTTCTCAGACTACTGAGTGTCCTTTTTACCAACAGTAGTAATTCTAAATCAAAGAGTACTGGATTTACGGCATGCTGCAGATGCTTATATACAATTTATTTCAACAAAGAATCAAAGCAAAAATAATTTACCAAACTAAATTAACATTTATTTTCAAGGTTTGTTCATTTTACCTCTGTTTATAACAAACTCTGTGCAATTCTTTCGTCAGTTAGGAGTACTGTCTGCAGTAAATTGGGGCACAGAGTTACTGAACTTATTCAGTTCAGTTCCCTTGTTCAAGGATCAGTGCCCTGATGATGCCAGTGACAGTATCTTTCTGAGCCTTCAACCTATTTTTTCCTTCCTGGTGGCAAACTGATTGTCTAGCCCCAGATATTAGATCGAAGCACAAGGTAGGATGAAGGGGACAAGGGCAATAACAAATCTATTTCTTTTATCAGAAAAGCAGAATATTTCCCAGAATCTCATCTTCTTGGCCAAAACTGAGTCACATGGCATCTAACTATGAGTTTATGCAAGTTTTCCTTATCACCTGTTTGCAATTTCTATACTTGTTGGTTCAGTTCATCTGCCTTTATTACTTTATTTTTCAAGTGCATCATCCTTTTAAGACCTTGAAACTTCTAAATGACAAATTTATCCCCTAAAAATTCATCAGACTTCTTTTACAACACCAGTAGTAACTTAAATAAGAGATGTTTAACTTGTGTGCAAATATTTATACAATAATTTCTGCCTCTGCCTTGCAGAGTAACAATGACTAACATGTATATACAGACACCTCATTATCTTGAGATTTTATAACAGTAACTCAGAATAGAGGCAAGAACCCAAAGATAAAAAAATTATCTTTAATATTCAAAAAGCTAACAGATTGTCTGCCTATGTATTAAAAATGTATATAAAATGAGGTATATAAATGTATATAAAATGTAATATTGTATATATTGAGTCCAACTGGATATAAGCAGAAGTTATTATTGCAGAAGCTAGAACTGTGTTAAGCAGTAGGTGGATAAAAGAAAGCAAGTTCAAGAATTATAAAAGCACCAAAGCATGCTTAAGTCTTGCCTTTCATACTATAAACACACACACACACACACACACACACACACACACAGACAAACACACACACACATCTAGCAAAGCATTATAATGAGCAATATTAATTACATAACATAGTCATGAAGTGGGGGGGATGGGTTAAAAAGGTAACAGAGACTAAGGAAGGCACTTGTGATGAGCACTGGCTATCTGTGGAAGTATTGACTCTATATCATACATCTGAACATAATATTACATGGTATGTTAATATACTGGAATTTAAATACAAACACAAATAACATAGTCATGAAGTGAAGTTAATTGCATATTCAGAGTACGTTTTAAAAAAATCATACAGATATCTTGCATTTTAGAAAGATTTTCATAAAATAGTTAATAATTGTTCAGTGGTTACATTTATTAAAATTTCAGTATCTAGAAAGCTCACTTTTATGAAATGCCTTTTTTTCTGATAACAGACCAATATGACATTAGCATAGGTACCTTGTCAGTTCTAAGTTCTCAAAGGAACTCAGAGTGAAGGTATAATATGTAATTCGTCATCTGATGTTACTAAAAAATGAGTAAGACTGGTAAAGCAAAGACATGGTAAATTGATTTTAGTTATGGAAATCATGCATTATTTATTTGGTAATATAGCCAAAATTAAGTTTCCTCAAACTAATCTATATGTTATTATAAATCCAATATGCTAGTATTTTAAAATGTAACATTCTACATAATGCATATTTGTTTTAATATTAAGCATTAACTATTATAGTGTCATTTAATTTAATTAATATTATATAATTATAATTTTAATATATCCAGTATTATACACATATTGAATTGCTTTGAAATATATTGCTTTTTCTAAAAATAACACATATACATAAGAAACTAATGGATTAATTTCAGATTGTTTCATATTTACAAAAGTTTCCATTGTTATAAAGCTTTGATGACATTTTGAAATGACTGAAAAGAAAAAGAAAAGTCCTTGGTTTTTTTTTTTCCTTTTTTTTTTTTTTCCTATGCCTTTACTTTAATATGTGTATCCACTATCTAGGAAGAATTACAAATAATACATGTTTTGTTTACCCCAGAAAAGGTCAAAATGGAAACATGTTATCTACTACAAAAATTCCTCTTAGACTGCCAGTAAGATATATTATTTTTACTTTACTTTTATAGTATTTTTTAAAAAACAGACTAGTTTTCTGCTTACAGACCATGACCTCTACATACAAAGACCAAAGAGCAAATTAAGTAACATCAATTTGAAATGTGATACAATATTTTTTTTTAATTTTTTTTTCAACGTTTTTATTTATTTTTGGGACAGAGAGAGACAGAGCATGAACGGGGGAGGGGCAGAGAAAGAGGGAGACACAGAATCAGAAACAGGCTCCAGGCTCTGAGCCATCAGCCCAGAGCCCGACGAGGGGCTCGAACTCACGGACCGCGAGATCGTGACCTGGCTGAAGTCGGACGCTTAACCGACTGCGCCACCCAGGCGCCCCTATAATTTAAGAATATCAGTATTTCCCCAATATTACAGAATCTCAAATAGTTCCATGCTATGGAAGCATCTGATTAGGATATTTGGATAATATAGACTCCATGAATTTTATTTTTTCCTTAATTCTTCAATTAAGAGTTTCCATTACCATAAAGTTAATGTTGCTATTCTATTTAGCGAATCATTAAAAATCAGAATTACCTATATTTTCTTATCCTAAAGTAGGATCACATATTTATAAAACAATGTATGTTTAATCTCATTAATTAGCTAATTTTTAAAAATTTTACACAATATATTTTTAAATCTCCAAGAAATTTAGACTCTTTAAATGGAACAAATCAGTATTAATTTTGTTCATAAAATAATAGTAAATAGGTAACACATCTCTTATTTTGGGGCTTTTCTAGCTTTGTCTTTCTAAAAGAAGATAGGTAGAAGTTATCTTTTGGCTGGTTTATAACATCCATCACTCCCAAAACTTAATTAAGAACTGTTGGAAATCCCAGGAAAATCCTTGCATACTATGCTTGGAAATTGATTATGACTCACTCTTAATTAGTTAGCTGGTCATTCATTCATTCATACAACACACATTTAATAATTACCTATTATTTGCTAAGTACTAGGGTTTCAGTGATGACCTCCATAGATGTAATCCTTGTCCTCAGGTAGTTTCCAGTCCGTTAACCCTTCCAAAAATCAAATGGATTAGTGTGGCATTGCTTATTGTTCTTAGCAAGTGTACTTTACTTTCTAGATATGTAATTGCTTAAATCCCCTATTAGATTATTTTTCTGGAGAATAAGATAAAGAATACCTTTCTGACTGCAGCATGTCTCTTTAAGACTCCTGATTGCCTAATTGGTACTAGACTAATGAAAAAAATATTATAAAGTCAGAAACCTCATGAAGTGAAAATTACGACAGTACCAAATTTCCTTAGGAATGCATCGAAGTAGATGTGTTATTAGGTAATAATAGCGAGGAGAGGTTTGGACAAAGTAACATGGGTACAAGAGCAGTAGCCAAGAAAGAGGATGCCAATCAGCTCACAGTCCTGAAATCCACCGAGAAGGAAGAGTGCAATGTCTACTCCTGGTGGGGTGGGGGGTTCAAAGAATACTTCAGCATTAGGGAAAAGGCAGGATTGACTTTAGGTAAGGAAATGTCAAGGTATAGAGGTGATTTTCTAGGAGCTACAAAAAGTAGCAAAAGGAAAAGGGAATAAGAAAGAGGGAGCATGATCACAAAGATTTCCAAGAGTAAACTAATAGAGATTTCACCTTTTTTGGTTGATTTTGAAGTGTTAAGGATTGTGAAAAGCTAGTTTTAAGAGGTAAACAGAGGAAACACTCATGGTACTAAACAACGTCTGGGATTCTTTGGGGGTGAAGTTGGATTTCCGTCTCTAGAAAGTCTCTTATTTGTCCCAACATGTGATGATAAGTCAGGTCATTTTGCCATCCAGACACACACCTCTGAAACAGCTTTAAAGCACCAGGTTTGTCTGGCCAGGTCTATATCTGATTTTTAGGTAAGAGATATAAATCATCACTATGTTTCCTACCTATGAGAAGTTAATGGCATTCCCGTATCCACTATTTCCTGAGAATCCTGTGATTCTTCTGGAAGAGGCGGAAACCGCTACATTTCCCACTCTACCTGAAAACAGAGATTCTCCCTATATAGAAATGGCTTTATAGCTGTCATAGAGCTCAAAGAATGATTTTTTTGTGTGTCTCTCTCTCCCACACATCTTTGTTCTTCCACTCACCAGCATCAATATGAAATTTCACTTTCTTCCTAATGCTTGCAATAGTTTTTTTTTCCATCCATGCATTTTTTTCCTTTCCTATTCTTGAATTTAGTTAAGAATTTAGAATTGTGCCTTAAGCTATTTCATCTTCTTTAGCTGGTGTGCACGAAACATTATGTAATACTTGGAATTTGGAAATTAAGCATATGATGATTGTGAGACTTTTTAATATCATTTTAGATCATGTCCTAATAATCCTCTTTAATGACCATCTGTCATTCTTGTGGAATTTTACTTTGTTGGAGTAGCTTCACAATTGATAGGGATTCAGCTATTTTAGCATCCTATATAGTTACAGGTTAACTTTGCAGGAAAGTGTAAGGTGGTTTAATAGTTTTTCCTTTCCCATAGAGAAGATGACCTCAGCAATGACAGTCTCCTTGGCCTAAAGGATATTAACCAGTTTGTGCATAACGTAGTACTCATCTCTTGTTACTTGCCCTAGTTAACTGTGTATATCTCTGTTTTTTCTTTCCTTTCTTTCTTTCTTTCTTTTTTTTTTTTTTTTGGTTGATTATCTCAAGGCATTCTTCTGAGATGATCACTCAATGGATTAAATAAAACTTCAACATGTACTCACTATTTCTTTGTGTGAGAACTAGGTTGTAACAATTTGAGAAATGTGCTTCCACAAAGCTCTTGAAATATAGAGTGTGTGTAATAGGGGATTATGTTAAGCAGGATTAAAATGGAACTGAAGTCCTTCAGGTCATTGGAATAATTCCCTCAATGACCTCACTCTCTGCATCTCAAATTTTAAGTATTATTCCTTGGTGATTTTCCTACTAAATTGATCTGAAATCTCCCTGTGTCTGAGTTAGAGATAAGAGTTCTGATACAATATCAATTTTCACAGTTCATCTATACAAAAATCTTAATAACAATGTTCTAAGACACTCCTTCCTTCCTTCCTTCCTTCCTTCCTTCCTTCCTTCCTTCCTTCCTTCCTTCCTCCATTCATTCCTTCCTTCTCCCTCCATTTTATTTTGTCCTAAAGTTCTATACTTTGGGGACCTTGATCATATGGGAATTTCTAAAATCTACTTAATGTATTCCAGAGACTTGAGTCATGTGATTCTCCTTCCTCTAAAATATGAAAACAGAGTAAATAACTTTCCAACTTTCTTTATAGTAAGGATGCAAGAAATACTGTGCTGATGGAATTAATCTAAACTTCTCTGAAAGTAACTCTAAAACATCTTTGTATGGCAGCACAGAAATTACGTTCCAAGATAAAAATTTCCAAAGGTGAGGGATATACTCTCTCCTCACTGATTTTTAAGTTTCCTTTTAATACTTTACTGTGGATCTATTATTTATAGCTTTACTCAATTCCTTCTTGAATTCATTTTATAAGTAGATCAAATACCTTTTGAAGCTTATGTTTCACAAAGTAAATTAAAATTTCTTTTCTTGGACCTCTAAAGATGCGCCGATGTGTGCTTATCGTATGATACTCTGATTAAATTCCCACACACAGCTTAATCTTTCCTCTTCTTGAATCTCATGGTTAATAGGCATTGCATCAGCACATCCACAACTCCATGTTCCAAGTACATTGACAACAGCATTTTGTGTCATAACATCATATTATATTTTATTTTTTTAAGTTTATTTACTTATTTTGAAAAAGACAGAGAGAATACATTGGGGAGGGGCAGAGAGAAAGAGAGAGAAAGAGAGAATCCCAAGCAGGCTATCAGCTTGGAGCCTGATTCGGATCTCAAACCCAGAAACCAGAGATCATGACCTGAGCCGAAATTAAGAGTTAGATGTTTAACTGACTAAGCCACGCAGGCGCTTCAATTTTATTTTAATAAAGTTATAGCACAATGTTCCAAGATCAACCTTTTTCTCTCAAACAAGGACTTATCCATAAAAATTAAAAGAAAAATATAAGGAAAGATTATTTCCTGTGCATTGATAATTAATCAAATGGTTGCGCCTACTATCTAAAAGGACTCTATCAGTCACTGATATGACATATTCTTGTTAGATAACTCACATATTACTGGAGCAGACTCATGAAAGGGCAGATAATTTTTATTTATTTATTTTTTTTATTTTTTTTATTTTTTATTTTTTATTTTTTTGAACGTTTATTTATTTTTGGGACAGAGAGAGACAGAGCATGAACGGGGGAGGGGCAGAGAGAGAGGGAGACACAGAATCGGAAACAGGCTCCAGGCTCTGAGCCATCAGCCCAGAGCCCGACGCGGGGCTCGAACTCACGGACCGCGAGATCGTGACCTGGCTGAAGTCGGACGCTTAACCGACTGCGCCACCCAGGCGCCCCCTGGGCAGATAATTTTTAAATAGCACAGTGTATGCAGTAATAAGAATTAACATAAGTGAAGCGAATGCACTAAAAGTGATGGGAGAGGGAATGCAATAGCCTGGGAATAGGAAATAGGCAACTAAGCTTCCTGGGGCAGCTCAGCATATTGACCAAGGCTGAGAGAGCTGTCCTTTTGGGAATGTCCTAAAAACCAGAAGGGATTACTAACAACGGCTGTCATGATCTGAGTGCTGACAACATGTTTCTGTGTGCCACATTTGCTCAATATTCATATAACCTCATTTAATCTTTACAATGACCTGAAAAAGTGGGGACATTTTTATTTTCAAGAAAGAAAAAAATGAGTCCAATAGATTGGGTGACTTTTTCCAAGACAACTCAGCATGTAAATGATGGCTCCAAGAATTGAACTAAAGCTGTCTGACTCCAAAGATTATGTTCATTAGGACTCAGTTCAATTTCATTATTTAAACATTTACTTACCATGTTTTATGTCTCAACCACTGACCCTTCAGTTTTAGAGAAATAAAGGCAAATAAGGAGTCATTGCCTGGAAGGATCTCATTAGCATGTCTCATTCTATCACTGTACCTTTGTGTTGCATTCCCATTTTGAACAACTAGAGAATTATTTTTTTTAAGAAAATGTTCATTCAGTTTTCAAAATGGAAAAAATATGTGTACTTCAGTTCACTGCAATTAATAATTTAGGAATGCACTTAATTATTACTTTGTGAGATGTTAGTAACCTCTCATAAACATGTTTGTAAAGTATTTCCTCATGTAACATGTAAATCATTTTATTCTCTCTTTTGTTTTGAAATTCTTGTCAGATTCCACGGTACTTAGATATTTTATATTTGCATATAAGCCGACATTAAAAAAATCGTCCATGCTAATTTGAAGTTGATCTTATTTCCATTAATAGCCTTTCTTTGGTATGTGTGTGTGAATAGCCTTTCTATTTCATTAACAGTTGGCTTGCATTATTAATTTTTTAAAATTCAGTATAGATTATCACTATTTTGCTTGCTTCAAAGCTTCCATACTTGATTTCCCAATTCAGATGATAATGTATGTCACTTGAAAGTTTTCAACTTAACTCTGCTGTCATTATGATGTGATTCTGCACACATTATAAACAATACTTTAGAACTATGATTTCCCTGAACAAACCAGTTATTTAAAATTTTGCAAGTGGACAGGCCAACTTATATACTGCTGAGACACTACATATTTGCTTTCTCCTAAGAGAGGCTGTTTTTGTAATCATGTTGTGGAAACAGGCAGGGGCCCATTAATTTAAACCAATCATGGGAAAGTGACAAATCTACTAGAATTGCATAATTTATGCATCATTTATTTTATTCCTGGTGCACAGCTCTGAAGTTGTTTTTTGTTGTTGTTGTTTGTTTGTTTCCTTTTCTTTTCTTTTTTTTTTTTTTTGTCCTTGGTACTTCATATTTCAGTGAACTCATTATTTCCTTTAATTCACAAAGAGAGAGTCACTTAGCCTTAATTGCCTTATGAACTGCAAGCCTTTGTTAGAGGTCCTATTATGAAGAGTTGATCTCAGAATCAAATCAGAACAGTGTTTTCAAGTATAGTTTTACAATATATATTTCTAGAAAACTGCAAATAATGACTCGTATTCCCTTTCAGGCTACTTTCTTGCATTTGCATTTTCTCCCTTCATATGAGCAACTTTCAATAAAAGAGTATCTATAAATAGAATAACAAAGTGTTTTCTTTAAAGATGACTCCTCAGAGAATAGATTGAACTTGAACACTTCTGTGTTCTTAGTCAACATGTAGGCCATTCAGATCAAAGCACCCATAATCAGATGCTGGGGTCCTTTTCCTCTTTAGTCATAGTCATTTTTAGTATGGACAGGTGTGATAAATGGTGACCAATTCTGTCTCATATCTAATAGAAATTGAGAAACAATCTTTTTTTACAAAAAAAAAAAAAGTTTATTTCTTTATATTGAGAGAAAGAGAAAAAGTGAGTGAGCGCACAAGTTGGGTAAGGGCAGAGAGAGAGGGAAAGAGATAATTCCAAGCAGGCTCTGTACTGTCAGAGCATCGTCCAGCACGGGGCTCAAACTCACTAACCTTGAAATCATGACCTGAGCTGAAGTCAAGAGTCAGATGCTTAACTGACTGAGCCACCCAGGCACTCGGTGAAACAATCTTACACCTCTCAAATCATTCCAGAATGATGGCATCTCCCTCATGAGCTATCTCCACAGTATGGGACACTGTTTTGGAAGTACTGCACTCACTTCTACCTGGTTTGATTAAAAAATGCTTGGTTAATATCTCTGAACAATCATATGAATATAATGTTTGTAGTGCTGTCTATTTTAGCCTTCCATTTATTCAAGAATACTTACAAATGCCCAGTTTGTTGCTATTCTGGGAGTTCAGGATATCACAGGAAAAAATAGACACAATTTTCTCCATCCTGATGCTTCCTTTGGTAAACATGTGTTTGAAATCTTTGCTTTTGAAATTAATCTGATGAGTAAATTTAGGTTTTGTAAAAGAGATCTTCATTCTTACCAACCACTAATTTCAAGTTTTGAAAAATGTGTTCTCATGTTTGTCTGATTTTTGAAATGTTTGAAAAACATCTTAAGAGTGAGTTTATACAATAAAAAGCACAGTCATTTCAGATTTTTTTTTATTATCTATCCATGGTTTTGTTCATGTCTCTTTTGGCAAGTTGCTGGAAGCATTAATTGTCTCAATTAGGTTGCCATGTTGGCAGAGGCAATTAATCTGTTCATTAAAAGGAATACTGGAGGCCCTGGGATAATAGGACATACAGCTATCTTTTAATCGTTTATGCAGTTGAGAAGATGCAGATTTAACTCAGAGATTTTTTTTATTAAAGACGATTTTTTATATCAGTTTTAGGTTCACAGCAAAATTGAGGAGAAGGTGCTGAGAATTCCCATATATCCCTACCCCAACACATGTATAGTTTTCCCCATTATCAACATCACTCACTAGAATGTCACATCTGTTACCAAAGGTCAGCCAGCATTGACATATCATAATCATCCCAAATCTGTAGTTTACTTTAGGGCTGACCCTTGGTGTTGTATATTTTATGGATTTGGACAAATGTACAATGACATATATCATTATTATAGTTTCATACAGAGTAGTTTTACTACCACAAAAATCCTCTGTGCTCTGCCTGTTCATTTCTCCCTATTTTACCTCTGGAAACCGCTGATTTTTTTTTTTCTTTTTGTCTCCATAGTTCTACCATTTCAAGAATGTCAGATAGTTGGAATCCTAAAGTATGTAACCTTTTAAGATTAGTTTCTTTCACTTAGTAATATGCATTTAAATTTCCTCTATGTCATATCTCATGTCGTTTTAGTATTAAATAGATAATATTCCATTGCCTGGATGTATCACAATTTATCCATTGGTCTATTGATGGACATCCTGCTTGCTTCCAAGTTTGGGCAATTATAAGTAAAGTTGCTATAAACAACTATGCGGAGGTATTTGTGTGGACATAAGTTTTCAACTCCTTTGGCTCAATACAAACAGGCACAATTGCTGGATTGCATGGTAGTAGTATGTTTAGTTTTGCAGAAAACAGCTAAACTATCTTCCAAAGTGGCTGTACTCTTTTGCATTCCCACCAGGAATGGCTGAGTATTCCTGTTGTTTCGTATGCTCACCAGCATTTAGTGTTGCCAGTGTCTGGGTATTAGCCATTCTAATAGGTATATAGTGGTACCTTGCTTTTTAATTTGCATTTCCTTGGTGACATAGAATGTGGAACATCTTTAAATAAGCTTATTTGCCGTCTCCTTTTCTTCCTTGATGAAGCGTCTTTAAAGTCTTTGGATCATATCTTAATCAGATTGTTTTCCTATTGTTGAGTTAAGACTTTTTATGTATGCTAGAAGACAGCCTTTTATCAGATGTGTCTTTGCAAATATTTTTTCCCTGTCTGTGGCTTGTCTTCTAATTCTCTTGACATTGTCTTTCACAGGGCAGAATGTTTTAATTTTAATGAAGTCCAGCTTTTCAATTTTTTTCTTTCATTGATTATGTCTTTGGTATTATATCAAAAAAGATGTCATGGAACCATAGGTCATCTATATTTTCTCCTACATGACCTTCTAGGAGTTTTATAGTTTTACATTTTACATTTAAGTCTGTGATACATTTTGGGTTAATTTTTATGAAGAGGTTAAATTCCTTATCTAGATTCTTTTTTAAAATTTTTATCATTTTTTTTTGTAATGTGGGTGTCCAGGTGTTCTAACACCATTTGTTAAAGACAATATCTTTACTCCATTGCATTTCCATTGTATTTCCTTTGCTCCTTTGTCAAAGATCAGTTGACTATATTTATGAAAGTTTATTTCTTGGCTTTTTGTTCTATTTCATTAATCTATATGTCTGTTATTTCACCAATATTGAATACTATCTTGAATAATATAGTTATATAGTAAAGGCTGAAGTTAAGAAGTATCAGTCCTCTAACTTTGTTTTTTCCCTTCAATATTGTGTGGACTATTCTGGATGTTTTGCCTCTCCATATATACTTTAGAATCAGCTGATTGATATCCATAAACTAACATCCTGGGATTTTGTTAGGGAGTGCATTGAGTGTATATATCAAGTTGGGAAGAACTGACATTTTGATGACATTTACTTTGCCTATCAATAAACATGATCTGTCGCTTCATTTTTTATTTAATTCATCAGAGTTTTGTAGCTTTCCTCCTATTGATCTTTTACATATTTTGTTAGATCTATGCCTATGTATTTTATTTGGGGGTTGCTAATGTAAGTTGTATTGCATTATTAATTTCAAGTTCCATTTGTTCATTGTTGTTATTAATGAAGATATTTTAAGACCAAAAATCTCCTAGAAAGCATGAATTCTAGCCCATGCACACTTCATGGCTTTCCACTGGTCTGGTAGTTTCCTTTGCTTCCTGGCATTGCTATTTGTAGCTGATGGGGGTATTTTATTTTCAAACCGTGTCAAGACTCTATTGAGAATACAATTGATAGATGTAGCCTAAGAGTGTGTCATCTTCCGGCATGGTTTTGTACTGATTTGTGCATTGCTAACTCTTATAGATTTGAATTGTGACCCTCTCAAATTCATACACTCAGACCCTAAACCCTAGTGTGACTGCATTCAGAAACAGAGCCTTCAAAGACATAATTAAGGCTGAATGAGGTCATAAATGTAGGCATTTAATCCAGTAGAGCTGATGTCCTTAGGAGAAGAAGAGACACCAGAAATGTGTGTGTATAGAAGAAAGGCTATGTGAGAACACGGCCATATACAAACCAACAAGAAAGGCCTCAGGAGAAAGCAAACCTGTCAGCACCTTGACCTTGGATTTCCAGCTTCCAGGACTGAGAAAAAATTTTTTTCTGTTGTTTAAGCCACCCAGTATGTGGTACCTTTTATGGCAGCCTGAGAAGACTGATAAACTAACCTGCAATTGACATTCAGTTTCTCAGTTTGGCTCTCCTGATTTAAGAAACACTGGTTTTCTTCTAGCCAACTTCTGTAAATCATTGCATCACTCTTTAGTTTTCTTCAACATCCTCTCTCCTCTCATCACTTCCACTGGTTTGTCATAAACTAGTGTGACTAAACTTAAAATATTGGTGTGTACAATGCAAATACCTGAATAAGGCAAAGTGAGCATCAGTAGGTACCTTGAAAGACAATGAATGAGATCCTTTGAAATACATCAGTTCTTTTTACTTTATCCCATACATCTCCTGGTTTTATTTGTCGTAAATTAGAGCTTGTTTAATAGTTTTTATTTTTTTAACTAAATAACTCATTTCTAAAAGTAACTCAACTGATAGGTCCTAAAAATTTTTGAAGACATTTTGATGCCATTAGAAAATAAGATGGAAGGGCCACCTGGGTGGCTCAGTTGGCTAGGCATCTGACTCTTGGTTTCGGCTCAGGTCATGATCAGAGCGGTTCGTGAGTTCAAGCCCTGCATTGGGCTCTGCTATGACAGCATGGAGCCTGTTTGAGATTTTCTCTCTCCCTCTCTCTCTCTCTTCTCCTCCCCTGATTGCTTTCTGTCAAAGTAAATAAATAAATTTTAAAAATTTTAAAAATTAAAAATAAGAAAGATGAGATAACCAAAAGTGAAATGTGGCATGTTGTATACTGCTCATATGTCAAGCAAATCCATTATTTATAAACTACACAGACAGAGATTAAATAATAATGAGACACTAAAAAGTAAAACTTTAAAGTAACCCTTATACCAACTTAGATGTAAATGCACACATCCTCCAACAGAACTGGTAACCATAGCTGACTTTGGACCCTAGTGAATTCATTGTCAGCTTATTCCAAAGTTACTTTTTGCCACAACAAAGAAACAAAAAAGACAACAGTGCTTTCAACAAAGTTCAAACCCATCATTAGAAAATGGGATGAGTGCCAGGATCTAATTGTTATAAATGACATAAACTAATGTGACACTCAAACTACCAAAATATGACAGTCAAGTTGTTTTAGTGGAGACAAGCTGGTGAATGACCAGAGCAGAATTACCCAAAAAGTTTATAATATGCACCCAAGAAATGAAGAAGAGCACAATATGCTACCATTTTGAAACCAACCAGTCAGAATATGACATGACAGTGAAATAGACTAGACTAGAAATAGACCAGTGATTTATCACTCAGCATTCTATGTTGACAGGTAGATTAAACAAACATCATATCACAGATTGGAGCTGGCCATTGCAAAAGGAAATCGGCTAACTGAATTTGAAATTAATGTTATCAACATAAGGCCTCAGGAGGATTGGAATTTAATAGAATGACAATTGGAGAGGCCTCTGCTAATGCAGAAGCAGAAATCCTACATTAAAATGAGGAAGGAAGTTGAATCAAGGAGGAGCCAGGAGCAACTAATGAAAAACCATGAGCATTATTAGTTGTTGGTCTTCCCACTAGGCAGACAACTTTAAAACATCAGCCACTGTCTTAAACTAAAGCATAAGGCCAACATCATATGGTCACATATTTGAATTCCGGGCTCAGTTTAATGTTCTTGTCCAAATCTTGAACAAATTGCATTTACCAGATATCATTTAGTATTTTCATAAATGGCATTTGTATGGTAGGTGAAAAAAATTCTTTCAGAGATTCACTATTAATAAGGAGCAAATAGTTCAAGGTCTATTATGAAAGAAATCTGAATAGACTGACTTCCCTCTTATGTCAAACTAATTAAATTTGGTAGGTAAATCATTTAATGTATGGTTAATTTTTTTAAAATGCTAGGTAAAACCAAACAGCGTGTTGCAATGTTTGATAATGGTAAGATTGTCATTTAAATTTGTCATATGAGTTTAATAAAGGAAATAAAGAAATGAATCTATAATTGTTTTCTAATTGATAATTACAAGATACATTAGGAAGGACAAGAAAATTAGGTGAATATAATTTTTAAAATATTTAGAATATGTAACATTAACTGATAGTAAATATTATTGGAACAACATAAACTCTAACCACTGTCCTTATTTTAATATAAACAAATTAATCACCTATCTGTTTTAACTTTTATGGAAGAAGGTAAATGCATATATTTAATTAGGATGCTATGCTCTAATAAAATTATGTGAAATTATTGCAAAATTGTAAAATGTAAAGTCAAAATAGTAACCAACTGCTTAAGAATTTACAGCATGTTCTTTTACGATGTCACTAATAATAATTATATATCGAAAGGACTGTTTTTTTGTTTTAATAAAAGAGGTAAAGCAAATATATAACTCTGAAATCTTTACATTAGTATACATTTTTCAATTAGAGTAAATAGAGATGTCTGACATTTTAATAATAGGGGATTTTTAAAAAGGCAGAATACTTTAAAATTATCCAATATGTAGCTAGGGAAGCATTTTCTAATAAAAGTTTTTAGATGAGTATGCTCAATAGGGATGATATGATTAGGAGTTCATCTGAGTTAATAAAAAAAATATATGCATACTTGAAGTGTAGAAATGAAGATATATAAACAAAAAGTTTAAGTATCTTTCTTATAATTATGAAGTGGTAACTTTTATACATAGATATATGCTACTTAGAACTTTTTATTATTAAATTTTTTTCCCATTCTTTGTTACAGTGGAAGAAATACATTATAAAAATCTAGGATTTGTGACTTTTCAGGGTTAGACCATTGGGTTATAGGATAATATTGCCTTTCATGAGAAAATAATAGACTATAATTTAGAACTCAATTTTTAGAGTGATTATCTTGATTCCTCCCACAAAAGTCTATCTGCAGACTCCAAAATGCCTTTGTAAAACCATAAGCACCTACTTGTAACACAGTTTTGGCTGAGGTTCACATAGAAATCAGGTTTCAAAACAAAGATTTAACCAAGCAGTGGAATAAATACTTACACACGAATTTTAAAAATATACCCCTTTTACTTTACTTGCAAACTCTTCAAATAACAATACGAAGAATGTAATGGATTTGACATAATGTTTTAATCTCTGCTTTAACCCCCTAACATGAAACTGGAAATGAAGATGATCTATTAGCTTGACTTTAGGCTAGAAAAATGAGGTAAATGACACATCTGACATCCCATCTCAAACTGAATTTCATTTAACTCCACACTTTCTTTTTATTTGACTTTATTTTTATTTTTAATTCCAGTTAGGTAAAATGCAGTATTATATTAGTTTCAGGTGTACAATATCATGATTCAACACTTCCATATAACACCCAGTGCTATCACAAGTTTACTTCTTAATCCCCATCACTTATTTTACCCCTCACTTCTCCCTCCCCTCTGGTAACCATCAGTGTGTTCTTTATAATTAAAAGTATGTTTCTCGATCTCTCTCTCTCATTTTTTTCCATTTGCTTGTTTTTTGGGTTTTTTTTTTTTTTTGATTCTTAAATTCAACATGTGAGTGAAATAGTATGGTATTTGTCTTTCTCTAACTGATTTTGCTTAGCATTGTACTCTCTAGTTCTATTCATGTCCTTGCCAATGGCAAGATTTCATTCTTTGTTATGGTTGAGTAATCTATTAAATACATACATATATATTTTTTTTCACTTATTTATCTATTTATCAGTTGATGGACATGGGCTATATATATCTCATATATATTATATATATATCAATTATATATAGTTATATATGTATACATTTATATTGTATATTATATATGTATATATTTATATGTATTTATATGTATATATGTATATGTATTTATATGTATATATTTTTATATATTTAATATATAATTATATATATAAATTATATATTATGATTATATTATAGATAATTATAGATGATATATAGATAAAATATAGATAAGATATATATATCTATCTATATATACATATCTATATATACATATATATATATCACTTCTTTATTCATCAGTTGATGCACACTTGGGCTACTTCTGTATCTTGGCTATTGTAAATAATGTTGCTACTAGTGTTCTTGTGTTCTTTGGGGATATGCCTAGTAGTGTGATTGCTGGATCATAGGGTAGTTCTATTTTTAACTTTTCTGAGGAAACTGTACTGTTTTCCATAGTGGCTTCACCAGTTTGCATTCCTACCAACAGTGCATGAATGTTCCTTTTTCTCCCCATCCTTGCCAACACTTGTTGTTTCTTGTGTTGTTAATTTTAGCCATTCTGACAGGTATGAGGTGATATCTCATTGTAGTTTTGATTTGCATCTCCCTGGCGAAAAGTGATAATGGGCATGTTTTCATCTGTATGTCTTCTTTCGAGAAATGTCTGTTCATGTCTTCTGACCATTTTTTAATGGATTGTTTGTTTCTGGGGTGTTAAGTAAAACTCCACACTTTCCATGAAATTTAAATTTTTAGGGGTGCCTGGGTGGCTCAGTCATTTAAATGTTCAACTCATGATTTTAACACAGGTCATAATCTCACTCAGGTATATAATCTCACAGTGGTGAGATCCATCCCCCCATTGGGCTCCACATTGGGCATGAAGCTTGCTTGAGATTCTCTTTCCCTCTCCCTCTGCCCCTCTCCTGCTCTCTCTTGTGTGTGCATGAACTCTCTCTCTCTCTCTCTTTCAAAAAAAAAAAAGGAAATTTAAATTTTCATAAAATGTACTACCAAAAAATAAAGTTAGGAAAATTTCAGAAAAATTTGCTATGTAGAGGTAGGAATTCAAATTTAAGTAGCAGCTAGGAAATATGATCAATGGAAACTTTTTATTGAGGTTTTTATAAAACCATGCTGTCTCATATGAAATTTGATGAATCAAAAAGGTAAAATAAATACCTCATTAATTCTCTAAGATTTAAAGATCACTACCATTGATGTGAATCAAGAAAAAATCGGAAAAACAATGTTTTCACATGAACAGAAATAGTTTTCTGCTCTGGGGTTAGGAAATCATTAGTAAACTTTGGAAGAAGATAAATATTTCTTGATGAAATTTGAGGTCAGGGCCATTAATAGTACACATGTACCTTGAGATTTTGACTGGATATTCCAGCAGGGAATTGTAGAATACCCCATACCAAGGAAAATTCTCTTTTGTCTCATGATTTATCATTATATTCTATTAACAATAATACCTTGGGGGAAAAAAACTCAAAAAATGGGAGGAATAACTGGACATCAAGTTGCCACATCAAAAACCAACTCAGGAGATAAACTGAGAGGAAGATGTCACAGCTACAAAGGAAAAAGGAAAAAAAATTAAAAATCACCTTTAGATTTTT
Source organism: Leopardus geoffroyi (assembly GCF_018350155.1). NCBI lineage: Eukaryota > Metazoa > Chordata > Mammalia > Carnivora > Felidae > Leopardus > Leopardus geoffroyi. The sequence continues at coordinate 99,597,840 of NC_059333.1, forward strand.
TATTCTATAGAAGTAAAACAAAGAAACAAACAAACATAAGTTTGTATTTCTCAAAATCTAGAGAGTACCAGAAGTCAGCATTGTGCTCAAGATTTTCCATGGAGCAGAATGGTTTACAACCAGAGAGAACAACTATAACGAAGTAAGCACTTCTTAAAACATATTTTACAACTGCATTGTTTGAAATGTTTTCTACTGCTTCACATTCATCCCTTGGGCTTCAGCTAAAAAAAAGAAAATCAGCTTTATTTAAGTGTAATGTTTCCTATCAGTAGTGGTTTTTGGATTGCTTTCTTTACATAACCATCAACAAGAAACTTGTGTTTAAAATAAAGTATTGTTTCATGCCAACACATAATTCCTCTTCCAAATTGAAGTTGTAATTCAAAGTTCTGGCCAAAAGCAACTGTATTTTGCAAAGTTCCAAAAGTTAACAAAGTAAAGCTAAGTGATAAAAATCATTAGTGGATGATGTTTTCAGTTGTGCTTTTTAGTTACTTTAGCAGATGCAATATTGGCTGCTTCTTTTCACAGTAAATTAGATATGCAATTACTAGAAGCAAGAAATAGATTTACATTATGTAAAAATGGTGTGCATAAGATTAATTATGAGCAGAGAACTAAAAATGTGCCAATATTGAAATAACTTCACCATGGGGACGTTCATATCCAAATGATTAAATTAGCCTTTTGGCCAGATGATAGCTACTTCCCAATCATCAAATTAGTAAAATGCAGGAATCAAGAGTCATGACTCTTCTTAAAATAAGATTGGTACCAGGTTTTTATATTTTCATAGGGCATTATTTGATTTTATCTATTATGAATTCCTCCTTCACCACTTTATTCATATGTTCATATAAAATGCTCCTAAGACAAATAAGAACGTTTATTTAATTTCTATGACCTGGTTTCACAGTTTTGCTAACAGTTGTGTATTAGATCAGTTGTGTTTGGTCCAACTTAGATGAAATATAAGTGTTAATTTTTAAAAATTCCACCTTGTATACATTCTCATTTTTTTTGGTCTTATGAAAATGTTTTATATGTGGAACTTGGACACATTTTGAAATATATTATGATCTCTAGTACAAGTAGACACAGATCACTGGATATGAACTCTGTAGGCCTCAACTAGGTGTAGATTGTTCAATTTGATATCTTCAAGCAGCCATAGCACCTGACAAATTTGCCTATGAGTTCTATGGAAAATATTAAATAATTAACATATTAAAATTTTAAATATTAATTTCATAATATTAAAATATTAAATACTCATTAAGTAAGAAACATATTGTTATAAACTAGATGACTCCTTTAACAGAGTCTGTGTGGCACCAAGAAAACTTACTCTTATATATTCTCATCCTAAAATTTACCCTTACCTGTGCTATATTGATTTTTTGTCTCTGAAGTATAGTTTACACACAAAGTTACCTTACTTTCAACCGTACAATGTAACGATTCAACATGTGCTATATTGATTTTTATTTTAATAAAAGTTCCAAAATTTCACACTGATATTCAAATACCATTAAAATTTAAAATATAATGTTTACTCCAAAAAGTAGCTCCTTTTCTATTTGCTTGTTCATTAAATATTATTGAGTGTCTACCATAAAGCATCTATGAGGAAAACTTCTTCTAGGCTCTGGGATATCAAAGACAAATATCACTTTCTTAGTGTTTGTCCTATTTGTTTGCCCAATTACAGGAGTATGATTTAATAGTACTTCTGTCAATTTTTTTAAGTTTATTTATTTTGGAGAGACAGAGAGAGAGAGAGAGAGAAGAGCGAATCCCAAGCAGGCTCCATGATGTCAGCACAGAACCTGATGTGAGGCTTGAACTCACCAACTGAGAGATCATGACCTGAACCAAAATCAAGAGTCTGTTGTTTAACTGACTGAGCCACCCAAGCCCCCCTCAATTATTTTGATATTATAGATGAGTTGATGTATGGGTATAATAGAAGTGCTACAAATTAGTGACTTTACGAAAATGAAACTACCTTAGTGCAAGTTTTTCAGCTAGATGCTGATGAAGTTTATATTTTATATTTATTTTCTATCTTTTCTAGCATTTAGCATGTTTTAAATTTATAATTTGAACTTCTCATTCCAGCAGCATAAATTTGGAATAGACAGGGAAATATGGGGCATGGCATCTAGAATAACCGGCAAGGTGAGATAAAATCCAGCTTGTCTAAATATTAAGATATAGGCATGTCATCTATACTTGGAGACAGGTTTGTAGATATGAATTTGCAAAATAAAACTACAAATAGGGCAATCCAAGGGGGTAAAAGGAGTGTGACCTCAACAGCCCAAATATCAACAGAGCACAACATTGTTGTAAAGCATAGGGATGATCTTGCAGGTCTAATGTGGATAGGTGTAATTAAGCAAAGGGAAACTGGATATGAAGCAAAATTAGAATTTATGAAAGCTAAAAGATTCCATAAGTCATCACTGATGAGCAGTACAACTCCTTAAACATTATCTCATTTTATCCAAAATGTTCTGTATTCTGTTTCCAATTTATTAGCTCCTTTTTTTCCCAGATGTATTTTCATATAATTATCTCCTCTTCCTTCTAGTTTTGTATTGTTTCCATTCACATGTAAAACAATTTTTTTTACCTCTAAATTAAATGTTATATCAATTTAAATGACCGCTATATTATTTAATTTGGAACTAAAATTCCCTATAATACTAAACATTTAAGATCAAGCCACTGAATCTAGGGGGAAAAAGGGAGATAGCATTAATTTTCCTGTACTTCAAATCATATTATAAACCTAGAATAGTAAAACAGCCCAGTGTACTTGGATAAATAACCAGAGCAATAAAAACATCCAGAAACACATTTCAGTATAAATTAGAAGTGATGTTAAAAGTGACATTTCGGGGGGCGCCTGGGTGGCTTAGTTGGTTAAGAGTCTGACTTCGGCTCAGGTCATGATCTCAGGGTTTCTGAGTTCAATCTACCCCCTTCCATCCTCTGTTCCCTCTCCCTCCTGCATGGGGCTCTCTGCTGTTAGTGCAGAGCCCACTTGGGATCCTGTGTCCTCTTCTCTCTCTCTGCCCCTCCCCCACTTGTGCACGCTCTCTCAAAAATAAACATTTTTTTAAGTGACATTTCAACGAGGGGAAAATTATTAGTTATTTGGAGATAAGATAAAACTGGTTTCAAAAAAAAAAAAAAAGATAAAACTGGTTTCTAGCTCAGTCCTACAGCACAATGTATTCTAGGTATCAAAATTTTAACATAAATATGTGACTTTAAATATATAAAAGAAAATATGCATAATATTCCCTTTTGCTAGAGAAGGTAATGTCTTTATAAGCATAAGAAGGAAACGGTGATAAACTTTAGACAAAAATTTAAAACTTCTTATGGTGAAAAAAAATTCTACAGATAAAAATAAAACCAACCAAAATGAAATTCTGAAATGAACTTGCAGCACATAAGACAAAGAATAAACATGCTTAACATTAAAAAAAAGTCATAGCTCTAAGACAGATTTCAACAATTCCATAGAATGGGAGCCAAAGAATATCTGAGCAAATCGGTGCCTCTACTGGCTACTGTGATAGCTTAGTGTGAATCAGAGCAAAGAGCTCTTTCTTTCAGCAGCTGGAGACTAGATTTCTGCTCTAAGTCATTCCTGCAGCTGGCCATCATGGGGTGGTGACTAATCCTGTTGATCCTAAGGGAGAAGCTCAACTTCTTCCATAATTAAAGAAAAAAAATACAATATTTTTCACAATATTGGCAAGACCAACAGGCTTGATAATACTAGTATTTGGTGAGGTTGTGGAGAAATAGACATTTTTAGCCTAGTAAATGGTGGAATAAATTGGTGCAAGTGAAAGGAATTTTGGTAATTCAAAATTTGAGAAAAAATGTATTATTTGATTGAACCATTTCAGACACTACCTCTAAATGTGGTCTTACACACATTTAAATACAATGAAATTTATTGCAGGATTGTGGTTTTTTTTTTTCTTAAGTTTATTTATTTATTTTAAGCCAGAGAGAAAGAGACAGAACAGGAGAAGGGAAGAGAGAGAAGAAAAGAGAAAGTATTCGAAGCAGGCTCTGCACTGTCAGCACAAAGCCTGAGGCGGGGCTCGATCCCATGATGGTCAGATCATGACCCGAGCTGAAATCAAGGATCTAATTTGAACCCACTGAGCCACCCAGACACCCATGTAGAATTGTTTTTAAAAGTAAAAATTAAGAAAAACTGCACATGAGTAGGGGACAAGGTAAATTATTTTGCATCTATTTACAGGAGTTCTATTGATAGTAAACATAGATACTGACATAGATACATAAGTATATGTGCCATTCATAGGAGTTCTATTAATAGAAAATATATATACAAATATAGGTATGTGTGTATACATAAGTTCCATAAAATTAAATCTTTAGTGTTTCTTCAAAGTTTTAGAAATCCAAATTGTATTTCAAAATGTTAAATAAAAATAAAAATACACTGAATTTGTATGTAATTTCACTGTACACTTAAAAATATCTCTATTTACCTTACAAAAGAAAAGTTAATAGGATTACTATAGAAAGAAGTAATTAAAAATCTGCCATGGAGAGAATGTGTTTTATAGTGTTAAGTGTGATTTGGGTAAAACAATATTTCAATTATATATTCTACTTACAAAATCATGGCATATTGTATTACATGTCTACTTAGCATGTTTCTTCCAATGTTTATGTACAAGGTCCACAAAACTAAAATTGACCCAATCATATTACAACATTCCAGAACTATAAAACACTTCATTTTATAAATGTATATTGAAATTGATTCTTTTTTTGTAGAAAATATCATGATTTTACATATACATTTTCATCTCATAGCTGTATTATATACTTCACAATTCATTTTATATGTAAACAGTGTAAGGACTTTGTTTCCAAGTTCTCCTCATCTCTTGTTTGGATCCCTACCTTAAAAAACCTATCTCCCTTTCTTGTGCCTTGCTCTGACAGTCGATTTTCCAAACAGCCTCTGGATTTTTCTAAAATATAAATATCATTATGTTACCCTTTATTAAAACACCTTTTCTCATTCCTGATAGCCCTCAGTCAAGTATAATGGTCCTAGGATAGTGCACTGGACTGTCAGGCCCTGGCTTACATCTACAATCTCACCTTTCTTTTCTTCTTGTTAATTCATAAGAACCTTCCATAACCAATGCATTCACTTCCAGAGCTTAGTCAGTGCTTTCTCTCAGCCTGCGAATTGTTTTATCCTTTCTCCCTATACCATCACCCCTTCTACATTGCACAGCTAACCATTACCTGTCTTTTTAGATTCACTTTTATGTCACTTCTCAGAGAACACTTTATAGACGCAAATTCATTAGTCTGGGTGAAATGCTTTCTTATATTTAATGGTTCCATGCTTGTGCTCTAGTACAGCACATACCAGTAAGTATGATAATTGAGTATTTACCTGCCTTCCTCCTCCACTCAGAATATAAGCTCTTGGGAGCATGAACTCTCTCATTCATCTTTATATTTCCAGAAGCTTGCTCCATGCATGAGCAATGACATGTGCAAAATAAACATGTAAATAAGTAAATAATTACTTGGATAACATGTCACATTCCCACACAACAGCTCAGAAGCAACGCGTTAAGAAAAAAGGAATAGGGCGCCTGGGTGGCGCAGTCGGTTAAGCGTCCGACTTCAGCCAGGTCACGATCTCGCGGTCCGTGAGTTCGAGCCCCGCGTCAGGCTCTGGGCTGATGGCTCAGAGCCTGGAGCCTGTTTCCGATTCTGTGTCTCCCTCTCTCTCTGCCCCTCCCCCGTTCATGCTCTGTCTCTCTCTGTCCCAAAAAAAAAAAAATAAATAAACGTTGAAAAAAAAATTAAAAAAAAAAAAAAAGAAAAAAGGAATAAGCAGTAGAGCTGTATTTTTCAAAGTGAAGTGAGAGAACTCCACAGGAGAGTTCTTTTTACAAATAATGTTGGGAGAAACTACACAGTGATTTCCTCTTCAAATTCTAAATGCATCTTACCATGTAGAACACTCTCAAAAGTCCAGAATCAAAGACTCTCGAAAATTTCTTTTGTTTAAGAGAGACTGTGGTAGAGGGGCACCTGGTTGATTCAGTCAGTTGACATCCAACTTCGGCTCAGGTCATGATCTCACGGCTCACGAGTTTGAGCCCTTGTAGGGCTCTGTGCTGACAGCTCAGAGCCTGGAGCCTGCGTCGGATTCTGTGTCTCAGTCTCTCTCTTTCTGCTCCTCTCCCACTCACTCTGTTTCTCTCTCTCTCAAAAATAAAACAAACAAACAAACAAACAAACAAAAAAAAAACATTGAGAGAGAGAGAGAGACAGACAGACAGACAGACAGACTGTGGTAGAGCCCCTTCTTAAGGAATGTGCTAGAGGCCTCCACAGAACAAAGGAAAGCAATGTGACCCAATCAACTCCTATACAGGCATACATAGCTCTGAAATGACTCTGTAACTTGGGCTATGTCCAATTAGACTATATGTCATCATATATGGGAGACAAAGAGTAGAAACTGCATAAAAGGCTACATCCTGCTGTGCTCCAGGGTCAGTTTTTTGGGTACAAACCCACTGAACCTATGCTTGGCAAAATGAATAAAATTGCTTCCTGGAAAGAAAAGCCTCGATGTCCCATCTCTCTGTGTGAAAATCCTGCTTCAAGACATGGCATTTATCTTGTTTATTAAAGAAGTAAACATCTGGCGGGGTGCCTGGGTGGCTCAATCGGTTAAGTGTCCGACTTCAGCTCAGGTCATGATCTCACGTTTTGTGAGTTCAAGCCCTGCATCGGGCTCTGTGCTGACAGCTTGGAGCCTGGAGCCTGCTTCAGATTCTGGTGTGTCCCTCTTTCTCTGCACCTCCTCGCTCATGCTCTTTCTCTCCCTCCTTCAAAAATAAATAAACATTAAAAAATAATTAAGAAATAAACATCTCACGGCTCCGAGATGACTCCATTGGTTGAGTGTCCAACTTTGACTCAGGTCATAATCTCACGGTTTGTGGGTTCAAGCCCTGCATTGGGCTCAGAGCCTTAGAGTCTGCTTCTAATTCTGTGTCTCCTTCTCTCTCTGTCCCTTCCATGATCATGCTCTGTCTCTGTCTCCCTCTCTCAAAAATAAACATTAAAAAATAAAAAGAATTAAACATCTCAAGAGGCTGATTGTGAATATAAGTTAAATGAGCATATATGGCAAACAAAAAGCAAATCATATTTTAACAACACATATCAAAATCCTTGTACCTTGTGATGCATACTTTTCTATCTTCTTTACAATAGTCAATATTAAATTTAAATCATGAAGTTTACCTTTTATATATTGATGTCCTCAAAAATTTATACATAGATTTGTTTTTATACATTGATTTCCTCAAAATTCTCAGAAATGTGTTGGAAAATTTTTTCCTTTGTTAATGGTCCTAGTTTCTTCTTCCTTCCTTCCTCCACCCCACTTCTTATCTCCCCTTCTGCTCCTCCTCCTCCCTTTTCTCATGATGATGATTATTTCAATATGTTAGTTTATAAAATCACATTTCTCTGTGATATGTGATGCATAAATTTTGTTGAAGAAACTGTGATATTTAATTTATACTTGTATTTTTAAATCAATTCTAGATTTTTGAAATGTAATGGAGAATAAAAATTGCTGGATAACTGTCTTTATATAAATAAAATAGTACTCAGAATTTTTAAGATGCAGATATTTAGCACATTATCATTTCTGTTTTCTACACCTAGAGGAAATATATATCAACAATACATCATTCAACATAACAAATGAATTACAAAAAAATAATCATTCAGATGTTTTTTAGTCCTCCAAAGAGTATCTTAGACTCTTTTAGTTTCACTTCTTTCTTCAAGCTAAACCCCCTATTTATATCATAAATATATATCCAATAAAGACAAGGCCCTCCTGACAGTATCCAGTATAGCCTTTTCTCAACCCACTTTTCCCCAAGGGATTAAGATACAATGTACAGGGGTGCCTGGGTAGCTCAATCGGTTACCTGTCTGACTTCGGCTCTGGTTATGATCTCACAGTTTGTGAGTTCAAGCCCTGCATCAGGCTCCTTTTGCCATAAAGGAAGAGAAATGATGGAGTGAGCCTCAGCTTGGAGATTACACTCAAATTCTTGTTCAATAGTCAAGAGTGAGTGTGCTCACGTGTGTTGCATAGAGGGTGGGACAGAAGAGAATAAGCAAGATAAATTTAAATGGTACCTAGTAAGACTGAAACAAGAAAATTACAAATGTATAAGACTGCTTGCTGTGAGAATAAGTTCTGTGGCCTGCTTATGCTTTTAACCTAAGTGTCAGTATGAATGTGGTCATATATTTCAGATTAATATCATGTAGCATTACTGACTCACAGAGATATTTCAAGGCACACTGAGTATATTCTATTTTCTTGGAGATAGGGCAGGAGCCATGCACTTTGAGATTGTTTCTAATGTGATTTTACAACTCCTATCTTTCAATCAAGCTAATGGTAATGTTTATTAGTATTTATAAAATTTGATTTGTGTAGTTTCTTATCAACTGGTGATATTATAATGATAAGCTCTATTATATAGTAAGTCATGATTATATCAACTAAAAGAACAAATTCCAAATCTATGCAATACTAGAGCAAACATATTCCGTTTTTAAGTTCACATTTTTTCCTTAATACAACTGTAGATACTGTCGACAATACAGTTAATTATATTAGTGTTAATGATGCTAATTCTAAATATGTGCGTATACACACATATCCATATATATCCATATATATATCCATATATATATGCATATATATATCCATATATATATCCATATATATATCCATATATATATCATATATATATATCCATATATATATCCATATATATATATCCATATATATATCCATATATATATATCCATATATATATCCATATATATATCCATATATATATATCCATATATATATCCATATATATATATCCATATATATATCCATATATATATCCATATATATCCATATATATACATATCCATATATATACACCCATATATATCCATATATATATCCACATATATATATATACATATATATATATATCGATATATATATATATATACACTTGCTATAGGAACTTGCCTTTATTAGAATCACTTTTGAACAAAAGCTAGAGGTAGATTCATTTTAACAAAGTGGTTGAGAGCTACCTGACTCACACTTGAAGATGTGAGTACACTCTGTGAACAATTAACTTCAGCCAGGATTGTTGCCATAACAACAATTTTATATAATGAACTTTTTTTTCAGGTAACATTTAAATACTCAGGACTATGCTTAAATGATAATGAGAAAATTTAATAATACAAAGAGCAAATGCTTCCATTAGAATATTCCATACCTAGTAATTAGAGTAATAGCCTGAGACTGATGTTTTAAATAACAACAATTAACATTGATGAATTCTTAAAAGCATAATATTATTAAAAGCTACTCCACAATTCCCACTTGGTTTCTTAAAATCAATTGGAAATTGTTCCAAATAAGTTGAGGGAATCATTTAGAATAAGATGCTAACTAGATTCAACTTTTTTTAATTAATGAAGCTAATTTAGCATAGTGAAATGATTGAATTTTTCAATAATCTTTTTTTTCATTTTTTTAACATTTATTTATAATTGAGAGACAGACACAGAGCGTGAGCAGGGGAGGGGTAGAGAGAGGGGGAAACACAGAATTCGAAGCAGGCTCCAGGCTCTGAGCTGTAAGCACAGAGCGGCCGCGGGGCTCGGACTCACAAATTGCAAGATCATGACCTGAGCCGAAGTTGGTCTCCCAACCAACAGAGCCACCAAACGCCTCTCAATAATCTTTTTTAATTTAAGTTTTTAGGATATTCTACTTTTTTCATTTGTAATTATTAAAAAAATACAGGTAATGTGTCTCCTACATAATCTAACCATATATAAGTTTAATTTGGTTAATGTAATACTTAGGATACTTTCAGCACTGCTCTGAAACCAAAAGCAATCATATGGTTGACAAAATAATTTAAGTCATTTAAAGAGAAAAAAAAAACACATAATTTCATATTACAGTTTTCCCTGTTATTCTGTATATATCCATAAATGAAAAACTAAAAGGAAGTGAAAATAGTGGCTCTCTGCATCTACAATATATAATTGTAATTTTTTTTACTAAAAATCCATGAGTCAGAAGTGTAGGGGTTTACCAGTCAAAATTCCTCAACTTTTCTGGAATTCAAGTTGTTCTGACCATCACGTGCTAAATAAATGACCATTATCAACTTAAAAGTTATGATTATAAAATCCATCTTTATAAGGTCAATGGTCAGAACCAACCAGAACCAGATACTTTGTACAGGTGGATTGATTTCAGAGGTGTATCTATCAAATGGTCAAAGCAGAGCAAGCAGTCAGAAGCAGGGAGGAGAGAGAATTAGAAATCTTAGAAATGGAGCAGTTGTAACTGTTTAGAAATGTGACTGACACATAGCTAACATATAAGTCAAATGCCCCTAAACATTGAAGTTCTATTTGTTTCTTGGTGTGTGAGTTGCCTTTCTACTAACAATTTCACTAGTAGAGAACATAGTGATTTGTTATTTTCAAGCTATATTATTCCACAAACAAAGTGCAGATGCAGAATGGCTGTGTAATGATGTGATAAATCAGTCAATTTGAAGCTGACAGAATATCATTAGTGTTGCCTTTATTTAATAGTGGGGATAAGAGGGTTCTTAAAATTGATCCCTAGGTAATGACTGAAGATAATTGAGTTAATATTGAATTTTTCATAGAATGATAGGCTGCAAATCAATAAAACCACTAATCAAAATGATAAAATATTTCAAAATTTATCTTTCTAGACATGTTCATAAAAATAATTTAAAATTTAAGTTATATAACATGGCATTATCACAGTATTTCACACTTTGATATAGGACATACACTCTTATTAAGTATTATGAGCACACTTTAACAATGTGATGTTTTTAAAAGGATTTTGAGCAAGGCTATTTTCCATTTTCTTTTTATCTCCAGTGTATATCAACAATATTGCTTTTAGCTGCCATAAAATGTATTTTTATACACTTCAATACTATATATTCTCTAACCAGATACTAATATTTTTCATCTGACTTAGATTATAAGATGTTTACATATATACATACATTATATATATTTATATTAAACTTAAAGATGTAATGAGAGGCAGAAACAGAAAGAAAGCTGTTTGTAATCAATTTTCAAGATTGTGTTCTGAATGTTTACTTATTACAGTAGTTATTCCAGACTCAGAATATTTTCTTTTGGACACCACAAGATAAAGAGGGTTTGCTCCAAGATAATTCCACAAGCAAATTTAGTCTGTGTCATAGCCAAACAGAAGTTCTATTTATACCAAGTACTATTAGTACCAAACTTTCATTCATTTTTTTCTATGTAAAATATATGTGGGCCTCCTAGGAAGTTGACCTTATCTATAAAGGAGAAGATTCCCCTAAGAGTGAGGAAAATATTCCTTTGTTCTGAGTTGTTGCTGATATGTTTTCTAGTTCATTGAATGGAACCAAAGAAAAAAGCTGGGATCTGAGCTATGGAGTAAGAGAATTCTTAAGCTTATTTTCAATGACCTCTCCTTAAGATATAAAAAAAAGTGTGTGAGCATCTCTTAGTATATGTCATCATGTACTATGCTAGATAGGCAAAAGTAAGAACTTATATTAAACAGCAGATTCCAACTCTTAAATTTTATTTCCTAGGGCCACTAAATTTTATGTCACTAAGCATGATGAGGTCACCAACTCAGTGGAAAGTAGATATACACACCTAATAAGTAGGTATTAGGAGTTTTTAAGGAAATGATAAAACACACAAACAAAAAATAAGTAATAAATACACACATATGCATACATAAAACATAAATCCTACTTCTAAAGAGTCCTATTTCCAAAGATAGCAGTAGTTTTCAACATCTCTTACTATTTTTAAAAATGTTTATTTATTTTGATAGAGAGACAGAGAGCACACACATGAGAGGAGCAGAGAGAGAGGGAAGGAGAGAATCCCAAGCAGTGTCCACACTGTCAGCACAGAGTCTGAAGTGGGGCTCTATCTCATGAGCCCATAAGATCATGACCTGAGCTGAAGTCAAGAGTCAGATGCTTAACCAACTGAGCCACACAGGAGTTCCAGCATCTCTTACTATTGTGTTCATCCACATTGACCAGATCAAGACTTGAGTCTTGAACTTCCCACTTGAACAAGTGACAAGTTGGGAGAACAATAGCTGATAAGCCAAAGTCTTTGACAAATTCCTACCAGTGAATTCACTACTAGGCGCATCATTCTCATATAGAGTGTGGTTAAGCTACCATGACATTAAGACATGAATATGAAATTTTGGAGTCACTAAATTCCATGTCCGCTGTATCCCTTATAGATACACCTACTGTTCAGACAGAAAGATACTAACAGTACTTTCAACTCACTTGGATGGGTTTAAAGGAATTGTCTTTATACCCTTCTTCGTCTAGGTAACTCGAATTATTCTTAACTAAGAGTCAACTAAAGATGTAAGGAAACATGGATGTTAACTGATTGCACTGAATGGTAGCAGAGAGCCAGGGAAATAGCAAGAAACAGGGAAATAACCCCTCTTAGAAGATGTGAGAGGTAAAAACCAAAAGGGAACTTAAGGCACTTAGGGTTTTGTTAGAGATGAGGCAAAGATTCCAGGTTCAGTATCTTTATGTCAACTCCTTGTAACCAATTAGACTGGGATAAAAATAAAATGAGATGTCAACATCACACCTGTTGTAAAACTTACATAAAAATGATTCATATTCAAGGAATCCTGAACCCATACATACTTGTAGCCTATATTTATTTTGTTGAAAGATTTTATGAGGTACTTATTTGTCAATTACAGAATTGGAATAATCTAACTGTAAACAAAAAATTATACATAATAGTAAATTTTAATAAATCTTGCTTTCTTCTTTCATTCTTTTTCTTTCTTTCCTTTTCTTCTTCTTATCATCACTGTTTCTCTTCCTCTCTTCAGCTTGTAGTAAACATCTGTTTATTCTGAGTTTCTGTGCTAGGCAATGTAGGATACATGCATGTTTATGGGTGTGTATTATATATATGCATATGTGCATGTGATACGTATCTCTCTCTCTTTCTCTAACCTTCTCTCTTTCTCTCTCTCTCTCTCTCTCTCTCTCTCTCTCTCTCTCTCTCACACACACACACACACACACACACACACACACATACACACACACACACACAGAGACATATGTATCAGTGGTTTTTAATTAAGAATGAGTTTTGCTCAAGGTGCCTGGGTGGCTCAGTTGGTTAAGCAACTGACTTCAGCTCAGGTCATGATCTCATGGTTTGTGGGTTCAAGTCCCACATTGGACTCTGTGCTGGCAGCTTAGAGCCTGGATCCTGCTTCGAATTCTGTGTCTCTCTCACTCTCTGACCCTCCCTTGCTCATGCTGTGTCTCTCTCTCTTTCAAAAATAAATTAACATTAAAAAAAGAGAGAGAGAATGAGTTTTGCTCACCAAGGAGTATTTCACAATGTGTAGAGACCATTTTGATTGTCACAACTGGTGAAGGTTGCTATTGGCATCTAGTAGGAAGAGGTTGGGGATGCTGATAAGCATTCTAAAATGCACAGGATAGACTCTTACAACAAAGAATGATATGGTCCAAAATGTGAGTAGTGCCTACTCATGATTTTCCACCTGCCTACACTATGGATCACACTATTGGGATACTCAATACTAGTGCTATAGCTGGAATATATTGGACCCCTAATTGGGATGAGACTGAAAGAGAGATTGATTTAAGGGATTGGAGAAGAATGAGGAAAACAAGTGCTTATATCAAGGACTGTCCCTGTATCAAGGACTGTCCGGATACATAGCCCTTAAAAATACATGTGTAGGACCAGCCATCTAAACCTCTAAGTGCTAGTTCTTTGAATGCTGCTGACAGACTTAGTGAACAGAATGATTCTGAAAAATCAATTTATTTGCCACAGCCACTTGATTCCAAGATAAATTAACACCAGAACAGGGGCTTTTCAACTTCTGGAATTACAGATCATTAATACATTTTTTTGTGAAGAAGACAAGAAAGTGAGAAAGGATGACAGTGGAAGGCAGGGCCTGCCGTGGAGCTTTCCACATATTGAGCATACAAACCCTACATTGATTCTGGCATAATTTTATCCAGGAAATACATTAACAATGATGAAAGTAAGCAGTGATATAATAAACACATGGAATAAAGGAAAAGTACAGTCAGTTTCCTGAATAAAGTCACTGAAGGTTTGGAGACTAATTATCTCTCCACTTGTAGGAGCTTAGAGAAGAGCTGTTATAACAGGTCTGAGTGATGTCAACAGAAGAACAAGCTGACATATGCCAGCAACCTCCAGAGCTTCCCATTTATAACATGTCTACTTCTCTGACCAGTAAGTTTATAGGTTTATGGATGTAGTCTGCTCCCTGACCCAATAAATAGTTAAGAGTATTACAGAAACAGGGACACTCTCTATTGGACACTCTGTGCTGGTCACAATGAATGCTGAACAGGTATGTCTGTCCTAAGCCATCAGATAATGAGCGTTAGGGGTGAGGGGTTATGTTTACTTGACTAGATGCCTGTCTATATTTTTTTCCCCAATAAGCCCTGTATCTTCACTAATGGTGTTTGCCATGTGCCCTTTACACAGGGTTTTCAGTTCTTTCCACACTCACTCTTGTGTTGACCAGATGCGTTTTGTAATCAGTTGAGCTGAATTCTTGGTTAACTAAGTATTATCTTCAAAATATTTTTTCACTTCTCAAATATGAATCTTATTTCCCTTCAACCAAATTTCAGGATTCCCTTTTATTTATCTGACATGGATTACCAACCATGGTTATAAACTTTATTTATTATTTTTCAATCAACACCAACCGTACATAGGCTTCTTTACCTGGAGACTTGAAAATATAATGTACCGGATAACCTCAAATAATTCACTGAAATATTAAACAATCATTGTTACCCTCCTTTCCCTAACATCTGCATGTTATTTGGACCCTTTGTGGATTACGCTACAGGGGAAATAATTTAAATGATTGAAAATGGGTCTGTAATAGAATCATATTTGGCTTTGATGGGACTTTAACAACCAGTCAAGATGTAAGATATAACAAGCAGCCTTGGTTTTCTCTGTCAGGTGGTCCTGAAAAGCTGTTCTGCATATTGCCAATGAAGTGCTCTGTTGTGACAGTTTTGCTAATGGAATGAGTCAGAAATTGTTTGGGAACTCCAGACAACAACTTGAGAGCGGTTGCCTTTTCTCTTTGTCTCTGTTTTAATTAACCACAATTCCAAACCTTGTGAGCTATTTTCCAATAAGCCAATACATAAAGGGGTATCAAGAGTGCAGTACATTTCCTGCAGATTTGAAAGCCTTACAATTTCTAAAGCAGATCTGCTCAATATGTTTCACATAGAAATAAACCAAGTGGACCTTTATTTTCATTTTAATTGCTAGCACTGGCCATTTTAAGGGGAGGAACCATTTTTTGATTAAACTAATTTTTCAGACACTAAAATAAATTGCACTGAAGCATGCAACCTTTCCAAATCTATTTTTTTTAATTGTCAACGTAACACACTGCGTTATTTTAGACCTTAAACATAATTAAATGTCAGAAAATGTCATACAAGTTTTGTTTCAGTAATGATTTGTTAATTATTCTACCAGGGTACTTAAAAATTCTTTAGATATCATAGTCTTTGCTTCAAGATCCTCAGACTTTGTTAAGTATATAATCATTAAATGAGCTTCTGTACTTCCTTTAGTATCTTTATTTTCTGGTTCTTTAGGCACAGGAGAACAGCTTCAGCATGACCAAAAATCCAAATACACAAGGCGTATTAGAGTACCTTGTCTCTTTTATATAAACCTTACCAGATAGAAAATTACAAATGAACTAGGTCTGCTAAAGTGGAAACAAAGTACATATTCATCTATTTATCAGTCTATCTGTTTTCTCTAAGCATCTATACAAGATGATTTATTAATCCAGAATCATGAGAACTTGGGTTCTGAGCATTAAGCACTCTCTCTCTCTCACTCTCTCTCTCTCTCTCTCTCAGATAACAATTATAACAGCCTTAAATGTTGCCATTTTTAGCAATCATTTATTTGTGTATATGGGATATCAGAGGGCCACCCAACTTGCCTAATTCCATAATACTTGAAGTCTTTTAATAAGAACAGAATTGTATATTCTGCAGTACAAGGTCAGACACAAACTTCAAATACATCTAGGAAAAAGAAACACTTTGGTTTGAATTCACACTTACATACAAGTGATTGACATGAGAACCTTTCCTGACAAATTTTGATAGGTGAGTATTTGAGTTACTTGTTGAGAGAGCATCAAAGAGGAAGAATACTGAAGATGAAAGTTTGCCTTGAAACAACTCTACATATGTTTCATATATGAAGTCACTTAAAAATATGCAACTGTAGAAGATTAAGTTTTCCCAATTCTACCTTCACTACTAACTGCTTTGATTTGAATCATTGTCATTTTTTCACTATAGTTGAAAAACTCAGGTCAGTTAACACTAGAATCTCCTGGTTTAAGAGTGTTAGCCTATAGATTTTGATGTGGGAAAGATAAAAATAAACACAGAATCCTGTGATACTTTATGTCTTTCCAGGTGATTCTGCTACATTTTCAAGGGTGAGATTCATTCCCTAAAGACTTAAAATCATTTGGTTCATCCTCCATGATGAAAGCATTCAGAACAAATCTCACCTTATCACTGTCCTTAAGATCTGCTCAGAATTGTTTTACACTGCTTTGACTATCTGGCTTCAACTATTCCAGACCCTCTATACATCTTACCAAAGTTATTCTCTCCAAGCCACACTCAACTGTTTGATGTTTTCTAAGTTATCCATGCTTTTTCATGCTCAATGAAGCCCAAATCCCACAAGTTGTATTGTTTCTCAGCTCCAATCCGCTTGTCTTTACCCTACTTTGTGAGATTTAACTCTGTATTTTTCCATGACCACCTGGTGCAATGTAAGGCTTTGTCAATAAAGAATGCAGGAGGGGCACCTGGGTGGCTCAGTCGGTTGAACGTCCGACTTCGGCTCAGGTCATGATCTCACAGTCTGAGTTCGAGCCCCACATCGGGCTTTGTGCTGACAGCTCAGAGCCTGGAGTCTGCTTTGGATCCTGTGTCTCCTTCTCTCTCTGCCCCTCCCTTGCTCATGCTCTGTCTCTGTCTCAAAAATAAATAAAAACATTAAAAAAAAAAAAAAAAGAATGCAGGAAAGCCACTGTGAGACCATAACAAAGAATAGGCTTCTCTTTTTGGTCCAAAGGGATTCCACCTTCCTCCTGTAATACAGCAGCTAGTGGCTAAAGGGTGGTCTAGCGACACTCACTCTCCATCTTCTGGACCGACTCTTGCCAGCAGGCACCGCAGTGAGCACTTCACCCACACAGCCCTGGTTCTTGTGGACCAACTCTGGTCTAGCAGGTTTCTTAGTCCCATACGAGGCTGTGCCCCAAACCATCTTGAGCCCCGACTTTCTGGTATATTTCTTCACCAGCAGCAAGTCGCTTGTTCACACTCTCCAATGAGGTTTGACTTATTCTGGGGTTGGGTTGGGAGTTGGGGTGGTGCACTTTTTCAAATTTGTTCCACCTTTGGGTGTTCTCCCTCATTCTTAGAGGTAGTAGCACTTTCTGTACTTATTATTTCTTTATACTTCTCAGTTCTCTTTTTCCTCTTTTAGCCCAAAATGTGGCTAAATGTTAATGGTTAACAATTCTATTTTCCTGTTCAGATTAACGAATGTAGCTTCTGTCTTCTGATTAGACTCTGATGAACACCCTTTTCTTTTTACCTGGTATCTTCCGCCTCCCCCCTTTTATGCTGATATCTTTCAACAAGATACAATGTAAGATCTCTGCCAGACCTAAATCCCTCCTGTGTTGCTGTGGGCCTCAGGCAAAGTCACTCACTCCTCATTATTCACTGTGTGCAAACATATATTTGTAATACTTATCAAAATGGGTACTTTGAACTGAAATTACATCTATACATATTGCCTCCTTCTTTATATGTGGAGCTACTGACTAATATACCATGTCTTTTTTAAAATCTTTGCTACTCCAAAGGTTAACACAATAGGTTTTTAATAAATATCGTTGCTTGAAGAAAAGCATGTTAAGAAGCATGCATTAAAGCCCAGTGAGTCCCTTAGATTTGTCATTTTGATTGTAAAGACACATCAGAGCTAGCATTAGATGTTTTGGAATTTGATGCAATATGCACAATATTTTAGTAACTTATAGCATATTACGTATGTTTCTTCCTTGTGTTATACCATGTATTTTAAGAAGTACTCTGGGGAGGAGCCAAGATGGCGGAACAGCATGGAAGCTTTTTGTGTGTCTCGCGTCTGTAAAATACAGCCAGACCAAAAATAAAACATCCAACACACCTAGAAAACTGATTGGAGGATTAACACAACAATCTGCACAACCTGAACCACAGAATTCAGCAGATACACGGTGCGGAGAGGTGAACTTGGGGAGTGAGAAGGCACAGAAAGGGAGGGGCTTTTGCGAGTAGAGAGAGGACAGAGACTAGGTGGGGGGTGGAATACAGGAAAAGCACCCCTCCCCAAAAGCACCTGGAGAGAAAATGGAAAATTGGAAACAGCCGCAGGGACTAAACTATAAAGGGAGAAAGGAGAAAGGAGAAAGGAGAGGGTTTAGATTCCATTAAGACTGTAAACAAGGGGAGCGCAAAGGCTGCAACTCCGCAGCTCCATATCTGGCGGTGCTCTGGTGGGAAGGGCGAATCCCCAGGAACAGAGTGGGGTCCAGGAGGTTCTCGGGCCACACAAGCAAAAGCGGTTCTACTGCTGGAAGGACATTTGGTAGAGACTTTTGAAGCCACCTGGTCCCAGCAGACTCCAGAAAACGGCCACATTCCCTGGTGCTGAAACAAGGTCGTTAAGGGTGAAGCCTGGTGCCAGATGTGTGTTGTGATTTTCCATAATCCCTGAAACGCTGCTGCTACACTGTCTCGCGAACTTTTTCTGGGGCGGGCTGGCACCTGGCCAGAGTCTCGGGGCACAGGCAGCAGCAGGGTCCAGCAAGCATTCCTGGGTGCAGCCAACATTCGGCCATTGCTCATTTGGCCACTGCTTGGTGAGGCCCTCCTGCAGAGGGCGGAATGGGTCAAAGCCGCAGTCCTTTGGAAGTAAGGGGCTGGGGAAAACAGCTGCATCTGAGACAAAACTTGGGAGAGAGGTACTGCCTGGGGCCTGGTCACAGACAGTGAAAAAGTGGGGAGTGGATGAAAGCTGAAGACAGAGGATGGTCATTTTCACCACTCCCGCACATGCGCATATGCACCTACAAGCACTGCAACAATCCACTACAGTGGAATAGCAGCGCCATCTAGTGGAGATTGGAGTCATTACACTGAGCCCCGCCCAACTGGGCCAACTTCCTTCCTCAAGAACACAAGTCTCACCGCTGGCTTAGTTTATGGACTATAAAGTGCTACATAGACTGACTTCTAGGGGAAAACGAAGTAATTTCAGTCCTACTTCAGTCTGTTAGCAGGTCGATCTATTCAATTTTCTTTTTTTTCTCTTTTACACTTCTTTATCTTGAATACAGAGAGAGAAAAAATTCATTTTTATTTTCAATTTTTGTTAAAAATATTTTCTTTAATTTTTATTACTATATGTTTTACTTTTGTGCAAAATTTTTCAAATTTTATTTTACTTCCATCATTTTAGTTTAATCTTCAGTGTATTCACCTTTTCAAATTTTCAAACAATTTCTTTTCTTTCCTTTTCTTTGATTTTTGTTTCTTTTCTTTTTCTTGAATGCAAAAAGAGAAAAACTTCATTTTTACTTTTAATTTCTATTAAAATATTTTTAATTTTTATTACTATAATTTTTGCTTTTATGTAATTTTTTTCAAATTCTATTTTACTTCCATCATTTTATTTTAGTCTACAACAGTGTATTCACTTTTTCAAAATTTCAAACGATTTCCTTTTTTTCTTTTTTCTTTTTTTATCTTTCCCTCTTTTTGTTTCTTTTTCTTGAATATAGAAAAAGAAAAAATTCATATTTATTTTTAATTTTTATTAAAAATATTTTTCTTTAATTATTTTCTACAATATTCTTTACTTTTGTGTATATTTTTTCAAATTTTATTTTACTCCCATCATCTCATTTTAGTCTATTTCAGTGTATTCATTTTTTTCAAATTCTCAAACGATTTCCTTCCCCTCCCTTTTTTTTCTCTAATCTGTCAAACCACTTACAACACCCAGACCAAAACATACCTAGGATCTAGCATCATTTATTCGATTGATGTGTGTGTGTGTTTAATTTTTTTAATTTTAATATTTTTTTAATTTTATTTTTTAATTTTAATTTTTCTACCTCATTAATTCCTTTTCTCCCTTCAAAATGACAAAACGAAGGAATTCACCCCAAAAGAAAGAGCACGAAGAAACGACATCCAGGGATTTAAACAACACAGATACAAGCAAGATGTCTGAAACAGAATTTAGAATCACAATAAGAAGAATACTAGCTGGAGTCGAAAATAGATTAGAATTCCTTTCTTCAGAGATAAAAGAAGTAAAAAATAGCCAGAATGAAATAAAAAATTCTATAACTGAGCTGCAATCATGGATGGATGCAGCAGCAGCAAGGATGGATGAGGCAGAATAAAGAATCAGAGATATAGAGGACAAACTCATAGAGAATAATGAAGCCGAAAAAAAGAGGGAGATGAAGGCAAAAGAGCACGATTTAAGAATTAGAGAAATCAGTGACTCATTAAAAAGGAACATCAGAATCATAGGGGTCCCAGAAGAGTAATAGGGAGAAATAGGGGTAGAAGGGTTATGTGAGCAAATCACAGCAGAAACCTTTCCTAACCTGGGGAAAGACACAGACGTCAAAATCCAGGAAGCACAGAGGACCCTCATTAGTTAAACAAAAACCGACCATCAACAAGGGGACTATAGATGCTGGAGAGGATGTGGAGAAACGGGAACTCTCTTGCACTGTTGGTGGGAATGCAAATTGGTGCAGCCACTCTGGAAAACAGTGTGGAGGTTCCTCAAAAAATTAAAAATAGATCTACCCTATGACCCAGCAATAGCACTGCTAGGAATTTACCCAAGGGATACAGGAGTACTGATGCATAGGGGCACTTGTACCCCAATGGTTATAGCAGCACTCTCAACAATAGCCAAATTATGGAAAGAGCCTAAATGTCCATCAACTGATGAATGGATAAAGAAATTGTGGTTTATATGCACAATGGAGTACTACGTGGCAATTAGAAAGAATGAAATATGGCCCTTTGTAGCAACGTGGATGGAACTGGAGAGCGTGATGCTAAGTGAAATAAGCCATACAGAGAAAGACAGATACCATATGTTTCACTCTTATGTGGATCCTGAGAAACTTAACAGAAACCCATGGGGGAGGGGAAGGAAAAAAAAAGGAGGTTAGAGTGGGAGAGAGCCAAAGCATAAGAGACTCTTAAAAACTGAGAACAAACTGAGGGTTGATGGGGAGTGGGAGGGAGGAGATGGTGTGTGATGGTTATTGAGGAGGGCACCTTTTGGGATGAGCACTGGGTGTTGTATGGAAACCAATTTGACAATAAATTGAAACAAAAATATTCACCACAACCAAGCAGAATTTAACCTGGGATGCAGGGCTGGTTCAATATCTGCAAAAACAATTAACGTGATTTGTCACATCAATAAAAGAAAAGACAAGAACCATATGATCCTCTCAATAGATGCAGAGAAAGCATATGACAAAGCACAGCATCCTTTCTTGATAAAAACCCTCAAGAAAATAGGGATAGAAGGAGCATACTTCGAGATCATAAAAGCCATATATGAACGACCCAACGCTGTCATCCCTCAATGGGGAAAAACTGAGAGTTTTCCCCCTAAAGTCAGGAACAAGACAGGGATGTCCACTCTCAACCACTGTTATTCAACATAG
This sequence comes from Leopardus geoffroyi, assembly GCF_018350155.1. Taxonomy (NCBI): domain Eukaryota; kingdom Metazoa; phylum Chordata; class Mammalia; order Carnivora; family Felidae; genus Leopardus; species Leopardus geoffroyi. The sequence goes on from NC_059333.1 coordinate 99,620,011, forward strand.
TATTGGGAGTCTTAGCCTCCGCAATCAGACAACACAAAGAAATAAAAGGCATCCAAATTGGCCAGGAGGAGGTCAAACTTTCACTCTCACAGATGACATGATACTCTATATGGAAAACCCAAAAGATTCCACCAAAAAACTGCTAGAACTGATCCATGAATACAACAAAATTGTAGGATATAAAATCAATGCACAGAAATCGGTTGCATTCCTATACAGTCGCAACAATGAAGCGACTGAAAGAGAAATCAAGGAATTGATCCCATTTACAGTTGCACAAAAAACATAAAATACCTAGAAATAAATCTAACCAAAGAGGTGAAAAATCTATACACTGAAAAGTATAGAAAGGTTATGAAAGAAATTGAAGAAGACACAAAACAATGGAAAAAGATTCCATGCTCCTGGATAGGAAGAACAAATATTGTTAAAATGTCGATACTACCCAAAGCAATCTACATATTCAATGCAATCCCTATCAAAGTAACACCAGCATTCTTCACAGAGCTAGAACAAATAATCCTAAAATTTGTATGGAACCAAAAAAGACCCTGAATAGCCAAAGCGATCTTGAAAAAGAAAACCAAAGCAGGAGGCATCACAATCCCAGACTTCAAGCTATACTACAAAGCTGTAATTATCAAGACAGAGTGATATTGGCACAAGAACAGACACTCAGATAAGTGGAACAGAATAGAGAACCCAGAAATGGACCCACAAACGTATGGCCAACTAATCTTGGACAAAGCAGGAACAAATATCCAATGGAATAAAGACAGTCTCTTCAGCAAGTCGTGCTGGGAAACATGCAGAAGAATGAAGCTGGACCACTTTCTTACACCATACACAAAAATAAACTCAAAATGGATGAAAGACCTAAACATAAGAAAGGAAGCCATCAAAATCCTTGAGGAGAAAGCAGGCAAAAACCTCTTTGATCTTGGCCGCAGCAACTTCTTACTCAACACGTCTCCGGAGATAAGGGAAACAAAAGCAAAATTGAACTACTGGGACCTTACCAAAATAAAAAAAGCTGCACAGTGAAGGAAACAATCAGCAAAATTAAAAGGCAACCGACAGAATGGGAGAAGATGCAAATGACATATCAGATAAAGGGTTAGTATCAAAAATCTATAAAGAACTTACCAAACTCCACACCCAAAAACAAATAATCCAGTGAAAAAATGGGCAAAAGACATGAATAGACACTTCTCCAAAGAAGACATCCAGATGGCCAACCGACACATGAAAAAATGCTAAACATCACTCATTATCAGGGAAATACAAATCAAAACCACAATGAGATACCACCTTACACCTGTCAGAATGGCTAATATTAACAGTTCAGGCAACAACAGATGTTGGCTAGGATGCAGAGAAAGAGGATCTCTCATGCACTGTTGGTGGAAATGCAAGCTGGTGCAGTCAGTCTGGCAAACAGTATGGAGGTTCCTGAAAAAAGTAAAAACAGAACTACCCTATGACCCAGCAATTGCACTACTAGGCATTTATCCAAGGGATACAGGTGTGCTGTTTTGAGGGGACATATGCACCCCATGTTTATAGCAGCTCTATCAACAATAGCTGAAATATGGGAAAGAGCCCAAATGTCCATCGATGGATGAATGGATAAAGAAGATGTGGTATATATATATATATATATATATATATATATATATATATATATACATACACACAATGAAGTATTACTCGGTGATCAAAAAGAATGAAATCTTGCCATTTGCAACTACGTGGATGGAACTGGAGGGTATTATGCTAAGTGAAATTAGTCAGTCAGAGAAAGACAAAAATCATATGACTTCACTCATATGAGGACCTTAAGAGATAAAACAGATGAACCTAAGGGAAGGGAAACAAAAATAATATAAAAACAGGGAGGAGAACAAAACAGAAGAGACTCTTAAATATGAAGAACAAGCAAAGGGTTACTGGAGGGGTTGTGGGAGGGGGGATGGGCTAAATGGGTAAGGGGCACTAAGGAATCTACTCCTGAAATCATTGCTGCACTATATGCTAAGTAATTTGGATGTAAATAAAAATAAAATAATAAAATAAAATAAAATAAAATTAAATTAAATTAAATTAAATTAAATAAAAAAAGTACTATGACACCCTTACTTTACCAATTTAAGTCCTTATCTAAGACGTTGTTATTCTACTTTTAGCCACATTCTACTTCATTTTTAATAGAGATAAGTAGGTTGTAAAAACTAGAACTTACCATTTTTATTTTATTTACTTGAGCTATAGGAAATGAGGTATTCAATATGTGTAAATAATATGTATTATATTTACATACTTCAAATATGTAGCCAAATCTGTTCTTTCCTCCTCTGATCCATCCAGGAAATTCAAATCGACCTATTAATCTTTGAACATCTTTTGATTGCAAGCTATTAACATGTCAAAGCTATACCAGTGGACTTAAATTCAGTGAAAACCAGAGAGATCCAGTCATTGTGATCAAATTGGTTGGTTGAAGTTTTATATCAATGGGAATCAGTGAAACTAAATTGAATCATAATTCCTCCTCTCCATGACCTCTGTCCTTGTCACCCATAAAAACTTTATATTTTAAATCTACATGGAAACTCTGAGGCAAAGTTCAGACAATAGAATTGTTCACATCACTGTCATTACAGTGACAGTTTTTCAGCTTCTGCCCACCTGCCCCCCCCCCAAAAAAAGTAAAAAAAACAAACAAACAGAGCACAGAGAAAATGCAATATTTCCACATGACCCAAAGAAGACCCAGAAAGTCTTACAAAGGCAAAGCAATTTATCCTGCTGTCCTAATTATTCGGGAGCTATAAACACCAGTCAAGCTACTCTGTTGAGTTATAAAAGGTTGATATTAAGTTGTGAAAACTGTTGCAGGGATATGATTTACAAAATGTTTTCTGAAGCTTTAGTTCAGAGAGTAAGTGAAAGGTTGAGGTGGCTATTTTCTCTTTTAACCTGAATATATTGATCTCTCTTAGCTCAGAAATCAGATTATGGAATTTAAGGCGGGAAAATCTCTATATAGAGTAAGAAATTAGCCCAAAATTAGCCCATAGAAAGAAATTAGCCCATAGAAGACTTTTTTCTTACACATAACAAATCTCAATAATAAGATCTAATATACATCATAAGAATGAAGCATGGACAAAGTCTTAAGCAATGGCTCATAATCTTCATCATAACTTTAGACCAAAATTCATCTCCTCTAATACTTCGGAGTCTGTGATTGGTTTTGAACCCCTTGATGGCAATGCATTTATTTATAGAAAACCCTTACAGCTCACCTTTCAAGGATTGGACTCTTTTAAAAAGGTTTGTAACCAGAAGATTTGGGAATTATGTAGTTCTGCACTTCAGGTCACCCTGATTCTGCAAAGTCCTAAAGTGTGATTTCTCATTATAATTTCATCTTTGAGGGCAAAATAACTGTAACACTGTGTCTTACTATCCATTGGGCATTTTATATTTGCAGATTTTCTGAATTGCTGAAAATGCTGGAGAAAAAATAAGTAAAAGGTTTCATTTCCATCTTTCCAACTATGTCTGTGGGTCATATTTTATTCCCTGTTATCTCTCATCTAATTAACTCTGCATAGTTTAGTACTCTTTTGGATTAGGAAAATATTTTGGTTGATTTTGCATAACTTTGAAACACTAAAAATACATATTCCTAAACATAGATCACCATTAAGCTTCATATTAATATAGTACTGAATTGAAGTTAACACTTTAGAGGATGTGAGTAGAATTCAAAATGATTTTTAAAAATGGTCTGAAAGGGGGCGCCTGGGTGGTGCAGTCGGTTAAGCGTCCGACTTCAGCCAGGTCATGATCTCGCGGTCCGTGAGTTTGAGCCCCGCGTCGGGCTCTGGGCTGATGGCTCAGAGCCTGGAGCCTGTTTCCGATTCTGTGTCTCCCTCTCTCTCTGCCCCTCCCCCGTTCATGCTCTGTCTCTCTCTGTCCCAAAAATAAATGTTGAAAAAAAAAATTAAAAAAAAAATAAAAATGGTCTGAAAGTATCAAAATTAATCAATAGATTTAAAAAGTAAGATAGTACTAAAATTTCTGAATACATTGCCTTGTATAAAACCTACAACACAAGCGTGTAATTGTTCTTGTACTAACAACTCCCAAAGGGGAAAGGAAAAATTAAGTGCTGTGACACACTATTTCAGTTAAGTATCCGTTATATCAGTTAAGAGGGAAAAAACAATATGGCATTCCATTGGAAGCCTTAAATAATTTATCTCTACTTTCTCTGTTTTCCCATCTCACCCCAAGAAAATGACTGTGGGCTTCTTGTCATAGGTAGAATAATGGCCACCCAAAGATGTTCACATTCTAATCCATTGGATCAGTGGAGAATATGTTATATTATATTGCAAAGATCGATTAAACTGGAGATGGAGTTAAAGCTTTTAATCAGATGACCTTAAAATTGGGAAATTATCCTGGATTATCCAAGTGAACCAAATGTAATCATAAGGGTTGTAAAACATGTAAAGGGAGGCCAGATAGAGTCAGAGGGTGATGTGACTGTGGAAAAATAATCAAGGATACAGATTTATTGGTTTTGGAATGGAGAAAGGGGGCTCAGGGTGAAGCAAGGAATGTGGGTAATCACTAGAAGCTGGAAAAAGCAAGGAAATGGACCTTCCCTAGATCCTCCAGAAAGGAACACAGCTCTGCTGACACCGAAAATGTAGCCAACTGAGCCCCATATTAGATTTCTAATTTACAGGAGTATAATGTAACATAAATTTATTGTTTTAAAGTTACTAGGTTTGTAGTAATTTGTTTTCACAGCACCAGGAAGTGAATACACTTCTCAAAGTGAAGTTTTGTGTCCTTTGCTTCTCTCCATGATAGTAGCTAGTCCGTTGGCTACCACATTCCACTGACACTAATGTTAGTAGATTCTTACTGTAAATACCACAATTACAGTTCCTTAAACCAATAAATATTTATTTAATACCTATTTAGTCATTCAAGAAATTCTGTTACGTTCTGGGGGACATCAAATATTTGATGTCTGGGGGACATCTGATATCAGTCATACACAAAGACTTCTATCAATGATAATCAACAGGAATAGGCTACCACACCTATGGATTTGAAACTTCAGTATCTCACTTTTTGAATTTAAAAGTTAAAAAAAAGCTTAGAAAATTGCATAATTAGACTTTTGCCACATTATGATAAATACTGGCATATATCTAAGAATGGTCATTTAGAATTTCTGTGTAATGGAACATTATTGGTTTTGCCTTCTGTACTAGTTTGCAAAGACTGCTGTAACAAAGAATGGCCAACTGGATGGCTTAAACAACAGAAATTTATTGTCTCAAATTTAAAGTCATGGAAACCAGAAGTCCAAGATAAAGTTGTAAGCAGGATTGGTTCCTTTTGAGGATTATTAATGATAATCTGTTCCATGCCTCTCACCTGGTTTTTGGTGGTTTTCTAGGAATCCTTGGCATTCCTTGGCTTAGCTTGTAGAAGAATCAGCCTACTCTGTGAGTTTATCTTCACATGGCACTCTCCTTGTATGAGTATCTTCATGTCATAATTTTCCCTTTTTAAAGGACTCCAATCATAATGTATTAATGCCCAACCTAATTATCTCATCTTAACTTTATTCACATCTGCAATGATTCTATTGCCAAATAAGGACACATTCTCAGGACCTCAATATATGAATTTTGGAAGGGACAAAATTCAACCTGCAACACCTTCCCACAATCCATTCTTCCTAGTACTAGCAACATTAGCTCTCTTTCTTTTTAGTAACCTGCTTAAGATGCTTGAATGTGAATGAATCTTTCCCACCTCTGCAGAAATGGACACATGAATTAAGTCAGGCCAATCATTGCTGTATCCCCGGTCACATTGATTGTTCTAGAGACTGGAATATGGCTAAGCTACCTTAGCTAATGAGCACCACCTCTTGAATTTTTGTTTCAGCTATGGGAAAGAGATACTCTCAGGTGGTGGATGTTAGAATGAAACATTCAAAGAGCTCTTGACCAGGTTTGTTATTCTACCGTATGAATAGAGGTTGGCTATTAATGAAGCCAACACAGAAAATTGGAACACTGAGAGAGAAAGCATCCTGATACATTTAGGTACTTCCATCCATCTGTACCTGAAGGCTTCCTTTTGAACTCTTCATTTTATAAACAAATAACCCCCTTTGTATTTAAACAAGTATGATATGTATTTCTGATATCTAAGATTAAGATGTGCTCTGACTATAATAATTTTCTGAATGAGTAGTCAGAGGGAAATCTCAGATGCATTTATAATTCCAGAGTATCAATAACACAAAAACTTACTTTAGATGTTCAGCAGTGAAATCTCAATAACGTAATGAAATATATAAATATTATGTGAACCGTTTTTATGTAAACATGAAGTAACAGCCATTTTACTGGAAGGTTATCATATCCAGATATGATGATAGACCCACAGAGTACCTGACAGGTCACACTGTTTTGTGTTTTCCAATCATTGTCTTTCCAACTGTTGAATCTGTTGTACAACATTGTCCCCAAGCTCATCACTGGGTGCTTGCATGCAGTACGTATGAAGCAGTACGTATACAAAGGCAACAGATTTCCATAGATCTTTCTACAAGTTCCCTTTTGTAAATTCATTGCAGGGGCAAGAAGAAATGGCTGTCTCAGAATTCCTTGAGAGTCTTATTTGTCTATTCACACCAGTGTTTCAGTCAGGTAATTGTTGACTTTTTTCCCGTCCTCCTGCACTTCCTTCACCAGCTCTTCCCACATATGTGTTAGGTGCACCTGTCATAATACATCACCAGTACTCATCTTACTCAGAGTAACTCTGCTTTTCTGACTGAAAAATGACTGGTAAATGTACTAAAATTACTGTACATTGAGAAGCCATGTTAAATCTCAACCCTCACACTTTCCCTTATTCTCAATGCTTGGGGTATTTGCCTGTTCTTTTTCCTAATGCTCAGAGCACAGATATTTAATAGGGAAAATTTGTTTTATTTTTTATACTTTTAAAATTTTATTTATTTATTTTGAGGGAGAGAGAGTGTGTGAATTAGCAGGGGAGAGGCAGTGAGAGCAAGAGTGAGAGAGAATCCCAAGCAGGCTCCACAGAGCCCCACTTGAGGCTCAAACTCATGAACTGTGAGTTCATGACCAGAGCTGAAACCAAGAGCCAGATGCTTAACTGAGTGAGCCACCCAGGTGCCCCACAAATTTGCTTTAGTTTACTTAATAACTTTATTTAAATATTAGTTACCTAAGGACTATTTTCAGCCCCATGGGAATTGACAGTATCTTGATTATTCTTTTTTTCTTGGTATTTAATGCCAAAGGAAAATTAAGGGCAAGAATTTAGAATATAAACATAATGAGGGCATAGACCTTATTTGTTTTGTGTATTACATTATGCTCAATACCCACAACAGTATCTGGCATCTAGTAGAAGTTCCATAAATATTTTTAGAATGAACAAACCATATGAATTTGATTTTGCTAATTTTAAAATTATTTATTCAATTACATACATTTTAAAAATACCAACCGCTGCTACTCCTAGAAATAATAATATTTTTTTTTCTTGGAAAAGCTCTACCTTATCACTTCAAACAAGAGATTCATATGTGAACCATCATAATCTACATATCTGCCATAATTTTCTTATCAAAGTTTCATTTTGTGACTCAAATTGAGCTCTACGCAATTGGCGCTCAAATTGATTTGAGCATGCTCAACTGAACAAAAGTAACAAAAATAGTGTGTTATTTGGAATATTCCCATTTTTTTTCCCTAAGGAAAAGGGAACATTTCAGTGACAGACATTGAAAGCTTAGTTTAGGGTTTTGGAGGTCCCAGAGCCATATTTATTTCCATGTGAAGAAAACTTGTTGGCCATGAAATGAATAATGTCACTATACAGAGAAGCAGAGATTAGAGATCAAACTCTTCCTTGAGGTGTCCAAAACACTGTTTCCAGTTCTCTTTAAAGTCTGTCTGTATCCTTACATTTTCTATTTGAGATGATACACCATGGTAACTTAGTATCATTGCAGTACTTTCCATGTATTTTGCTTGATTCGTCAATTCCAATTGGGATTTTTCATCTTGTAATTAAAGCAATTTGGACCATATTTGCTGCAGTGACAAGCAAATCACAACTCTCTCAGTGGCTTAAGGCAAGGCTGGAAGTCACTTCAAGGCACTTCCCTTTCAGGTAGTGATTCAAGTTTTCAGACCATTTCAATCTTATGACTCAATACCATCTTAATACATGATCCTGCTGTCACTCTGACAGCTGAAGTCACCACACACAGAATTGACAAGAACTGGTAAGTAATTGAATTAAAAATGGTCCATATCACTTATACTCAAGGCTCATTGGATAAAATTAATCATATCGTCCCCAGCCTAACTACTTAGAGATACTCAGAAAAATAGATAAATGGAAAATTTGGTGATCCCTATTCTCTCTTAAACAAAAAGAAAGGGCTACTGTCTTATTTATGTTATTATCTCTAGTAGCTTGTGAAATATTTAAACTTTACTAAATGTTGATGTTAATTAAATAATTTCACTGAAATATCTGCAATATAAGGAAAGAACTTTTCCTTCAAAAATTATAACACATTTTAAACATAACATATTTTAAAAATGTATTCCTTTTTATCTTACACTAAAGCTTATATTTTTGTATATTCACACACATATAAACACATCTGTTTCATAGACCAGTGATTTCCTGTGAATAATGAGGGCAGGCAGTATGGAACTTCTTTAGAAAACATATATCCATTCACTCAGTGAAGGAGAAAAATATGGCCTGCCAGCCCACATTGTTGGTTTGATTGGCATTGCTTAGGAAGCCATTGTTAATGAAAACAGTATGTATTAGGATATAAAATAGCAGAGAAATGATAAAGAATACTCTATTAGGCTATATATAACTTTATTCCTATAAGAAAATAGATGGGAAATGAGTGACAGCTAAAATGAACATGTAAACTGAGTAAAATTTTTAAATATTTTACCATAGAAAACAGTAATATTAATATTCCTAAAATGCAAACTTTGAATGAATAATGCTACAACTTTTATGTAGTCATTAATTGAGTCTTATGCATTTATGGGATAGTGGAAATTTGTTTACTTCAAGAAATTAAACATACATTACCCTATTCAAGGCAGAGAAGAAAAAACTATTCCCATGAGACTGTCACTTCCTGAGACCCTGTTCTCCTTCTTAAGTACCTATAAAATACAAATTTGAAAAATTGGTCATTGAAATGCTATATTTTTTTAAATAAAAAAATTTATCACTCATTTCTCCATAGAATTTATTGGCATTTAATAAGTTTTAATATCTGTCAGAAAAATATATTTCTATATTATTGAAAGTTTGTTAAACTTTAATTGACAGGACTCTACTCTGTGAATGGATTCTTAATGTTACATATATATTTACATCTCACATCTCCCAAGTAAATTGAAAATAATTCATTTTCAAATCATTTTTATACACAACAATTGACCACTTATATATTAGATAAATATTATTTCTTTTCCACTACTATTTATACAATCTGATAAGGAAACCCATTACATTATGTGATTTTATTATAACCATTAAAATGTATTTACATGTGCTCTTTTATATACACAAACATGAATAGATCCAGAGATGACTCTTTTTAAACTTAAAGTTGTGATCATATATTGCTTACAAATAGACACACATTAAACACTTAATACAAGAGAAATGCTACTCATTGACATATGCTTCAGGATCAAAAAGCAGAGAAAAGAATATTGAAGGGAAAAGCTCATTTCTTTCATCTGTTGGCGAGATTTAATGATTAAGCTGTTAATGCAATCCCATGGGCTAGTTAGGTCATATCTAATATTTGGGAAGAAGTAATAGCATTTCTGAGACTCCTGCTGTGAGCATCCTCAGGCTTGATGATATTTACTCATTTACATTTAAGATAATCCAATAGAAATTCCAATTTAATACGCAACCTTTGATATTCTACCATCTTGGTCCAGTGGGTTTATCATTATTTTTCATATTTGAATTCATCTATGCCTACACGTCTCTTGATAATGTGCTATCATTGAAACCTGTCTGCTTAAATGAGATAACTGGAGAGAACTGATATGCTAGCCTTCAAATCGAGCCTAGAGATGTGGAAAAATAAAGCTTTCAGTGACTCATATATTCCCTTAACTAAGAGAGATATCAAGCTCTTCTGAACTATCAGGAAATACAGTGAGTGATTTTCTGATCCATAATGCTTGCCTACAAATAATAGAGAACAGATCACATTGTTCAAATTCATCGTTTCAAACCCTTAAAATTCCAGCTGAACGCAACTATAAGTGGGGGAAAAACAGGTGCTTTGTTCACAAAGTCGTCAGGATCTAAGACACTGATTTTTATCAGCATTCTTATCCTAAGGAATCTCCTTGAGCGAGAAAGAAAGAGAATGCAGAGCTTCATAGCAGAGCTATAAAGCAGAATTTGAAGTATATTTATGGTTATAATTTGCACAGATCACTTGGTGCTCTAACACCATGCTCTTGATCACAGCATAAATCACACTTTAATTTTAACCTTTGCAGTTCATCAATAGAATCAATATCAAAAATAATTCAGGACTGACACTATTGGTTTACAGGTAAGTTTAACAAGAATGGGGAGGCTTAGTGATATATTAGTTGCCTTGTCAACTAAGGCATAAAGATTCATGACTCTTAACCTATGTTTCCATCACAAACTTCGAGCTATAAATAATGTAAGCAGCTAATCAGGCATAGAAAAGATATATAACATCATTGAAAATCAGTTATTTGTACTGTTCAAGCTTTAAAAAATGTATCCTATGTAAGGTAATCTACTGACATAATTCACAAAGGAGTTATGTGCTGACTCACAACCATATTCAGTATTTATTTTAAAAGTTTTATTAGTTCCATAGGACCGCATTATTTCTTAAAACAGTAACAATCTTTTTAAAATGGAATACTTTAGCTTAAAGTTATATTATGATTTACACATAACATTAATTGCTAAGATTTAAAGTGAATTCCAAGGTAATGATTTGTAACTCCTTCTCTTTTTTCATACTTAGAAGTTAGTAAAATAATTTTCAACAGATAGCAAAATAAAATAGAAGCTAACTCAAACTTAAGAGATTGAAAATTATGCAAACAAGTGTGTTGAGGATATTTTCTCTGAGCATGAATTACTTTTCAAGGGCGGCAGTAACAAAGCAGCACAGACTGGGAGTCTCAAACAACAGAAATTAATTGTCTCAACAGTTCTGGAGCCTCAAAATCCTAGATTAAGATGTCTGCATGGTTTGTCCCCTCTGAGGGCTGTGAGGAACAACTTGTTGCCTATCCCTCCCCCAGCCTCTGGTAGCATTGCATTCTGTGGCTTGTAGGAGGCATCCATTTTGTGTGTTCACATTGTATTTCCTCTGCAGATGTCTATCTCTGTGTTCAAATTTCCCCTTATAATAAGGATAGCCATCATATTGGATTAAGGCCCAGCTCCCAATGACCTCATATTAACTTTATTACCTCTGTAAAGACCTTATTTCCAAATAAGGTCACATTATGAGGTGCTAGGTTTTAAGCCTCCAACATAGCTTTTGTGGGAGACACAATTTGAGCCATAACAGACCCCAGCAGACCACCACAGTCTTGAAATAGTGTGTTCCACGAAAACGTACCAAGTATGATTATAAGTTATAGTCTGTCTTAGGAGAGCAAGCAAGACAATAATTGTGGAACAAAGGGGGTATGATTCACATGGAAAGGAGAATGGGACATTCCCCACATTTTATTTCAGTCCTTCAACAATAATCACCTATGGGAAGGTTGTGAGATTGCATCACTCAGTCACAAGTATTAAAAGTTCACTGTAATATAATTTTTATAAGGCATACCTATTGATGCGATAATGAAAAAAAATAGAAAGGAATGAAGAGAGAAGGAAACCATGTGAATCAGCCATAATAAGGTAGTTTACGCAGAAGAATCTATCAACTCTCAAAGTTCTGTGGCTGAAAACACAAAAGTTTATATCTTGTTTCTACGACATATGAACAGTGGGTTTATGGAGGTTTATTTCCACTTGCACACACCTAAGGATCCAGGTTAACTAAAGGTCCACTCTCTTTTGTCTCTACTGAAGAAGCATGAGTTTCCTCATTTGTAATTGTAGGAGAATAGATCATAGAGAATCACACTCCAGCTCAAATGTTTTCAATGCTTTATTCCAAACATGACACATTTCTTTTCACATTTCTTTGGTTAAATAAAGATGCGTATTTATACCCAACTTATGGGAGAAATGAGAAGTATAACTCTTCCATGTGTCTAGAAAAAGTATAATACACATATTGGTGTGAGTGCTAAGATTATCTACCATACCATGTTAACAAAAATTCTACTTTTGGGGTTAAAAGATACATATTGCAGGGCACCTGGGTGGCTCAGTCGGTTAAGCGTCCAAATTGGGCTCAGGTCATGATCTCCCAGTTCATGGGTTCAAGCCCCACATTGGGCTCTGTGCTGACAGCTCAGAGCCTACAGCCTGCTTCAGATTCTGTGTCTCCATCTCTCTCTGTTCCTCCCCCACTTGTGCACGTATTTTCTCTCTCTCTCAAAAATAAACATTAAAAAAAGATACTTATTGCATTTTGTGATAGTAGTTTACCATAGTTTTCAAAATTATTTTTTCAATGATATGTTAATTTTTAATCTTAGTGCTAGAAATGTATTCTTTTACATTAACACTTGCTTTATTCCCAATGTTCCTCTTTTAAAAAGAACACTCTTGAAGTCTAAACTATTGACAACTCGAAAATCTTTTGGAGACAAAAAGATTATATATTATTGTGAAAATCTGTACTAAGCCCTGATTAAATTTCAGGCATCATATTTCCCTGTATCCATAGCTGAAAATACTTGAATCTTATGTTAGCTTAAGTTCAGTTTTGTCCTTAAAGCCAAAACTTCTCTGAGACAGAGTCTCCTAAATAACTGTAATCCAACATTCAATTATTAGAATTGAGTCACATGATGCTCTTTCATTGTCCTCTTTGCATCCTGGAAATGGTGACTGGATTTCCTTATTATGAGTTATTTTCAACTGTGGATTACTTTCATATAAACAAAAGTTTAAGTACCATGTGGGAGACCTGAAAGCAAACAAATTGCTTCACTGAAAAAAGATATAGTGTATGTCATTTGTTAGACACTGTATTGCATACTAATTACTCTAAGGATAGAAAGGCTTATTCACGGCCTTTAAGGAGTTCAAAGTGTACGGGAGAGACTGTCTTGAAGAGTAAAATAATACCTGGCACTAAGAATAAAGTAGGTTTTAGAGGACCATAGGATACCTAATAACCAAATCTTGATAGTTGGAATAGTCAGGAAAGGGTTTTTACAGGAGGTGATTTCAACCTGGATCTTTTGTGAATACATACTAACATTTATTTATTTATTTATTTATTTATTTATTTATTTATTTATTTTTTAATTTTTTTTTCAACGTTTATTTATTTTTTTTGGGACAGAGAGAGACAGAGCATGAACGGGGGAGGGGCAGAGAGAGAGGAAGACACAGAATCGGAAACAGGCTCCAGGCTCTGAGCCATCAGCCCAGAGCCCGACGCGGGGCTCGAACTCACGGACCGCGAGATCGTGACCTGGCTGAAGTCGGACGCTTAACCGACTGCGCCACCCAGGCGCCCCTTTATTTATTTATTTTTAATGTTTGTTTATTTTTGAGAGAGAGAGAGAGAGAGCATGAGCAGGGGAGGGTCAGAGACAGAGGGAGGCACAGAATTTGAAGCAGGCTCCAGGCTCTGAGCTGTCAGTACAGAGCCTGACTTGGGGCTCTAACCATGAGCCGGGAGATCATGACCTGAGCTGAAGTTGGATGCTTAACTGACTAAGCCACCCAGGTGCCCCCTTACTCATACTTTTAGAAGTACACACTGTGTCCTTAATAACAATGTTGTTACATGGTATTTAAACTTTTGCTTACATGAATTTAATTTGCAAAATAATAAAATGGATATAATAATGATACACACACATGTGTGTGTATTAAACAAAATAATTCATGTTACATATTTAGTCCAGTGAAGGTTGTACCATGTTGGTAGTGACTTTTTTTCCCCCAGTGTCACTTTCCTAGGCCTTAGCTCTAGCCTTATTGATTACAAGCTCCATCAGACTCTCCAGGTTAAGGTTTATCCTTATTTTTCTACTTTTATTCCCAATGAAGAACTAAATTTGCCTTAACTTTAAGTCTAATAGGTAAAATGCTGTTACCTTTTGGCCTGGTCATTATAAATTTCCTGGATGAAGGTTTCCCTATCTCTAGGTTCTCCCCACCTCATAGAAAATTCTCTATGGTCCTTTAATTTGAGCCTGACGACCTATGGCCTGCTTTAAGGAAAGTATCTCTTTCCATATCCTTTCATGTACAACTGGACTTATCTGACAAAAAATAAATTTGACGTTTTTCTGCATGACTGAAAATAGTTTTGGGGTTCTGTTCTCAGGTTTTCCTAATTATCACTGTCCACTGGAATTTTATGCAACCGAATGTTGTCACTTTCCAAGAAAGAGTCTACCAAAAGTTAACTTCAAAATTGCACCTAGGAGGCCTGGGTAGCTCAGTCGGTTGAGCGGCTGACCGGCTCAGGTCATGATCTCGCGGTCTGTGGGTTCGAGCCCCGCGTGGGGCTCTGTGCTGACAGCTCAGAGTCTGGAGCCTGTTTCGGATTCTGTGTCTCCCTCTCTCTGACCCTCCCCTGTTCATGCTCTGTCTCTCCCTGTCTCAAAAATAAATAAAACGTTAAAAAAAATTAAAGTTGCACCTAGGACTCACCATTAATCTTTATTTTGACTAGATGGAGAAGCATATGAGAAGTGCACTGGTGTTTGAAGTGACTTTGAAGAAAAGGTAAAGAGCATGTGATTAATGAAGTGTCTAGTATTTCATTCAGGAAAGGACTGGAAACAGAAACAGGTAAGGACTAATTTCCTGGAATATACTAGCTCATGGAGCACTGGAGTGTGTCTGAATCATTGTATTAATGATTAATTAATCATTGTATTAAGTGAATGACTTGGCTGAATAATTCATATTTATTAATGAAAGACAGCTAATTTTGATATACTTTTCATATGAACTTTAAAAGAATTGGAACCAACATACTTGAGAACCTAACTAGATTACTTCCTAGACTAGGAGTTTTTAAATGAAGGAAAGGACTCTATAAGAAGATGCCTATGAGAATAGATACCTAACTTTCTCCACCCAGCAAGGAGAAACAACTATCAAATAAATATTTCCAGGACAACCCTCAGTTTCTTTTCCCTGGGTAAATAAGAAAGACAGAATTGTTCATAAGTAAACATAGCATCATTTCAGGGAAGTAACTCAATAAAAAAAAAAAAAAAAGGAAAAGACAAGAAAAAGAAAATAAAACAAAAGAAGCTCTCCCCATGCTAGTTAAATTCATATTAATTCACTTTAGAAAGAGAGAAGCCTTTTACGTCACAAAGAAAAATGAGTTTTAAAAGAAAACACGAGTTAAAGTTAGCTTTACCCTAATGTAACCTGACATTCAACCAACAAAACGAACGATCTGAGAGCAAAATACTTTCCTGTTTGATGGACTCGTGATGGTGGAAAAGAAAGGAAATGGAATAACTTTTAATGGCATTAAGTGATTCTTTCATAGAGTACATAAAGCTCAATAAAAGGTATAATGAGTCAAAGGATTTGGAACTTTAGGAAATTAGGTCATGTTAAATTATTTTGAGAGCATATCTCAGTAACTAAAAAAAACTCAACAACAAAATAATAATAGTAAGATATGATATTCATATGAAATTCAAACTAAAAAATAATTCTATCTAATTTAATCCTCAAAGCATCACTAAAATGTGTGGTGTAATTATATTGACTATAAACATGGGAAAACTTATAATCTAAGACTACTGATGCTTCTATAAGGATTGATTCTACACCCTAGTTTGCTCAGAAAGGTAGTGGTTTATGCTTATTTTTGTGAAATTATACAATAGGTATAAAATACTTGGGAAATGGATGTTGGGCATCCCAGCTGTAGAAAGAAATATGAATGGCCTTGCCAAACTGATTACCATTTTCTGTAATTCAAATAAGGGCATGGATCTAGGATTTATGATTTGAAATCTATAAAAATGATAGAGACTCTTTTAGAAATGTACATTATGAAAACAAAATAAGTACAAAATAAATAAATATAACATTTTCCCAAATCTAGAAAAATTATGTAATACATTTATTAATTTACTGTGTGATATACTTTTAATGACTCATTTTGGATGCTAATGTAATCAGCAATTCTGAACAAAACATGCAAATGAACATACAAAGTTAATCTCAAATTATAGCATATACCAGAATAATTCAAATACATTTTTAAATTGCTACTATGTTGTTCTGAGCTGCATAACTGTTTATTCAATTAATCTTATGCTACCTACATTTACTTCTTGACAAACACATGTAGGAGACTTCTCATTGGAGTACTTCTTTCTTCAAACCATAGTATCGTACATGGTAGCATTTTGGCAGGTTGTTTGTCTGAAATAGACAGTCTTCATCACAAAGGATGCATTAGAGGTACTAAGGCATGATCTGATGTGTTGAGATGAAAAATGCATGAAACTCAATGCACAGACTGGCTTGCTGTTTATAAACCCCTTCTGTTTTTTTCTTTAAAACACAATTCTGATAAGCTTTATTTTTTTCTAAGGGTGTATGTACGTGTGTGTTTGTGACATTTGTTGCTGCGTATTTTATATTAAGTGTATATTCCTATATTCCTCCCTGGAGAGAATTTCCATTATGACTAATGTCAATAAAAACTGAATCTTCCACTTACAGCTTTCCACATCTGAGGATTGGAAGAATTTTTCATAAATTAGTTTCTCGTTCCTTACTTGTCAAATCTCATTTCTCCACTCCTCACATTATACTGATGCTTGGCTCGGCAGGTCCTGCTCAGGAATGTGGCCTTTGGTGCTTCACTTTTATGACGTGACATCAGGTATGTCTGAATAGTACGCAGCAGAGTTTCTATGATTTTATTCCTACACCATGAAAACACATAATAACTAAAATGTACCCAAAAGGGACTCCAAATCATATGAATATAGCTCAGTACACCTTAACTAAATGTGCTTGCAATGAAAATTCTGCTAGTTTCCAGAAAAGCATGTAAGTTTTCTGACATCACCCAACAAGAGGAAAAAACTGGTAGAAGCGGGAATCAAAAAGAGAGTGATTTTAACATAGGGTGGTTAAAATACCCTATTTTTGCAACTTAAAAAAATTGTGAATACATCGCTAGAACTACTTCTAGGACATACAAATTGAAGAAATTTGAAGCTTACGCTTCATTTGCGTCATGGGGTTTTGCCACTGAAATAAATCTGCAATTCTTATTTCATTCTATATGCTGATAGCATTTTTAAATCTTTTTATGTTACTTTCTTTTTTCAATGCTTCAAGTTTTTATTTAAATTCTAGATAATGTATAGTATAATATTGGTTTCAGGAGTAGAATTTAGTGATTCATCACTGATATATAATACCCAGTGTTCACACTCTTTTGGAAGCAATGAATTAAAAAAAAAGAGAGTAAGTTTAATAATCAATTATGCACTAAATGTATTTTTCTTTACAAAAAAGAATGACCTATTCTGAAATATCAGTTGTACTGGGGTTGAGAAAACCTGATAAATCTAGAAACTGTAAGAGAATTGAGTAAAATTTGAGGACCATGATTTTTGAATCATCTAGTGAACATTCAAAAGAATCATACATAGATAACTTATTTCACAAATGTTACCCTATGAAGATATTTGTCAAAGACAAGTTTTCCAAATGGATAAAGGTAGTAGCTCTGAAAATACTTAACACTGAAATATTTACACATTCATATATAAAAATTAGAATTGATAACCCTGCCCACTTTTGTAGTAATTTCTTGAGTTTTATATGTTAGATTGTCTCATTAGGAAATACACAGAATCTCAGAACCGTAGAGTATGAACATCTGTAGGGCTCAATTTCACTTACATCCAGAGGTTTCTCTCAAGGGAAATAGGGTACTTAAGCTGACATATTTTCCAAAGTAGCTTAGAGTCTGTCAAACAACTTTCTCTGTTTTATGACCACTCAGGAGTGTGCCTGGTTTACTCCTCCAAATTTAAGTTTCTGAAACAAGACAGGGTTTCTAAACTCTAGTTTAACTCATTTTACTGACTCAGCATTTCTGCATCTGCTGCTGTGGAAATAAATTTAAAAAGTTAATTCCACTTAATTACTGGCTGCTTTGTTTTCATGACTATGTAAGAAAGCATTTTTTATGATACATGTTTATTCTACTGAAGAGTCTCTCCACCATAAACTAGTTTTAAAATCTTCCTTACAATATACCATTAGCATTCCTCAAAATAACTGCTTCAAAGTACATTTTATATCATTTACATATATCTTTATTGACCCATTGAACCTGAAATATCAAATACAGTAGCCACTAATTACATATTACTTTTGAGCACTTGAAATGTAGATAGTACAAATTGAGATATGAAGAAAAGAATATAAAATATCTCAGTAATTTTTATATTCATTACCTTTTGAAATAATATTTTGGCCATAGTAATAAATAATTCAAGTTGATTTACCTGTTTTATTTTACTTTTTGAAAGTTACCACTGGGAAACCTAAAATTACCTATGTGAAAAAAATAATAAAATAAAATATCTATGTTATTTTAATATATTTCTACTGAATAGTGATGCACTAAACTATGAAGTCTACAAAGTAGGGCCTGATTGTCTCAATAATCTTTGTGTTTCTCATACCTAGCACAGTAATCATCTAATTAATTTATATGTTAAATGAATTACATAGAGAATAATACTGATAGTAAAAGAATATTGATATAAAATATGTCATTCTACAGTGAAACACAAGTCAAGTTCCATGGGTTTGTTGAAATATGTGAATTCTAAAAATAAGAAACTGGAGTGTAGATTATTGAAAAAATAGTTTTGGAATTGTAAGGATAAAAATGGCTTAAAAAGAGAATGCAACATGCACAGAAGGAAAAGAAAAGCATTACACTATATACTTTAAGATTCTTGGGATCAGACGTTTTAGACCACATTCAGAACAAAAACAAATACTGCAACCCTTTAAAAATTAACTAAAAGTTACCTACTGTCTTGCAACCTTTTGACCATATTTACAATTTATAATATCAAGATGGGTAGCTTTCTATTTTTCGCATCATTTAACTGATAATATAGGTCATCTCTATTCCAAATGATGGCCTTGATGAGGGTCATGAAGTTTCTTAGCTAGTGGGTTATCTCTGTAGTCTACATCCACTCATTTGCAGCCAACTTCGAATCAAGAAATAGAGAAGAAAATAAGATTCCCCATTGTCTTTCTCAGTCTCCTTGGCTTCAGTCTCCTTGGCTTCAGCTCAGGCATTTCATTTGTGGGAATGGATCCCAGTTGCCTCAAGGTAAGGACTATCTGTGGGCAACACAATAAATTGAACCGTATTGGATAAAGTCAGCATGCCATTAGCTTGCTTACTGCCTACAGAAATTGCAAGTTTTACTGAAAAGGAGATTTACATTTTAATTTGGAGTCTCTTGGTCCCAGAGCACACGCATACTTCCTGTCAGGAATCATGGCTCTGCAAAGAGATATTAGGAAAAGCAGCAGATCACAAAAGACAAGAATGCTTAAAATTGTGGTTCAACTTGATATTCCTTGACGGAAACCTGATACAGCTAACTTAATCCATAAGTGGAGGTTTTTATTTTGTTTCTGTGTAGAGGGGTTTGAGAAAGGAGAACAAAATAAAATTGCAGTTTGTATTATGTGTTATGTCTATCCTACATGTAATTGAAATTAATCTTTAGGACAATCCTGTGATGAATATATTATTTTAGGAAAGGCCATTGAGAAGACTTGACAGCCAGTTGACTGCTGAGCTGGACCCTGGCAATCAGAGATTTGTGACCTGTCCCAGGAATATGCATTCCACTTGCTTTTCCCGTTCGCAGGAGCTTCCCAAGAATACAGCCTTAAAATAGTGATGTGTTCTTAAGAACATCTGGAAGGCATTCATGACTTAACTCAGTTAAGTCCTCTATATAAACTTTTAAGATTTGGTGGGAAGGTGTGGAGATCTTTTCTTTTTGCAGCCGTCCAAGACAAGCTTCCTGTGTTAAGTTCCCTTGCTTCTTAAACCTGCCACTTACCAATCTTGTTCGGCCTCTTTCGTTTCCCCCTGCCTTTGCCCTGATTTCAGATTTCACCCAGGAAGCTCCAAAGGAGGTTATAAATCAATGATAGTGTTATCCCTATTTTAGATAAAATAAATGAGATCAACTTCATGCCTTGATTACCCTCCTATCTAATCTGAAACTTATTTTTCCTTTTACATCCCCATTTCTTTTAATAATAGTTTGTCTTCAGGATAAAATAGGCAGTGTGTCCCAAAACTGAAGGAATGTATTTAACAGAATAAACACCTTTTTTCTACAGTCCTGTGCTTGATTTATTTCATCTTTCAACCAGAGCAAATTGGACTGGCTTTCAATGGAGACTCTCAGGGAAGGCTAACTGACCCATACATTTCTGCTGAATAACTTTTCCACTGAGGAGTTGGAGACAATGCTCCTATAACTCCAAACTCCTTAATAATATTATCATGCTTCATATATGGGGTTTATCTAGCACAAATATACCTACTTGGCCTGATTCCATTATTTAGTAACTTTGACAAAGATCAGCTTTTACTAATTCTATCTGAGTAGTTTTCATCTCCTCTTTAGGAATTTATTAACTAAGCCCCCAAATAGATCAAGTTAACCAAATGGAATAAATTTAGCTTAAAAACACAATCAAAATGTGATAAATACGAAAGGATTGAACAGTAAAATAAGGGAAATGCATACTGAATCAAAGAACTGCATCACTAAGTGATATTGGGAAAACAGCTTATCACTGGTTTGGTGCTAGGAATGGCATTAGCCAAAATCATCAAACAATGCACCTCGAAGGTGTTTATTTAAAACTGTCACCAGATGTTAGAATACAATTCTAGATGACCTTCAAGTTTAATTGCAACAGGCATTTATATTTCTAACTAAAGTTCTCTTTCTTTCTTAGTTGATATTAATCTTTTACTCTGATGGTGAGCAAGATATCCAACATTGATGATTATCAGTTGTATTCTAAAATGGGAATAATAGTGACTTATGGGATTATTTGATAATTAATGTAAGAATGAACATGTAGAACCACAGTACTCTATCAGTAATTATTAGCTCTATTTCTCCATCAATATTAATTGTCATGTTTCCTCCATCCCTCAATTTGCAAGTGCTAATTTATATTCATTCTTCAATTTAAACACAGGAGTACATGCATCTGTTTATACGGTTATTATAAGGTTTCTCTCCAACATGAAATATTTAGTATGTGCTAGCAAAGGGACATTTCTCAAAATATTAAGATCACACCTTCTTATTTACATATAATTCTGATTAATATTTACTATACCCAAGATAGAGTATCAAGCCCCCCCCATCTTCAGTCATATTCAGTAAATCACTCACTCTCTTTATATGGAGAATTTGAGTTTCTACATGGAAAAAGGATTAAAATATTAAAAATAATTGATAAAATTATATTAGATGTAGATATACCTATATGTATTGGATATTTGACAGTACAGCCATAGTATTTGAAAATGTGGTTCTGATTTCAGAAAGAAGACCTGGACCCAAATCCTTTATAATCTTTTTAGTAGCTATAGGATATTGACAAATTGCTATACATTTAAGCCTCAGTTTTCTGAACTATAAAATGGAGATAATTAACAACTATAATTTACAATTTGCTTACCATATGCAAATAACTCATTTAATCCGCACAACAGTCTTAATAGTACATATTATTACTTTCATGTTATTGACAACTAACACATAAAGTGGTAAATAAGATCACAAAGCTCATTATTGATTGGTAGAGCAGAAAATAGAGCATGTGCATCTGACTCTAAAGCCAATCCAATTAACTACTCTATTGATACCTATTGCTTAGCTTGGTTTGACTATAAAGTGAAATCATATATGTAAAGAAATTAGCATACTCTCTGGTACACAGTAAAAAACTGCAAGTACAATAATATAGATAACGGGGCACCCAGGTGGCTCAGTCAGTTAAGTGTCTGACTCTAGATTTCAGCTCAGGTCTCACAAACTGTGAGATCAAATCAGCACAGATTCTGCTTGGCATTCTCTCTCCATCTTTCTCTGCCTTTCCCCTGCTCGTTCTCTCTCCCTCTCTCTCTCAAAATAAATAGAGAAACATTAAAAAATAATAATAGCAATAACGATTGTAGTTATTATCAATATAGGATTGTGTTAAGAGCAAAATAAATCAAAATAAGTACAATGCTACATGTTTGTCACATCGGGAACACATCACAACAAGGCAAAGATGAATTTAGAATGGCATTTTACTAGATTATGTACAAATCATCTCTGAGTCTTTCTATTGAACTATATTGGGCTGCAAATTACAGACTATTTTGTAAGAATAATCACTCCTCTTCACACCCAGTCCTGAAAAATGCACCTTATACTTTTCCCCATATTATAGTTACTTAAGTAAGATTAGTCACAAAATATTTAATTATATTTCCAAAGTCTGAGAATAATTTAAGAAACTGTAATATTCCCTTGTTTTTTTAGTGTCAATAATATTATCTTCATGTTAGAATTTTTCCTGCCAAACCAACATTGAAATATGCAATTTACCTGAAAAAGAATTCTCAGAATGACAATTAAGTTATCCTGCAGATGCAAGAAATCCCCTTCTTCATTAACACACCAAAGAGAACACATAATCAGCTTCTGAGTGAACAACTCCAATAATATTAAATAATTCCCTGGCTCATAATTCAGTGGAAGTACAATGGAACTATAATTCACATTTTAAAATCCCAAGTAGCCTTCTGCTTCTACATAAAAGTGTCATGTAAACCAGCATCATTGTTAATAAACGGCAAAGCCAGAGGTCCCTGACTGTGTGAGTGCTAGTCGGAGGCTCAGCCTCCCTGTATCATATTTCAAAATCAGTTCTTTTCATTTTTTCTTCTCTCAAGAAGCTTAACAATATAGAATGTGTGAAAATCATTCTCAGCTTCCACATGATGTTCTTTATTAATGTATTGTACACACACAATGGTTGGGCTCTTATCAAGCTGATGTCCAGGGACTAGCAAACTTCTGGTATACAGACATTCTCAAAAATATGGCAAGAAATTTTTTATTACTTTAAACCCCATGCACAGAATTTCTACATCATCTGTCTTTACCTAAACTACCATCAAACCCTGGAAAGTAACGACATAATGGAGGTTTGCTACAATGAATGTTATTTGTGCAATTCTCCACACTCTTCCAGTTTGTAAGAAACAGAATCATTCAGTTTATATCTAGAAATGCAGGTTAATAATATGGATACATTTGGATATGAGAATAGCAGAAAACTTGACCCTGTGGCTAAGTTTCACAGTCTGCAATATCATAACACACAGGAGTAGTTCTAGAATGTTGATAACAATTCTACTGATTAACTTCTGGAGAACAATAGTTCCCACAGAAGATTGAAATTTTTATTGAAAACTTAGTACTCAAGCATTTCCCAACCTGCAAGACAATATGATTACCTAAATTTGGTTATTACCATCTTTTTGGGACAGTTTTATTTAACCAGACCATTTCTTAGGCTAAGGCTAATGGCAAGTGTACACATGGATGCATACAAACATATACACCCACATTGTATATATACATGTATTCACTGCCTAGTTTTGGTGAAAACTAGCTGTGACCTGATAATAAAGTCATTCTAGAACCTAGTTACATGTATGTAAATACAAATAAACTACCACCTCTTGAGGATATTGTGAAAGCAGTTATTCTCAGAAAGAATGTGAAACCAAAGCACACAAATAAAACAAAATAGACCGTTTTTTAGACCATTGTCAGCTTCTGAAACCTAACTCTAAAATACTTTTTAAAATCTGTAATGTTCTAATATGATGTATGTGTCCATTCCAGTTCATTATTTGTCTGTTCATACACAGTAATTCTAGTAAATGAGAAATTTTAACTGTCTTTTGGTATAAAATTAATGACCTCAAGGATTATCCCTCATTCATGAACAACAAGGCTGTTAAAATATAAAAGTGCCTTGTCAAAAGTTATGGAAATGCAGAAACAGTCTTCTTGGTGGTATGAAAATGTTCATTATTCCAATTCATATTTGTTTTCCTCCACTATGAATCTTGCAGTTTTTATTTCCTTCTGCTTACTCTTTCCCTTTTCAATAAGCTAACAAAATATAATTGAAAAAAGCTGTAGCACTAAGTCTGAAAAGGTCTTCTATTTTATAGGTTCTTACGAAAAAATAAATTGAAGATACTTTAAATTGCTTCATTTAAGGAAAAGAAATATTTGCTTTGTCACCCACCATAGTTTTTACAGATCATATTAAATAAAATTATTCATTGATTCATTTTTATATTAAACACAATGAAATTACTCAGTTAATTAGAGGGAGAATTTAGATAATTACTGCTATATTGCATCTAAACTTTAGTAAAGAATGTGTCAGGTTTTATTTTTTAATTCAGGGAAAATATTGTAGGTAAATGTATAACCAAAAATATGTTGTATTTTTCAAGGTATTATGTTTTTTCTTGAACAAGAACTGTAAATTATCCCTTATTAATATATTTATATACATCAATTTATAAGAAATAAAAGTGATAGAAATTAATGGTCTGCAAAACATCATCTCTCTCAGTAACGGTGTGTAAATCATTTTAAGCTGATATGTCTCCTAAAAGACTGAGTTTTTCATTCAAGTTTTTCTTTGTTTAAAATAGTCATCATCTCATTTTGCGTAATGTGGGGTTACCTGTTTTGACCCTGTGTCTCTTCGATCTTGTAGGTCTCATTTATTAGATATTTCTCACCTTTAGTTGGTGGCTAACCAGAAATGTAGAAAATAGAGTAAAAAACACCTCAGTTTAATTTTCTCTTGGACAATATTTGTATGCAAATTAGAGACCTATATGTTGGGTATATGGCTCATTGTTCACTATGTGTATAGTGATGCATATAGTGTGATAGTTCTCAAATGTTAGGAGATGGGGAAGAAAAAGTAGGGAATTTCTCTCCAGAATATCTATGTTTATGTCCTTATGCCCACAGTGTATCTCATAATGTCATAATCATAATAGAAGCTTGGGTCATGGGTATTTTGATGACACTTCCAAGGTGATTCAAAAATGCCACCCACAGAACCTTTCTTGACGACCACCAGCCTTGATTATGAATCGTATGATGAAACAATTATATAAGAACACTGTTAATAAACTCTGACAGACATTGGTAGTGGCCTAGTCAAAATCTCATCTCCTACTTGGAGAAAGTAGTATGCCTACTTACTTCCAAGGCTATGCGATTGGCATAGCCATGTCACAGAGTCTTGCAAATGCATTGTAAAAGAGTTGTGGGTATAAGCTTCAGGGAAAATCTTTGTGTTCCTGATAAAAAGGGGCAGATGCAACCAACACAGGATTACACTTTTGTTACTTTCTTTCTTTCTGATCTCTGAAATGCAGATAAGCTGTCTGAAGGTAGAAAGCATCTTGTGATACACCTATGTATGGCAGAGGAGATAGAAGGAGCTATCAAGCCCACACCGAAGTTCCTACTTCCAGATTGCTTTTTAAGTAAGGAAACTAAGACTGCTATTTGTTTAAGACATCATCAGGTTTCTGTTACATGCACCTAAATACATTCCTGAGTAGTATTCAACAAAATATTTTTGTTCTTTAAAGGATCACACCACAATTCTGCTTCATATCAAAATATGGGGAAAAAATCTGTTCCTCCTATATCTCCCTACTTGTCCTATTTTTAATATCCATTCCTCAAACCAGCTACATTTATCTTATTTTATTTCACTTAAGTCTTCCTTTGATATTTCTCTACAACTAATAATTTGTACAATATTTTTAGGGGGCCAACTAAAGTGCACAGTGGTATTTAAGTCCTGTCTACACCTAAAATTAATATGAAAGAGTCAAGTTAGCCTGGGAAACCCCAGATTTCTGAAAATCTTTCTTTGACTGAAGCAGAAAAGTATTTAATTATCAATTATTTTTATTTTATTATCCTTGATTTCACTATCCATGATTTATCCATCATTTAAAATGTAAATATATTTAATTATCCATGATCCAGCATTCTGGAAACACATGTATTTTGAGTATTTTTTGGTGGCGGAAGCAATATGCTGGATAACAGCTCCTCAAAGATGCTCACATTCTAATATCTGGAAACTGAATGAGTTAGCTCACTTATTAAAGGGGTGCTATAGGTGTGATTAATTTAAGGATTTTGAGATAAGTAGGCTGGATTATCCAGGTGGGCTCAGTGTACTTGTAAGGTCTTTGTAAGTGGGAAGGAGAAACGAAATTGGAGTGGTGTGGCCAGGAGCCAAGGAATGCCAGCAACTTCTAGAAGCTAGAAGTAAGTAGTGGATTTTCTTGTAGAGCCTCCAGAAGGAATCAACTGTGCTGATACCTTGAGTTTAGCTCTTTAAGACTCAGTTTGGACTTCTGGCCTCCAGAACTGAAAGGTAATACTTTGTGTTGTTTAAGCCACTAAATTTATGGTGATTTGTTACAGCAGCTATTGTAAACTAATATGGTGTGGGGTGGGGCAGGATGGAACACAGGAAGAACATTTTGTACCCCCAAAAGTGGATATTTTTCTATATATGTAATTTTGTTCACAGGTGTTAATAGGTAACAAGAAAAACTATTTCTGAGCTATACAATATTTATTTACTTATCCATACATCCATTTATTGGTTCAAACAGTGTTTGTTTTAAAACTTGTCTCCCAAAGAAGTCACTGAAATAAATATGTTTGGAAGGCAAACTGGGAAAATCACTTTTGAGCCTTAATCTCATTTACCAATTTTTTCTTTTCTTTTTTTCTTAATGTTTATTTTTGAGAGACAGAGAGAGGGAGCAGGGGAGGGTCAGAGAGAGAGAGAGGGAGACAGAGAATCCCAAGCAGACTCTGCGCTGTCAACACAGAGCCTGATGCTGGGCTTGAACCCGCATATCACGAGACCTGAGCCAAAATCAAGAGTCAGATGTTTAACCAACTGAACCCCTCATTTATCTTTTTTATACATATTTATCAGACTTTTGTCTAAATTTGTAAAAATATCAGTGTTACAATATAACACATTTGTTACGCTATTCTAAGATTTTGTTTGACCATTGGCTACTTGCAATTGATTGATTAATATGAAGTGTGGCTATGAATCAACTGAGTCCATTTACTAGTACCTAACAAGAACCACTTTTATACACATAGAATTCTCAAGGCACATTGTTGTGATTTTATACTCTGACCAGAAAACTGAAAAGTTTTTCTGTAGGCAGATGACAGAAAAGTTGTATTTCTGCTGACTGGAAGAAAAGAAAAATTCTCAGATAAGCCTAGAGCAGTAAAATGAGCACCACTTTCCTTTTCTCTCTGTTACCACATCCCAGCTATTGTTAAATTAGACTGTGGAGCACACCCCTTCCCTGGGTCCTTACACTCACTCCCTGCCCTCCAACACTCTTAACTAAAGAGCTGAGTTGACATACAGGCATTCACACAAATTCACTTAAAGAGTCAAGTCAATCAACACGTACATGATAAAAGTATGGAAGAGACAAGAAAGAACACCTAATAAAGAAATGACTGGAACTACTCAGGAAATATGGCTTAAGAAAAGGTGATTATAGGTAGATTTTAATGGGGATAATGACATAGATCAGCAAGTATTGATCAGAAAGGTAATTGGTTATTTGGTGTTAACCAGAAGTAGAAAAATCATACATAAAGGTAGAACAAAAATACAAGTCTCAAAAAATTTACTGCTTAAGAACTTTGCTTGTTTATTCTTTAAAAAGTTAATTTTATTTTTTGCTGTTAATTTTAATATCACCTCAATATTTGGGGGGGGTGGATAATTGAGACAACAGAGATTAATAGTAAAGAATGAAGACTCTGGAAGCAGTTTGCCTGGATTTGTATCCTAGTTCTACCCCTAACTAGCTGTGTGTCCTTTGGCAATAACTTAATCTCTCTATGCCTCAATTTCCTCACCTATAATATAGGGATTCTAATAGTGTCTACCTCAAAAGATTGTTATGAAGATAACCTAAGTTAATATTTATAAAATACTTTAAATGTTACTGACACAGTGACTACTATTTCTCAAATAAATTTGTCAAATTTTTTGAACAATGATTTGAATGGGAAAAAATTACCTGACTTTTTTCTGATTAATATTGTATTTCTACTGGATTTATTAAGGTTTTCTCCAAATTAGCTTTCTGTTTAAAAAGAGAAAATAAGAACCAATAAATGTATGTTATCCCTAAGCAAAATTCTAAATATCATTCATAACAAACTTTCATTATAAATTTAGCTAACCCTTAAAGTTATTAAGGGTTGTTCTATGATCTGTTATTAGAAGGAACTGGAGATAATACACTATAATCATATCCAAAACCAATCAATATCCATGGGTCCTTTCACTTAATAATGCATTTACATCAGTTTCTGATGCACACTTCTGTTCTGAATACCCTGCCAGTGTAGATTTTACTTAAAGGAACAAAGAACTCACAGGTTTATGGAGAAGCAGCAGCTGAGCATATTATTGCCTGTGAATTTCTTGAACTTGGTTAAAGTTTGTGCTCATTAACTGGAATGTGCTCTTCTACTTTGACTTTAAAAAGTATGACACGTGGGAAATCCAAACTATTTAATTTATACCACAGTTTGAGATGCTGAAATGAGAAGTGACATTTGGAGTAAGTTCGGTGTCATGACCCCTTTCAGGATACAACTTATGGTTCTGCAAATGAACATGTGAATAATATTAAACAAGCTAAAACTATGCCTACATCCATATGTCTTATCCAGAAAATGAGGAGCAGTGGATAAAACTAGCATATCCTAATTCTTTATCTAGCTTATGTATGTATCTCAAAGGAATACTGGATGTACAGAAAAGTTGAATGAGCCAAAGTCAAATGAAGAAAAGCAATACGTTTGCCAAACTGAATAAAGCCAAGCATAATACATTAATACCAACTCTGTTTCAAATGTTTTGTCAAGAATACTATTGTTCAAGAATATATGTTTTGTAGGAAAAGCTTGCAAAGATATCAAAGTATAGTTACCTTAATAAGCAAATTGTGGAACAGGATGTAGAGATGACCCCATTAGCTTAGATGAAAAGACCTATACACTTTTACGTGAACAAATAGGATTTTCAAATGGATAAAATAGTTAAAACTTGCTAAGCCTATTAAAATGAAGGGACTGATGAGGCGCCTGGGTGGCGCAGTCGGTTAAGCGTCCGACGTCAGCCAGGTCACGATCTCGCGGTCCGTGAGTTCGAGCCCCGCGTCAGGCGCTGGGCTGATGGCTCAGAGCCTGGAGCCTGTTTCCAATTCTGTGTCTCCCTCTCTCTCTGCCCCTCCCCCGTTCATGCTCTGTCTCTCTCTGTCCCCAAAATAAATAAACGTTGAAAAAAAAAAAAATGAAGGGACTGATGAATAAAAAAAAACAACAACAACTTTATACCTGGGGCCAGGGGAATGGGCATAGGCTTATGTGCTTCTTGGATTGAGTAGCGAATTGATAGGTGTTGATTTATATTAACATACTTTAAATATTGCAGAGCTGTTACAGTATTATTTTGCATTTTTAAAATATTCTATGTTGTAGGTAAAAGAATTAACTTTTACCTCTGAAAATATGGAGTAGATGAACTTTTCCCTTTTTGTCCTACTAAGTAGAGCTAACTCTCTGGGCAGTATACATAAAAGAGATAGCTTAAGACTCTGAAAGCTTAAAAAGAAGAAAGCATACCAGCTACAGACCTTGGGATCTGAGGAACAACACAATGGTTTGTCCCCTGGGTTTTCACTTTTCTTCATGTATCCTGGCCTTGATATTAAGGAAACCAGCAACCTGGGAATTCCAATGAGCTAAGAAAGTCCCCCAAAAGACTGGTCTGTTTATCCAAAGGAAAAACAAGAGCAGGTTTGACAAGACACAAAACTTCTAGACAATAATCATTCTACTACAGGCAAACACCACGGTTCTCAGTAAAATCTATGCCCCCAGTTCTGTCAGCAAAGGTTGAGTAAAGAGCCTACACTTTATATCTTGCAAGATTGTAAAAGGCTTATCTCTCTTGCGCACACGCACACACACACACACACACCACCTATGATGTCAGAGATGGACAAGTGTGGAGCTGGGACTCTTATCCCTGGTTTTTGGCAACAAACCTTCTTCTACTTTAAGTGTCCATGGATACCATGTGGGCATCCTGGAGCTCCACTCTCAACTGGAAGTAACAGTACTTGCTGGGTGTTACCAAAAGAGGCCAATGGTGAGTCAGAGCTTTCATCAAGGAGAGTAGCCCTCACCGTGTCAATGGAAATAGCAAAGGGAGCACTGAAAGGCACTCCTACCCTTCTCAGCCAAGATGATATCAACGGAAGCCAAGTTGAGACTCTCAATCAGCAGTGATGAGTTTAAGGAAGAAACTTGGACTTCAACCCTATCTATCAATAATGGGA
Source organism: Leopardus geoffroyi (assembly GCF_018350155.1). Taxonomy (NCBI): domain Eukaryota; kingdom Metazoa; phylum Chordata; class Mammalia; order Carnivora; family Felidae; genus Leopardus; species Leopardus geoffroyi. The sequence continues at coordinate 99,650,927 of NC_059333.1, forward strand.
TACATTTTGTGTACCAGAAAACTAAAATAACTGAAAATTAAAAAAAAAAATCAACAAATGTGCTGAACTGCTGAAGGAAGAAGAATCCATGAACATGAATAGTTCACAATAGAAATTATATAATATGAACAACTGAGAGAAAACAGAATGAAAAAATTATGAACAGAGCTTCAGGGAAAAGTGGTACTATAACAGAAGATCTACCATTTATGTCATCATAGTTCAGAAAGAAATGAAAAAGATGGTGGGGTTATAAAATAAATATAAGGAAATCATGACCAAACCTCAAATCATGAAATATACAAAATTACAGACTCATGAAGTTGATTGAACCACAAAACAGAATAATCTCAAAGAAATTTACATTAAGACCCATCATAATCTAAAACTAAAAACAGAAACAAGTATCTTGAAAGTGAAAGAGAAATGACATCTTATAGAGAGAAATAATTTATGTGTCAGTAAAATTTTCATCAAAAACATGGAGGCCAATGAGAAGTGACATATTTTTCCAGTCATGAAAGATAACTGTCAATCCCGAACTGTATAACCGGCAAAAATATATTTCAGGAGTGAAGGGAAAATCAAAACCTCAGATGAAAGGAAAACTGAATCTGTTGCTAGCAGACTGACCATCAAATACTTGCTATAGGAAGTTCCCCAAACAAAGAAAATGATTTTTTTTTTAAAAAAGAAATGTTACAAGGTCAGGAAAACAGTACCATTTACAGAGTAGAAATACAGATAAGTATAGTAGATTTTCCTTCTCTTCTAGAGTTTTCTAAGTTATGTTTTCTTGTCAAAACAAAAATTATAATGTTGTATTATGTAGTTGTAAATTATGAAAAGGAAATATTTAGGGCATTATAAAGAGGAAAGGTCAAAGAAGACAAAAAGAGATAGGGTTTCTACACTTCACTCAAATTGATAAATGGACACAGGTAGATTGTTTCTGTTATGAGCATGTAATATAACACATAGAACAATTATTTAAAAACTTTTACAAAAGGATACACTACAAACACACTATAGATACTTCAAAATGAAATTCTAAAAATGTCAATCCATAGAAAGGCAAGAAAAAAAAACGGAAGAAACAAAAAATGAGACTCTAAAAAAATCAGTTAAAAACATTGGCAAACTAGATTAAAAACTAAAAATGTAACTCAACTACATGCAGCAATAAAAAGAAACTATCAATACACCAGTTTGGATGGACCTTAAGAGCATTATGCTGAGTGAAAAAAAAAGCCAAAATCAAAAGGTTATAACATTCTAAAAATGACAAAATTTTAGAGCTAGAGAATAGATGAGTGGTTGCAGAGGTTAGGGAAGCGGGTGTAATAAAATATTTCTGAATCTTGACTGTGGTGATGGTCATAGACATCTATACATGTGATAAAATGCCATTGAACTACATATACACATTGTATCAGCGACAGTTTCCTGGTTTTTATATTATACTGCAGTTATATAAAACATCCTAACTGGGGAGACTGAGCAAAGTTACAAGGAACCCCTCTGTACTATCTTTGCAACAATTTCTGTGAATCTATCATTGTCTCAAAAAAAAGTTGATAAAAAGAGAAAAGATTGTCTGAAAGCTACATAAGAAGTAGTAATAGAATGAAAAATGATAAATGTATGAACAACATAAGAGCAGATACTGAGGGGCGCCTGGGTGGCTCAGTTGGTTAAACATCTGACTTGTTTTCAGTTCAGGTCATGATCTCAGGGTTGTCATGAGATTGACAAATCCATGTTGTGTTGCAAATGCTTGAATAATTCACATTAAAGTCTAATGTGAATGTGGCAGAGAATAAATGAACGTGTTCAAACTACTTAGCTTAATATTCACTATAGACTAATCTAGCATAACATTACAGAATATATAGTTAAATAAGTTACTAATGTTAAAGAGTACCTTTGATTTTTCTCTTAATCATTTCTTTCCCTTTTTAACATCTATACACTTGCCTTCCAAAGATCAGGAAAGTGCTTTTTTTAGTCGTGTGCTAAAAAGTGTGAAAACTCTGTGGCTATAAATTCAGCTATTTTAGTTTTGAAAGTCATTTTACATGACTTTGGTGATGATAATGCCACACTAAGGAAGAAGCCTGAGTTGTTAGTCAACTTTGTGCAGTGTATTAAAATGTCACACTCCTCGGATGTAGACAATCAGATCAGAAAGAAAAAGTCTGCGTTGTTTACAATGATGTTCTTTGAGATCACTGTTTAAGGAAGTTACATCTGTGTGCTAAATAATGTATCTGTAAAGAGATTCTTTAACCTCTACTCTAAAATGTTTTAATCTTTTCTCCATAACAAGGATGCAAAATATCACTTCACTGACATAAGTAGAGATTTCAGTAATGATACTAATATTATTTTTCTTTACATTTCCACCCTAAATCATGCAAAAGCAATCTCTATTTTACTTTGATGTTATTTTTGAGCATCATTGATTAAAGCCTGAAACCTTGAATTTGGATAGAGGTGAAACACAAAGATTGTGCATGTATTTGCTTTTTTTTCTTATACCAACAAAGTTTAACAGGCAAATAAAATCCTTTTTGCTCTATTTCTCCATTAGTGAAAAATCCTTAAACTATTTGCTATATTTTTTATCGTACCAAGTCATTAACACACAATTTTGTGAATCTTTTACACGTGAATTGTTCAATAGTTTTAAAAGAAAAAATTGAAATAAAATAGTTTCTTTATTTTTCTAATTTTATATTCTCACATCTTTTCACTTCTAGTTAAATTTGTTAGTAGGCTTTATTTGAGATAAATTATTCCAGGTAACCTATAATCAGTATAATAAATACTAGATGACCACAGGAATTTTTCATTAGACAAGTATACATTGCTTTATGATTTTCGAGTTGCAAGATTTACGGCATGTATTCATTTTAAATCAAACTTGGCTTTGAGATTTTACTTGAAAAAGTTCATGCAAAGTCTCCAATATGTACCCTTTTGGTATATTTTTACCCATTCGCCTAGGTTTATGCAAGGACCCTGGGGCTTATCCCATAAAAAATAAAATGGAGGAGGAATGACTGGTGTGTAGTAACCATTAGTCACTGTTAAAACAATTATTGTACAGGATCAGATAGTCTTTTCCATGAGAAGGACTCTGTTGGTGGCATCCACTTCTCATACAGATTAGATTCACTGACTTTTACTATAGCTCATATAACAAAATAAAAAAGAATAATAACAAACAATGTTTAATTTAGTATCACTGGGATTTTGAATTAAAGACAACTACATACGTTTAACCATTTTTTTCCCTCCCACTCAGTTGACTAATGATATAGATGAATGCTGCCGTAAACTCTTTGCTTACGTCATTCCTTAAAGTTCACAGCTATTTTGGAGGTTTGGAAGGAGTGTCAAATGACAAAAACTAACATTGGAATTAGAGTGGTTATTGTCTGTTTTTCTGCCTGTTGTCAAACATTTAACTTTGTTATATTTTCACATGCCTAGTATATACCAGGGGCAGGGTGGGAGAATCACAAATTGTGAAATTCAGGGCATGAACAAACAGGTGGAGTGCTCACTTCTGTTTCAAAATCAATTGGTCATCTGTACTTAGGTTTTCTTATTTGGGAATGTAGGCTTCTGCTGCATGTCCCATTTTTCATTAGCACAGCACTAAAGTAATATCAAAGTGATCTTACGGGATAATGAGAACCATCTTCTCTTGCCAATCTAATGGATTGTTTGTGAAATGTGTTCAATAAAGTTGTCCTTGACTTCCCTCACTAATTCTAATGCTTATAACCAGCTTTATGGTGAGGAGATATTGTAGATGAAATATATGTAGCAAATAATGCCACTTTTTCACAGTTGAATGAAGTTCTTAAGTAACAGAATTGCATTTAAGGATTTGCCAAGGAGATACCATACTTGTGTCCTCTCTTCTATGAACAAAATATCTGATCAATAGATTACCAGTTATACATATTCATATATATGCACTTATGTACTACACATATAATTGAAAACGTATTTGCCTTTTAAAAAATTTACTGTCTCTCTCAAGGTATCACTATTTTTTCCCATAACTATTCTACCTCTTGCAATAAAGTCAATTTCTTGCTGCCTCTACTTCATTTACTATTACCTTACTTATGCCAGTAATGCCTGCTACCACTAGTTTGCCCATTGGGTGAGGTTAATGTAACATAATAAACATTCTTGGGAGATTCTGGCTTCAATTATTGTTATTGTCCACATATCGAAAGGATTTCTAGATAAGAAAAACCCATTAGTCAACTGACAAGAAACCAGATCTCATCAAAATTAAGATCTTGGGAAATAACCTGTGAGCAGTCTTAAACAGGCCATTCCCCTTGGGTATTGTAGGTTTCTCATTTTAACACACATGAAAATCAGGCATCTGTCATGACCACACTAATGAAACTTTGTTATCAAAGGTATACATGATTTCCTAGATGCCAAACTAAATGAACTCTGTAAGCCACTGCTTCCAATATCTCCTTCCCTACAGTATCAACACCCCATTCACTGCTCCTATTCTTTGACCTTTCTGTTAAACATGTCTATTTTCTAAGGGTTTCCTTTTCAGTCTCATTTCTGTCTTCTCTAATTGAAATTAAACCAATTATATCAATCTCCTGTCTTCAGCTTCCACTGATGCCCTCATTATAACTAAGTTTATTTATAAAGCCTTCTACTCTTCCTCTGACCTAGTTCTTATGTCTCCTCCTCTCATTTTTCTTTTCCTCTACTTTTCTCTTCCTTATTTCTATGTTAAAATTTTTAATTCTGGGTATTTCATACTCATGTGATTCAAACTGTCCTTGTTATACATGGTATGAATAACTTTTTATGATTTTATCTTGCTTACTTCATCCCCTGTTTCTGCCCTTCCCTGTCCCTCTGCAAACACATGTTTTTAAGTTCTATTGACTTTGCATTATTGTATGTCCCCTAAATGCTGTATTAGATTAAGGTTTTGTCTTCTGTTCTTGTTTGTTCATTCACTCAAAAACCATTTTATAAGCACCAATTATATGTTGGGCATTTTTATTGTTGCTAAAGATATAGAAATAATTAAAATGAGGGAAAATATTCCCCTTAAAAGAGCATCCATTCCAGTGTTTATCCATAAACAAAATGTATGCAATATTTTTATGGTAGAAGATATGAAATTCGACAAATAAAACAGGGAAGGGGAGCAAGACGGCTCAAGGGAGGGTTGCAATTTGTTTTTTAAAAATTTTTTAATGTTTATTTATTTTTGAGAGAGAGACAGAGTGTGAGCAGGGAAGGGGCAGAGAGGGAGGGAGGCACAGAACCTGAAGCAGGCTCCAGACTCTGAGCTGCCAGCACAGAGCCCGATGCTGGGCTTGAACTCATGAACCACGGGATCATGACCTAAGCCAAAGTTGGATGCCCAACCAACTGAGCCACACAGGAGCCCCAGAAGGTTACAATTTAAATACAGTTATCAGGGAGAGTCTAATAGAGAAAGATGTGAGTAAAGGCATATGAGATATTATAAAGGCCATGTGGCTATCTATGTGAAGGAAGTTCAAGGTAGAAATAACAATGTGTTCCAGAGCCTTAATACAGTGTCATGTTTGGTTTCTTCAAATAACAGCATGAGATCATGCATGGCTGGATGAGTAGAAGTAAGTGGAAGAATAGTAACAAAAGTAGTTACCCCAGATCCATATTGTGGGGTGGTAGGTTACTACCAAGACTCTGACTGATTCTTAATGAGATGTGGTACCATTATAAAAATTTTATCAGAAGATTACACAATCTAAATAACATTAAACAATTTTTTGTACCTACTTTTGTTAAAAATATGTTGAGATGGCACAAATGAACCAGAGAGACCAATTAAAAAGTTATTTCAATAATCCAAAAGAAGAATGATGAGCTGGAATTAAAGTGATACCATAAAAGATCAAAATGAGTCATTAATTTCTGGGTACATTTGACTACCTCTACTCCCACCCCACTTAAGTATTGTTCTCATCTTTTAGATCCCCTTAAATTGTAATGCCACAAAAGAAGCCTACCAGAAGTTTACACTTTATATCTGAGTCACTGACATTTTTCACATAGTTTATTTTAGCTACAGTTACTTCATATCCAAAGTACAATATGGAAAATCATATCACACAATGTCTTGGTTCATATTAGGTGTTCAACAAATATTAGTCTCTTTCCTATCACTGTCCATAATTAAAATAATCTTTATTTATCAAAGATTTTGAATTATATTTAATTTTAGAAATTGGGATTAATTGTAAATATAATATATCATATTAAATTTGAAGCCAGTCTCAAGCTTTCTAATCTCAAGAACATTTATGCTCTGAAAAATTGCCAAGGACTCCAAAGAGCTTTTGTCTATGTGGTATGTGGGTTATGTCAGTGGTGGCTGGTAAGCCAGATATCCGAAAAAAGTCCCACTTTCTAACCTCTGTGATTTGTCTGGAGTAAATCTTCGTATCATCTCAGATTTCTAGATGCCAATAGTTTAAGAACTACCTCTTAAAATTTTGGAATATTAAGCAATTGGCTCTCATGTGTCAGTATGAGCCAACTCTAGTACATCACCGGCTATATCTACTGATATTTATATATTAAAGATAAAGACTGTGTTTAATTTATTAATTGATATGAAAATAACAGTAATACATCTATCATAAGTTGGTAAAAATGACATTAAAAAACTACATTTTTGAAAGCAAAACATTTTTTAAGAGTGGCATTATTTTCCTTATTTGCAAACTTTTGAATGTCTGGCTTAAGAAGACATGAACAGACACTTTTCCAAAGAAGACATCCAGATGGCTTACAGACACATTAAAAGATGCTCAACATCACTCGTCATCAGGGAAATACAAATCAAAACAATGATGAGATATCACCTCACACCTGTCAAAATGACGAAAATTAACAATACCAGAAACAAAAGGTGTTGGTGAAAGGGGAACACCATTGCACTATTGGTGGGAATGCAAACCGGTGCAGCCACTCAAGAACAGTATGGAGGTTCTGCAAAAAAAAACAAAAAATAGAACTACCCTATGATCCAACAATTGCACTATTAGGTATTAACCCAAAGGATACAGAAATACAGATTTGAAAGGGTACATGCACTCCAGTGTTTATATCAGCATTATCAACAATAGTCAAATTATAGAAGCAACCCAGATGTCCATTGACTGAATGGATAAAGATGTGGTATCTATATACAATGGAATGTTACTCAGTCATCAAAAAGAATGAAATCTTGCCATTTGCAACGATGTGGGTGGGGTTAGAACGTATTATGCTAAGCAAAAGAAGTCAAACAGAGAAAGACAAATACCATATGATTTTACTCATATGTGGAATTTAAGAAACAGAACAGATGAACATATGGAAAAGGGGGAAAATAGAAGAGAGGGAAACAAACCACAAGAGACTGTTAACAATAGAAAACAAACTGAAGGTTGATGGAGGGAGGTGAGTGAGAATATGGGTTAGATGGGTGTTAATGAGTACACTTGTGATGAGCAATGGGTGTTGTATGTAAGTGATGAATCACTGAATTCTACCCCTGAAACCAATACTGCACTGCATGTTAACTAACTAAAATTTAAAAAAAAACATATTCAGACAAAACAAACAAACAAAATGTCTGGCTTAATAAAGGAAAATTATGTTTTCATAACTTCATTCAATCTATACAGCATGTGCTCTTTTGTCGTTGTTGTTGTTCTTGTTGTTGTTGATGATGCATATGAAGAAAATAACTCAGACATGTTATTTGAAATAGAAGTATTTTAGATAATGGTGGATATTGTTTTTGATGCTGTACCCCAACTTGGCAACTGCTAGCTTCTTAAAACTTAGTTGCACTGTGGATTATGAGTAAACTTTTGTTGTTGTTGTTCAGTTGTTAGGTTACATTAAAATCCATCGGCCTATCCTGCATTTAGAATGACTCATTTAGTATATGATTTTGTAGCATTAATCACCAGTGATTTTGAAAATACTGTTCATTGAGTTATTCATATCTTCTAAATGCTGACATATTTTGCTATAGAATACCAAAAATACCATATGGTGGTATCACTAGCAAGCTCATTAAAAAGGCATTTACATATTAGACAGTTCTCAAACTCAAGGTGCTAGATACATAGAAAATTTTAATTTTCACTTGAAGGCTCAAACTTTATCACTGGCAACAAATACTGCCAGGATTTTCCCTTGAAGTGACAAACTTTGTTTACTTTCAAAAACTTTTCAAATACCCAATTTTGAATAATACAATTGGTCTGATAGCCATTCTTATGAATATTGTATTTCAACAGAATAACACAGCTAGTTTAGCATGCAACTCAAACAACTGCACAAAATACTTTTTGTCAAATCAATCATCCTACTTTAATATACAACAGAAGTACTTTATGTACATTTCCATTTCAAAATACATATACCCAATGGTCACAGTTTAACATCATTAATAAATGTACTGCTTCATGAATGCATTCTTAAGTGAAACTGATTTTCTTTTTTCTTAGTGTGTATGGTAAAGAAGTATGAATGACTACCAGTTTTGTGCCCTTGCCTTTATTTGGACTAAGAGACCAAAATGTTTGTCTGCTATTGCCTTTTCACCATCAATGAAAATATTAAAATACTGAAAAATAAAAATACCATTCAGTATGATAATGACAATGGTATTAACATGCTGATCCCCTCAAAGTACATTGATGACCCTGGGAGCTAAATGGGCCACAGTTTGAGACCCACTGTTCTAAGTAATAATCCCTATTACTCATTGAAGATGACTCATTTTATGACAATAAACACAGTACATTTCCTTCCATAAACTAAATGGTTTAATCCTCAGTTTTTATTAGGTAGATAGAATGCTTATTTTCTCAGTGAGGAAACTCAGGCACAAAATATAAGGTAAACTGCTTAGTAAAAAAGATATAAGTGGTAGATCCAGGATTTGAACATATGAAGTTTGATTTAAAAGTCCCCTCTAAACCACTGTGTTATACCGTCCCTCTAAATGTTTGTATGTCTGTTTCATAGTATTTCTTTGTAAATTAGGACCACATATTTCCTGCACCAACCTATTCAGTATATGCTGGTGAAGTACTTTCGAAGAAGTGCCTGAGATACTCTATGTTCATAATCTTTCTATTACTTTAAATGCACGTACCAAAATCATATAACTAAAAAAAAATCTGAGTCTTCCCAAGAAAATAGGAAAAAGGAAAGTGTGAAGCTCTAGACTAGAAAGATAATCCCACTGGAAGAAATATTACACATATAGTTGAAAATCTTGCTGCTATTTTAGCATTTATTTTTTAATTTTTTTTAATATATGAAATTTATTGTCAAATTGGTTTCCATACAACACCCAGTGCTCATCCCAAAAGGTGCCCTCCTCAATACCCATCACCCACCCTCCCCTCCCTCCCACCCCCCATCAAAACCTCAGTTTAGCATTTATGACTTACTCTATCATCAAATGCTTTACTGTATTCTTCAGAAGGACATGGATCTATAGAGTTTTGTTTTGTTTTGCCTGACCACCTCTCAAAGCTTCTGAGAATAAAATTTTAGGAAGAATGAAATGTTTTAAAAGTAGCCTTGTCTTTTCACACACTTCTATACCAGTTTCTATAAAGATATGCTATGTAACAAGCCCCAAAAGATGAAAAACTAAGTAGTTCACATCAAAATTTACCATTTAGAGGTCTAATATTCAATATTAAATTTTAATTGCATCCGTTCTCTAGCTGTTACCTTTTAATTTATATGTAATACCTGTCCCATTTCCATGTAGTATCAAAAAGGTTAATGAGTGTTATAAAAAGGTTTCTTTCTATGAAACCTCCCAAACTTGTAAGCAGTTGAATTCAGGTAATCAGGTAAAGAAAAATATTTTAAGAGTGGAGATGATCAAGATGTGTCACAGCAATGAATATAATTTAATGTACACTATAGATACAATGCAAATATATATTTTTTAAAGTTTTTTTTAACATTTTTTAACGTTTATTTATTTTTGAGACAGAGAGAGACAGAGCATGAACGGGGGAGGGTCAGAGAGAGGGAGACACAGAATCTGAAACAGGCTCCAGGCTCTGAGCTGTCAGCACAGAGCCCGACGCGGGGCTCGAACTCACGGACCGTGAGATCATGACCTGAGCGAAGTCGGCCGCTCAACCGACTGAGCCACCCAGGCGCCCCAATACAATGCAAATATTTACCAAAAAAAAAAAAAGACAATAAGGAAAGCAAAACGAAAGCAGAGATACACAGTGGCAAAGGTATGAGAAGATAGCAGCTGTCATCAGTTTCATTAGCATTTCAATTATGCCCCATTATTTTAGGTAAAAGGTGGTAAGTTGTTCCCAATTATCCAACACATTTTACTTTATCCATTACCCTTGTATTTGCCTAAGGAAATTCATGTTCGAAGTTACTAAATTTTAGTTGAGAATTTAGTGTTGCTAAGTAAATTAGTGAAATGAAGACAAATAGAAAGCGATAAACCATAAATACTTGTATGCAGTAGCTGCCATTAGAGTTTGTTCAACTATGCTCACATTAACTTCATATTTTATAGCAGTGCATGTTGGTGTACAACTGAGTGGCAATGCTGGGATTTATTCACTTTGAATGACATAGACAAAAAAGCAGAGATGTTTGAATAATAAGCAAGTCACCCTGAAATTAACTATCATATGCCAATTCTTCATGAGTTTAATTATCCATGCAGAAATCATTGTTTAAAACAGAAGTTTTTGGAATCTGGAAGAACCTTGTGATTTATTTTTTACTATCCAAAGTTATTATACTTTATGTATTAAATTACTCACAATAGGGGCACCTGGGTGGCTCAGTTGGTTAAGCATCTGACCCCCACTCAGGTCCTGATCTCACAGTTTGTTAGTTCAAGCCCCATGTCGGGCTCTGTGCTGACAGCTCAGAGCCTGGAGCCTATTTCAGTTTCTGAGTCTCCCTCTCTCTCTGCCCTTCCTCGCTCATGCTCTGTCTGTCCTTCAAAAATAAATAAACAATAAAAAAAATTTAAAAATTACCCACAATAGGTTATACATCTCTAAATTAGTAGAAGAAAACATAAAAGTAAACAATGTTAGGCTAAAACAATAATGTGAGCCTACTTATTTGGGAGGCTATGGCACCTACCATAAATTAATAAGAAACTAGTTGTGCATGCTACCAAATGTCTTTACCTCAAGAAAAAATATCTCTATACTCTCTGATGCAGACATACATGCATTATTAAATCTAAAATGGAAAAGAATCAAAAGTTTACAAATCTCATTTACCACTCTACAACAATCAATTTAGGTATTTCAGTTACATAAGAGGAGGAATAAAAGAAGACATGTAGGAAAAGAGGTTATGTTTTCAGCAAACTGTATCATCAACTATGAAAGAATTAGAATAAATAAAACCTCAGACAAATGGAGTAATAAAGCCCTGAGTGGCACGTTCCACCCCTGCACTGGGGAACCGAACAGGAATGAACTTGAAAGCATGAGAGCAGAAGTGGCAGCCTTGAGAAAGCACAAATTTAGAGATGACAGAAGCAAGTTGAAAAAGACTATCTCTTGGAGGCTTACTCTTGACAAAAAAGGAGAGAAGAAGATGTGACGAAATTTGTGAATTCAACAGAAACAGTATCATCACACAAAAAGAACCTCCAATCCCTCCCCTCCTCTTCAATAAAGATTATCTATTTAAGAAATTACACATCTCTATACCAACAGAAAAGTCTGCTAGGGGGCGCCTGGGTTAAGCATCTGATTCTTGATTTTGGTTCAGGTGCATGATCTCATGGTTCATTAGTTAATGAAGAAAAAGAAGAAGAAGAGGAAGAGGAAGAAGAAGAAGAAGAAGAGGAAGAGGAAGAGGAAGAAGAAGAAGAAGAAGAAGAAGAAGAAGAAGAAGAAGAAGAAGAGGCAGAGGAGGAGGAGAAGAAGAAGGAGAAGCAGGAGAAGGAGGAGAAGGAGAAGATGGAGAAAAAGAAGAAAGAGAAAAAGAAGGAGGAGGAGGAGGAGGAAGAGGAGAAGGAGGAGGAGAAGAAAGACAAGTCTGCTAAGAAGTAAAAACAATCTAGTAAACCACCCAAAATCATTACTGCTGTCTGCTTCAAAACACCTGCTCTTACTGATACAGGGAGATTTTTCAACATTTACAAAGATAGCGGGTAACTTCTAAAGGAAAAAATCTAGGGGCGCCTGGGTCGCTCAGTTGATTGAGTGACCAACTTTGGCTCAGGTCATGATCTCAGGGTTTGTGAGTTGGAGCTCCGCATTGGGTTCTGTGCTGACAGCTCAGAGTCTGGAGCCTGCTTCTGATTCTGTGTCTCCCTCTCTCTCTGCCCCTCCCCCACTCATGCTCTGTCTCTGTTTCAGAAATAAATAAACATAAAAATTTTTTTTTTAAAGAAAAAAATCTATTTTAGAGGCACCAGGGTGGCTCAATTGGTTAAGCCTCTGACTTGGGCTCAGGTCATGATTTCACGGTTCATGGGTTCAAGCCCTGCATCGGGGTCTGTGCGGACAGCTCAGAGCCTGGAGCCTGCTTCGGATTCTGTCTCTCTCTCTCTCTCTCTCTCTCTCTGCCCCTCCCCAGCTTGTGCTCTGTCTCTGTCTCTCAAAAAATGAACGTTAAAAAAATAAGAAAAGGTAACAAAACCATTTTAAAATGAAAGGAAACATCAGAAGCAAATAAATTCTGCAACTGAAAATATTCCTCAAAAATGCCACCAAACTAAAGAAACCATAATACAATACTCTATGTAAACTAAATATTCTTACATAATTGGATATAGGCAAATACACAAGATCATAAAGCTACACAATAATAGGAAAAAACCATAAAGTATCCAAACAGAATGAAAGAAATGAAAGTTGACAGATCTCAGAAATAAAATTTTTAAAGATTTGGATGAATTTATCTAAAAACTGAAAATTAATTTAAAATTTCCTCTAATGAGGAGAGGATGACAATGGCCAGGAGAAAAAACAAAAATGATGGAAACAGTCATAAAGATCCATCAATAAGTGGACCAAGACCCAACTATTGCATTATAGGAAGAAGAAGTAAAGGAAGAGGAGGGAGAGGGGGAGAAGGTAGGGGAAGAGAAGGAGGAAAGCGAAACAGTGAGCCATAATTCCAAAAAGCTTCTAGGAATAGAAGAAAATCTGCATCCCCATATGTAAAGGCTTAGTCATTTGCATGGAAATAAAAATAAGCCAGTCAATTTTGAGTATACTCTAATAGAATCATTAAATTTTTAAGGCACAAAACTAAAAAAGATCCTTGAACTGACAATGCACAAAGGAAAATCATGAATGAAGAATAAGTTTGACATGAAACTTCTTGATAGCAATAGAGAAATCATCAACAATGGAGCATCCTTTCAAAGAAACTCAAGAATGTTTGAGTCAAGGGTTTTATACCAGCTAAACTATCTTTTAAGTATAATGGCTGCTAGAAAGTTTAAATGTGTAAGAATTTAGGGAATAGCATAATAATTAGCTCTTTTTGAGAAATCTACTGGAATATAAACTTTATTCAATTAAGAAATGACCAAGGAAACTGGCACATAGACTGACTGAGTATTTTATATACTTAATTGGATTATACCATGGATTAATACCATGATGGGTATGGAGGAGAGAGAGAATGACATGTGAGCCTTATGTTCTCTAATAAAATAGAAAGTATATAGCTTAAACACGGGAGAAAAAGTAGAAAAATTCTAGTGAAGTAGCTGTATTGATTGCTGCATTGGGGATAGTAGGATTCAAAGCCATTTTTTTAAAGCTGGCAAAACAGCAATTAGAAATCTAGGTGGGTATTTAAGAGGGCACTTGTGTTGAGTACTGAGTATTAGATGTAAGTGATGAATCACTAAATTCTACTCCTGAAACCAATATTATACTATATGTTAACTAACTAGAATTTGAATAAACAATTGGAAAAAAAAAAAAAAACCCTGGATGATGAAAGGACAAAGGCATTACAAAAGATACTGATACAAAGATAACCACAGGAAAAAAAACAAAATCTTCCTTAAAAAACAAAGGAATTCAGGGAAGAACAAAGAAAACAAAATTGATAGAGAAATACAGTAAATAACAATATATACCTAGTAAATATAAGACAAAATAATGTGACAAATTTGAAACATTTAAACATATCAGTGCTATCATAAATGTAAAAAAAATTGTGTGTATGTACACATATTCTTATTACAGTATAAAAGTGTATTAATATATATCACAAATGAAAGATCTTATAATATAAAACATTAATTGTGATTCTAAAATACCTAACATTGTTACAATGTACATGTTACATGTAAGGGTCAAAATGTGGTATAATATTTCCATCCTCTCTACAACAGGGACATAGAAATCTAATTAAACAGGGGGAGAAATAAAAACTGTTGTCTGAAAGCTGTCTTTTGGTATAAACAGAATCAGAATATTCTGTTTTTTTCTCCATTAATACCATTTATTTTTATAAAAGGAAAAAAAATTAAGCAAAGTAACATATCTATCTACAGAAGTGAATACAGGATGCTACTTTAAATCCAGACTTGTGAAACTGGCGGAATATGTGTCAGGATGAGTACTGTGACTGCTTTAGAATAAATGGCACTCGCCTTTGTGTGGAGCAGGGTCCTGGGGTCTCTCCTAACAACTGCAGAAGTTTCCAAAGTAGACAGGTGGATAAACACATAGACCATACCTCTTATTATTTAAAAAGAATGTTCACTAGCTATGAGTAGATAGTCATGTATGAGGGTACTCAGGGAGAATATATCCACTATATTCTCAGGTAACCCACAGAAAAGAAAATAACACCCCCTTATTCAAAGTTAGGTCAATAAAAACATTTTAAAAGACAATAAATATAAGAGACCAATGAGAAGAATCCATGTTGTTAAAAAAATAGAACATGCTCAAGATACTAAAAAGCAAAATATATTAGAAAAATGTACCAATAGTACTTACAGAAGGGACCTAATCTTTTTTCCCAGTGTGTATCCACAGAGCTTAGTGTTTCCCTAGAACCTCAATAAGTATGTATTAAAGAAACAGCAAGGTGGATTTATCACTCTTTACTTTGTTATACTAGTTCTGCTTTAATATATTTGGGCCAGTAAAATACTGCCTTAATTTACTGTAGCATATAAAACATTTTAGTATCTGGTAGATCATTTCCCTCCAATTATTTTTCTTTTAAAATTTTCCTTAGCTATCATTCTTCTAGATGATGTCAGAATAATTTTGTAAAGTTCCATTTTTTTATCAAAGTTTTAAATGGAATGAATTTAAATTTGTATGGAGTTTTATAGAAAATTAACGTCTTTACAATATTATGTCATCTAATTCAGGAACACAATATTCTATCAATTTCATAATGTCTTCTCATATGCGCTTAACTTGCTAGTCACCTATCAAGTGATAGAGGACACAAGAAAGGTCACACCCTTAGGACTTGGCTATGCAAGACATAAGAGAGAAACTATTTTTAAATGTTTCTTACCTGATGTTTCTAAAAATTTTTCCCCCTCCATATGAGCATTTCATAAATCTACTTATAATTTTATTTGGATAGTCTTATTAATTTTATGAATTGTATCTTTTATTATTTAATTTTAAAATATTTGTCAAGGACATTTATAAAAAAACTAATGATTTTAATAAAATATTTTTTTATTTTTTAAGCTTATATATTTATATTTGAGAGAGAGAGAGCGTGTGTGTGTGTGTGTGTGTGTGAGCGCAGAGGAGGGGCAGAGAGAGAGAGAAAAAAAATTCCAAGCATGCTCTGCACTGTCAGTTCAGACCTTAAGTGGGGCTCAAACTCACAAACTCTGAGATCATGACCTGAGCCTAAATCAAGAGTTGGATGCTTAACCGACTGAGCCACCCAGACACCCCTATTTACTTTGAATTAAGGCATTTATCTGAAACACTTTCCTTATGGAAAACACCATTAGCTAGTGTTATGTGACATGAGTATTAATATCAGTATTAATGTTGACTAGAATTGGATCAAAATCTCCTGCCTGCTACTTACTATATAACCTTTGGCAAATAAATTAACTGGGACATAGGAGAAATGGTTGAAGGACCAACTTGACTACCTCTTAGTAAACCCAATAGGATGATAACAGCAACTTAGCTCCATTTAGATGTGTATGTAACACCTATTGTCAACAGCGTATTAGGGTGAAATTCTTGAATAAGGATAGGATACTCTCTTTAAATATTAAATTTAACTGTTTATAAACCATGCATTCCTTGATATACCTAACTTAATCAAGTTCTATTATTCTTTTCTTAATCTATGTTGCTGGATTACATGTGATAACATTTTGATGAAAACTTTTCTGTAATCTTTCCTTTTTTGTGCTATACTTGTTAAATTTTTGTTAACAATTTATGCTTCTTTCATATAATATATATGAAATGTGTAGAGGAATTTCAAAGCTATATAATTATATACTTTAAAGCTTAAAAAAAGCCAGACAGTCCTCAAGTTTATATAAAGTACTCATATATCATCTGTGTTTGGTACTTCCTTTTTAAATTTTTTTTAACATTTATTGTGGAGAGACAGAGTGTGAGCAGGGGAGGGGGAGAGAGAGAGGGAGACACAGAATCCGAAGCAGGTTCCACACTGTGGGCTGTCAGCACAGAGCCTGATGTGGGGCTTGAACTCACAAACTGTGAGATCATGACCTGCGCCAAAGTCAGACGCTCAACCAAATGAGCCACCAGGCGCCCCTGGTACCTCCTTTTTAAAGAAATATATTTGTGACTTTCATGGCTACACACTTGTCTAACTTGTTTAAGTCCATTTAATTTTAATATCTGAGTTCAAACATTGATCTGGGTTCCAGCAACGTAGTAATTCTTCATCTTCACCTCACATAGTTTCCCTTTCCTCCCTCCTATATTAACTGTTATATAAGGTTATGGTTATGGAGATGTTTATGAATATTAGTGACTCCAATCTTTGGCCATCATGATAAGGTTGCATATCCTCTCTCTTTTGATGTTAAATGAAGCCATGTTGTTTGTTTTCACCAGTAAAGTATGAATGAAATTGATGCATGGAATCCAGGCACAAGCTAAGAAAAGCCAACATGTGACTCTATGTTTCCAATCCTCTCTGTGTTCACCCTGCTGTGCCTTACTGATGATAATTTAGATAATTTTAAATGTTTCTTTCACTCTGGGTCCTTGTGTAAAAATAACATGGAAAAGAACCTCCTCCTGTTATAAAATAGATATGTAGTGAGAACAAGAAATAAATTCTGACTGATAAGTTTATGTAGTTCTGATTTAAGAGAGGAATAACATAAAAAAGGTAGCACTCTTTCCAGAATCCTAATCCTCAATTTCCAAAACATCATTGAAAATATAAATCTACAGTTTTTAAATATTCAGTTAAATATTCATTTATACATAATGAATAGTATACTGATAGTGTACTATCAGGAGATAGTACACTCTGCTGTCTGTTTTCTAATAGGAATTATGTCAAAATACTATGGAATTACATCAGAGGAGATGTCCATTGTATGCAATTACAATGTTAACAGGTCAATAATAACTTCCAAGGGGTATCTGAAGTAAATCTAAATGTCTAATATGTAATCAGGTAAATGAGGTAAGGGAGAATTATTTCAAAGTGGGTTTGTGCAGTAGAGTAGTAATAAGGGTTTTACCAAAGTAATTATGATAATTGGTTAACTATATTTGATGGATGGATAGATGGATAGATAGATGGATAGATAGATAGATAGATGTCATTAGTATAATTTCTAAATATATATTAATATTTATATATTACATGAAGCTATAAAAGAACTAGATATTATACTTAAATATTTAGTTGAGTCAATCATGCAAAAATCTTGGTGAGCATAAATGCTAAGAAAAAACATAAATGTAAATGGGAAATACTTTTATACTTATAAGTTAACAGATTCTACAGTCCTTAAAATAACACAAACAGAATTAAAAGTAAAATAACTAATTCAGAAAGTATATTTGTAATATATTATAGAGGATTAAAATCTATAAAATAGTGTATAAATTGCTTTTTTAAAACTGACAAAGGACGTGAATAGAAAATTTGCAAACTATATATACAAATATATATGTAGACATAGTTTAACTTTGCTAAAAATCAAAGAAATTAATTTTTAAAGAGTAATTTGCCTATGAATTTGACAAAGAGGAAAATATGTCATTTATGATGTTGAAGAAATGTGCCAAAATGGATATGTGGATCTTTTATGGGAGGGTATGTATGCAATCGTTTAGAGAGAAGTATTGTAGTACATAACAAAAATCTGAAACATATCCATATTATTTCACTCAATGATACCACCCTTAGGATTCTACCCTTAAATAATTTGAGGGTATTCTCATAAATACCATTTTATTATTTTTTATCTTGTCTTTTATTATTATTATTATTATTATTATTATTATTATTATTTATGGAAGAAATTTGGAAATAAATTACACATAAAAATCAGAGGTATCAAAATTAATTTTGAAATATTCTAACCACAAAATGTTCTATAGCAAAGAAATACCATATACTGTAGTTAATTTCAAAAAACTGACAGATTTCCATGATGTAGAGCTTGGTGGAAAAGTAAAAAAAAAAAAAGCAAGAATCTAAGCTGCCCATACTGTAGTTTGCTTATATTTTTAAAAATGGTGTAATCTATAGGATATATGCATAAATAAATTCCTATATATATCAATACAATTTTAGAATATTTTTGATAAAGTTTATGTATTTATTTTGAGAAAGAGAGAGTATGAGAGCCAGGTAGGAGCAGAGAGTGTGTGGGGGGGAGACAAAGGGAGGGAGGGAGGGAGAGAGAGAGAGAGAGAGAGAGAGAGAGAATCCCAAGCAGGCTCCAAATTGTCACTGCAGAGCCCAACGCAGGGCTAGAAACCAGGAACCGCAAGATCATGACCTAAGCTGAAATCAAGAGTCTGATGCTTAATCCACTGAGCCACCCAGGTGTCCCACAATTTTAGAATATTAAACAAGATTCTACTCTATTACCTTTCACACATTTTCTTAGAACATTGTGACTTTTATCTATGAAGTCAAAGGCACGTATTTCCTCAGGAGAAGAAATACTCAGAACTCAGACATCAAAGATCTGATTTCTTTGTGTTTTACATACGAAATGGACTCTTGAAACTCATGATGATTTTGAGAAATTTCCCCCAATTTTTTATTAAAAATCTCATACATATAGAAATGTTGAGGGACACCCGGGTGGCTCAGTCAGTTAAGTGTTCGACTTCAGCTCAGGTCATTATCTCATAAATCATGGGTTTGAACTTGCTTCAGATTCTGTGTCTCCTTCTCTGTCTCTGCCCCTCCCCCACTTGCACTCTATCTCTCAAAAATGAATAAACATTAAAAAAAAATTTTTTAAAAAGAAATGTTGAAAAGTTTATTGGGAACACCTGCATCTACTACTAGATTTTTACCACTAATATTTCAATATATTTGCTTTATCACATATTTATCCATTTATATGTAACTCTATTCATTTTGCTTCTGGATGCTTTTGCAGGTAATCTGCAAACACCAACATACTTTATTATAGATACTTCAGCATGTGTATCACTAAGAAAAAACATTTTGAGTTTAAGGTCTAAGCTGTGGAAGATGCAGAGCCAGCTAAGCCATATCAGTACATTGGTAAGAGAACAGATGGGAGACTATAGTACTTAACCCTCCTTGATTATATAAATGTTAGCTAGGCAGATGAAGCAGATCCCTAAAGAGAGCAACAGAAGAAACATTGGTTTATTCTCAGTCCTTGTAAAGGTACCAAGCACTGATGCAGAAGAAAGCACGTGCAGTAGGAGCCCTGGATACAGGAAAGGATTTTAGGTCAAGCGGACTGCTTTGCTTTATTTCCTGTTGAAGCTTAGGGGAACTACAAACATCTGTACGAAGTTTGTTGTTCCAAGGTGATCACAGAGTCTTCTCTTTGCAGAGAAAAGTATGAGGGAGCACCTGAATGTTTCTAGTAGTGTGAAAAGTAACAAATGTAACAAGATAAGGAAAAGGAAGAGTTCATGGCTCAATGACCAAGGATGATGAGAAAACCAAGGATGGTTTTGGATCAGACACTCCTTCGCCACTGATGTATGGAATTCACATAGCTCTAATGTGCATGCCATCTTGGGAAGATAAGATAGTATGCGGAAATCTGGAATTGAATTCAATTAAACATGAAATGACTTAGAAAATACTGAATTGGGGGCGCCTGGGTGGCGCAGTCGGTTAAGCGTCCGACTTCAGCCAGGTCACGATCTCGCGGTCCGTGAGTTCGAGCCCCGCGTCGGGCTCTGGGCTGATGGCTCAGAGCCTGGAGCCTGTTTCCGATTCTGTGTCTCCCTCTCTCTCTGCCCCTCCCCCGTTCATGCTCTGTCTCTCTCTGTCCCAAAAATAAATAAACGTTGAAAAAAAAAAAATTAAAAAAAAAAAAAAAAAAAAAAAGAAAATACTGAATTGATCAAGTCCCTATAGAACTGACTCATTTGTGTTTTCTATTATCAGTGGGGACATAAATGTTGAAAATGCAGAATAAGCCATAGAGAAAAAAGTGTATATGTATTTCATGCCTGAGATTTTTTTTTGTCAGAAAATATTCTGAATAAGACCAGATTCTTAGATACATTGTAAAAACGTATTCCATAAAAGTATAAAAAATAATTATTAAGTTTGGGAATACATAATTTTGCTTATTGATTCTTTATTTGTTGTTATTCTTATTGATTCTTTAGAAAAGAACCTCTTGGGATCCAGCATATAGAAAATTGTTTATATTTGGGTATAGTTATGCAAAATTAAAGCCACTGTTGAATGAAGAGCAGCAGGTGTTAAAATTCTTTGATAATAATAGTATCAGTGGAATGCTTTAAATTGTCGTTGTTTAGGGGCGCCTGGGTGGCTCAGTTTGAACGTCTGACTTTGGCTCAGGTCATGGTTCCAGGGTTCGTGAGTTTGAGCCCCGCATCAGGCTCTGTGCTGACAGCTCAGGGCCTGGAGCCTGCTTCAGATTCTGTGTCTTCCACTCTCTCTGCACCTCCCCTGCTTACCATCTGTCTGTCTGTCTCTCTTTCAAAAATAAATATACATTAAAAAAAGAAACTTTGTTTAAAGTTTCTCTTTTATCCTCAAAGCCTTCAGGAACTTTGTTTCTTCAAGCGAAATAGTCTTGTGTTTGCTGTGTAATAAAGTATTAGGGGATAGGCCTGTATTCATGCTTGATATAAAAATCACAGGGGAGCAGCAGCTAGTTGAGTGGGCTAGATTAATGATTTAAGGAGGGAAGGAATCGAATGCATGGCAAGGACTAATTTGTAGAATATCTAAGCATAAGCGTTCTTTGACATTTCTCAAGGTTAAAGGAATAAAATAATCTTCTATAGTCAAGCAGGGTGCAAGCCTGCATAATACAAATGTGTGTATCCAAAGAAAGAAACGTGGTATTATTTTTGGTTTCAGAATAATACAACCTGTCTTCAAAAGATATTCTCCACAATAGCATTCTCAGATAATTTAATAGTGGGGGACACAGGTGATGTTTATTTCTTGTTTTTGTTTCTTTGTTTTCAGATGATCTACAGTTAAATTGTGCTAATTTGCCATCCTCCAAAATTAAGGTAGAAGAATACCTTAAATAGTCTTTGGTAAGTTAATAACTTTACCTTTTTAATTATTTTGACCATAAGAGTTCCTGATAAGCATTATTTTAAGATAAAAAGATCCTATCAATAAGGATTTGTAGTTATATGACAACAAATAACCTCAAACTCTTAGTAACTTATATCAAAAAATATTTATTTTTTTACTCAATCAACATGTCTATCCATATTAGCCTCACCCAGCTCCACTGAATCTTTATTTCATTCCCCAACCTCTGAGTACATTCAAAGTCACTGTGAATGAGTGAAAAAAGACATGGGAAATCACACAATGACTTTAAAGCTTCTGCCAAGAAGTGACATATGGCACTTATATTCACATTTCATTGGCCAAGCCAAGTCAGTCCTGAGGTCTCTAGGGCAAGCATATATATTTCTGATTCAGAGAAGGGCACAACAGGAATAAAATTGAATATTTAGGAAACATTAATAAAATCTATCTCAACATATATTATAATTTAACTTATAATAAATATGTTAACTTCACACTTAGGTAATTTTGCATTCTGTTAATATATATCATGCATATCCTTTTTTTTCTAATTATGGAAATAGTTGTGAAATTTGGTTTCTGGTCAATTACCTCCATATCTTATTAAAGTGAACATATGCTGATTTTGCTCATCCAATAAGCATTCCATTTTCTACTAGTAAGAGTGCTTGAAATGTCTTTTAGGAATTACATCTTGCCCACTTAGGGTACATGTATTTTATTTACTATCTATAACTCTAAGTTTGGGATGTGTGACCCCACCTTGGGTCAAAGAGCACAACACTCCATAGTCACTGTGTGACACATGCCTGTCCAAACAGTGCAGTTTGATCACTCTGACCACATTGATTCATATCAGTTGAAACATTACCATTAAAATGTTTCAATCAGAATGGATCCTGGACATGTGTAAAAGCCTGTCAGAAGAAAATAAAGTAAAACAAAACAAAAATTCTCCCCCTCCTTTTTTTTTTTTTTTTTTTTTTTTTTTTTGTTGTTGTTGTTGTTGTTGTTGTTGTTGTTGGACCTTGGGTCTTGGTCTACCAGCTAGCAGCCATTTTCGTCATGCTTATGTAAGTGAATTAAGTCAAAAGATATAGACATGGTGAGACGTGATGATATGTAGAATTTTGAAGAAAAAGCTGTATCTGAAGATGGAAAGAGGAAAAGGAGAAAGGAATAGGAAAATAGCAAGGACCCATTGTGGAATAGGGAACCTATAAAATAAATTTGCTTTCCTTTTAATGTCGGAAGTAAGTTTTCTGGTTACCTGCAAACAAATGTCCCAACTGATTCAAATACTATTCCAAATAGCACATATGCTTACTAAGTGAGGTTTTACTGTTTCTGCAGCTGCTAATTTGCCATAATTGCCAAGCTCAGGCTTTTTTCATCTTGGAAAAGGCACAATAGACCTGGCTTCCATGAAATGAGACAAAAATTTTATTCATGTTGATGCTGGAGGTAGGACAACATAAATAGGCTTTCAAAGCTTTGGGAAGGGCCAACACCAATCTAATAGGATTCTAGAAGTCATGAGTAGAGAAAATTGAAGAGAATTATTATTTGAAGAGATAGTGCACATGGTTTTCCAAGTTAGGCTAAAGACATGAATCCTCAGATGTGAGAAACGCAGTGGATTCAAGCAAGAATAATTAAGTTTTAAATGGAAAACTCTATCAATAAGAACCTATATTTTAATCAGGAGGATATCACTTTTTCTTTCCATAGAATGTGATAATGAAGAATGATGACCTCATGTCTAGACTTAAGCTTTTAACTCTGCTTCCGCTCAAGGGGTTCTAATGTGTTTCAAAAGCAATCAATCATATGCCAAAAGCTGACTGAATAATTACCTGTGAGATTTTCTGAAAATTTTTAATCTTTTTTGATAAGAATACAATTTCCATAAAATCATCTCATCCAGGCATACATCAGGTTTTGGGTAGCTGCCTTCTGTTCAATAATCTATAAAACCTTGTTGAGAGGGCAGTCTTTTTATTGTGATTTTCAAAAAAATTAATAATCAAATATATATTCTTAATCTTTAAACTCACATGTTCTTAAAAATCTACTGGGGACATGGTCACATCCTAAATCCAGTGAAATAAGATGTTAAACCAGTTTTAACACCTAAAATGCAACCAAGATTAACTAAAGTTTTTAAACTAATGCATTGCCCACAAAGTATTTCCTCACAGTTGGTGCATAATTAAAAAAAAAATATTTAAAATAAATTTGAGGACTATTATATTATCAATGTGCCAGAAAACTAGTCAAAGCAGAATATAATTCATATATAAAGTAAGTTTGCCTATAATGTAATGCAGTGTTACTCTGTATAAACAAAATTAGTGGAAATCAACTTGGGAGTGAAGTAAACCTGTGCCTACTTCATAGGCATGTTGGAATGTTGAACATAGCTCACCATTAAGTGGTATAGTGTATGATTTGCTGTTTTGATGATTTGGAGTAAAGGGAGGGATAGGAAAAAGGGAATGAAAGAAATAACAGGTCAAGGATTGCCATCCTGGCTTGAGAATTATTAAAGCTAACCTTTAGTAAAATGTTTACGGATAATCTAAAATACTGAATTATAAAAGTAAGATAGAGTTTGATCTGTGCCACCAGAGATACTGAGTTATAACTAGTAATACCGTATTTATAGTGAAAGACTGAGTACAGACTTAATCACACTTGTTAATGAATGGAATAAATGATAGACCTCACAAGTCCAAATTTATTTAACTTAGTTACTATCAAAGTTGTGATAATAAAATTGGTGCAATAGTTGTATTATATCAGGAACCACAGACTAAGAATGGCTTATGTATGCCAGAATTTTAGCTATGTATTCTGCCGCTAAATCACACATTTAAAATTGGCGTCAGATCTTTGATGATAGATAAGAAGATATGCCATAGGTTTTTGCACTTCCTTATACTTAATTTCCACTTTACCACAGTTAGTGCTAAGAAAAAATGGTTCTAAGTAGTGTTAATCGGTAAGGTTTACAAATGTTATTCCCAAAGTAGAAAAATATTTCTTTTTCAAATGATTGCCACTAAAACGTAAGCCATATTTTATTACAGGGTATCTCAGTTCTTTTAATGACCTACTATTTGTTGTGAATCTGCAAGATGAAAAATATAGAAGGAAAACACATATCAGCAATACTTTTACTTTGACCCTCAATTGTCAAACCCTCTGATAATATTGCTTAAAACTACCATCACTTAAGTATGCCTTGAGCACCCTAGTTTATATCAATAACTTATCCCTAAATCATTTTGTGAGTTTTATAGTAATGTGTACGTTTTAGCCTCTTATTTATTAATCATTACTCAGTCCAGAATCATATAGCATAATCTCATTGAAAATACAAATACAATGTGAACATATCACAAATAAATCACCGTAGTGATAATACGATGATTATACAGTTTTCTATTTCATCTTTCACAAATGTGTAACTTTACATATCACTGAAACAGAGCATATCACACTTAAATTTAAAGAATATGCAGAGTGATTATATGGTAGATTATGTTTTTGAATTGCTAAATCTTGGTGAGAGGGAGGGGTGCATGAAACTATATTTGGACCTTTTTAAAAAAATTACTTAACTCTACTTACTAAATACTTTATCATGTCCAAGAAGTCATCTATTTCTTCCTGGATCCAAGCTTTCTCATTGGTACAATGAAAGCTGCACTCAAGTATCAGTTCAGATTATTTGAGGAATAGTCAAGTGCCTAGCAAGAATAATCAAAGGTGGCAAAGCAAAACAGGACAGAGGTTCTGGATTTCACAACCCAAGAGTTAGATACCTAATGCCCTTTTAGGATCAAGTAAAAAAAAATCATTAACCTTTCGTGCAGCCATGTAAATTCTGATATCACGCCATTATATTCTCTGTATGAATATTTATCAAAAAATTTAAAGAAAATGTAGGGTTCTGAACTCATCATTTTAAGGTAAACTGCAAATACATCTTCAGTATTCTTTGAACATGAACAAAATCAGCAAATGATTACAACTGGCACTTGTAATAAGCACTAGTTATGGTTGATGTATGAGATAATTACAATGCTTTGCTGGAAAATCTAATAAATCCCAGAATTGTTATTTTCTAAAATCTATTTTTATGGAAATTAGAACCCAAATATTCCATTTATTATAGCAAGAGAACTAAACAAGTTTTTCTGACAGACTCAATCAAAAACTGTGTCAACTCGTAAAAAGTAATTGTTTTTGAACACTGGGAAAAATACTTCATTTTCTAAAAGTGAATGGTTTAATATTAAAATGTAGTAAACTTTATAATTTTCAAAAAAAATGAATTTAATAAGTTTCAGACACTGTTGTGCCCTAGAACTGAGGGAAATAGTAAATATAACAATTTAAAATATATTTGACAAATTTTCAAAACATGATTCACTTACAGTATAATGTTTCTTGAAATAAAATCTTATATTCAAGTCAGATGGCTTATTGTTTTTTCCCCCAACATATCTAAATGCTTTGTGATTTTTTCTAATTCCCTTTTACTGTTACTGAGTGGGTTATTCAAGCCTGTATAAAAGATTATTCAAGGTAAGATATTTTAGAAGTTTTCAGTGCTACATTAAGTCAATCTTTTTGTCTCAACCAAGTTGACAACCATGTAGCTACTTTATCATTAACTCAATTGAGCCATTTTTTTTTCTCAAAATCACAATATTAGCTCAAATGAGGCCAAATTTTTAAGTTAAATAACAAAAACTATATGCAAATAACATAGGTAAATGAAAATGTATTTATATGTCAAGCAAGTTGGGATTTTTTAGCTACACTGGATCTTGAAACAGTTTTAATAAATGTTAAAATGTGTTTAAATTTTAAGTAATACATGGATGAAAACAAAAAAAAAAGGAGAAGCTTTCATTTTTTGTCTTTTTGTTGAAGCATAGCTGACATACAACATTATATTAGCTTCAGTGTACAACCGAATGATCTATGTATATATTGCAACATTATTCTTCTTAAACTCTTTTAACTATAACAATGAATTTTATAAATCCCTAAAATATTATCTTTTATCACTCCATAATAAGTGTTTAAGATAATGCCATGTCTTTTCATGAGTTAATAGCTCATTTGTTTTTAGCACTGACTAGTATTCCATTGTCTGGATGTGCCACAGATTATTTATTCAGTCACTTACTGAGGACATCTTGGTTACTTCCAATTTTTGGTTGTAAACATCCATGTGCAGATTTTTGTGTGGGCATATGTTCAACTCCTTTGTGTAAATATGAACTTGTGCCTTTGCTTGGTCATATGGTTATAGTATGTTTTGTTTTTTAAGAAACCACCAACCTATCTTCCAAAGTGGCTATATCATTTTGCATTCCCACTAGCAACGAATGAGAGTTTCTGTTGTTCCACATCCTCTCCAGCATTTGGTGTGGTGTCAGTGTCCTAGATTTTGGGCATGCTAATAAATTTGTACTGGTATCTAAGCACTGTTTTATTATCATTCCCTGTTGACATATGATATGGAGCATCTTTTCATCCGCTTATTTTCCATCTGTGTTTTTTCCTGTGATAAGGTGTGCCTGTAATGTCTTTGTCTCATTTTTTAATCAGGTTGTTTTCTTATTGAGTGTAAGATGTTTTTGTATATTTTATTTTGTTTTATTTTATTTTTATTTTAATGTTTATTTATTTATTTTGAGAAAGAGAGAGGAAACATGAGCAGGGGGTGCAGAGAGAGAGAGAGAGAGGGACAGAGAGAAAAAATCCCAACAAGGCTCCCCAGTACCAGTAAAGAGCCTGATGCTGGGCTTGAGCTCATGACCCATGAGATCATGACCTGATCCGAAATCAAGAGTCAGACACTTAACCAACTGAGCCACTCGTGTGCCCCAAGAGTTCTTTGTATATTTTAAATAACAGTCCCGCATTAGATGTATTTTTTTAACTGAGATATAATTGACATATAACATTGTATAAATTTAAGGTGTACAATATGTTAATTTGATACATTTATATATTGCAGCATGATTACAGCTGTAGCATTAGACAACACCTCTGTCACATTACAGAATGATCATGTCTTTTTTTGTGGTGAAAACAATTAGTATCTAGTCTCAGCAAATTTGGAGTTTAAAATACAGTATTGTTGATGATAATCCCTCGGCTATGCATTACATCTCCACAACTTATTTATGCACTAATTATAAGTTTTGACCTTTTAACATTTCCTCAATATCTCCACCCTGCCAAGCCCATCATTCTACTATCTGTTTCCATGAGTTCAGCTTTTTCAGATCCCACATATAAGTGGTGTCATGCAGTATGTCTTTCTCTGTCTACTACTCTCACTTAGCATAATGCCCTCAATGTCCATCCATATTGTTGCAAAATAGCAACAATTTCCTCTTTTACTTTATCATAGCTGACTAATATTCTTTTGTGTGTGTGTGTGTGTGTGTGTGTGTGTGTGCGCGCGCGCGTGTGTGTGTTTGGATCACATATTCTTTATCCATTCATCCACTGAAGGACACTTAATTCCCATTTCTTGGCTATTTTATATGATACTGCAAAAAGCATGAGGGTGCAGATGTCTTTTTGATATATTGTTTTAATTTCCTTTGGATGTATACCCAGAAGTGGGACTATTGGATCATGTGGTAGTTGTATTTTTAATTGAGGAACTTTTATACTGTTTTCCATAGCAATGGAACCAATTTACATTCTGACCAATAGTGCACAAGAGTTCCCCTTTTTCCACATCTTTACCAACACTTATCTCTTGTTTCTTTGATGGTAGCCATTCTAACAGGTGTGAAATGATATATCCCTGTTGTTTAGATTTGCATTTTCCTTATGATTAGTGATATTGAGCATCTTTTCATGTATTTATTGGTCATTTGGGTATAGTCCCATTTATTGATTTTTCCTTTTGTCACATGTGCTTAAGGTGCCATATTAAAAAAAAAAAAAAGACAAACAAGCAATTAAAAAACAAAAAACATTGCCAAGACCGCTGTCAACCATCTCATCTCTTTTCCCTCTAAAAGTGTTATGGTATCAGGTCTTATGCTTAAGTTTTTGGTCCATTTCAAGTTAATTTTTGTGGGTCGTGTGAGGTAAGGTTCCAACTTCATTTTTCTGCACATGATTATTCAATTTTCCCAACATTTGTTGAAAAGACTGTCCTTTCCCCATTGAATGTTCTTGATAACTTTGACAAATATTAGTTGACCATACATGTGGGGAGTTATTTCTGGGCTCTCTATTCTCTCCCATTGGTCTATGTGTCTTTTCATGCCATTGCAATACTTTTAAAATTAATGTAGCCTTGTAGTATAGTTTGAAATAGGAAGGGTGGTGCCCCAGCTTTGTTTATTCTCAGGATTGGTTTGGCTATATGGGGTCTTTTGTAGCTCCATACAAATTTTAGAATTTCTTTATCTCTGTGAGAAAGAAACTATAGACTAATATTCTTGATGAATTTGGATGCAAAATTTCTCAAAAAATTAGCAGTTAATTCAACAATAAATTAATAAAATCATACAACGTGAGCAAGTGGGATTTATCACTGGGATACAAGGGTGGTTCAACGTATGTAAATCAATAAATGTAGTATACCACATTAATAGAATGAAAGATAAAAATCATATGATCATCTCAATAGATGCATGAAAGTATTTGAGAAGATATAACATTTAACACTTTTTCTGACAAAAACTCAACAAATTGGGTATAGAAGGAACATACCTCAACATAATAAGGGCCATATATGACAAACACACAGCTCACATCATTCACAACAGTGAAAGTTTGAAAGCTTTTCCTCTAAGATCAGGAACAAGACAAGTTACCCACTCTCACCACTCTGATGCAACATTGTGCTGAAAGTCCTAGCTAGAGCAATTAGGTAAGACAAAGAAATAAAAACATCCAAATTGGAAAGAAAGAAGTAAAATTGTCATTATTTGCAAATGATATGTTCCAATTATAGAAAATCCTAAAAACTCAACAAGAAATTATTGGAACTAATCAATGAATTCAGTAAAGCTGCAAGATATAACATCAACATAGAGAAATCAGTTGCATTTCTATACACAATAATAAAATATCTGAAAAATAAATGAAGAAAACTATCCCATTCTCAGTGGTATCAAAATAATAAATTACTTGGGAATAAATCAAACCAAGGAATTGAAAGATCCTTGCAATGAAAACTATATGACTTTAATGAAAGGAATGGAAGAAGACACAAACAAATGGAAAATTATCCCATGTTCATGGACTGTAAAAATGACTATTGTTAATATGTCCATACTATCCAAAGTCATGCATTGATTTAATGCATGCATTGATTTAATTGATTTAATTTAATCCCTATCAAATTTCCAAAGGCATTTTTCACAGATGTATCTCATATAAATATTTTCTCCTACTCTGTGGCTTGTCTTCTAATTCTCTGAATATTGTCACAGAGCAGAAGTTTTTACTTTTAATGAAGTCCAGCTTAATAATTATTTCTGTCATGGATTGTGTCTTTAGTGTTGTATTGAAAATTTTGTTGCCATATTCAAGGTCATCTAGATTTTTTTTGTTATTTTCTAGGCTTTTACCATTTACATTTTACATTTAGGCCTGTGGTCCACTTTGAGTTCAGTTTTGTGAGGAGTATAAGACCTTTATCCAGATTTTTTTTTCCACATAAATATCCAATTGCCCCAGTACCATTTAAAATTTTATTTTAAATTACCTTTATTGTGCTGGAAATTCTTTCTCCTATAAACTTACATAATGGATGTAATATCAAAACAAACTAACAAAATATCTGAGGTGATAACCAGAGATTTTTTGCATTAGTTTATTATTCTCCCATGTTCTTTAAATTATTTATATTTCCTAGGGAGTAATTTACTCTGTTTATTTTGCTTTTTTCCTCTTCCTGTTGCAAGCTTTACTCAGATGACTTGTGATTCTTGGTTTTCTTATTATAATTTAATATGAAATTAGTACAGTTAATTATAACTCAACATCTGATATATTTTTTAATAAATTAGAGAAGTAATTATTTGGCATAGTGCCCATAAATAAGTAAATTGGAAGATCTGTGCCCTGAATAATACCCACATTATCTGTGCATTTTTTTTCCTCAGAGAGTTTATTCTACTTCTGTAGAAATGAACCTCAGTGAATGGGCACTCATCTCATGATGCTGTTATGTGTGTATGATTGTAGTGATTGAGGTGATGCTCCATTTGTAGATCTTTAATTGCTATTTCAGAAGTATTTCATTCCTGCCATACTTTTAACCTTAGTTTTTTTAAAAAATTTTTTTTTCAACGTTTATTCATTTTTGGGACAGAGAGAGAGCATGAACGGGGGAGGGGCAGAGAGAGAGGGAGACACAGAATCGGAAACAGGCTCCAGGCTCTGAGCCATCAGCCCAGAGCCCGACACGGGGCTCGAACTCACGGACCGTGAGATCGTGACCTGGCTGAAGTCGGACGCTTAACCGACTGCGCCATCCAGGCGCCCCTAACCTTAGTTTTTTAATATCTAGGCTTCTTAAGATTCTTCAGGGCAAATGAGCTGCTTTTCACATACATTTTGACCTCCTTACCTATGCTTCAAAGTTTACTCATCATGGTCTTCCATGTGCCTTTCATCTTACAAAATGGCTTTTGAAATATTTCATTCTATAATGGGCTCTTCAGTTCTTCTAATTCTTGAATCCTTTGTTAGAAGATTTATTTCTTTGAGAGAGAGAGGAAGAGAGAGTGGGAGGAACAGAGAGAGAGGGAGAGAGAATCCCAAGCAGGCTCCTCACTGTCAGCACAGAGCCCAGATGCGGGGCTTGGACTCATGAACCCTGAGATGGTGACCTGAGCTGAAACCAAGAGTCAGACGCTTAACCAACTGAGCAGCCCAGGTGCCCCCATTCTTGCAACTTTTTATGATGTTTTCATCATTTTAATGTTATGTTTGTAAGGGAATGTGGATGAACACATGTCCATCATCCTAACCAAGAAACACCATATGGTATTTATATCTTAATTTTCTTTTAGATACCACTGTTACTGCTTATTTTCATGTCTACATTTAGTTTATTAGTTGCCTAATTTCATTCAGTCACACTTTAAATTCAGTAAATCCCTAATAGAATTTCTTTTATCCAAGTAGGTTCTTTGTTTTTATTCACAATGTATGTATGTGAAGCTACTCAATTTTAATCCTCTGCTTACCTCAATCTCTCTCTCATAAATATTTTTGTATCTCATTTATTCTCTCTCTTTAGTTTTGAATCTACAATCTCTTCATTAGAAACATATCTACAAATGCAGTAAATTGATCAATGGCACGGTTATCCTCTCATACAAAGGTAAAAAACAATTAAATATAAATGATTATGATGTAAATCACCAAATTACTGAGCCATCTTCATAAATACTCATAGATGTTGTGATGATAGAAATTGAATAGTTGTATAATCAGTGGGGGGATGTCAGGATAATAGAAATTATAATAAGTCTTCTGGTTTGTTTAGACTTCAATGTGCAGTGTTTTCATATTTATTCAATTTCAAGTACTTAATACTCTAAGGTTTAGTTTTTCAAAAAAGATATATTTTCCCCTAGAATGTTAATTAGTTGTTAAAAACTTCAAGTAGCTTTCAAAAACAATTCTCTTTTCTATTGCTTTCCAACTAAGACAGAAGAGGATCACAATGACAGATGTTTCATACTCCAGTGAGCACTCAACAAGAGTTTGGGACTTTTAGTCCCATATTGATGGTTATTTATCCATTAACACTCTACTATAAGAGAATGTTAATGCTCTTGGCCATTTTAACTCAAACTTCAACATCTTATTTTACTGAATTTCTCAATTCAATTTACAAAGTTTAATTCCTCAGTTTCTCATAATGTGGTTTCAACATTTTTACTGATGCTGCCCCCCAGATCACTCCTGTCTTTGTATTCACTTGAATATCATCTCAGAGAAGCCTTCCTAGTTGTCTCTATCAAAAAAAATGTTCTCACTACTCTAAATATATGTTATTTTTTCTTATAGTAATTATTGCTATGTGACATTATAGCATATATATTTTCCCTCCCTCCCTCTCACACTGAAAAGAAATGGTTTAACTATGAGATTAGTTTTATAATAGTGCTTAAGTTAAAAAAAAATCATATATTGTATGACTCTAATTTAAGAATATGTTACAGTGAAGTGTGTGGAGAGGTGTGGGATGTAATCAATTCAATTTGTTGAATTTTTGTGTTTACTTGTGCAAAAATTTGACATGATTATAGCCATTTTAAAATGCAGCCTAAATGGTCACAGCAGAAAAACTGTCTTACCTGACTTGTTTGACTCAGGTCGAAACCTTTGGACTTAGCAAAACAGCAATTGTTTTGAGCAATTGCTTGAGAAATCAATGGGAAACCAGATATCCTGATAATAAGATTGATGGTTGTGGACTTTCTGAAGATAGAATCAGTAGTCAATGAATGTAAAATTGTTGTTGTTAACATCCATAGAAAAATTTGTTATTTCTTTAAACCCATGTAATTGCTCCCTTCTTTTGCCCCATAAAATACCCATGGTTTCACCCTACAAGCAAGACACTATTTTGGTATATGCCTGGATTTGTTCTCCTTGGATTATAATTCTTTGATTCCAAATAAACACTCCATTGTCTCTCATTACACTTCTTATTTTCAGGTTGACACTTGTATAGAAGGAAATACCATCACACAGTTGCATCTACTATCCTTAATTTGCTTGGATAATAGTTACAGATAAACAGATACACTAAATATAATCACTTATACTTTTTCATATAGTTCATATTTCAGTATACCAACACTGATGTGTTTTATTAACACTTGTATGAACATTAACATCTTTCTAAAGTGAGTGCATTTTCAACAAGTTTTATATAGTAACTTCTAAGGTAGGTATAGTTAACATCTAATAAATGTTCTTCTAATACGTGAATTAAAACATTAATTACGTCCAATATAACAAACACAGATCAAATATTGATTGATTTTACTACCTGCTTAAATAAAGCATGAGAAAGGAAATTTGTTAAGAGCTTCCACTTTTTCATGGAGCTAGTTCATGTAGAAATGGATAGATTATGTATACTAAAAAGGGTTGATAGACTATTCATTCTATAAATACGTGCCAGGCAGTATATTTCATCCGGTGATGTTGTGTTGAAAAGGTCATTTCCTTATGTACCCATTAGCTTACCAGGGAAGGAAAGTCCCTGTACAAATAATTTCATGATGGTTGATCATTTCTTATAAAAAGTACAAGGTAAAACTAAAATAAGATCATAAAAAACATTAATCTAAAGCCAAGTTGTACTCAAAAAATGATTACAAAGTAGTCAAAAGCAAGTGTAGATAACATTCCAACAGAATAAAAGAGTATACATATAAAGGGAAAATGTATAAAGTATATGAAGACTAAAAAGAAGTCCAATATGATTAGTTAATGAGGCTGAGTCTATCCAAATGAAAAAATATATAAATTTGTATCATGAAATGTCTTTCAGGATATATTAATTATTTTGGGATTTTTTATTCAGGTGAAAATAGAAAGCATTGAGAGGTTTTGGTCAGAGTAGTGACATGGCAAGATAGATTTCTTCACATTTATGTAAAATTTAAAAAGCATTAATTTTCTTCAAAGTAAATTATGGACAATTATGATAAATTTAATTTATTGGTCCTGATTCTTTACTCCTCTAAATAAGAATTACATGTACCCACACTTGCCAAAATCTCATAGTGAAGTGTATTTTCCAGTCTCTTGACTTGGACCTGGATCATTTATCTTGTTTGGGATGATGGAATGTTAGTGGGCATGATATTTGTAGAGGTTTTCTCTGTGCTTGTATGATTGGCATTGCTCTCTTGAGCCTCTGCCATCTCAATAAGAAGGACACCATTGGTAGCAACTGGCTGCAATTTGCCCTCAAGAATAAAACGTGTATCCCAGAGCCCAGGGTAGAGTGGCACTAGCTGAAGTACAGCTATGTTAGCAAGAAATAAGTGCTTATTGTGTTTATGTCACTGATTTTGCAGGTATTTGTATACAGTATTATTGAAGTAACGAAGTGATATAACATGGTGAAAAAAAAATGTTCTACTTGGACGAACTTAAAGTTAAAATAGAGATCCCGCCCCCCACGGTCCCAGATTCACTCTTCTGTTCCCAATGAGGCTCCTAGTATAGCTTCAAGTATTTATGACTGTGTTTATGACTCTTCATTATTTTGTCAACTCTAGATATTATTATTAATTCAGCAGTAAGATAGATATAAGTTTATCTTGCATAACTTATACTCTCTCCATATTTTTGATAGTTATATTGTCTTGTTATTTTTAACTTTTTTGACACTTTATAATATATTGCAATTTCCATATTTTATTAGCTCCAGACACTATCTCTTACTCCCTTATCTATGATATATGGTTATTAGCATTTTAGATTTCCCTTCCCACTTTTACTTCATGGTTTTAGTTAACTATATTGTTGTTTTAATATTGATAATATTAACTATATATGCATTCGGTTCTGAAGACTGTTCCTACCATAAAGGTAGAGATATCTGGGAATGAATGTTCAATTCACTTGGCCTCCATCTAGGTATTCATGAATATGCTGAGTTTAGTTTGTATTAATTGTCTGACATTTAAGCAGACAGGTTGAGAATCTGCAAAACAGTCAGGATGGGCCAGGCAGATAGAAAAGGAAACCTGAAAATGGCAAACCAGAGGTTTTCAAAGTATTTGAATAGTAATATTGTAATGTGAGGTCCCTTAATAGGTTTCAAGAACCATGGTAGTTTGTACCTTCAACTGAGAGTATGCACATTGTCTGGCTTTGTGTAATTGCTTCTGTACATATAGATGTTCATATCCTTTTGACTCTCATATTTTAAAACAATACTTTCATAGACATCAATAACTTTATCCTTTAAGTTCCTGTCATTGCTCTGTAACTGAATGCTTGCACAGTAATCGTAATTAAATACATAATGATGTTTTCCTGTAGATTGTTTATAACATCAAAATAATTACATGATTTTTATGATGTAAATACTGCACCCAAACCCAAGGCCATTATTCTGATTCAAAGCAAAAGAGAATGTGCAATGTTATCTGGATTAGCCTCTTTTATGTTCTGCCAATTGTGCAAAATCATGGCACATTCTAATTTTTTTTCCTATTTGGCCGTGATGCTTTTGTATATCTTTTAGTCTTATTTCTAAGTAATTTTATTTTTAAATTATATTGTTACTCATTTTTATTGCTGTTCGCAAAAGATTGTCTTGGTCATAGCTACAAGTTTATCAACATCATTAGTCTTATTCTCTGAATCAAAAGATCCATAATCTCACTGCAGTGTTCCTCCTTTTGGATACCTCTTGCTTTCTACTCCAATCTGGATCAGATATTAAAAAAGACTTCTTTCAGAATTCTACTTAATCTTGCCATTGCATTTTCCTACACTATAATACTGCATTAGATCTACTGTTTTCTAGATCTCATATTTCCCTTTTTCTTGATTGCATCTTCTATTTGATCCTTTCTTTATGAATTTCCAACTATTTGTATAGATGATCATACCTTTGAGAGATAATTTATATTTTAGAATTCTAGACAGAAAATAATTTCTATATGAGAAGACCCATGCCAGTCTGAATCTTATTGTTTTATAGTAAATCCTTTCTTCTCTTTGTTAACTTCTTTTTTTTTTTGTCTTTTAAAAACTTTTAGAATTGTCTTCTTTATCCTTCAACTTTTGCAATTCCACCATAGTTTTATTTTTGTTAATTCACCCTACTCAATGAATTGTTTTAATTTTAAAATTTGTTTCTTTCTTTTAAAAAATGTTTATTTATTTACCTTGAGAGAGAGATAGCATGCAGGCGGGGGAGGGACAGAGAAAGAGGGAGAGAGAATCCCAAGCAGTGCAAAGCTTATTAAATTCAGGGCTCGATCTCATCAACTGTGAAATCATTTAATGAGCAGAAGTCAAGAGTCTGGCACTTAACCAGGCCACCTAACGGCCTCCTGAAATTTTTTTCCTTCTTTAGGTCAAAAGAACCTGTTTTTAACTGTTTCATTAATAACCTCCCTTTCTCAAATTAATTGTTTAATTTTTCTTTGTTGAACTAATGGGAAATTTCTCTGTAACACTTATTTTTCTCTTAAGTTTACCATTTCTTTCCTCGTTTGCTATATTCTAGACTCGTGAAGTCATTCTTCTAACCATTCTACCCAGTGTTTATACTAAATACAAAATTACTGGGGCACCTGGATGGCTCAGTCAGTTGAGTGTTCAACCCTTGATTTCAGCTTAGGTCATGATCCCAGGGCCATGGGATTAGTTGAGCCCCATGCTGGGCTCTGCACTGAGCATGGAGCCTGCTTAAGATTCTCTCTCTCGCTCTCTCTGCCACTCCCCTACTCATGCTCGCTCTCTCTGTCTGTCTAAATACACACACACACACACACACACACACACACATATATTATAATTTTTAAATACAAAAATATTACTAATGTCAGATAGATCTTATTCCACTCTTTCTTCATAGTATCCCTATTTTGTTAACTTCTTTCTTGCTTGCTTTCTTGCTTTATTTCTTAATGTTTATTTATTTGAGAAAGAGAGAGAGAGAGAGCAAAGGAGAGTCAGAGTGAGAGGGAGATAGAATCCTAAGAAGGCTCCCCTCTTTCAGTGCAGAGCCCCACATGGGATTTAAACTTATGAAACATGAGTTCATAACTTGAGCCAAAATCAAGAGTCAGATGCTTAACCAACTGAGCCACCCAGTCATCTCTGAATTTCATCTTTTAAAAAATTATTTTGGGATACTATTTCCTTTTGAAAAATTCTCAATTATTTCCCTGTTCATGTTGGTGTTTTCTTTTTAATGGATATTCCATGTATCTGTTCATGCTTATTTCATCATTTATTCTTGAAATGGAAAGAATAAGCTGGTTGGGATAGTGGAAAGCAGGAGTTCCCTTTGCTATTGTATTTACCAATGTTTTTTTTTTTAATTTTTTTCAATATATGAAATTTATTGTCAACTTGGTTTCCATACAACACCCAGTGCTCATCCCAAAAGGTGCCCTCCTCAATACCCATCACCCACCCTCCCCTCCCTCCAACCCCCCATCAACCCTTAGTTTGTTCTCAGTTTTTAAGAGTCTCTTATGCTTTGGATCTCTCCCACTCTAACCTCCTTTTTTTTTTTCCTTCCCCTCCCCCATGGGTTTCTGTTAAGTTTCTCAGGATCCACATAAGAGTGAAAACATATGGTATCTGTCTTTCTCTGTATGGCTTATTTCACTTAGCATCACACTCTCCAGTTCCATCCATGTTGCTACAAAGGGCCATATTTCATTCTTTCTCATTGCCCTGTAGTACTCCATTGTGTATATAAACCACAATTTCTTTATCCATTCATCAGTTGATGGACATTTAGGCTCTTTCCATAATTTGGCTATTGTTGAGAGTGCTGCTATAAACATTGGGGTACAAGTGCCCCTATGCATCAGTACTCCGGTATCCCTTGGGTAAATTCCTAGCAGTGCTATTGCTGGGTCATAGGGTAGGTCTATTTTTAATTTTTTGAGGAACCTCCACACTGTTTTCCAGAGTGGCTGCACCAATTTGCATTCCCACCAACAGTGCAAGAGGGTTCCTGTTTCTCCACATCCTCGCCAGCATCTATAGTCTCCTGATTTGTTCATTTTGGCCACTCTGAGTGGCGTGAGGTGATATCTGAGTGTGGTTTTGATTTGTATTTCCCTGATAAAGAGTGACGTTGAGCATCTTTTCATGTGCCTGTTGGCCATCCGGATGTCTTCTTTAGACAAGTGTCTATTCATGTTTTCTGCCCATTTCTTCACTGGGTTATTTGTTTTTTGGGTGTGGAGTTAGGTGAGCTCTTTATATATAGATTTTGGATACTAGGCCTTTGTCCGATGTGTCATTTGCAAATATCTTTTCCCATTCTGTTGGTTGCCTTTTAGTTTTGTTGGTTGTTTCCTTTGCTGTGCAGAAGCTTTTTATCTTCATAAGGTCCCAGTAATTCATTTTTGCTTTTAATTCCCTTGCCTTTGGGGATGTGTCGAGTAAGAGATTGTTACGGCTGAGGTCAGAGAGGTCTTTTACTGCTTTCTCCTCTAGGGTTTTGATGGTTTCCTGTCTCACATTCAGGTCCTTTATCCATTTTGAGTTTATTTTTGTGAATGGTGTGAGAAAGTGGTCTAGTTTCAATCTTCTGCATGTTGCTGTCCAGTTCTCCCAGCACCATTTGTTAAAGAGACTTTTTTCCATTGGATGTTCTTTCCTGCTTTGTCAAAGATGAGTTGGCCATACGTTTGTGGATCTAGTTCTGGGGTTTCTATTCTATTCCATTGGTCTATGTGTCTGTTTTTGTGCCAATACCATGCTGTCTTGATGATTACAGCTTTGTAGTAGAGGCTAAAGTCTGGGATTGTGATGCCTCTTACCAATGGTTTTTGAATGGGTAAATAGCTAGAAGTTTAATACCCATTTATAGTATTTTCCCCAGTAGCTTTTTCTTTATGACCTATGGGAATGTGGCCAAGGAACAAACTGTACTCTCTAGAATGTAAAAACAGGGAGAACTTTACTCTGTAATACTCACACTAAAGTGCTTGCATCCCTGAAGTAGTTTGTTCGGTTTCCTGAGAGACTTGCCTAGAGATGAAGGAAGGTGGTAGTGCTGAGGGAGGAATGGGGTAAAATAAAGATAAGGTTGATTCTGTACAGATCTTCAATTAATCACCCAATCTGCTGCCTTACTTTCAATGTCTTTGTATCTCCTGACCCCATGCTTCTCCAGGATTATGAACAGACTCCCAACTTTTGCCCTAACAAGTCCATCTTCTTTTTAGTTGTATGCCTTCAGTAAACATTGTTGATTGTTTGGACCATACTCTTCTTGAGTGTCACTTGCTTGATTTTTCTATTTGAACTATTAACAAATCACTTCTCTTTGGAATTCCAATACACAGATCAGTTTTTCCAGACTCCATTCTATTTACTTTTGCAATAGATATGGTAGGAAATGGTTATAAAATGGCATGATCACCCATTCTAGTTTGAAGTCAGTAGGAGTGGAGAAAAATGGGCAGATTCAAAAGGTATTAAAGAATAAAATAAAAAAAAAAGAATGTAAATGTAAACACATAGGATTGTTTTTCTAGGTAATAAAATTAAATGAATGGAACCATCATTTAACAACCTACAGAACATGATGAGTAGATTTGAGAGAGATATCATGAATCATTTTTGACCTTTTGTAGTTTGAATCCCTTGCAAGATATACATGAGGATGCAAATATAGATAGTTTTACTTGTATGATGAGAATTTAGTACCTATGTATAGTGATTATAGTAAAATAAGGAATGTGTCATCTAGGAATAAAATATAGAAGGAGAAGAAAAGGTGGCTCAAGACAGGGATGGTATTGATAAAGTTCATCATCCATCATGTAATAGCCTACACAGAACCTAAGAACTCGGTAAAGGAGAATATTGGAGTATCAAAAGAAGAGGAAAAACAAAGCAAAATGTGTTTAGGGAGTTGCAGAAAGAATTCTAAGAAGCCTAAGAGTCTTAAGATCCATATCCTGGCCAACAAAGAAAAGCATAGGCGATTTACTTAATCTATGAACATTGTTGGTCCCTACTATATTCTAGGCTTTGAATTCTAGACCCTGATAATACAGTGGAAAGAGAATAGTCCATGGTCTCAAAAACTTTAAAATGTGGCATGAAAAATGGTCATTATGCAATTAAATGAAAGTGTGATACATACCAAAATGGACAAAAATAGTATGCTATTTATACAATGTATAAATGAGCATCGTTTGGGGTTCATATAAGCTATTTAAGAAAAAGTAATGCTTACATTGTGACTAAAAGGTGAATGATACATATTAGTCTAACAAAATTGGAATTTTAACAATACAATAGTGTAGAGAAGTGGAAGATAAAAAGGAAAGTGGATGTGACCCCACAGAGAAAATCAGTTTTAGTGTGTCTATAGTTTATTAAATAAAGAAATGAAAAATGCATATTTCAAATGTCCTAGCAAGCTGCATGCATAGGTGAAACTGTTTTTAATATGCTAAGGAGAAGAACAGAGCTGGAGAGGTATCGGACCAGTTTCTATAAAATTTATTGATTTGGGAACACATGCACTTATGCACTGCATGAAGAGAATCAGATGGATCACAGTCTGAACCTTTTCGGTAGTTTAAAATTATTCATGGATCACAATTTTGAAGATTTGATCATTAGATTTAAACTCTTACACTTTGGCACAGTATACAAATTTAAAACCCTGACAGTAAATAAAGGAGTGATTTGTTTTTCAACTTTCCACTCCAATTTTAATGATAATTTTATTATTCTTGCAGAAACACAGAGAATATTCAAATAACTCTGAAAAAGTATCATTTTCTGTAAATTGAGGAATATGTATCGTATTAGATAGGTCATGTTCTTAATAACAGCTCTTTAAATTAAGTATCTAACCTATACAATTTCTTAAGTGATCTCCATAGTTTTCTTGACCTTTTAGTAGACAAAATTTGGGGGGAAAAGATCATCTTGGTAAGTTCTTAAAAGTCAAAAGGAAGTCTAAAGGCTATTTTTTAAGAATTGGAAAAGGCCAAAACACTTAAAATCTTGCAACATTGTGCTTTTTTTTTTCACACTACAGAAATTATGTTCAAATGGCAGTTCAGAATGAAGTCATTTTAAATTTGTCACTATGTGGCAAGTTGCTTTCTTAAATTCTTAAATAACTGCTTCTCTGTTAGTATGCTAGAGATTTGAAAGAAATAATTTATTTCCGAGTCACCTAGCATATAGCCGACCACAAAGGGGTTAAATATTTTATATATATAAAATACACATTATTAACTATGTCACATGTAATCACTTATATAAATGTATGCAATATATACACACATATATGTATATGTGCACATATATATGTATACATTCTCATACACACATACACACACATTCAGAATACTTAGCAAATAGCTTCAGATATTTTTGCTATGGCAATTTGAATACCTAATTTAAAATTTTAAGAAAAGTATTAAAAACTTAAGAGAAATTTCATATTTTATATTACAAAAAATAACATTATAAACAAAAATGAATTTTAACGAGAAGCCAAAAGGCTTTCTTTTGATACTTCTATAGGTCTTTTAAAGTTAAGAAAACTCGATTAGATTAGAACTTCAAGTCGCTTTCACCAAAGACTAGGATTTAATGGAGATACCATAGGGACTGCTTTAAAGGAGTGAAGGAAAAAAATAATAAATAAAAGAAAGATCAGGAGTTCTGAACATTTGTTTCTACTTTATCCAAGATAAATAAGCTTCTTTTTATTAACATAATATACTGAGGTCCTGAGTTTCTTTTTTATCAAAAAGAGGCAGCAGCAAACAAATTCATGGAGAAAAAAGGAAAAAAGAAAACAAAATGACATATCTATTCCAAATGTAGTCTAACATCACCACAAAATAAAAGCAAAAGCAAAAATTCCAAGAGGGTGGGACTTGAGCACCCAGAATCTTCTTGGTTATTTCACCTCTACACCTATCGCTCTATGTATTTTGATTTCCTTTTTAAGGGCAGAAAAGATGAGATGGAGGCAGGAAAGGTACTTACATATGAGTACTTTTCTCTTATTAATCTTTTTAATCTGAGTGATAGAATAACCACCCAGTCAAATACCTTTGAGTTGTCCTACCTTGGTGAGGTAAATGGCCATTGATCTGATGGAAGAACAATAACTTCAATGAGGGACTCTTTCACACCTCAACCAACTGATATCTAAGACCATTTAAAACTCTGAAGTTCTGAAGGATGGGTTATCTAGATTTAGTTCAAACATTTACAAAGTTTTAAATGTAAGGGATTTAAAATGTGCAAAAGCAATAGGCATATTTACAATGAGATTAATTCAAATTGGAATTTGCTTGAGAGAATTGTAAATTAAATATTAGGACAACATAGAAGTGAGTTTACTTCTATCTAGGAAAAGGAAGATGAGAGAGAACATCATGGAGCAATCTTTTTTAAAGGCCAGTAAGTGCCTTGACTTTTGTCCTGAAGAGACATTACCTTTATTATGATGCACCATAAACAAACATGCTCTTTGATCTGGAAGGACATACTGGGTCTATATTCCAAAGCTGTTTGTTATACAAACATCCTTGAAAAGATAGTCTGGAACCAAGTTAGTCAGTGTCTGTTCACAAGATGGGCAGAAATGTGAGGGACTGACGAGAGAGAATCGAGAATCATCTCCCAACAGAGGCATTGAAGCTATTGTAATAAGCCAGAGGAGAGATGCCTGGAATGAGGAAGCAACCATGGGAATTAAAGAAGAGGTGTAAAGCCCAAAACACCATATAAGTGGGTTAAAAGAACTGAATAGAGATAGTTTGGAAAAGGAAAAAGATGAATGTCTAAGGATTGGGATATGGAGAATGGATACATATACTTAATAGCAAAAATAATTACACTTGGGTAGATGCCATATATATATATATATATATATATATATATATATATATATATGGTTTTTTTTGTTTTATTCAGGTAGAGTACATGTAACCTTTGTTATTTTAACCAACGTATTTTATTTTTACTTTTTTAAGCAATCTCTATATACAACATGGGGCTTGAACTCATGACCCCGAGATGAAGAGTCACATGCTCTGCCAACTGAGCCAGCAAGGTGCTCCAAGTGGAGATGCTATCTTGATAATTAGTTGACAAATAAAAAATGGCCCAGAAATTCACAGATAAATGATTCACAAAAATATTGTGTTTATAATCATTATTGGTTAAAATATTAAAGTTTTCTCTTAGAAACTGGATGCAGAAAATACTGTAACTGTGTACAGAATATTATCTCTGTTATTGCATCTTATATGTAGTAATTCATTTGCTTGACAATCAGTACCTTTGATGCTAAGTATATTTCAGTTGTTAGAAAAAAAGATGTTTAAAAAATTTTTTTAATGTTTATTAATTTTTGAGAGAGAGACCGAGTGCAAGTGGTGGTGGGGGGAGGGAGTGCGGTGCAGAGAGAGAAAGAGATACAGAATCTGAAGCAGCAGGCTGCATGCTCCAAGCTGTCAGCACAGAGCCCCATGTGGGACTCAAACTCATGAACTGCGAGATCATGACCTGAGGTGAAGTCGGATGCTTAACCCACTTAGCCACCCAGGCACCCCCCAAAAAAGATCTTTTCAGAGCTAAATGATAGTCAAGTGCATTTAAATAATAACATGTAATGTAGTATACATTCTAAGATATCTGGAAATAATGGTGAAAACTAATCATGATTATAAATATATTTCACTATGAGAAACTTACAATTTTTATTTACTTGTTATATATAGTGATAGATACATGATTTATTTTAGCTGCTGCAGTTGACAATTTAGTTATCAACAAGCGAATGAAATCCATTATTTTGTATATTAGTAATCT
Source organism: Leopardus geoffroyi (assembly GCF_018350155.1). Lineage (NCBI taxonomy): Eukaryota > Metazoa > Chordata > Mammalia > Carnivora > Felidae > Leopardus > Leopardus geoffroyi. Next base: position 99,695,360 of record NC_059333.1, read on the forward strand.
GAACTGTAAAAGCATGCTGAAGTTAACATAAAACTTTATTTGTACTTACAGACACCCCAAACTGTGTGTCAAAGAAAAAAGGTCAATACTAAAGTGAAAATTTGGAGTGTGGTTTTGGACTGATAATTAAAATCAGTTTGAAAATATGCAATAGCAAATAAAACTTACCTATACTTTTTAAAGAATATTTACATGGCAAGTGCTTTATAGAGTAAGTCCCAGAACAAGCAGTGCTACAATAATTTTCACCTTTCCATGAAAGGTGGAGTAGTTGTAGCTCTACCTTATAACTCAAAGTGATATTGAAATATTTTACTTTAAATTATCAATTGTTCCTCAATTTTTTCCTTAATTTTGTGATGTGTTACATTTTATTTTTCCCAATTCATAATCAATAGCATTATTCCAAAATTCAGGCAAAATAACTGACATGAAAACACTGTAATGGAGCTTTATCACACAAAATTCACTGAATAGGATCAAATGAACTTTCATCACCTTTAAGATGAAAGAAGCTGCCCAGTGGTACAGAGAGCTGTGCTCTATAAAATCAAGATTTCTGATGTCATGTCCAGTTTTATTATTTTTTGCTTTTGTATCTTTATCCCTTATCCTACAGTCTGTTAGAAAATTTCATTTAGAGGGGTAGAGAGAACATTAGGGCAGGAAAAGAGTTAAAAGAAGGAAGAACAAGAGGCAAGAAAGAAAACAAACCACTCTGTGCTGGTTTGCAAAAAGCTGCAGGCAACCTTAGAGCTGCCAGAGAGAGAATGAATGGGTAGGCTATGCCCTTCCCTCCTACCTTAGGACATGAAAATTCAAAATCCCAATCCTAAATAAACCTCAGAATTAAAAAACAAAAACAAAAACAAAAACAAAAAAAAACAGTGAAAGTTGGGGTGCCTGGGTGGTTCAGTCGGTTAAGCATCTGACTTCTGCTCAGGTCACGATCTTGTGGTCCATGAATTCCAGCCCCATGTTGGGCTCTGTGCTGACAGCACAGAGCCTGGAGCCTGCTTGGGGAATCTGTGATTGATTCCCTCTCTCTCTGCCCCTCTGCTCTTGCTCTGTCTGTCTCTCAAAAAACAAATAACTGTCAAAAACAATTTTTTTACAGTTATGATGAAACAAAGCTTCAGATGAAAAAAACTTAATGAGTATGATTGCCTAAGGATTACCCCAACTATTTGCATTTTAGACCAATTCTCTGAATCAAATGATCAGAAAAGACATTTAAAACAAAGAAACAAAGGTCTGAATGAGTCCATTGATAGTGTGTGACCAAAAAGGCCTTAAGTCATTCAAAAAGGAATGAAAAAAAAATCTTTTTTAAGGGACAAGGATAGTGGATAATTTACTTAAAGCAAGTTTGCAAAAATACTTTTCTCTGTTTCCTTTCACTGTGCAGACACAGCCTCTGAGAAAGCTGAGCTTCTTTACTTCTTAAACTTTGTGGCTAGGGGCACCTGGGTGGCTCAGTTGGTTGAGCATCTGACTTTGGCTCAGGTCATGATCTCACAGTTGGTGAGTCTGAGACCTGAGTTGAGCTCTGTGTTGATAGCTCAGAGCCTGGAACCTGCTTCATATTCTGTGTCTCCCTCTCTCTCTGCCCTTCCCCCACTTGTACTTTGTCTCTGTCTCTCAAAAATAAATAAAAATATTAAAAAAAAAATTCATGGCCAGAAGAGTTAGAAGAGGCATTGTTCCTGTACCTCCGTCCTTAAAGATATCTACTTATCACTCGTATCCTCCAAAGGCAAACTGTTTCTAAAAAATCTTCAGGATGCCCAACATGGCCTGTGCACTACTCCCCACTCCACAGTTAAACAAGAAGTATAAAGAGAAAAGTGTCTGTTGGGTTATTTATTTTGTTCCTTAGGAGTTAGTGCTATTCTTTTTTAAGCAAACTGGTGAATATTATTAAGAAATAAGTAGTTTCCATTCCTAAAATTGAAATTCCCAAAGCCCCTTTCCTTCTGATCACATACTGAAAGTAATTAAAGATTAAAGTTTAAAAATAAACTTTAAAAATATTTTCCAAAAAAAAGGCAATTCTTTTATAGCTATTTCTTCTGATCTTAGACTATACTAATAATCAGAACTGAGTAATGTAACTGCCAATAATACATGCATAAAGAAGAATTTTCAACCGATGAACCAAAAGAGAAAAAAAATGTAACTATAGCCAATTTTTGTGACACTTCCTTGGAACACCATCCTTACATTGGTGAAACAAATATATTAAGTATTAAATGACAAATTTACTGTATTAAAAATTAAAAGTAGGAAGTATGCATATAAATATTATAAAGGGAATATATTTTTGACAATGGTTGATAAAACTTGTATTTCTGAAGTAAGAAGTGTTTCTTGAAGTTTAATAATAACTTTCAAAGCACAGCACTAAGTTCCTGGAAGGTAAGTAGAGCCACTTGAAAATTTTTGTTTAAAGGATATCTTTGTTTTCTTTTGTAAGGAGATTGTCAGTGTCAACGCTGAGGAAGAAATGGAGCAGCCAACTATCAGAGTATTCAATCCACTAATCAAAGAGAGTGATACATTTAGGGGAGAGGATCTTCCTATTATAAATACCCTATATGCATTTTTGAAGGTGCTTAAATAATTTTATTTGAAGGATATATATATGAACATAAATTTTAGCCTATATGACTTGATGTGTGCCATATAAGTGCACACTGGAGATAACATATTCCCTATTATTTTCATATTTCTTTTCACCTTAATAAAAAATATTTTCAGATGAAAAATAGAAAAGCAGATTCAGATGAAAAAGTGTTCTATTGAAAAAAGAAATACATTAAAAATAATTCAATAATTCGCATAATTTATTTAATTTTGGTTTTTATACTTAACAAGTTTAAAATGCATTTTTGTCTTCCTTAATAATGAAGCTACTTAATATATTCACCTTTAGTGTATGATTATTGTTAATCCAGTTGGTAAATTACTCATATCTATCCTCCATCTGTAATTCTGGCTTTCAACTGATCCAGCAGGTAATTATAAAGGGGTAACTGTCAAAAATGTAAATTAGAAAATAATTACTGTTTCCAGGATATTTAAATTAGTCAACTATAGGATTAAGTGTTCTACTTTTTTGCTAGTTTTTGTTAGTTTATTTTATAATACAGTTCTGGGATAGATCAGTTATGTCCTGCAGTACCACTAAATTGGCCAAAGACCAATAACATCAAAATAAATTTAGAAATAACAAACTTAGCCATTGATAATTTCTGTGTGATTACATTATTGACATATGATTTAAAACTATTTCCTAGAGAGGTAAGGGGAAAATGGACTTTATAAGTTTAAGGTTAAGCTTCAGGGACGATGTCAAATTTAACTATATATCTTGCTTGGGATTAGTAATGAAGATGATTTGGAAATTGTCTAAGAACAGAAAGCATGGTAGGAGTGTAAGAGAGCAGATACAGTCTATGTAACATCCTAGAATATTGGAGCATATAGAGAAAGATGATTGTTATAGTTTAGGCTTCTATAACAAAATACCATAGACTAGTTGATTTAAACAACAAGAAAAACCCACACTTATTTATCACAATTCTTGATGCAGTTCTAAGAAATTCTAAGATTAAAGTGTTCACAGAATCAGTTTCTGGTTAAGAGTCTTCTTCTTGATTTGCAAATGGCTACATGCTTGCTATACTCTCTAATGATGGTGGTACTCTCTCCTGTACTCTCTCATGAGGGGGAAAGGGGACAAAGAGACAAACAAAAAGCTATCTCCTGTCTCTCTTTTCATAAGGTATTAATTCCATCATGAAGATTCCACCCTCATCACCTAATCTGATTACCTCTCAAAGGCACTATCTCCAAGTACCATCACACTTTTGGGGTGAAGGCCTAAACGTATACTTGGAGGGAGGGGTACATTCAGTCCATAGCAATGACCAATAAATTCCAATTGATGAAGGAACAAGGTGATTCAAGAATTTTTTACAAGCACTGATGGATAATATTCTATTTTTATTAGTTCCTTTTACTTCAGTATATATTCTGACTGCTAACACAATGTTATAGTAAATCCTGTTCCCTATGAATACCTCATAAGTCCCCCACTACCATGATCTCCCAGTTGTAATGAAAAAAAGATGACATCTGAGGTTGTGCAGAGTAATGAAAAAATACCAGGGTGAGATAAACTCCATATCATAATAACATTCCATTAGAGCCAAGGATTGAAATCTTGGATGTTCAAGTAAAAATAATCATGAGTTTTCCTGAAAATTCCAGAAATTGTGGAGTGACTTTAAACTTCCTGCAAGTAATTGGATAAAAAATTTAATTAAATTTAGCTAAATCTCAGACTATCAGGCTAATATTTGGCTCACAGTATTTAGTTTATATTGATGTCTCCTTGTCGTTAAATTTTATAATATAAACTATTTTATAGTAACTTATAAACTGATTTATAGTAACCAAATTTTTAAAATCATTCTTAATACTTTTAAGATATAAAAAAATTCTATTACTTATTGAGGCCAACACTATGCTTTGGGCACTTTTTTTTGTTATTTTATTTTATTTTTTTTTTTAACAATTAGTCCAACATAGTAAAGAGCTTTTAATCCTTAACATAAATTCTTAGTTACTTAAATCTATTTAGGTACACTTAATTTTTTTTTTATTATTTACTTATTTTTGAGAGAGGGACAGAAAGAGCAAGCAAGGGAGGGGCAGACAGAGAGGGAGGCACAGAATCCGAAGCAGGCTCCAGTCTCTGGGCTGACAACTTAGAGCCCAAACTCAGGGCTCAAACTCACAACCCAGAGGTCATGATCTGAGCTGAAGTCACTCGACCAAATGAGCCACCCAGGTGCCCCTATTTAGGAACATTTTCCATGGGAGATTTGAGGCAGGCTATAATGTGGTAGAGATAAGAAATATTTATGAGCATTTGGGTGCAAAAATCTAAATTTTGTAGGCAGATAGGGAGATGGTTCTTGTAGAAATCTGGAAAGCTACCTAGATATATCCTCAGAGACATATTACCTCCTTGAATTCATTATAGTCTCAATTTTGATCCCAGACTTGTAGTTTTATAAATTCTTGTTGGAGTCTCAGAGAGTCTTTGAGAATGTAGATTCATATTAGCAAAGCCCACAAGCGACTGACAGACCTAGACCATATAGTATACTGCATATTTTTAATTTTTTTTTAATGTTTATTTTATTTTTGAGAGACAGAGAGAGATAGCGTGAGCGGGGAAGGGGTGGATAGAGAGTGAGACAAAGAATGTGAAGAGGCTCCAGGCTGGAAGCTGTCAGCACAGAGCCCTAGGCGGGGCTTGAACCCACAAACCTTGACACCATGACCTGAGCCAAAGTCAGAGGTTTATCTGACTGAGCCACCCAGGAGCCCCTAGTATACTGTATATTTTTAAGTTAAATTATGAATACAGGACCTAAGAAATTAGTTCTTTGACTATGCTTGAGTAGAATGTTTTCTGAATAGGTTACTTTATGTGAAAGGAAATTGTCAAAAAGTTTCTTAATGAGAAATAACTTAGAATAAAAATATTAATTACTTGATTTAATTGTATATGACAATAAGATGTATCCATCTGTAAAATACAGGTAATCATCAGATCTATCTGATAGATTCTCTATTCCTCAAAAATGACTAGAAGATATTTTTGCACTAAGACTCCTTTTGCTGCTTTGTGCTTGGAACCAGAACAGTACTGTCAAATATACAGATGGGAGAAGTAAAAAACAAAACAAAATGGGGTGGGGGCAGGCAGGGGGTTTGTATGCAGCGGTCTCTTCCAGGGTTAGAGAGTGGACCTATATCCATGGGCATAGATGAAACAAAGCACTATACTGTCAACACTTAGTAGATCAGCAGTGAAAAGGCATGAATTAGACCTCCCAGATCTACCTTAATTCTCAATGTAGCATGGAAGTAATGCATATGTTTCCCCAGGCTCCATAAAATTAAAGACAATGAAGCTGAGCTCCAGCACCATGCAGGAGAGTCTCTATGGCAAAGAAAAGGAAACAGACTGCAGCGGCTTTATGGGGGCTGAGCTGCCCCGTAGATCAAGTAGAGAATATGGCTGAAAGGCAATGTGTCTACAGCACTGTGAGGCAACATCAAAGCAGCACAGACATATTACAGAACGACAGACACTGAGCTCTAAATAAGCCAAATAAACAAAACATGGGTTCAGCACTTGAGATTTCAGTGGCAGATGCCAACAAACTATATAAAAACCTGAGCAAGGCACTAATGTGGAAGTCAGAAGGCAAAGAAGAAAACAATTGATCCTCTGTCTGTGGATTCCAGGTATCCCCACTCCTTCCACTGCAATTTCATGCATGTGCTGAGTCTGCCAAATGTCTTTTTAGGGAACAAGAGAATATTCCAGAAGAATGGATTTTGATCTAAGTGAGTACCTAAAATAGACTATTTAAATGAGTAAAGATTGACACACTACAGTATTTTATCTAATATAAGAAACCATAATTTGCAAGATGCAATCTAATTTTAGAGATCTTAATTTGTAAAAAAAAAAAAAAAAAAGACTTTCAAGATTGAAGAAAAGACTATTAATAAATGTGCTTAAAATTGTCACCCTTTACCCTATCCTGCAAGGTATTATTCTTGGCTCTCTTGATTGGAATAAATCAAATTTAAATGAGACCTCTCAATGCTTAGAATAATGATCCGTAAGCTTACTTGTCTGTTCGACCAGGAATTATTTCAGCAGTCTAAACAATTAACCTGAATTAAGTATTTTCATAGTTATTTTCTTATTCCAGTTTTATTTTCTGAAATGCCCTGCTTCCCCTACCTCATATGTATCAGAAGTCAAAGACTACAGTGAAATTCTATTATGCAGTTTGTTCTAACTGCATGGAAAAGTGGCTCTTTGAACACTACTGAGGGTTTGGATATATCCATTAAGTGCACTTTAATTAACACCAGAGCATTTGCTAAGATAGTTATTTGGATTTATGATATAATTATCAATATGAGTCTAGAATTGAAATGTGTGTCAGGGAACATTTAGTAGCTTCTTTGTGAAGCTTTCCTTTGAGATATATACTAATAATGGGAAGTTTTTCTGGGTTTATGTAGTTGGACTGCTAACTCAGATCATTTCCAATTAATCCCTATTTTCTACAGTTATCTTTCTGTTATCTAAGTTTTAAACTCATCGATGCATTCTCCTTTTATATTTGCGATACCCAGGAGTATACCTGATGCTTGGAGGGCATTCTAGATTGTTTGCTCATTATGGAGACCCTTTGTACTCTATTTTTCAAATATTTAGAAACTGAGTTCCTCCTTTTATTATATTCTTAGGTTTACTATACATTTAAATCTATGATTTTCATGTATGGCTTATATTGTCCACTAGGAAGACACTTTAAAGATTTGTAGAAGTGTTTTTGTTTGTCAGAATGGTTGTGAACTCCTCTTTTATTCAATACCTGGGGAATAAAGATGATAAAAGTCTTGGTAGGTATCCAAACTGCTTACACAGATAAACACTATGCCACAGGACTTTCAAGTGACCTATAAAACATTGTGTGGGTGATAAACCTATGTATAATTTGTCCTAGCATAAGACTTACTCTGTTTCATATGTGAACGGAAAATATTTTCACATAATTTCAAAGACACTTATTAATGAAATTTCCACTTATTCATAGTATTTGTCAATTATTTCCCCAATGATACTGCATTAGAACTCAGCCACAAATTCCATCGCACATAAATATTTCTATTAATTTTGGGGGTGCCTGAGTGGCTCAGTCGGTTAAGCGCCCGACTTCAGTTCAGGTCATGATCTCACCGTTCCTGAGTTTGAGCCCCACATTGGGCTCTGGGCTGACCACTCAGAGCCTGGATCCTGCTTCGGATTCTGTGTCTCTTCCTCTCTGTTCCTCTCCTGCTTGTGCTCTCTCTCTCTCTCTCTCTCTCTCAAAAATAAATAAAGACTAAAATATATATATTTCTATTAATTTCTTATTTTTGTGTTAACTATTGAATAGTCCAGGTTTTGGGTGACTTAGGGTAGACTTGTCTACAATCAGAAAATTGCAGTCAGGGCTGCTCCAACATCTTTCCTCCTTGGGCCAGAGACAATCTGAAACATATTCTTTTTGTTCAAATGCAGGAGCATAAAGTATATAGCTCAAATGAATGAGCACAATTCAAATCTGTGTTCATATGGCATCTGTTAACATTAGTTCACCAAAGCAAGTCATATGACCAAACCAAAAAATCAAAGAGTGAGGATATACACACACTCATCATGAGTTCAAAGCAAGACATGTGACTATGTACAGCATTAATGCTGTGGGAAAGTATATGTCTTCCATGGAAGTTTGGTGGGAGGACAGAGTAAATGTTTTCTGGAAAATAATCTAAAACAATAGGCATTATATTGATTTTTTTTAAATTTGAGTGCAATATATAAATATAATAACATACAGTGTTATATTACTGTCAGATGTACAATATAATGATTCAACAATTCTGTACTTTACTCAATGTTCATCATGGTTAAGTGTACTCTGAATCTCCGGCACATATTTCATCTATTTATTTCTTTTAATTAGATAGAGAATTAGATCATGCTATCTATGACCTTAATTGAAGACAGTAGGGTGTTAAAAAAAAACTGTTGAGGTTCCTGGGTGGCTCAGTCAGTTGAGCATCCCACTCTTGATTTCAGCTCAAGTCATGACCCTAGAGTCGTGGGATTGAGCCCTGACTTGAGCTTCATGCTTAGCATGGATCTTACTTGAGATGTTCTCTCTCTCTCTCACTCTCTCTCTCTCTCTCTCTCTCTCTCCCCCTCTGCCCCTCTCCCCTGCTCATACTATCTCTGTCAAAACATAAAAATAAAAATAAGAAATGTTCTCACATCAAGTGCACATACATATTCAAGGTAGATTATTCATATTCAACGTGACCCATATCATGGGTTATAAAATAAACCTTTAAATTTTGAAATAATTGAAATCATATAAACTAGATTCTCTCACCATTTAGTATTCATAAAAATGACCCTCCAATATATCCACATCCTAATCTCTTAAACCTTTTAATATGTTATCCTACACATCAAAAGGGACTGCTGATGTGACTAAGGTAAGGATTTTGAGATGGGAGGATTATTTTGGATTACCTGGATAGGCCCAAAAATCATTATAAGATAAGACAATCGAAGTCAGAGAAAGATGTGTCTACAGAGGTAGATGTCAGTGTGGTGCCATTGCTGCAGGATGGCCACAAGTTGTTGAATGTGAGCAGCCTCTAAAAGCTGGAAATAGCAAGGAAACAGAATCCTGGGAAACTTCAGAAGGAACATAGTTTTACCAAAATCTTAATTTTAACTCAGTAAGACTGAGAGATTTTGGGCTTTTGAATTGCAGAACTATACAATAATAGCTTAGGGATGCCTGGGTGGCTCAGTCAGTTAAGCATCCCACTCAGGTCATGATCTCACAGTTCATGAGTTCAAGCCCTGCATATGGCTCTGAGATGATGGTGTAGAGCCTGCTTGGGATTCTGTGTCTCCCTCTCTCTCTGTGTCCTTTCTGCATTCAGTGTCTCTGTCTCTGTCTCTGTCTCTCTCTCTCAAAATATATAAATAAACTTTAAAAATATAACTTCTTATTGCTCTAAGCCACTAAATTTGTGCTATGTATCACAGCGACATAGGAAACTAATACACATCATTACCTGATTTTAAGAGTTACCTTTAAGCTAGGAAAATAAGTAAGTGTGGTATTCACAGAGGCAAAGAGAAATCGATCAATGGAACAGAAGGTCCAAAAATAGACCCAGACAAACGGCCATTTGACTTTTGAGAAGTACAAAATAAATTTAAAAAAGAATAATCTTCTGAACAAGTGGTATAGGAATAATTTGTTATTATCATATACAAAAAAGAGAAAAAGCAAAAAGAACCTTGACCTAACTGTGATATCTCATACAAAAATTAATTTAAAATGCATAATTAAATTAAATTAAATTAATAAAATAAAATGCACCCTGCATATAATTGTATAAGAAAACAAAAAAGTTACAAAATTCTTAGGAGACCAATGTAGGAGGAAATCTTCATGACATGGATTAGGGAAACAGTTCATATACATGACACCCAAAGCACAATGCATAAAAGAAAAATGTATCAATTAAACTTTAACAAAGTTACATATTTTTGCCACATGTAAGAGAAGAAAAAACCAGGTTTCAGACTGAGGGAAAATATTTGCAATTCACATCTAAAGAAGGATTTATATAAATAATATGTAAAGAACTGTTAAAATTCAGCATGAAGAAAACAGGCAACCCAATTAAACATGGGCAAAAATCTAAAAATACACTTTACCAAACAGGAATCAAAGATAAAAATAAGTACACAAAAGTAGGTTCAGAGGCATTAGCTATTAGATAAATACAAATGAAAACCATAAGGACACCACTACATAAATATTAGACTGGCTAAATACAAACAAGCAAACAAAACCCAAAACACAACAACAAAATTATCATCCCAACTGCTGGTGAAGATGTAGAACAATTACAGCTCTTATACATTGATGGTAAGAATGCAAAATTTATATTTACATGAAACGTTTACACAGATGTTCATATCTATACATAATACCCCAAACCAGAAGGTATCCAAATGCTTTCCGAAGGGTGAATGGATTAACAATGGTGGCACATCCATGCAATGGAATACTACTAAAAACATAAAAGTTACAGATTATTTTTACAACCAGTACTTTGGATGACTCTCAAAGGCATTATGTGAATGAAATAAGCTGGTTTCAAAAAGTACTGTTTGATTTCATACATGTTTTGACATTTCTTAAAGACAAAGCTCCAGTGATGGATAATTGATCAACAGTTACCAGGAGTTAAGTATGGTGATGGCTCTGACTGTAAAGGAGAATATTAGAGAATTGGGGGGGAATGATAGAACACTTCTGTATTATTTGTTGTGACATTTACACAAATCTATATGTATTAAATATCATAGAGGTTGTGGCAAGCAGTCTCTAAGATGGTCCCCAATTATCTCAGCTTCCAGGGATTCACACTCTGTGTAATACCCTTTCCTTGAATGGAGACTGGCCTAGTAAGTTGCTTCTAAATAATAGAATACAGCAAAAGTGTGAAATGTCACTTTCATGATTGAGTTATATAAGATTAGGAGTTTGTATTGATAGCGTATTCTCTCCCTTGCTGACTTGAAGCCAGTTAACATATTGGTGAGGCCAGTTAATAATAAATTAGGGTAGTCTTTGGGGAATAGCCAGCTAGGAATTGAGGCCCATAGTGAAATAGACCTGCAGGAATTGAAATTCTGCCAAACCACGTGAGTTTAAAAGTGGATCCTTCCCCAAGTGAGTGTTTCTCTCTCTCTCTCTAATATACACATATTTATGTATATATAAAGTGTTATTTTTTTTCTTGTAACAGTTTTTTATTTAGTCTGTTAGTATAGTTTCCTCACTATCTCTTGCTTACTATTTGCATGGAATGTCTTTTTTTCAATCTTTCACTCTCAGCCTATTTGTGTCTGATCTAAACTGAGTCTCTTATAGAAAGCATATAGTTATCTTTTGTTTTGCTAGTTCATTCTGCAAATCTTTGCCTTTTGATTGAAGAGTTTAAACCACTTACATTTAAAGTAATTGCTGATGAGGAAGGACTTATGTCTGCCATTTTTCTATTTATTTTTGTATTCCTTAATTACTTACATCTCTCATTCCCTCTATTACTGCCTTCTTCTGTGGTTAGTTGATTTTTATAGTGAAACATTTTGATTGCTATTTCATTTCCATTCATGTATATTCTTTAGATGTTTTCTTTATCATTGCTATGGTGACTACATTTAACATACTAAATTTATAACAATCTAATTTGGTATATACAAACTTAATTGCAATCACATATAAAAACTGTGCTCCTCTATAGCATCCATCTTTATCTTACTGTCAAAAAGTACATCTTCTTATATTTTGTACCTGAATAGCATAGGCTGTTAATTGTATTTTATGAATTTTCTTTTTAAATGATGTAGGAAATAAAATTTCAGTTACAAGGAAAAATTATAATAATACTGGCTTTTACATTTGACCATATATTTACCATTACCAGAAATCTTTATTTCTTCATATAGCTTCATGTTACTGTCTAGTGTTCTTTCATTTCAACTTAGAAAGATTCCTTTCAGAGTTCTTGTCTGGTGGTAATAAACTACTTCAGCTTCTGCTTATTTGGGAATGTCAATAATTTCTCCCTAACTTATAAAGGACAGTTTTCCCAGATACAAAATTGTTTACCTTTATTTTGTTTCAGTGCTTTAAATGTGTCACATCGCAGCCTCTTGTCTTCCAGGGTTTCTGATGAAAAATTGGCTATTAATTTTATTGTGCATTATGAGTTGCTTCTCTCCTGCTTCTTTCACTCTCCTCTCTTTGTAATTCCTTTTGACACTTTGATTCTAATTGGTCTAGGTAAAGACCTCTTTGAATTTATCCCACTTAGAGTTCATTGATCTTCTTAGACTTGTAAATTTATGTCCTTCACCTGATGTGAGACATATTTCTTCAAATATTTTCCCTCTTTTCCTATTTTCCTTCTGGGGCTTTCATTCTATATATGTTGGTCTGATTATTGGTGTCCCATTGGTTCCGTAGGTTCTGTTTACTTTTCTTCCTTCATTTTTTTTTTCTGTTTCTCCAACTTAGAGAATTCAATTTTCCTATCTTCAAATTCACCAATTCTTTCTTCTGCCTGCTCAAATCTGTTGTTGAACTCATTTACTAATTTTTTCATTTCAGTTACTGCATTCTTTACCTCTAGAATTTCTGTTCAGTTTCTTTTTATAATTTCTATGTCTTTATTGATATTTTCATTTTGTGTATACGTTGTTTTCCTGATTTTCTTTTTTTTTTTCTTTCCTTTCCTTTCTCTCTCTCTCTCTCTCTCTCTCTTTTTTTTTTTTTTTTTAGTTTTTTGTCCTTAGTCATTTGAACATAATTAAGACAGTTGTTTTAAAGTTGCTCCCCCCCTGCCCACTCAGTAGGTTTCATGTCTGGGCTTCTTCATGGATGATTTCTATCAATCTTTTGTTCCCTAATTCTTTGTATGGCTTGTCATTTTTTGTTGTTGAAAACTGGACATTTGTGTATAACATGGTAGCACTAGAAATAAAATTCTCTCTTTCTCATGATTTAGCTTATATAAAATATTGGAAGGCTAAGGTGGTCCATTTGTTTAGTGATTTTTCCAAACTGTTTTTTTGCAAAGACCATATTCTTCGTCATTTGTTGTCAGTGAAGTCTAGGTTTCTTATGTTTAGCTAAGTGCTTTCATAGATATGTCTTTGACAGGAAAGAGCTTGAAAGCAAAAAAAAAGAAAAAGAAAAAGAAAACAAAATTACCAGTGACAAAAAATTACAGAAAGTAACAAAACAAAATCAAACAACACAATAAAACAACAACAACAAAAAACAAACTCATATCTCAGTCTGTGTAGATTACCTTTTTTTCTGGGGTATTTCTTCACCACTTATCCAGGTTCACATTGAGCCTTGGGCTCAGCACAGGTGAAAGATTAATCTTCTCATGTCTTTTCTGAGTACGAATATTGCCCTGGGCAAGCATGTGGCTTTCTAAATTTCCATATATACTCAGGTGTTTTTGAACATCCAAATTTTCCCAAGAATCTGCCCTGACTTTTCTTCCCAGATCTTAACTGTTCTAGTATAAATCTTAATTTTAAACATTATGTAGGTTGTAAGATTTCCTGCCAGAATTTTATAAACAATGCCTCCCACTTCTGGCTTGAGTTACAAGTTAGGCAAAACAAAGTTGGGTACCTTGCATTAGTCCTTCAGGTAGTTCTCAGACAGGTTAGCATAAGCATGTATAGTTATTTCTAAATAAAATATATTTACTCCAGCACCAGGAATAAGGGGTTGACACTGGGGACACAGTATGCAGACAATTCAAGGCTGCTGTCATACTGGGAGTGGGATGGGTCAAGTACAAAGGGAAATACCCACAACTTTCCTACTGTTTTCAAATTGTTTTTTTCTTGATTCAGTGTTTCACTGGTTGTTGTAAATCTCTATCTTCCAGAATTCTCACAAAGTTGTTTCTGACAGTTTGTGCCTCTTTTTAAAAAAAATATTTTTGTGAGAAATGAGAGTTTTGAGCTGCCTACTGTATCAGTTTTCTGATGTTATTGTCCAAGATATTTATCTATTATATTGTTTAGGGCAAAATACCAGCCTCATACACAACAATTCCTTTACTTGGGGATGCTACTTTGGCAATTTTGTTACTATACAGTGAAGCTAATAACTTCTGGCATTTAATACTATCTTACTCTTCCTTATGCAAGCATCACAATTCTTCACACCTCCTGACATGTCGCATAAAATAATAACGGTTTTAAAAATATTTTTTCAAGTTTTGTTTTTTATTTCAAGAGAGAGACAAGGAAAATAAGAGAGGGGAAGAGAGAGGGAGAGAATCCCAAGAAGGCTCCACACTGTCAGCCTGAAGCCCAATTCAGACCTTGAAATCATGACCCATGAGATCATGAATGACCTGGGTCAAAACCAACAGTCAGACACTGAACTGATTGAGCCACCCAGGTACCCTTAAAATAATGAATTTTTTAAAAAATGGTGCAAATACCATTTTAAAATTTATAAACATGTTATGAACTTTTAATACATCTATTATGGTTGCTATAGCATTTGTGATTAGGTTTTACTCAGAAACGACTGACAAACACATACCTATTTTTTAATGCTTAATACCTCTAATGTAATGAATATAGAAGATAATTTTGAATATGTTATTTAAAACTTTTTGAGAAAACTGAATATGTAGATCAGCTGTATCTTTTTTTAAAGGAAACATCATTGTTCACAACATAGTAATGATTTTTTCTTAATTTGGATATTTCTACACATCTATCCTACTGAAGATAAGTTTTATTTTTAATCGTATTTTTGAACCAAACAAAAAAGAAAGCAAATGTGGTGAGTTCTTTGACTGAAAAGCACTCAGTTCTTTACTGCATCAGTCTAAAAGTATCAAAGGGGCAGGTGTTGGAGCATGATTTCAATAGGAAAAATAAAAATAGAGCCTAAGCCTTTGTGACAGATGTCAAGCATGCTGACAACTGTTAAAAGAAAAATCATTTTCCTGATCCTGTGTAAGGAGACAGCTTGTAAGATTAAAGATGTATCTCTTTATCTATGTTTTTGGCAGATCATTTCCACTGAATAGGACATGAAAGGTACTTCAGATGGAGAAAAGGACACTAGGAATTTTTATCATCTGAGCCACACAAAGGGTATAATGAAAAGTCAGAAAGTAAAGAAATATAAAAAATAAAAAAAAAAACCTAATCTGACCAAAATTTTCTATAAAGTTTTAAGCCCCTTATATTATAATGATAAATTCATCCTGGCTTAAAAATTCATAAAATACTCCAAGAGTAAAGATGTAAATCACTAAATAATGAATGGCATATAGTAAATGTTTAATAAATAATTGCTAAATTACTACCTAAACAGATGAATTTGATAATTTAACAATATTTGTTTATAGCTCATGGCTCACCTTTGTCTGTTTTGTCATCCAAAACATAGTGATTGGTGGGAATTCTATTAAATTCTAAATATGTACATTTAGTTAATTTAGTTATGCAAATAATTTTGTGTTTATTCAGCAACAAAAATTTATATTAGACTAATATAAAGTTGGCAATGTCTTCTAACTCTGAATTGGACTCTCCTCCCTCTCCCATTTTCCTACATTTTTCTTTCCATTTATACAACTTTTGTATGTCCTAAAAAATACAAAATTAATACAATATTAGGTATCAGTTCGTTTAGTATGACTTTTCAATTTTAACCGTACATCTTAGCAATGTTTTTATAGTAGTACTCTTAGAGCTACACACATTTACATAGTATTCTATAGTATGAATTAATTAGAGCTTGTTTATCTATATCCCTACTGGTTGGCAGTAAGTATTTACTCAATTTTTGTGGTGGTGCAAATCTGCTATATTAGACATCCTTGTATATTTCTCCTTGCAGTTGTTGGCTGTTTCCCTAACATAATAACTGACATGTAGAAATATTGGGCAACAACAAATACATATTTTAAACTTACCTCACTGTGTATGCATTTTGCCATGTATTTCATTTTTATTATCATTACTATTATTAACATGAAAACTTATCAGCTCTCTTGACATCCCATGTGTATTAAAAATGGACATGTTTTAAGATAAGAAGGTAGAGCATCAATAAACATTGATTCCCAACCTCTCTTCTCCCATGTTCTCTTACATAAATTCTGTAGCTCAGAAAGAAGTATCTATTAACTATACCTTAAATGATCTTTTGTAACATTTTCTCCTGTGTAGTATTTTTCCTTTTCTCCACTCACATGCATCATATATTTTGTTAGGATCATTTTGAGGTTTCTAGCTTATCTGAAGCTATCTCAGTCCTATAAAAAAACATGGTCTTTTATCCTGAGATTTCTCTCTTCCAAGTGTGTAAATCTTGACTTCCTAAATATTAGGCATAGTGCTGTATTTATAATCAATATATTTTGACTTATTCTAGTTTAATAAATATGTACTAAGCCAAAGATATCTTTGAAACTGAGTGAATTTAGCTGGATTAGTTTTTATTAGTTTTACTGATAAATGAACCTGAAACTATTTAAAGATAGTTCAAGTTCATTCGATATTTTGACAAGTCTATACTGAAAACATTTGAGAATATAGAAATTAATTATTTTCATAAATAACTTACAGAAAAAGATATTATTCAATTGTATCACCATGAAGGTGAATAAGTATTTTCAATGTTCAACTTCTTCTGCAACTTAAATCCACCACTTCCCTGTCTAAATGCCAGGGAGGACTTACGAAAGCCAGCTACTACTGTATATGTTCTATATTTGAAAAATGCTAAATATTTCCACCATTGAAGTTCCCAATCTTTTATCCTTTCAAGGTTGAGACTGTTCCCTATGCTGATCGTAAACCTTTCAGAATCATCATATACTATGTACAACAAACCAAACCATCATAAACTCAATGGAAGTTAGCCTCTTGAATCATACACTGCTTTTCTCAAAGTCAGCTATCATGTTTGCTTTGGGATTTAGCTATAGTGACCACTAATAGGCTTAAACTTGTTGTAAGTGAAATGGAACTCCTCAGTACACAGTTACTTCCCCCAATTATCCATTTTTTTTTTGATATCTTAAGCACAGAATACAATAACTAGAGACAATAACAATAGAGAATTATGCTGATGTAGATATATTGGAAAAGTTGTGATTAAAAAGTCACATTAATAAAGTAGTTCTTTTGTGTTTGTTTAACCATTTTTTTGTGGGCACAGACGTTTATTTATTCATTGGCAATGGACATATTCATCTGTACTCTCTTACCACACGAGAAGAACAGATTATATGTTAATTGAAGAAGAACCTCATTATACTGGATTCTACACCTTCTATTTATCTGTTTTTTAGAAAACAGAGTTTTTATTCATGCACTGAGTCTCTAGTACCCTTATGACTTTGTAAGTTATACAATACCCAACAATGTCTTATAATCTTTAGGTATGTGGTAAAGGCCAAATTGTTTCCCACCCCTCCCCAAATTTATATGTTTAAGTTGTAACCCTTAGTACCTCAGAATGTGACTATATTTTGAGATAGGGTCTTTTAAGAGTAAATTACAATGAGGTTATCAGTGTGGGCCCTAATCCAATATGCCTGGTGTCCTCATTAGAAGAAATTAGGACGCAGGCACAAACAGACGAAAGACATGTGAGGACACAAGAAGACAGCCATCTACAAGTCAAAGAAAGAGGTGTCAGTCTTGATGTCAGACTTCTATCCGCCAGAATTATAAGAAAATAAACATTCACATCAGAGTACAAAAATGCTATAAATTCTCACCTTAAAAAAACCTGCCCTTGACCCTAATATTGCTCTTAAATATACACAAAGAGCTTTCCACACAAAAACTTCCACTTATTTATCTCCCACTATTTCTTGAACCCATTATCATCAGAATTTTTTTTTAAGGTACGAAGCCCAACTTGGGGCTTGAACTCACAGCCCTGAGATCAAAACCAGAGCTGAGATCAAGAGTCGGATGCTTAACTAAATGAGCCACCCATGTGCCCTTATCATCAGGATTTTATACCCATTAAAGAAACAACTCAGTTTTGTATTGAATATCTGCATTTATTCCTTAAACAAGCACTTATTCAGCATTCATTACTTGCAAAGACACATTATGGACAATGAGGATAAGGCAGTAAACTAAATAGATCAAGTATCTGTCCTCCATGAGATGGATAATACATTTTTATTGTTATGAACAGAAATCATACAGCAGGAAAAATAAGGGCTATAAAATCTGCTGCCTCCAGTGTATTGTGTGACCCCTAGCATGGGCATCACTTGGAATCACTTGAGAAAAGCAGAATATAAATCCTCACACCATGTCTACAGAAACAGAACTTGCATTTTGTCAAGATCCCCAGGTGATTGAAAAACACATAAATGTTTAAGAAGCGCTGGAAAACTAACAGAAGACACCCACTGGGAAAATATGTAATAGACCTCTTTAATAACTTAAAGGTCAGTATTTATCAATTATTTTAATCCATGATTGTTTCTATGCTATCTTGGCTGAGTGTTATTTCTGTGGTTTGCATTATAAATTCCTCAAGTAGTTAAGATTTCTTTCAGCTGCAAGAAACACAAAACTCAGCACCACGGATGCAAAAGTTATGCTGCTCTTTTATTTCCTCAACAACATCACTGATACTTCTCTGATTATCTTAAATATTCAGTAATGTTGCAAGGTGTTTTTCACCTTTAAGCTAGAAAAGAGAGAAGGGTCATACCAGGCATGGCTTTCTTTTAACCGAAAAAGTAGAAGCTTCCCCCAAAGTTTATCTGTTATTTGTTATGTACTAAAACAGTAATTTTGCCACCACTATACACAAGGGTGGCCAGGAAAGTGAGTATATATGGCTCTCTAGGTAATATAGAGGAGAGTAGTAAGAAACATGATTAGAAGTGTCTTTAGAAAAGCAGCAGTGTCTGCCACAATATCATAGGTGGATTCAGTGTGTTTTTAAGGTTTAGATAATAACAATAGGTATCTTCCACTACAACTACCACCAACATACCTGATATCTCCACACTTTTTTCAAAATTGTCACTGTAGATTTTAAGTAGATAATCTCAGAAACTACTCAATATTTCCTAATGGATCTAGTGGTTTAGGTAATTCCTGCGAATTATTATCACATGCTAGTGGCACAAATTCCATATAAACAATATGTTCTGCACATTTAAAGTCACATAAAAAGGAAAAGTATTTGTGGTGGACAGACTCCCCTTTCCTGTTTTTGAAGAAGGTTGCTGACATGTTTTGAGGTAGCTTAGGAAAAGATCTACATGGCAAAGGACTGAGAAAAGCCTCCAGCTGATAGCCAGCAAGCAACTGAAGCCCTCAGTCTGAGACTGCAAAGCTAACACTTGGATTATGGCCCTGCAGGAGACCCGGCCAGACCCACGGAAACAATGAGATAATAAATGTGTACTGTTTTAAGCTGTATGTTTGTGCTAATGTTTTATTACGCGGCAATAGATCACTAATACACACTTGTTGAAGGCTTTAAAATTACACTTTGATATATCTTCCTTGTCTATAAATAACAACCGTGAAGACTTTTTTTAATGAAAATATATTTATTTTGTCAATTATTTTGAAAATAGAATCACTCTATTACCAAAATATGTCAACACTCACCCATAACTTTTCTGCTGTGGATAGAACCTTGTTACTGTCTCTAGAAGTGATTGTTTTACAAAGGAGTGCACAAATTGGAACAATGCATATGGGTGTTTGTGTGCATTTAGAAGGTTTTTTCCAAACAAAGAGGCTTTCAAAAGCATGTCAGATGGCTCCTTATTTGGATATGTATCATCTTAGTGATATGCATTTCAATTCAAATCTAAAATTAATAGAAATTTGGAAATGTGGAATATATGCCTAATAATTAAAAAAGTAAGTTAAAAGAATTGTAAATATATCATGCCACATGGTCTAGAGTAAGTGAACATTTGGTAGATGATTTCCCCCCAATAGTTGTTTCATTAAATTTGTGTTTATAGCTGATGATTCTATTTTTTAATGTTCTATTAGTACTTTCAATTAGTAAGCCATTACAGTGAACCTGTCAATTTTATTTTTGTTCCACACAGAAAAGAGTTCATTCTCCTGTATCAACATTCAAAACATCTAAATTGCAAAGCTAAGTCTAATGTTTTTTAAAGTCACCTATTCTGATTAATTAAGTCCTTAGCATTATCACTGTTTACATTTACTCAGCAGAAAGCAGAGAGGAAATCTCAAAACAAAGAACTTTTGTGGCCTCAGGAAAGTGTGAACCATAAAGACAATGAAAATAAAAATAAACAAAATGATGCTCAGATTGTTATATTGTATCTATTTTAAAAGTGGCTATTGTGAGAAGAAAGAAACTAACATTTTTGCATATGGACTGTAATGTAGGAAATTGAATACATCTACGAGTTTTTCATGACCTCATTATTTTCTTTAAATTATTTTATGGCCAGAATTCACTATGCACACTCATGATGAATATCAATGAAATACATTTTTGAGCAATGAATAAGTAGGTTTAGTTTATTAACCATTTAGTGTCATCTCTTATATTTATTTATTTATTTATTTAAACATTTATTGTCAAAATGGCTTACAGTGTGTACAGTGTGCTCTTGGTTTTGGGGATAGATTCCCGTGGTTCATCGCTTACATACAACACCCCGTGCTCATCCCAACAAGTGCCCTCCTCAATGCCCATCACCCATTTCCGTCTCCCCCACCCCCACCCCATCCACCCTCAGCTTGTTCGCTGTATTTAAGAGTCTCTTATGGTTTGCCTCCCTCCCTCCCTGTTTATTTATATCAAGAAGTTAGCTAGTTCTCACTAAAACTTAAAATGCAATCCTTCCATTGACATTATCTACATTTACAATTGTGGCACCAACATTTCTCATAAATAATACTCAAACCAGTAAGATTCTAAATGAGCACTTTCATCATAAATCTGAATTCACAAGTTATTAAATTGGTACTTTAGCTAATTATTTCTTTAGGTATCTAATTTAGCTTCCCTAAAAAGCTTACAGCCTTATGTATCATTCTATAATTAACATATAACCTTTTCCTTATGAATTTGGAAATTCATACTTTTTAAATGTGTCTTTATTTATTTTGAGAGGGAGAGAGAATGAGAGTGAGCAAGTGGCATAGAGGCAGAGTGAGAGAGGGAGTGAGAGAGTTCCAAGCAGGCTCCACTCTGTCAGCCCAGAGCCTGAGGACAGTCTTGATTTCACAAACCGTGAGATCATGACCTGAGCCAAGATCAAGTTGTACAATCAACTTACTGATTTCAGTCTGCTTTTTATCATTGTCATGTGTTACCAATTCTAAACAATGTTGATGATAAAGTCTTCTTCTCCCATATGGTAGATCACTTCTATAGCCCCTGACTTGGTAAGTCACTGAAGAAGATATCATTAAGGATTCTTGCATAGTTCATGTATGGAAACTTTCCAGAAGAAAAGTGTAAACTTTTCAATAAGGACAAACATGCATAATCTAAAATCATGAATAGTTTTAGTTAGGAAACTGTAACAAGATAAGATTTTAAAAAATGAAATAAATAGGAATGAGTAATCAACGAGCAGCAATTTTGGAATGTAATTATTTGAAATTTAACGAAAGAAAAGATGCAACTTTTATACAGCATATGCAATTTAATGGCTTGAGAATATTGTTACTATATGAATATTAAGCCTGATGTACTTGCTTGTAGTTTCATGGGTTACTTATTTATTTTTAACTATTGTTTTTTTTTAATGTTCATTTATTTTTGAGAGAGAGAGAGAGAGACGGAGAGAAAACAGTGGAGGGTGGGCAGAGAGAGAGAGTGAGACCCAATATCTGAAGCAGGCTGCAGGCTCTGAGCTGTCAGCACAGAGTCTGACATGGAGCTTGAACCCACAAACTGTGAGATCAATGACCTGAGCCAAGGTTGGAAGCTTAATCAACTGAGCCAATCAGGTGCCCCTAACAATTGGTTTTTATCCAGTGGTTAGTGGGTGTTGTTGTTGTTGTTGTTGTTGTTTTTGTCTCAACTTGAAAAAATATTTTACTAAAAAATAGCGCATATCAAAGTATAAATATGAAGCATTACTAATACTATACAACACTAGCTTTAGAATCTATTGAGTAGCTATTGGTTTTTTTTTTAAATATCAATTTATTATCTTCCTGTATATGTTTTACCAGTTTTAACTATGATTATTTTTATCTTTCATATGTACACCCATAACACTGACTCATTTCCAACCTCATCAAAAGTTCTATTATGTTTCTACATTACATACCTATCTTGTCACTTGGCCATAAACACACTGAGAATGTGTTTGTATTCTTCTTGAGGACTGGAATAGTGTAGTGCATATTGTTGAATAAATATTTACTGAATGATAGTAAAAATCAGTAACACATGCTCATAGTAAAAGCAGTAAAAGTAGAAAATAAAGAAAATAAAAATGAAGAAACTGAAAATCACAAAACCTCTCACTACATAGAAATACCTTTTTTATGCATGTCACTATGTATCATTCAGACTTGATATCTTTATACATATGTTATAAAAGGACTCAGGATATGGATACTATTTTATAAACTTTAAAAATTTTAACATATTATTCCATGGGAATAAAATTCTACAACAATCACATTTAATGACCACCTGTTATTGCATTATAAATATGAACTTTACACATTAAACTCATTTCAAGAAATAGATTTTTGCTCTTATAAACAATACATGTTCTACAATAAGTATATTTGTCAGTGATTTATCATATTATTTATTTTCATTTTTTACTATAAATTCCTATAGGTGGACTTTTCATAGCAAGGGTATATATGGGGCCATTTTATATATGAAATTTTATGGTCATCTCCTACATATAGGCACCTAATACTCATGACATTTTCAAGGCACTGGAAAAATACTTGAGTCACAAAAGAGTAAGGAGTTAGTTAAAAAATATTTAAGTAAAGCAACAAAATCAAAATTAATAATTGAAAGGTAACACTGTTACTTTATTGGTGATTGCATTTAATTTGTTAAAATATCACCTAGTAGACACATTTTGTTGCTTAAAATTTCTTATGAAGTAAGAAATTTTACGTAGGCATAATTGTCGTATGAAAATCAGAAACAAACATATAATTACACTCCACATAGGCAAGCTATTTTATAACCACCATTTAAAATTATAGCAAAAATATAATTAAAATAAACAGATATATTTTAATTTATTTGATATATTATTGAATATATTTGATGTAGAGTGGGATCTTGAAAAATAAGATTGATTATGGTCTGCAAAGTTTTTACAGTAGCCCAGGGTATGTAGATTTTTAACACTGTGATATATATTGCTTTCAGAAGGTTGTATCAATTTGTAAGTATTTAAAAAAAAAATTGTTGACACACACAAATCAATGGGATGAATTTCAGGACTGCATTTTATCCAGATTTCTCTGAACTTTCCTGCTGAAAATTCTGAAATTCACCTACATGCCAAGGAGCAATATCTTTTTAAGATAATATACTGTTGATAATGAAACAACATATTCTTTTTCAGAAGGATGATGATAGCTATCTAATAAAATATTAACACCTCATCTCACTGATTTATTTAAATGAGATTAAAAAACACCATGTGCAACTTCAAATAGCAAAGGGAATAAAAATGCAAGAGGACGGAGAGAAACTTTAACTTGTCTCCACTCCAATTTTTTTTTTAATTTTTTTTTTCAACGTTTATTTATTTTTGGGACAGAGAGAGACAGAGCATGAACGGGGGAGGGGCAGAGAGAGAGGGAGACACAGAATCGGAAACAGGCTCCAGGCTCTGAGCCATCAGCCCAGAGCCTGACGCGGGGCTCGAACTCACGGACCGTGAGATCATGACCTGGCTGAAGTCGGACGCTCAACCGACTGCGCCACCCAGGCGCCCCATCCACTCCAATTTTTAAACAGTATAATGTATTTGATTCAGTATAGTGTAATAGTGATTAGCATAAGATAATTATTAATTAATAATTAATTAACTGGTTAACCCTAATTAACTGGTTAATTTATCTGACTGATCGTTCTTTTCTTTCCTCTTCTATCAATGGTAGATCTGAGGAGATCTGGAAGAGAGTTGGTTCCAGCACCCTAATTCTGGAGTAGAAATGTCAAACCCGTATCCAGGAGGAAGGTAGTGGAGTGAATGAGAGAGGAGAACCTACCCAAAGTGCAAAACAACTCACCTCCTACATGTGAGGTGAGGGCTCGGGTAAAGAAAATTGCCAATTTACTTGAAATCAACCAATGACTTTGTTTAATACTTTGAGTGAGATATAAATACTTTTCTCTGGTGCTGGCAATTTCTTCAATATCCACTGACAGTACTCTGCTCAGCACATTCCAGCTACACTGTATGTTTCTTGCATCTTTGTCTTCATTACTGTATCCCTCACCTTTCCTACATAATGAATACTTTCCAATTACTTATTCCATGGATCACTGCCTAATAAAACCCTTAATATTTCTATATTCATTACTTTATTCCACTGCATCCAATACATATTTCAGTCAAAGCATCTAAGTCAGGGTTTCTCACCCTTAAAGCTATTGACAATTTAGACCAGATAAATCTTGTTTTGGACATTGTAGTGTTGAGCAGCATCTCTGGCCCCTATTAACTAGCATGCTAGTAGCATCCCACCAAGTTCCTGCAACCAAAAATATTTCCAGACTTTGCTAAATATTCCCAAGAGGCAAAATAATCTTGAATTTAAATAACTGATCTAGCATTATTTTTCCTATTGCAAGTATGCCCTGAGGCATATCATTCCCTCATATCGTACCCTCTCATTGAGAGCAAACAGCACCATGAGCACATCTGACTTGTCTCTATATCACCCATGCCTATCCCAGGACCAAACTCCTAGAAAACACTTGAGAGAAGAAAGTGTATATAATATCAAATGAATTTATCCTTAAATTGTATTGGCTATTGAAGGTGTCTAGTTAAATTCTTCCCCAGGAATTTCCCTGCCCGAAGGACACCCAAAATTATCCACTTTCCATGGGAGCAGCCTGCATCCCATGACTGGTTGATGTCCTTGTCCAAAGGCCTAGCCACTGGGACTCATTTCAGGACACGTCTCAGAGGACATCTCAGCCTCTGAACTCTTCCTGCGGTTGGCTGGCAACTCTGTCACAGCTGAGTCACAGTTCACCCTCTCTCTGCATAAGTCTGTGTTCCTATACCCTTACAGATGTTATTCTCAAGTGCATTCCCTGCTAAACCTCCTGCACACATGTACAGGGAACCCAGCCTACAAAGGTAGCTCCTTTCATTGAAAGCTTACAGGGTCAGCTACTGTTTGCCCTCCTGAGTATGAAGGTGAAAACATTAGCAGCTAAGCCACTGATTGTCATACCAATAGAGATATAAAATACTCTTCTTAGAAAAAAATAATTATATTGAATTAGGGTATTAGAATTTTCAGTATAAGGGAGAAATTATTAATTATTAGAAAGATGTAAACATTTTCCCCCTATTCACACAGTTATGTCAAAGTAGTTAACTGCTTTAGAGTACAATATTTATTATATTAGCATGAGTTGCTTTTTTTCCAGTTGAATAATAATTACATCTTAGTCTAAGATGACAATGAAGAAGAAAGAAAGAAAGAAAGAAAGAAAGAAAGAAAGAAAGAAAGAAAGAAAGAAAAAGAAAGAAAGAAGAAAGAAAGGAAGGAAGGAAAAGGGAAGAGAAGGGAAAGGAAGGGAAGGGAAGGGAAGGGAAAAAGAAAACAAAAAGATAAAGGGAAAAAAGTGCACCAGCCAAAATTTCTGAATTTGGCCAAAATCCAACACAATAAGATATTTAAAGAAATAAAACTAATTCGCAAATATTAATATCCATACTACACAGTCTGATTATATCTTAATCATCATCACAAGTTGGTTTCAATGCTGTTTCTAACATAAAATCTCACTCCTGTGTTGCCTTCATTTCTTTTTCTAATTTTTGAATGATTTTTGGCAGTTTTGACATTTATATTTTCACAATGCTTATTTTTAATTTTTAAAATATATCTTCTACAATGAAAAGAAGTTAATATCCCATCAATGTTAAGCAATAAAATTAACATTAAAAATGCCACAGCGATTGCAAACCAGAAAAAGAGTACGGAGTTGGGAATCATCAAATCCAGTGGAAATTTGTTGTTGAATATTTCAGTGATGAGCTATTGCATGAATTCCTATTTCCTATTGTTCAAAGAGTACTCACACTCACAAAGCTAAATACAACAAAACGTGGGTAAAGGACAACCGACATAAGAAAATTAGATATATTTTTTATGATTTCATCTTTTAACTATTTAATTTTGCTCCTATACCACTTATACACTGTATTGCAGCAAGAAACTGGCTCATTTTTAAAAAATGTTTATTTACTTTTGACAGAGAGAGAAAGAGAGACAGAGACAGAGCATGAGCGGGGGAGGGCAGAAAGAGAGGGAGACAGAATCTGAAGCAGGCTCCAGGCTCTGAGCTATCAGCACAGAGCCCAACATGGGACTCGAACTCCCAGACAGTGAGATCATGACCTGAGCCAAAGGCGGACGATTGAGCAACCCAGGCACCCTGAAACTGGCTCATCTTTAGACATAATGATCTTTACTGAATTCTAATTTTATCACCTGCTATCAAGATAGTAAAAAAGGAGAAAAAAAATCATCCAAATTTTGGTGGTAACATCCATGTGTAGTGTTTACACTGTATTTATACAGACACGTTTATTTCTCTTTAAATTTTAGTCTCAATGAGTCTCTCTCCATTGGGGAGGAGAATGACAGAATTAAATATATTTAAGCTTCTTGAAGAGAGATGAGTTTCTTTAGGTCTTTCTCCCAACTCCAGAGAGTAATTGTACTAATGCTTATTTTGATCCTCTAACCCTTCCCCATATACACCCACACCCACCCACTCTGTCTCTTACACAGACACACTCTGACAGGACTACATTTGCAGCTGGGTGTAGTCCTATATTTTCAGGACCACATTACATTTCATTAAATAAGAAATGTCCAAATAGACTCAATTTCTTTGTTCTCCACTAGACCATAGATTTCTCCTTGCCTCTCTCCCTCTGACACATTCTTTCCCTACTTTTCTCACACATACACACCATCTTTGATTTTCCGCACTCTCACTTGCTCTCACACTCCCTTCTCAGCTTCTTTCTTGCTTGCACACTGCCTCCTACTGGCGCTCTTTCTCTCACAGCTTTGGTGCTTCTCCACTGTGCCCTCTGGAATCTGCCTTATAGCCCCTTCTCCTCTGTCTGTACTCCTACACATCCTTTCCTACTCTCAGGCCGCACTCTCGTAATCGCCTTCCTCTCTGATACCCTCTCCTTCCGCACCACCTGCTCTCTAAGTCCTTCTGAACCTCCTTCACTTTCACTCTTGTGCTCTCAGATCCTCTCCTTAAGTTTTGCCTTCACTCCCACACCCTCTGCTGTCTCCTCTCTCCCCTTCTCTCTCTCTGTCTCCTTCCTCCTCTTCCTCCCTGCCTCTTCCTTACTCCCATCCCCACTCTTCTGAGGCAAAAGAAGGGATGATCAGAACCTACTCCTCCTGTAAAAACCCTTCAGCTTTTTTTGTTTTCCCTGAGAGACATGTTTCATCTCTGCCAGCAAGCTGCAGGACAGAAAACACAATCACACTAATGATGAAGTAATAGTAGTATATGCTATTTGTCTTGTTTTGTTTGTTTTGGGTGAATAAAGTTCATGTGACCCATACTAATTTACATATTATATACACTATATAATATATATTATTGTATTAATACATTATTATTATATGTTATATAATATGATATATATAATTAATATATAAAATATAACATAACATATATTATTATATTATATTAAATATATATACTAATTATTCTGGGAAAAGTAAATAATGCAAAACGTTTGAATCTCCATCATCTTATTATCCTGATTTTTATATACATTTAACAAAAGCAGATCACCTTCAACGTCACAAGATTATGGTTGATAGAAAGAAAAAGAATACTTATGTAACATTGATCTACCAAATGGCAGTGAAGAAAACCAAAACATCATTTCCATTAAAATAGAGAAGAAAGTAATTTAGTTTTAATATTTCATGGACTCATTACCTGTTTTAGTTGGTTAGCTGATGTTGGCATATTGGCTAATGGTATAGTTTCATCTATACTAAATCCACCAGCTTTTCTGATAGAATTAGTCAATTACATCCCAAGAAGTGGAATTTTACATATTTTGGGATTCTTCACATTATTTTAGATAAATTTGTATATAGGAAAGCTATTTTTTGCTTGCTCTCCTATTGTAATGACAAATTTGTGTTTTCTTAAAGATTGTCTATAGAACAAAAGTGTTTCATTAGAATGTTTGTTTATAATCCATTATATCTAAAAACAAAAATAGGAGTCTTTACAGGTGGTTATCCAGGAGGAAAAAAGCCAAATAACTTTGCAGGAGGTCAGTGGTAGTAGTCCAAATGTTAACTACAGGCAACAGAGACTACTTATCTATGATAATTTTCATTTTATATCTCTCATACGTATGCTGCAAGTCCGATTTATTTTTTCCTAAATGTTTAAAATAAAGAATGACAGTGGTGCCTGAGTGGCTGTTGGTTAAGTGTCTGACTTCGGCTCAGATCATGACCTCACTGTCCATGAGTTCGAGCCTGCTTCGGGCTCTGTGCTGACAGCTTGGAGCCTGAAGCCTGCTTCAGATTCTATGTATCCCTCTCTTTCTGCTCTCCCCCCTCTTGCACTTTAAATAAAAAAAGAATGACGACATTTTTCAAGGAAGTCAAAATGCATCTCCTTTATTCTATCTGGTTTAAAATTAATTCCTCATGGCATACCTTTTATAAAGTAGTATCTTTTATAAAGTAGTTTATGAACAAACAAAACACAAAATCAGACCTATAAATACAGAGAACTGACATTTGCCAGAGGAAAAGGGGGGGGACTAGACAAAATGGGTGAAGGGGAAGGGAAGATACAGGTTTTCACTCATGGAATGAGTAAGTTATGGAAATAAAAGTTAAAGAATAGGGAAGATAGTCAATGATATTGCAATAGCCTTTGTATGGTGACAGATGGTAGCTACCCCTGTGGTGAGCATGGCATAAAGTGTGGAGATGTTGAATTACTATATTGTATACCTGAAACTAAGGTAACATTGTGTGTCAACTACACTTAAATTAAAAACAAAAATAAGTTTTAAAAAGTTTTGTTGATAGTAATCAAGTAATTTTGGTAATTTTATTTATTTATAGTTTTTTGTTTGTTTTTAAAGTTTATTTATTTATTTTGAAAGAGAGAGAGAGAGCAGAGTGCTTTCAAGCAGCTGCTCAGGGGAGGGGGAAGGGCAGAGATAGAGAAGGAGCAAGAGAGAATCCCAGGCAGGCTCTACACTGTCAGCATGGAGCCTAATGCGTGGCTGAAACTCACAAACCTTGAGATCATGACCAGAGCCAAAGTCAGATGCTTAACCAACTAAGCCACCCAGGTTCCCCTTCAGCCATTTTAAAACATGCTTCAGAAAGATCTAGTTAATGAATAAATTTTAAAGAAGAATTAATACTAGAACAATTGATTGACTTGTTCAATGGCTTAGTTCTTCATCCAGTTGCATTCATTTGTTTCCTTTCTGTATCTAGGGGTGGTAAACCAAGATGTGTTTGAATTAGACAGCATATCTATTTTGAAGGCTTGGCAATCTTCACAATTAGGTAGTTACCATTATACCCAGTGAAATCTCTCCTGTGCTAAAATATTTCCAAATGACTTTTTGATTCCAAAATTGATCATTGTGATAATACTGTGTTAAAAACACCCAAAATATATTTATTTGTGTCTATTATGTTGAAAAAGAAACATAAGAGATATTTCCTAATCAACGGGCTTGCTTTGCTGAGCCTTATAACCTATGTTGGATATAAAATGAAGGTATTGTACTTTATTAGAGAGGTGGTTTATGATAGCAATTCTAGATTTTTTTAAAAATACATCAAAGATAGTCACAAATTCAGCTATCCATATGTAACAACTTTCTATATTACTTTGGCTGATGTTCTGAGATATATCATAGTTACTGCAACAAGGGTGTAGTTTAGGTTACAGAGTCATGTCTGAATGAATCCCTCAACAGTTAATGTCTAAAAAGCACCATATTTGAACATAGTGGACTCTTTCTAAACCTGTGCATCCCAAGATGTAAAGATCTCTCTCTTTCTTTCTATCTTCTGTCTTTCTTTCTCTCATTCTCCAAGTGATAAAGAAATCCTGATGAGAAAAATGGTGTAGATCTGGATTAAGATGGAAATTTTAGCAAAGTGTATGGCATATTCTTCCAGAAACATCAATGTTATATGCAGAATTTGTAAACAACTGATTTTTTTTCTTTTTTATAATCTTGGTCAGCCTAATCAAAGATAGAACGCTCAGAGTGACTCCCAGATGACAGCTTTATTATTTACATTCCTAAATTATTTATTATTTATTATTTTCATTCCTAAATAATCAAAATTCAGTCTTTCCAAACCATTTATGAATTTGTCATTTAATTTTGAATGCTTTTTATAAATCATATTTTGCCTTTGTTTTTCTGAAAATGTTCCATATATTAGTTTCCCTACTTATAGGTATAGGAGTCATATCAGCTGGTCTGTGGTAACCCAGAGCTTATCTCTGGTGATGCCTGAAGTCGTGGTGCTGATCTTAGCAAAACTTGATTGAAATGAACTAACCAACAATGATAATACTCCTGTACCTACTAAGGTCTGAGACAGGTCACAGAGCAGACTGAACTAGATTGTTAATGATGTTTACAGAAAATACACACATTCATGGGTTTTGCACGATTTTCATTATGGTCTCTTGGTTTCTGTCATTGAGAATGGTCATGCAGCCTGAAGTTGGCTATATTACCAGAGGAGTCTAAAAAGGCATCATGCATGTGTCTTGGTGACTGGAAGAAAGAGCACATTCTGTGTGATTGAGAACAGGCCCTGGTAACTAACGGGAAATCTTAGATTTCTTAGCTATTTGTCTGTACTCTATTTCTCTTGCTATACCACATTCTTTTTCTTCTTTTTTAAAAAGTTTTTGAGTGTAGTTGACTCACAATATTGCATTAGTTTCAGGTGTACAACATAGCAATTCAATATCTCTATGTGCTATGCTATGCTCACCACAAGTGTAGCTACCATCTGTCACCATACAATGCTGTTACAACATTACTGACTATATTCCATATTGCCTATGCTATACCTGTTATTCTCATGACTTATTCATTCTATAACTGTATCTCCCACTCTCTTTCACCTGTTTTGCCCATACCTCCAACTCCTGTCCCTCTGGCAGCCATTAGTTTGTTCCTGATGTTTATAGGTCTTTTTCTTTACAAAATCCCTACATGAGTATACTCTGTGGAACTCATGAGTTTTTTTCAATTATCTGACTGTGATAGTGGCCCCTTATATTTAAGTAGAATTTGCAGGATAATTAACTATATGTTTTCAAGTTATTCTTCTGCCTACTAACTCTTTTTCTTAACTGTGCTGATGTTTATAAATTACATTGTTGTTTTTTTTTGTGTGATGAGTCCCTCAGAAATGTCTGAGGGCAAAACCTATTAAAGAAAATTTTTTGTTTTGCAGAGGATTTTGGCATCTATTGTAGTTGCCACCTTTACATCAAGAGGTTTCAAGAAAGAATTGGAAGATTTATAAGGATCCTATTATAAAATAGCTGACAGATGAGGCTGGTGTCTTTGTTATAGGACATCTAAATCCTCATCACAAGTATTTTGATATTGCTGGTTATGGTAAAGATAATGCATTTCTGTCCTGTGTGTCTTATGAGATTCTGGAAGAACATAATAAATACGTCAGCAGATGGTTTGCTGCATCCCAGATCAAACATCCCGTAATCACAGTTTTCTCCCAATTATGTGTTACCTTGGTTCAGGTAACATGTTGATTAGCTAGAGCCACTGCTGCCTTTCAGAGACATGAATGAGTCTGCTTATTTACAGTCGCCCTCTGAAGCTTACAGCTTGTGGCTTTGATAAGAACACATGCCTGTTTTACATGTTATAAGCTTGTGACATAATGCAGTGATGTCTGAGGAAGAATACTATGGGCTTAAGAAATGCTCTCAACAGGCTGCTGGTACTAGAAAGCTCCAAGTTCATGGCCCTCTGGAAGAAGCCATAGTCTCTTTTAAGAAAAATATTTATTTTAAGAAAATTTAACCTAAAACAATGATGTCTTCAAGTTGATAGCTGTACTGCCTTCATAAACTCTGAATGCTTTAACTTTCCCTTTTTTGTTAATGGGATCTATGTAGCACCTGGTGTATTTCTGGGATGTGTCATGTTTTGTTCAACGTCAATGCTGGGTACCCGATGATTGGGTAGGTATGGCAGGGTTTAATATCTCTCTGGCAAAAAGATATACAACCAGAACAGCCTGTTCCTAGGACAGCAGAAAATGACACTTGTTCCAGCATGTGTGGATAACCATGCCTTTGGCTGAAACTACAAAATAAAAATCATTTTAATACCATTACTACAATATTCCTGTGCCCATGAACTACTCTGTACAATTCACTCATAAATTAAACAAGGTCAGTTTGAGAGCTAACGCACATCTCAGAAATGGTCAAAAAATACAGAAACATTAGAGAAGCATAGTTAATTTTGGCTACAAAGATTCGATGTGAATTAGAGCATAACACTGTTCTCTAACATTTATGAAACAAGGTACCATCACTAGCTGCCGGGAGTTGTACTAAAAGGTGGAGGTCAAAACTGCCTTATGCCCCTTGAGGCTGAGTATTACTCTCCAGACAAAAGAAAGAATGCTTTTTGTTCCCACTAATTGTCAACCAAACCAATTTATTTTTCTTTTTCAAACATCATTAACAGGTCAGTATTCGTTTTCTCTATAAAATAGATTTTCTGAATAACGTTACTAGTTGCTTGTTTCAGAGTATATATATAAGCTGATTAATATGTTGATGATTGATGATTTTTTTTAAACATTTATTTATTTTTGAGACAGAGCATGAACAGGGGAGGGTCAGAGAGAGAGGGAGACACAGAATCTGAAACAGGCTCCAGGCTCTGAGCTGTCAGCAACAGAGCCTGACGCGGGGCTCCAACTCACGGACCGCGAGATCATGACCTGAGCTGAAGTCGGCTGCTTAACAGACTGAGCCACCCAGGCGCCCCATGATGATTGATGATTTTAATACTGTGTCTGCCTCTTTAAAGATGTGTCTATTCATATCTTTTAAGATATCAATGACGATTAAAACTCCAATTTTATAATTTCACAAAAAAGTTGATGAGAAATTTACTTTCCTTTATATCTTTGGATTTATCAGTTACCTAAAACATCTCTTTTTTACTGTTTATCTTACCCAGATGTAAATACAGGGATGTCTTTTATTTCTTTTTAAATTTGAGTGTCACAATATTCTTGTTTTCATGTAATATCTGCAATTTTGTTTTATTTTTTCCCTTCAACTGCAAGCTCCTTTTTAACTAATATTGTTAACCAAAAGATCTAGTGAAGTTGCAAACTCATTCAATCATTTTCAGTACTCTTTCAAGAGCCATGTAGCTAAGTAGAAATTCAGGACCTTCCTTGCTCTGATTAGTGTTAGTGATCATGTGATATAAAATATTTCATGGATCTGAATACTGACTAACTTTCCTATCTTATTGCTGGGCACTCTTTGACCCAGTCATATTGTATGTGCCTAATTCTTTAAAAACCACTAAGACCTTTTTTGGGCTATTTTAATTTTTGAAAATTATACACCCTTGAATACTTAGAAAATTTTATTACTCTTTTAAGTTCTTGGCAAATAAAAGCAAATTTTTGAGGCTCTCAGGATAATCATAAGGTACGTTTTCTGCATTTCCATAGCACATTAATCATGATTCTGGAAAATTATAGCTGATGCTAATACTAAAATAATAGCTAAAGTGTATTGAATACTTAGTATTTGTTAAGCACAAAAGCATTATCTTTTTAAATTTTATTTTTTTTTTTTTAATTTTTTTTTTCAACGTTTATTTTTTTATTTATTTTTGGGACAGAGAGAGACAGAGCATGAACGGGGGAGGGGCAGAGAGAGAGGGAGACACAGAATCAGAAACAGGCTCCAGGCTCTGAGCCATCAGCCCAGAGCCTGACGCGGGGCTCGAACTCACGGACCGCGAGATCGTGACCTGGCTGAAGTCGGACGCTTAACCGACTGCGCCACCCAGGCG